>NC_138777.1:113003637-113603637 GCF_965119305.1 Pelophylax lessonae
TAATTTGGGAGATGAACCTGAGAAAACGAATGGCCCTTTCAGGGGTAAGCGCTACATACTTGTTGAGTTTATTGTGGAAAATAGTTTATCTGTATTAAAAACTTTTGTGGCTGTTTCCTGACCCTCTTTCAGCAACTTAGAAACTTTGTGATCTCCAGTTCAGCTGCCAGGCATACCTAAATGTACCAAATTGTGGGCAGTAAAAAAAAGAAAATGGCCAAGTAAAAAGTTTACTTTTCCCCTTCATTCACGGTGGGGAGAATTTGGCACCAATGACCAGTGCAATCTGTAGGCCAGGATTGGCCCCTTTGCTGGGGGCTCACATATAAAAAACCCCTACAATCCACTTGTCAGCCTCCGTTGGAGGCCTCCCCAGGACATGAACGTATCCTCCAGTTGTGCATAGTAAATACCAGTATGTAACCCCATGTGGATTTATTGACTAATAAACCCTCTTCCGGGCTATCATGAGTATGTTTGCTATGCTGTATACTGGTTATGGTATACAACCCTTAATCAATAATTACTATATTTGGCTGTATATTTTGTGTTTATGGATTTAATATTATTATATATTCTGCATGGCTTCTCATGGTCTGTATGCCCTATATTATTTTGTATCAGTGCATCCATATATCCATATTTATTACTATATTATATCCCTTTCATTATATCCCTTTCGTAAATATCCATTAACGGGTGGTCCATGTGGTTATTTGGTGGTAACATTGATCAAGCTCTTGTAAGAGCAATTTCTGCTTCTGGATCAGCATTGTCCAAACATACACAGTTCATGTTATTCTATTTGTAATAAAAAATAAGATTTTCAAAAAAGCAAGTTTAGGTTATTTGCTGAAAAATCTGTACTTTTATTTCAAGCATTATACTTTTATATACACTGCATTTCATGTTCCCAGTGTAACAAAATTACTTTCAATTTGTAAGCACTCTTTTTTTCAATTTTTCCAAAATTTAATATTTTTTTCTAGGAAAAAAATCAGGGGGAAAAATCTCTTGAAATTTTAAATCTAAACTTAGGCCAAACATGATCATGATGATATTGTGGATAATTTACTAAAGGCAAATCCAATGTGCACTTGGAAATGCATTGCAAGTGCACTTGGAAGTGCACTTGCTGTAGATCTGAGGGGACATGCAAGGAGAATAAAAAACAGCATTTTTGCTTGCACATGATTGGATGATAGAAAGCAGCAGAGATTCCGCTCATTTCAGATCCTCCCCTCAGACTTACAGTGCACTTGTAGTGCACAGTGGTTTTGCCTTAATAAATAACCCCCCATTGTATTTAAAGCAAACACAAGTAACTAGAATAGCCTAGGTTGTCTGAATGAGATCTGGTATTTGCAGTAGATTAAAAAATGTTAGCATCCCTTCCAATTGTAGGTAACTGTGGGAGTTAACACCCAACTAACAAGGAGCACTTGAAAACGCTAAGTGCCTACTTAGCATACACACATTATTTCTGCATTCTGGAAAATTTATATGTTTTTCATCAAAAATTTTTTTTCCTTATAGAAAAATGAAGATTTAATTTACTTTGTGTGATATATATCAACTGAAACTGGAAGAGAAATCTTGAAAGGTCCAAACATGTAGCAGTTTCAATGATCATGTGCAGATGTGTTACCATCCATCATTTTTGGTGACAGATCTTCTAATTTAGCTATTCTTATCCACGGTTACATGGAACCCTTGAGTTTCTCCAGAGATTACTAGAGGTTTATTGAGTTGTGACTGACTAACCACCATCTGATGGTGCATACATAGTTTTAGGGCCGTTGCCATTTGGCAGAGCCAGCAACATGACAGATGTCTTACCACACATTATGCTTGGTGAGAGATCTTCTAATGAAGCCATTCTCCAGAGTTTGTTAGGGGTCCATGAACGGTGGCTGAGTGACTACCATATGATGGTTCCAATTCCACTTGGCAGAGCCAGCGACATGACAACAAACATTTTTTTACTGTTCACAAGCATAGAATTTAGACCACCACTGTACAGGGGAAAATCTTGTTTCCACTGACCATCAATGTAAGGGCATTTTTTGTATGCTGCTTGATGCCTTTGTTTAGCAGGGTTCCCTATTAAACATAGGTTGTTATATTTACATTTATTACTGTCTGTGGACAAAAAGAAAAAATGTGCTTACTACAGTAATAAACACAATATTTAAATGATTTAACCTAGCCAGCCTCTATTTGGTGACACACTAATTTAAAGTTTATCATTTAAAGAAGTGTTCAGAAACAAAACGGAGCAACTACTGGAAGTCTGCCTTTAGCAGCATCAAAGATAACTGTGGCTTTGGAGCAGCACTTTGGGGACTTGATGTAAAGTATATAGTCAAGTTAAATAACTTCAGCATCCTTCCTATCAGCTCTGATAGGCATTTACATTTCTTCCTGTTAAATTCTATAAGATTATATATAGTGCATTACAGATGCAAAAAGTAAATTATTCCCAGAATTTAGGGACCCATATATTTCTATATATTATTAAAAATAGCAAAAAGCCAGCCTAAAAAACGCTTGAAATATTTTTTTCAGTGTATTCTTCATCTGGGAATATGCTTTAGTGTTGTTACTTTAGCATTTATTCATGTCAAGAAGCTAAGAGATCCTGTATGTTACACTAGGGAGATTCCAAAAGCAAGACTTCTACAGAATATACCAAACGCTTTCTTTGTTTAATAAAAGTAAGTCTTCTGCTCTGTCAGAAATAACCTTTTAAAGGGAAATTAAGGTATCTACCATATGAATTTAAGTGTAGGTAAACCATTATAATACAGTACACTTCTCTTATTTGCTTTCTTTTGGTCTACTAAATATGCCATGGAAAGTATTTTGTTATACCTTTTGATTATGACAGAAATTTAAAGCTGTCATTTCATGTATTATCTCAAATGGGGTGATTGGTCCTCTCAATTCTCATGTTGATTAGCCGTTATGCTGTTGGGATGGGATAGTCGGTAGGTCTAAGTAGTTGAGTAAAGAAAACAGGGCATGGCTGGCAATGCTCAGTCCACAAAAATGCAGTGTGCTGTCTTCCCATAAAAGTACTTAGGAGCTGACTGCTTTTCTGGCAGTTCAACAGGTGTTTTTCTGTACTTGCATGGTTTGTAAAGGGATGAAAGAAGGAGAAATGTGCATGTATTGCCGACAGGGCTGCTGTTAGAAATCGCGGGGCCCCGTACAGACTACCTGACAGGGCCCCCCCAAGAAAATATTAAAGATATATTTAGCTAAAATTACAACAAAATCATTATTATCAGACACAAATATAACATAACTCGCATAATTCCTGCTAAATCTAAAAAAAAACTATGTTAAGTAAAAAAGAAGATGAGATGAGAAAAATTACAATTTACAAATAAACTCCTGAGCAGAGATAAGTGCTGGGAGGGGGGCCCACACAAGGGAGGGGGATTAGTGAGGGACAACTGTCTCTTTCTCAACAGATAAAAGCTGATAGCAGGGAGAGGGACAGATCAGATTCAGGTGCTGGAGGAAAATTTCTGTATTTGTTGTCCATCACTAATCCCCCTCTCTGTGTGGGCCCGCCTGTGTGCTCGGGCCCCCTACAAGAGGGCTGGTGGTCCCCCCCTATCAGTGGCCCTGATTGCCGGCATACTGAATACGTTTTATTTTGCCTTGATATAGACTTTAATGTAACATAGCAAACATTCAAATAAGAAAGGAAAACATGCAGCATGTTTGAGAGCCCCCTGGTATGTTATCAGCCATTATACTTTTCTGTGCACTTATGATGTTCATTCTAAAAACACAAATACTATTTAGATGGAATTTCAGGGAGCAGCTAGCACCCACTCAGAATACAGATCTGGTGTCTAAGACAGGAGATCGGGACATACATGATGGCTCTCTTGCCTTGGCGATCCTTGTGAGCAGCCCCCCTTGTTCCCCCTGTTCTCCTAGTTGGTAGAGCATTGACAACAGAATATATACTCTTGTCCCATGAAACACAATGGATGGGCCTAGGCAACATATTCTACAAGGTTTGGACACCTTCATTCATCTCTTTGGGGGTGCATCTAGGAACTGCTAGCTACCACTTACCACTGCATACTGTGAGCACTGGATGTAAAAAGAAAGAGACTATGATCCTCTTCCTTTCCCCTGAAGAAGAAATCTTTGAATTTTGAAACATGTTGGGATGTCTGTATTCTACATTAACTAGGGTGGCCTTTACACTGTTGAAGAACAACCGCAAGTTCCAGACCCAGAGCATCTCTGCTTATCGAGTTGTCTCACACCATTTTTTGTCAATCCACCAGTTATGTAGTCTTTTATATCTTGTTGGTGATATATTTACTGTTTTATGTATGTTTATATATATATTTTCAACAATAAAATTGTTAACTTTTATGACTGTTTATACTCCTTTGTCTACTGACTCTCATTGGCCCTATGCCCCAAAATCCCTTCAGGGGGTGTTGTTCATTTCTTTGTTCATTTAGATGGAATTTAGGCTTTTCTACACCAAGGACATTGGCGTGCACAGGGGGTGTGCCTGGACACACCCTTATCACTAAGTGTGGTGCTGATTCCCCCTACTGCCTGAGCTTCCCCCCATCTTGGCCCTTCCACCCAGCAGTGTTGATGGCTTCCCTCCTCTCCTCTCCCCCAGCTGCTGAGGGGGATGTTTCAGGATGGAGAGTGGGGTAGGGGGTTGTAAATATGTAATTTACCGGCCCCTTCCTTTTCTAAATGAACACAGTGAACACACTCACTGACTGTGTTCATTCATAACTGAAGCATAGTAAACTGTTTACTATGCTGCAGTTTGTGAATGAACAGGAAGCTGCTTAGCATAAAGCATTTCCTATTCATTCACTGTCCCACGCACCTGAGGGTGCAAAAAAAAGCATGTGTATTTGAGTTTTGTAGTGCACACCCTAATGCGATAGGCTGAGCACAGCTATGCCCAAGATAAAAACAAGAACAAAAATAAAAAACAATAAAGCATGATCTAATTTGCTCCAGCAGGGGAAAAACATTCCTTCCTGATTCCCCAGGAGGCAATCAGATATTTCCTGGATCAACTACCCCTGGTGCTAAGAAAAATATAGGTATTGTGAGGGATTAGCTCGGTGGTAGGCGTATGGGTGACCCCTTTGGGGGTGCGTTTTCACAGAGAGATAGCCGAGCAGAGGTTGAAAACAAGACTGATTTATTCATGCAATTTACTTCACATAATTGCAAGCGTCAAAACAGCCAAAATAAAATAAAAGACAAAATAAATCCTTGCCTCTGTGGGCGGCTACCTTCTCACGCTGGAACCTACCTAAGAAGTCTTCCCAACCTACTGTTGGGCCGACACTGCTGATCCTACAGCAGACACTCAAATGTCCATTTGTTTGCTTTTCACACAGCACAAACATTGTCCATTGAACATGTCCCTTTGTTTTCTTTCACACAGCACATGTTCATTTATAACAGGATCCTTTACTCTTCACACTCTTCACATGGAACACTTTGTCTTCTCACCTTTGAGACGTCTTCACTCGTGGTTACCCTCCTTAGCTTCACATCGCTGTAGGGGGTCTTCTCCCATGCTCACCAGCTTGTCGGGAGGCACACATCCGACTGTCCCCCTCTCCCAGCCCACACGGCGACAGGCGGCAGCAGTCCTTCTCCCATGCCCACACGGCGTCGGGAGGTACACGTATGTCTGTCCTCCTCTTCCCAGCTCACACAGCGACAGGAGGCAGCACTCAATAGATTTTCTCTGGACAAATTATAGAGGCCTTGATCTCCTCATTCTGAACAGCTGAATGGTTTTCAACTTCCTGCTGGCTCTTTTTGCAGCCAACACCCTATAGTATCAGTGAATTTTTCAAAGCAGGTGGGAATGTATCTCCTTCCTGTGACTACATTCCCAGATTTACCTGACTTCCTGTCACATACCCCCCCCTCTTGTTTCAACCCTAGGGTTGGGACACATATTTCCAGGCACGCATGTGTCAGGCACTGCTGACTCACTGATAAGCCTCCTATTATCCTCAAGCTTCCGGATGAAACTGTTTCTGTCATCTTCACTGACAGATTTCTCATAAATGCCACACAGTTTGTCTCTCATCTCATATACACATTCTTCAACTGCATTTTTGGCATAATTTTGCTCCTTCTCGTTTCTGTCATCTTCATTGACAGCTTTCTCATAAATGTCAGACAGCTTGTCCCTCATAACCGTCTGTCCAATCCACCATGGAGGACCGTGATCCATAGGCAACTCAATTGGGCTAGTCTTAATGTCTTCAACATTCTTAAGACGCCTCTCTCTGCAATCCATAAATGTTTTCCACAAAACTTTGAGAACCTTTGCTTCACTAAGGCTTGTTCCAAGTAGGGACTCTTGACATCCCTCTGTGACTTGAGTTGCCTCTCCATACAGCTGTACACAATCATTGACTTTTTGTTGTAAAAGGGAATGATCTTCCTTCTTGAGCTTTGCTTGCTCTAAGATGCTGTGCAGAGGATTTTCCAATTGAGACAACAGGCTGTCACACATTTCTTCAAAGTGACCCCTGTTCCTTTTCCCAGAGATATCAATATCATTCAAACATTTCATATTCATAGGCAGATCTGAAGCATTTGCACTCATCAACTTCTTAAACTTTTCGCCCTCCTGAGCGAGTCGCAGTAAAGGCCTACTATTTGATTTGATATTCAGTTTATATTTCTTGCCAAACTCTTCACAGAAGTAGCCAACCAGAACATCATCAACTTTCCTTCCACCAACATAGGGGTCAAAGGCAACAACACAGTTGAACCCAGCGATCTGGGTGGTATCCATTATAGACCTCCTCTCTGCATCAGTGAAGAAGCATGGAACTGCAACACATTCTTTTACAGGTTTCTTCAATGCACTTTCTGCTGAACTATTTGACCGCTCAAAGTCACCTAGTTCCTTTTCTCTATCTGAATTCCACATGGAATGCATCTCAAGATCACGATCAAACTTCTGCCACCCGTCTTTCACCAGTTCCATTTTGGAAACACTCCCTGAAAGGCACTTGAAATTCATTTGCTTCACGTTTTCACCAACAGCCTTAGTTTTCTCCACTAGGTTTTCAGCCTGAACTGAGAAATCATCACATTTCTTACACAACTCTTTTGTTTGCTGAAGCTCTAATGATACATTTTCCAATGCTTGAAGTTTTTGAAGGAACGGTTTATTCCAAAGGGGTGATTCAAGCCACGTGTCATCACATTTCTGAGGCTCACTCAGGACAGACCCCAAAACACTGATCCTTTTAAAAACTGCATCAGGCACACTATCCCCTCTTTGGGACAGATCCTCTGTTGCCTGGAATTCCTCTTCCAGTTCCTGCAACGGAATCTTCATCTCTTCTACTTGCTGTTCTAAGGCTCGCTTAGACTTTTCTAGCTCCTGAACGCTTTTCACAACATCATCCTTGGAGCTGACCAATTCTTCCATTTCTGTACGCAGCTGTTTAACACTTTCTAGTTCAGCCTTACACTCTAGAGCTTCCTCCAAAGAGCGAGCCAAGAACAGGGCTTTGCTCTCGTTATCACGCACCTCCGTTTTTGCACGGTCGCGTTCTTCTGCATATTTTGCAGACACAGTCTTCTCCTCACCAAGCATCTGATCAAGCTTCTTTTTCACATCTTCAACACACTCTAATGAACCAACGCTTTCTTCCATGCGTTTTTTCATATCTGCTATCTGAGCTTGCAATGTTGCGACTTGCTCTGATAGGTTTTTCTTTGCTTCCTCCTCCTCTTTTAATTGTTCCAGGAAGTCATTTTTCTCATCTTCCATTTGTTTGAGCTTTGTGCTAAAACTCAGCCTTTGACACCTCTCTTCCTGTAAGAGTTCCTGCGTGTCTTTCAGCTGCGATTCCAAGATAGAAAAATCTTCCGCAATTTCTCTAGATTTGCTGTCTGCTTGAGAAAGCTGATTTGTAACATTGTCCAACTCAACCTGCAGTCGGTTTGCCTTCTCTAACAGCTTAGCACACAATCGGTCACCTTCTGACACCTTGACTTGCGATTCCAGAAGCCGTGCCTCTACTTTTTCCCTCTTATGTTCACAATCTCCTTTTCCCTGCATAAGAGCCTTCACCTCATTGGCTAGTTTCTGGGAATGAGACTGTAATTCTGCCACACAGGCTTCTTTCTCCTTTAACTGCTGCTGGAAACGTTGGGCTTCACCTTTCCAACTTTCACAGTCTGCACGTAATTCATCTACCACATTGCTCAAAGTGGTGAGCTCATACACAGTACTCAGTAATTTAGCCTCTCTTTCACTTTTCTCGTTGTCGCTGAGAGACAATGTCGTTTTCAGAGCGACATTCTGTTCCTGCGACTCCTGCAGGTCTATTTTTGTAACTTCCAAACACTGAAGACTTTTTTCCAGCTGATTACGCAACTCCAACATTTCACACATACTTTGCTTCTGCAAAGTCTGAATTTCAATTTCCTTTTCCATGAGGATGGTATCTTTCTCCTTTATAGTGTCTTGACATTTTTGCAACTCGACCAAAAGAAGAGCAGTGGATTCTTCCCACTGTAACACATGAGACTTGAGTAGTTCATTCATTTCCTGCAAGTTTCTATGCTCCATTTTAAGCAATTCCAAGGCTTGTTCCTTTTCTTCCATTTTCCGTTGCAAGGCATCCAACTCAGCCCTGCACACATACTCGGTTTCCTCCAAACCGATGGCCTCCATTGGCTGCTGGCGTCTCTGTTTCCAGCCTGCCATGCTCTCTTGGTGAGCCTTTTGTTGAGCTGCAAAGCTCCGTTGTTTCAGCATCTCCCCCATTTTGGGTTTACTTTTCATCTGAGAACCCTGCGTCTCCAAAGCAGTTTCATTTGCCCCAGTGTTGCTAGGGACAACAACTTTTCTCTTTAGCCGATTCCGTTCAGGCATGGATGGGGCTGGTTCAGACGGCAACATCCCCTCCATCCATAGAATCCGGTCTCTCATTTCATCTATCTTTGCATTTTTCAGGCGTTTGGATCGCCCCATCTTCAATAACTCCACAAATTTTTCACAGTCCAGCAAAAAATTTTCAGACCACTGTCTCTTTAACACATGTAGTTTTTCTCTCTCTTGCAAGATCTCTTTTCCTGCACACACAGTTTGTGCAGTCACTTGCACCAGACACAACAAAGTTCATCAAATAATTTTGAGACCGCTGTCTCTTTAAAACACTTTTTTTTTTTTCTGTCAGGATCTGCTCTCCTGCCCACTGCATACCTCCACCATATGTAAGGGATTAGCTCGGTGGTAGGCGTATGGGTGACCCCTTTGGGGGTGCGTTTTCACAGAGAGATAGCCGAGCAGAGGTTGAAAACAAGACTGATTTATTCATGCAATTTACTTCACATAATTGCAAGCGTCAAAACAGCCAAAATAAAATAAAAGACAAAATAAATCCTTGCCTCTGTGGGCGGCTACCTTCTCACGCTGGAACCTACCTAAGAAGTCTTCCCAACCTACTGTTGGGCCGACACTGCTGATCCTACAGCAGACACTCAAATGTCCATTTGTTTGCTTTTCACACAGCACAAACATTGTCCATTGAACATGTCCCTTTGTTTTCTTTCACACAGCACATGTTCATTTATAACAGGATCCTTTACTCTTCACACTCTTCACATGGAACACTTTGTCTTCTCACCTTTGAGACGTCTTCACTCGTGGTTACCCTCCTTAGCTTCACATCGCTGTAGGGGGTCTTCTCCCATGCTCACCAGCTTGTCGGGAGGCACACATCCGACTGTCCCCCTCTCCCAGCCCACACGGCGACAGGCGGCAGCAGTCCTTCTCCCATGCCCACACGGCGTCGGGAGGTACACGTATGTCTGTCCTCCTCTTCCCAGCTCACACAGCGACAGGAGGCAGCACTCAATAGATTTTCTCTGGACAAATTATAGAGGCCTTGATCTCCTCATTCTGAACAGCTGAATGGTTTTCAACTTCCTGCTGGCTCTTTTTGCAGCCAACACCCTATAGTATCAGTGAATTTTTCAAAGCAGGTGGGAATGTATCTCCTTCCTGTGACTACATTCCCAGATTTACCTGACTTCCTGTCACAGTATCCAGTTATATTTTGTACATTAAGGAAAGAATCCAGGCCTTTTATATGATTTTTACAGGGGCATAATGATGTCCTTCTCTCTCTGGAGTCTATGCCTCTTTTAATACAAGAAAGTATTTTAATTACTTTAGAAATTGCAGCTTGGCATTGCCTGGTGTTATTAAGTCTGTGATCTACCAAGGGTGGACAGGAGGTCCTAACTCAATTACAAACAAGCAGGATTCATTTTGGAAGCTACCAAATTATGTCTTGAACACAACTTCTTCACATTTGACAGTCAATTGTATCTACAGACTAAGGGCACAGCTTTGACCCTAGCTATGCCAACCTCACCATGGGGTTGTGGGAACACAAACACATCCATCATCACAAACTGTTTGCCCAATATATCACTTTCTTCAGCAGAAACATAGATGATATAATCATAATTTGTAGGCAGAAGTTGTAAAGCCAGCAGCTTTGACAAGCCTGCATTTAGATGCTGAGCATGTGGGTAGCAGTGACTGTATTTTTTTCCTGCAGCAGATGGGGCAGACAACCAGGGCCGGTGCAAGGATTTTTGACACCCTAGGCAAAATCAAGCGCGGGGCGCGCTACATAAAGAGTGCAGGGTTGCAGGGTGCTCTTCGGACTGATTGCAGGGTTGAGGGGTGCGCTATGTACTGAGGGGGAGGGGGGAGGAGAGGAGGGGTGGAGTGGAGTGGATGGAGAGGAGGGGGGGAGTGGATGGAGAGGAAGGGTGGATGAGAGGAGGGGGGAGGAGGAGGAGGGTGGATGGAGAGGAGGGGGGGAGAGGGGGGTGGATGGATGGAGAGGAGGGGGGGAGTGGATGGAGAGGAGGGGAGGTGGATGGAGAGGGGGGGAGGAGGGGGAGAGGGGGGTGGATGGATGGAGAGGAGGGGGGGAGTGGATGGAGAGGAGGGGGGTGGATGGAGAGGAGGGTGGAGGGGGAGGAGGAGGAGGGTGAATGGAGGAGGAGGTGGGAGGAGGAGGGTGGATGTAGAGGAGGGGGGAGAGGGGGTGGATGGATGGATGGAGAGGAGGGGGGAGTGGATGGAGAGGAGGGGGGGTGGATGGAGAGGGGGGGTGGATGGAGAGGAGGGGTGGATGAGAGGAGAGGGGGAGGAGGAGGAGGGTGAATGGAGGAGGAGGTGGGAGGAGGAGGAGGGTGGATGTAGAGGAGGGGGGAGAGGGGGTGGATGGATGGATGGAGAGGAGGGGGGAGTGGATGGAGAGGAGGGGGGGTGGATGGAGAGGAGGGGTGGATGAGAGGAGGGGGGGAGGAGGAGGTTGGATGGAGAGGAGAGGGGAGAGGGGGTGGATGGATAGATGGAGAGGAGGGGGGTGGATGGATGGATGGAGAGGAGGGGGTGGATGGATGGAGAGGAGGGGGGGGAGAGGGGGGTGGATGGATGGATGGAGAGGAGGGGGGGAGAGGGGGGTGGATGGATGGATGGAGATGAGGGAGGAGTGGATGAAGAGGAGGAGGGGGGTGGATGGAGGAGGAGGGGGAGGAGGAGGAGGGTGGATGGAGAGGAGGGGGGAGAGGAGGAGGGTGGATGGAGAGGAGGGGGGGAGAGGGGGGTGGATGGATGGAGAGGAGGGGGGAGTGAATGGAGAGGAGGGGGGTGGATGGAGAGGAGGGGTGGATGAGAGGAGGGGGGAGGAGGAGGAGGGTGGATGGAGAGGAGGGGAGAGGAGGAGGAGGAGGGTGGATGGAGAGGAGGGGAGAGGAGGAGGGGGGTGGATGGAGAGGAGGGGGGAGAGGGGGTGGATAGATGGATGGAGAGGAGGGGGTGGATGGATGGATGGAGAGGAGGGGGGGTGGATGAATGGATGGAAAGGAGGGGGTGGATGGATGGATGGGGAGGAGGGGGAGGAGGAGGAGGGTGGATGGAGAGGAGGGGGGAGAGGAGGAGGGTGGATGGAGAGGAGGGGGGGAGAGGGGGGTGGATGGATGGAGAGGAGGGGGGAGTGAATGGAGAGGAGGGGGGTGGATGGAGAGGAGGGGTGGATGAGAGGAGGGGGGAGGAGGAGGAGGGTGGATGGAGAGGAGGGGAGAGGAGGAGGAGGAGGGTGGATGGAGAGGAGGGGAGAGGAGGAGGGGGGTGGATGGAGAGGAGGGGGGAGAGGGGGTGGATAGATGGATGGAGAGGAGGGGGTGGATGGATGGATGGAGAGGAGGGGGGGTGGATGAATGGATGGAAAGGAGGGGGTGGATGGATGGATGGAGAGGAGGGGGGAGAGGGGGGTGAATGGATGGATGGAGAGGAGGGGGGGAGAGGGGGTGGATGGATGGATGGATGGATGGAGAGGAGATGGGAGTGGATGAAGAGGAGGAGGGAGGAGGAGGAGGGTGGATGGAGAGGAGGGAAGTGAGAGAGACCTCTGCACTGTCTGCAGCCCCTGTCTGTAGGAAGGTGTATGTGACACAGACAGTACAGTACCTTCCATACCGGCAGTGGGCAGGTCCCATTCTCATAGCTGGCTGAGGACAGGTCGTGGAGCTGCTTTTCCAGGGGATCCGTTTGCAGGCAGATGCAGCTGTCCCTGGCTGCCTGCACTTCCCTCCCATCCTCATTCTTCGGCCCTGGCAGCCTGTCCATCCGTCC
Source organism: Pelophylax lessonae (assembly GCF_965119305.1). NCBI lineage: Eukaryota > Metazoa > Chordata > Amphibia > Anura > Ranidae > Pelophylax > Pelophylax lessonae. The sequence goes on from NC_138777.1 coordinate 113,016,362, forward strand.
TGGGAGGTCCCGCTCTCGCTGCTCTTTCTCCCCGCCGCCGCTGCCTCCTGGAGCTGGGTGGAGCCTGAACTGCTATTGGCTACTCCCGTTAGGTTAGAGGATCACCTTTCTCCGCCATGCTGCATGGCTTCAAACACTAGGAGAACACACTGTGGAAGGATTCTATCCTTTCATGTGTTCTCACACCGATCTATGTGGGCGGCTTCATTGCTGGAATAGTCCTATTAAGGGCCATAGGAGAGGCTACAACATGGCGCCCTCAGCGCTTTGTTCTCTAGTAGCCGCTTAGAGACGATGAAGATTTCCAATGCTGGAGCCCGTTCAGCAGCCTGACTCACTCAGCTCAAAAGCGCCCAGGCGGGCGACGGCACAGCGCAGCATGAGAGGTGCCGCCCACACCCACCAGTCCATACTTATTCCGGGACCAGGTGCAGCAGACAGGAAGCTGGCACCCCCTGCTGAGTTGCGCCCTAGGAGACTGCCTGGGTCACCTTACAGGTAGCGCCGGCCCTGCAGACAACTGACATTTGTTGGCTATAGTCTACAGGTGGTGGTGTGCTACTGGCAGATAGGCTGCAAGGACCTGGGACACCCTGCACTATACCATCATCCCTGTCAGTGGAGGCTGCTGAGAGGTCATGAGTAGTGTTGAGCGAACACGGACTGTATTATTCGTGTTCGTACCGAAAAATTGGATTTTTGTTACCCGAACACGGACCCGAAAACTTTACTGTATGTTCGGATTTAAAATCTGTGTTCGTTCATTTTATTTCCGTGTTTGTATGTATTGGCACGCTTTTAATGGCGGGCTTTCAACAGCCAATCAACAAGCGTTTAACTGGTGTGCCTTAAGCCATCCCAGCCATGCCTACAAATGTATTAGTAGCTGTGATTGGCCATCTGAAGCATGTGAGCATCTATAAGTTCGAGACCGAGCGCCGCTGCGTCATTCTGCTGTAGTACAGGGACAGAACACACATCATACGTGCTGGCTGCTGATTAGGGACAGACAGTCATAAATTATATTGTGTCCGAAAAGAATTCAGAATCAGAGACAGGTCGGAGTGCTGCAGGCAGGGCGAGTTGTTAGGGCATTTTAGGGCGAGGCTGAAGATAGGCAGGGTCAGTGTTCTACAATCGATTTTGCTGTGTGGGGGGGTTTGCAGTGCCGGCAGTGACCAATCTTATCGATCATTTTAGGGCGAGGCTGGAGATAGGCAGGGTCAGTGTTCTACAATCGATTTTGCTGTGTGGGAGGGTTTGCAGTGCCGGCAGTGACCGATCTTATCGATCATTTTAGGGCGAGGCTGGAGAATAGGCAGGGTCAGTGGTCCACATCGATTTTGCCCGCTGAGGAGGAGGGAGTAAAAAAATCTTTTTTATCAGTCAGTTGTGTGCAGCATTTTTGCTTCAGTGCTGCTGACTGTGATAATACACTGCTGTGTTCACATGTGCTATTACTGAGTGATTTAAAAATTTATACACTTTTTTCTATTCCACTATTCAATATACACCCTTTTGGGTTAAAAAAATTAAATTCTGGCATAGTCTGTACTAATCTATTTAAAAATTACAAACTTAAAAGGGGAATTTTCTTTTTTTTTTTCCTCCATAGCTTGCAGCAGAGCTGACTGATATAAGACACTGCTGTTCACATGTGCTATTGAAAAATCACCAATTTTATATCATATTTTCTATTCCGCTATTCAATCTACACCCTTGGGGTAAAAACAATTAAATTGCGGGATAGTCTGTATCGGTACGTGTGAGATACACCTTTCCAATTTTTGGGGCGCATCTCATACTGCCGAGGATTGCAGGGTGCTTCAGTGTGCCTCCTGCCTGTTCCGAACTCCTCCTACTCCTCATCCTGCCTTTGGAGGTACAAAAAATAGTAATCTGGGCCTAGGCTGGGTCTGTACGTGTGAGATACATACACCTTTTGATATCATATTTTCTATTCGGCTATTCAATCTACACCCTTGGGGTAAAAACAATTAAATTGCGGGATAGTCTGTATCGGTACGTGTGAGATACACCTTTCCAATTTTTGGGGCGCATCTCATACTGCCGAGGATTGCAGGGTGCTTCAGTGTGCCTCCTGCCGGTTCCGAACTACTCCTACTCCTCATCCTGCCTTTGGGGGTACAAAAAATAGTAATCTGGGCCTATTCTGGGTTTGTACGTGTGAGATACATACACCTTTTGATATCATATTTTCTATTCCGCTATTCAATCTACACCCTTGGGGTAAAAACAATTAAATTGCGGGATAGTCTGTATCGGTACGTGTGAGATACACCTTTCCAATTTTTGGGGCGCATCTCATACTGCTGAGGATTGCAGGGTGCTTCAGTCTGCCTCCTGCCTATTCCGAACTCCTCCTACTCCTCATCCTGCCTTTGGGGGTACAAAAAATAGTAATCTGGGCCAATTCTGGGTCTGTACGTGTGAGATACATACACCTTTTGATATCATATTTTCTATTCCGCTATTCAATCTACACCCTTGGGGTAAAAACAATTAAATTGCGGGATAGTCTGTATCGGTACGTGTGAGATACACCTTTCCAATTTTTGGGGCGCATCTCATACTGCTGAGGATTGCAGGGTGCTTCAGTCTGCCTCCTGCCTGTTCCGAACTCCTCCTACTCCTCATCCTGCCTTTGGGGGTACAAAAATAATAATCTGGGCCTAGTCTGGGTCTGTACGTGTGAGATACATACACCTTTTGATATCATATTTTCTATTCCGCTATTCAATCTACACCTTTGGGGTAAAAACAATTAAATTGCGGGATAGTCTGTATTGGTACGTGTGAGATACACCTTTCCAATTTTTGGGGCGCATCTCATACTGCCGAGGATTGCAGGGTGCTTCAGTGTGCCTCCTGCCTGTTCCGAACTCCTCCTACTCCTCATCCTGCCTTTGGGGGTACAAAAAATAGTAATCTGGGCCTATTCTGGGTCTGTACGTGTGAGATACATACACCTTTTGATATCATATTTTCTATTCCGCTATTCAATCTACACCCTTGGGGTAAAAACAATTAAATTGCGGGATAGTCTGTATCGGTACGTGTGAGATACACCTTTCCAATTTTTGGGGCGCATCTCATACCGCCGAGGATTGCAGGGTGCTTCATTTTGCCTCCTGTTCGGACCTCCTCCTACTCCTCATCCTGCCTTTAGGGTACAAAAAATTGTAATTGGGGCCTAGTCTGTGTTTGTACGTGTGAGATACACCGTTTTGTAAATTTTTTCCTATTCCGCTATTCAATATACACCCTGTTTGAGTGTAAAAAATTAAATTACAGCATAGTCTGTATCGGTACATGTGAGATACACCTTTTTAAATTTGTTTGGCGCATCTCCTTCCACCGCCGAGGATTGCAGGGCGCTTCAGTTTGCCTCCTGTTCCGAACTCCTCCTACTCCTCTTCCTCCTCCTGCCTTTAGGATACAAAAAATTGTAATCGGGGCCTAGTCTATGTTTTTACGTGTGAGATACACCATATTATAAAAATTTTCCTATTCCGCTATTCAATATACACCCTTTTGGTGTGTAAAAAATTAAATTACGGCATAGTCTGTATCGGTACGTGTGAGATACATCTTTTAAATTTGTTTGGCGCATCTCCTTCCACAGCCAAGGATTGCAGGGTGCTTCAGTTTGCCTTATGTTCCGAACTCCTCCTACTCCTCTTCCTCCCTTTAGGGTACAAAAAATTTTAATCGGGGCCTAGTCTGTGTTTGTACGTGTGAGATACACCGTTTTTTATCCTTTTTTCTATTCCGCTATTCAATATACACCCTTTTGGGGTAAAAAAAATGAAATTGCGGCATGGTTTGCATATTTGACTGTGAGATACACCCGTGCGATACTGTTGTTGTTTTGTTCCGCTATTCAACAAACACCTTTCTAGGGCAAGATCATAAATTACAGAAATATGAGGAGACCGTCAAATAGGGGCCGTGGCCTGGGTCGTGGTGCTGCTGGTAGAGCTCCTGTTGCAAGGAGAGGATGTGGTCGATCTGTGCCAGCTACACGCACAAGTGAAACACCTTCCTCAAGTGTGAGTAGGCGACAGAACCTGCAGCAGTATTTGGTAGGGCATCATGCGCCTCTAGAAGTGATGAGGCCAGAAGAAGTAGAGGCGATAGTAGATTGGGTTGCTGTAATGCTCCTGCGTTTTTGTAGTAGGCTGGATTTGCAGCTGCAGAATCTCCACTCAGTAGTCATGTAGAGATGTGTTGAATAACCAGATCCAACTCTCCAGACTCATCACTGTGGGCTTGTCAGCTTCAGCATACAGATATACACACTCAATAAGATGTTCCTGGAGTGATAGGATGTATATAACAGTATGAAGATGATGTGCTGAAGGGACAGGTGTGAACAGTGACAGAGATGGCAAGCACTTGATAGAAATGTTCAGGAGAGTATTAGATGGTATTAGGTAGAATGCAGATAGGTTAGTAATCGAGTATGGTAACAGGTGGTAAGGACAGCAGATGACAATTACAGGATAGACTAACCCAGTGCAAGGATAGATGGTAGTAGACTCAAGAGCTAGCAATCTATGTAACAGTGCAGATGATAGAATTAGTATGCATAGATAGTAACAGTCCTTATGTGCAGAGGTAGATAGTGTAAGTAAGGTTATGGAGGATTCCCCTGTGGGGTACTTATCACTAGTAAAGTTAGTAGTAGCAGGGTCCAGTAGTAAGGGAGTGATCCAGTAGCGAGATACAGGGATCGGTAGCGAGGTTCCGGTCTGTTTCCAAGTAGAAGGGAATAGCTGGAGGTTTTGGTAGCAAGGTAAGCTTGTAAGCATGTGGACACACGGCAGGTTGAACGAACGATGTGAGAGAGAACGCCGGCGGTTGAAATAGCCGCTCTGCGGCGCTCGGCGATGACGTTATCCGTCTTAAAGGTGTATGCGTACCACCTAATTAGAAAGGTGGGACGCATATTTGAAAGAAAAGTGGAAAATAAGGGTACCAGAGGTACCAGAATCTTACAGTACCCCCCCATTAAGGCCGGCTCCGGAAGGCCTATAGCACTGGTTTCTCCGGGTATTTCGAGTGAAATCTTCGTATAAGCCTAGGTGCGTGAACATCAGTGGTATCCAACCAGGTGTCGTCTTGGGGTCCATAGTTCTTCCATCTTATGAGATACTGGAGTCTTCCTCTGTGGATACGAGAATCCAAAATCTCCTTAATCTCATATTCTTCTCCGCCTTCAACTTGTACTGGAGGTGGAGGCAAGATGGTAGGCCTTTTTCCCTGATTAGGAACATGGGGTTTCAGTAGCGACACATGGAAGATGGGATGGATCTTGAGATCTGCTGGTAAGGTGAGCTGTACTGCAGCTTTTCCAATAAGTTTCTTAATTGGGAAGGGTCCCAGAAATAAAGGTCCAAGCTTTTTGCTAGGGATCTTTAATCTTAAATTTCTTGTCGATAGCCAAACGAGGTCCCCAATAGCATACTGAGGAGAAGGTCTTCTACGTAGGTCGTAGTACTTCTTTTGTTGGCTATGGGCGTGTGAGATAGTGGTATTAAGTAAACCCAGAGAGTCCTTTATTTGGGTAAGATAGTCTGAGGCTACTGGGTTACTTGATGGTAGGATGCGTGGTGGAAGAAGTGTGGGATGAAACCCATAGTTCAAGTAGAACGGACTTTGCTTAGTAGTACTGTGGGTTGCGTTGTTATAAGCAAATTCCGCCAGAGGGAGAAGGTCCACCCAATCATCCTGTAGGTATGATGTGTAGCAACGCAGATATTGTTCTATACACTGGTTGACTCTTTCAGTCTGTCCGTTGGTCTGAGGGTGGTAGGGAGAAGTGAGCTTTCGCTCAATCCGTAATATTTGACAAAGAGCTTGCCAAAATTTGGAGATGAACTGTGAACCACGGTCGGATAAAAGAGTCTTTGGTATTCCGTGTAATTTGAACACATGTTTCATCAGTAGTTCCGCTGTTTGTTTGGATGAATGTAGTCTACGGATAGCGATGAAATGTGCCATCTTTGTCAGGTGGTCCACTGACACTAGAATGGTATTAAATCCTTTAGAAGGTGGTAGTTCTACTATAAAGTCTAAGGATACAACCTCCCATGGAACCTGGGGTATTGGTAGACTGCAGAGTAGACCAGATGGTTTTGTAGTGTCAATTTTGGACCTTGCACAGATGTCACATGAAGATACAAATTTTTGTAAAGACGTCTTCATATCAGGCCACCAAAACTGACTAGTAAGCAAATTAAGGGTTTTCGTCATACCCATATGTCCTGCCATGGGCATATCATGTGATAACTCCAAGATCTTGGTACGCATAGTAGGGGGTATGTAGAGTTTGTCGTTGTAGTAGAGGAAGTCTTCTGCATCAGTACTTAGTTGTGGTGGAGGTGAATCCAATCTTATACTGTGCAAAATCTCTTCCTTCAGGGAACGAACAACCCCAATAATACGTTCATAGGGTATTATAGGAATAGAAGGGATTTCAGCGCAGTTATCTTCGGTTAATCGTGATAGCGCATCCGCTTTTTTATTTTTGTCTGCAGGCGTGTAGGTCACTAAGAAGTTGAATCTTAGGAAAAATAATGACCATCGTACCTGCCGGTGGGAGAGAGTTTTGTTAGTCTGGAGGTATTGAAGGTTTTTGTGATCTGTATTTATTAGTATTGGTAACCGGGTACCCTCAAGTAGATGTCGCCAATTCTCCAGTGCCAGTTTTATGGCAAGCAACTCCTTTTCACCCACTGGGTAATTCACCTCTGGGCTGCTTAATGATTTTGAAAAGAAAGCAACTGGGTGGAGTGGTGAAGTATTTGTTGGTCGTTGGGAGAGAACTGCTCCTACTGCCATATTTGACGCATCTACCTCCAGAATATATTGGAGGGATGGGTCTGGATGGCGTAGTATGGGAGCAGAAGTAAAGCTTGATTTTAACAAGCAGTAAAGCTTGATTTTTAACATCAGAAAAGTTCTTGATGAACTTCCTATAGAAGTTTGAAAATCCAAGGAATCGCTGTAATGCATTACGAGTTGTTGGTATAGGCCAGTCCAGAATACAGGATATCTTGCTCATATCCATCTTACTTCCGGTTTTGGATATGATGTATCCCAGGAATAATATTTCTTCTTTATGAAATAGGCATTTTTTTAATTTCACGTATAGATTGTGTGCGAGTAATCTGGATAACACAAGTCTTACATGTTTTATATGTTCAGAGAGAGATCGAGAATAGATAAGTATATCGTACAGATATACTACAACACAGACATCAAGTAAGTCTCTAAAGATGTCATTTATGAACCTTTGGAAGGCTGCGGGAGCATTACACAACCCGAATGGCATCACAAGATATTCGAATAATCCGTATCTGGTTCTGAATGCTGTTTTCCACTCATCTCCGTCACGGATTCGGATTAGGTTGTATGCCCCTTTCAGGTCTAATTTAGAGAAGTAAGTAGCCCCATGCACTTGTTCAATGAGTTCAGGGATGAGCGGTAAAGGATAGCGATCCTTTATTGTAATCGTATTTAATTGCCTATAATCGATAATAGGCCTAAGACTTGAATCCTTATTGCGGACAAAAAAAAGTCCTGCAGCTGTGGAAGAAGTAGAGGGTCTGATGAACCCTTTTGTCAAATTCTCATCCAAGTATTCCTTGAGATGAGAAAGTTCATCCTGTGAAAGAGGATAAACATGACCGAAAGGCAATTTGCTGTTAGGGAGTAGATCGATAGTGCAATCATAATCCCTATGGGGAGGCAACATTTGGGCATTTTTTTCAAGGAATACTTCGGACAGATCCTGATAGTATAGTGGTGCAATCTCATCTGACACCACAGACAGGATCTTTCCATAAGATGGGAGGTTACACGTAATCTCACAATAGTGAGAAGGGAAAGACAAAGTCAGTTTTTTCCAATCTATGATTGGTTGATGTGTGTGTAACCAGGGGAGTCCCAAAATAATAGAAAAATGGGGTGAAGATAGTATATCAAAAGTGGTGGTCTCCATATGAGACTCGTTAGTAGTGACGAGGAGTGCTTGTGTCTGGTTGGTGATTGGACCAGAAGATAGTGGGATACCGTTAATGAAACTAACAGAAACAGGTTTAGGTTTTGAAATAATAGGTATTTTATTTAAGGTAACAAAACATGTATCAATATAGTTTCCACAAGATCCGGTGTCGATCATAGCCTTGGTGGTAATCCTAGTCTGGTCCCACTGTAATGTCAAATGAACAAAGAGATAGGGGTTAGAAAAGGAAGTCGTTAATCCTCCTAGCAAGACATGTGAACACTCACCTCTTTTTTGCGGACAAGGGGACAGACGCTTATTAAATGATCCGGGGATGCGCAGTACATGCAGAGGTTTCTGGATCTTCTTCTGGCTCGTTCAGTAGTTGATAAAGGTGGGCGTATGGTTCCTACCTCCATGGGAGTAGGGTCAACGGCCGAAATCCGAGAAGGACTAGTCAATGGCATTCCCATTTTCTCAGCCCTTCTTTCACGCAGTCGCCTGTCGATGTTGATACTGAGTTGTATTAAGGCATCCAAGGTGCCAGGTAAATCCGCTCGGGCGAGCTCGTCTTTAACAGCTTCTGACAAGCCGAGTCTGAATTGAGTTCGCAGAGATGTATCATTCCACCCTGAATCAAGGGTCCATCTTTTGAACTCAGCTACAAAGTCTTCTGCAGGTCTCCTTCCTTGTTTTAAAGCCCTCAATTGAATATCAGCAGTACTCTGCCTGTTGGGGTCATCATATAAACTAGCGAGTTCCGCTAGGAATAAAGAATAGGAGTTCAGAAGCTGATCATTTTTCTCAAAGAGAGAGTCTGCCCAGGCCCGTGGGTCACCCGTTAAGTATGAGATAACGGTACAGACTTTAATTTGATCAGTAGGGTATGTACGAGGTTTTAACAAAAAAAGTAATTGACATGCGTTTTTGAATTCACAAATTTTTTTCCGATCACCTGAAAACACTAGAGGAGGGTTTATTTTAGGTTCAGGGGGTTGAGCAGCAGTGAGCCGTGAAAGATGGGTTACCTGCTGTATCAGAGTCTGATTTTCTTCTTTTACTTCAGTAAGAGCAAGCATTAATGCATTTACTTGTTGTGTTAATTGTGTCACTTGAGTGGGTAATTAGATGGTATTAGGTAGAATGCAGATAGGTTAGTAATCGAGTATGGTAACAGGTGGTAAGGACAGCAGATGACAATTACAGGATAGACTAACCCAGTGCAAGGATAGATGGTAGTAGACTCAAGAGCTAGCAATCTATGTAACAGTGCAGATGATAGAATTAGTATGCATAGATAGTAACAGTCCTTATGTGCAGAGGTAGATAGTGTAAGTAAGGTTATGGAGGATTCCCCTGTGGGGTACTTATCACTAGTAAAGTTAGTAGTAGCAGGGTCCAGTAGTAAGGGAGTGATCCAGTAGCGAGATACAGGGATCGGTAGCGAGGTTCCGGTCTGTTTCCAAGTAGAAGGGAATAGCTGGAGGTTCCGGTAGCAAGGTAAGCTTGTAAGCATGTGGACACACGGCAGGTTGAATGAACGATGTGAGAGAGAACGCCGGCGGTTAAAATAAAAAATAAATAAAAACGCTCTGTGATGACGTCATCCGTCTTAAAGGTGTATGCGTACCACCTAATTAGAAAGGTGGGACGCATATTTGAAAGAAAAGTGGAAAATAAGGGTAGCAGAGGTACCAGAATCTTACAGTTGCTGACAGTGCCTCCAGTTCCTTCACATTGTCTCCCACCCAGTCTACTGCAGAAAGGTCAGAGTTGGCACCTGCAGCCAATGTCCAACCGTCTTTCACCTCACCCCCTTGCAAATCAGGCAAGCAGTCTGAGCCCCAAGTCATGCAGCAGTCTCTTCTTCTTTTTGATGACTCTGTCAGCAGGGTTTCCCAGGGCCATCCACGTAGCCCTGCCCCAGAAGTGGAAGAGATTGAGTGCAGCGATGCCCAACCACTTATTTCTCAAGATGAGTACATGGAAGGACCATCGCAGCACGTCTCTGATGACGACGAAACGCAGGTGCCAACTGCTGCGGCATTCAGAATTGTGGAGACCGACAAGGAGGGCAGGGGTGAAGACTGGGTGGAAGATGATGTGGAGGACGATGAGGTCCTCGACCCCACATGGAATGAAGGTCATGCAGGTGACCTGAGTAGTTTGGAGGAAGAGGCGGTGGTCGCACAGAGCCACCAGCACAGCAGAAGAGGGAGCAGGGTGCAGAAGCTGAGCGGCCGTGCCCTAGACACTACGCCTGCTACTGCCCAACGCAGCAAGGGAACGAGCACACCAAAGCCAGCTCAAAGGAGTTCTCTAGCGTGGAAGTTCTTCAGAAAATGTGCTGATGACAGGACACGAGTGGTTTGCACCCTGTGCAATCAGAGCCTGAAGCGAGGCATAAACCTTCTCAACCTGAGCACAACCTGCATGATCAGGCATCTAAGTGCAAAGCACGAGCTGCAGTGGAGTACACACCTTCAAAACCAAGAAAGGTCTCTGGCTCCTCCTGCTTCCTCTTCGGCTGCAGTCTCGGCCTCTCCATCCACATCTGTAGTGATACCGGCACCTGCCACCCCGCAAACAGACGATCTGTCAGCAACACCACCACCTGGGTCACCAACCATCTCCACAATGTCCCGTGGAAGCGTTCAGCTTTCCATCTCCCAAACACTTCAGAGGAAGAGGAAGTACCCCCCTACCCACCCGCGATCCATGGCCCTGAATGCCAGCATTTCAAAATTCTTGGCCTTTGAAATGCTGTCATTCTGTCTGGTGGAGACGCACAGTTTTAAAAGCCTTATGTCGGTGGCTGTCCCACAGTACGTCGTGCCCAGCCGCCACTACTTTTCCAGGCAAGCCATCCCTTCCCTTCACAACCAAGTGGGGGAAAAAATCAGGTGTGCAATGCGCAACGCCATCTGTGCCAAGGTCCACCTAACTACGGATACGTGGACCAGTAAGCACGGTCAGGGGCGTTATATCTCCCTAACGGCACACTGGGTAAATGCAGTGGCGGATGGGCCTGAGGCAGATAGCAATTTGGCGCACGTCCTTCCACCACCGAGGATTGCAGGGCGCTTCAGTTTGGCTCCTGTTCTTAACTCCTCCTACTCCGCTTCCTCATCCTCTACCGCCTCCTCATCCGGTCAGCGTAACACCTTCACCACCAACTTCAGCACAGCCAGGGGTAAACGACAGCAGGCAGTTTTAAAACTTGCCTGTTTGGGGGAAAAACCACACACCGCGCAGGAATTGTGGAGGAGCATGGAACAGCAGACAAATGAGTGCTTGCTGCCAGCCCGGCCTGGTGGTGTGCGATAACGGGCGAAATCTCATAGCAGCTCTGGGCCTAGCCGGTTTGACGCACATCCCTTGCCTGGCGCATGTGCTGAATTTGGTGGTGCAGAGGTTCCTTAAAAATTACCCCAATATGTCAGAGCTGCTGCAGAAAGTGCAGGCCGTCTGTGCGCACTTTCGGCGTTCTCACCCTGCTGCTGCTCGCCTGTCAGCGCTGCAGCGTAACTTCGGCCTTCCCGCTCACCGCCTCATATGTGACGTGCCCACAAGGTGGAACTCCACCTTGCACATGCTGCAAAGACTGTGCGAGCAGCAGCAGTCCATAGTGGAGTTTCAGCTGCAGCACACACGCGTGAGTCGCTCTGCGGAACAGCACCACTTCACCACCAATAACTGGGCCTCCATGCGAGACCTGTGTGCCTTGTTGCGCTGTTTTGAGTACTCCACCAACATGGCCAGTGCCGATGACGCCGTTGTCAGCTTAACTATCCCACTTCTATGCTTCCTTCAAAAAACGATTCGGGCGATGATGGAAGAGGATGTGGCACAGGATGAGGAGGAGGAGGAGGATGAAGAGGTAACATTTCCAAGGCTTTCAGGGCAGTCATTCGCAAGGGTCTCCGAGGGTGGGTTCCTGCACACACAAACGCCAGGGACACAATTGTCCAGCAGGGGCACAGTTCTGGAGGATGAGGAGGATGAGGAGGAGGAGATGGAGGAGGAGATGGAACCATGTTTACAGCAGGGTGGCACCCAGGCCAGCTCATGGCCATCACTGGTGCATGGCTGGGGGGATACAGAGGACACAGACGATACACCTCCCACAGAGGACAGCCTTTCGTTGCCTCTGGGCAGCCTGGCACACATGAGCGATTACATGCTGCAGTGTCTCCACAACGACCGACGAGTTTCCCACATTCTAACTTGTGCTGATTACTGGGTGGCCACGCTGCTGGATCCCCGTTACAAGGACAACGTACCGTCCTTAATTCACTCACTGGAGCGCGATCGCAAGATGCGCGAGTACAAGCGCACGCTGGTAGACGCGATGCTGCTGGTATTCCCACCTGAAAGCGGAGCCACAGTGGAAGCACAAGGCCAAGGCAGAGGAGGAGGAGGAAGAGGTCGCCAACGCAACCAGGGCACCACCAGCACCTCAGAAGGCAGGGTTAGCATGGCCGAAATGTGGAAAAGCTTTATCAGCACGCCACAACAAACAGCAGCACCAGCAGCTCATATAGGAACGTCTTAGCAGGAGGCAACATTTCACCAACATGGTGGAGCAGTATGTGTGCACACGCCTACATGTAGTGAATGACGGGTCTGCCCCCTTCAACTTCTGGGTCTCCAAATTGGGCACATGGCCTGAGCTTGCCCTTTACGCCTTGGAGGTGCTGGCGTGCCCTGCAGCCAGTGTATTATCTGAACGTGTATTTAGCACGGCTGGGGGTGTTATCCGCCTTTCCAGAGACAATGTGGACAAGCTCACGTTCATTAAAATGAACCAGGCATGGATCCCACAGGACTTTTCCATACCTTGTGCAGAATAGAGATGGATACCGACCTTACCCAGCCATTGTTCTATTTTTGCTCTTTCTCACTCTTTTGGGGTGTACCCTCATTTAAAATGACTGGAAAAAAGCAGTGTTGGCTACCTCGTCCTCCTCCACCACCGCTTCCACCTACACCGCCCATAGGTGTGTGCAGCCTATTGCATTAGGGTGTGCACCCCAAAGTTTAAATACACATGCATGTGTTTGCCTACATGTATATGGCCCCGGTACATTACTTTCCCTGCTGGCAAAGTGAAATAGAAGTGTGTGGCACTTCTCTTATGGCAGAGCAGGTCCGAGGGAGATCTTTCCCATCTCCTCACTGGCAAACAGAGCGATAATGCTAATGTGCCCTAGGTGATTAGGGTGTGCCCAGGCACACCCTGCACACCCTGTGCGCACGCCTATGACACCGCCACATACACCACCACCTCAACCTCCCTCCTACTCCATATGGGCCTCGTCCTTCACAGATGAAGAACATTGTTTTATTTTTCTGTTTTTTTTTGTTGTTTTTTAAGTTATTTCCCTATCCACATTTGTTTGCAGAGCACTCACCATGCTCTTAACTACGGTTTGCTGCCATTTGCAGCACTCTAGCCCTTTCCATTGGTGTTTTAGAGCCATTTTAGTGCCTGAAAGTTCGGGTCCTCATTGACTTCAATGGGGTTCGGTCTCCGGGTAAAGTTCGGAAAAAGTCCGGGACACGGACCCAGACTTTTTTTTCAAGTTCAGCCGAACCCGCCGAACACGGACATCCAGGTGTCCGCTCAACTCTAGTCATGAGGTATTTCAGGGGTAGACTGAGGTGAGTAAGGAGGAACAGAATTGCATCCCTTTTGTGTCGCTTTCAGGTGCTCTTGCCAATGGGCTGAGTGGTGGGTGGTTAAATGCCTTGTCAAGCATGTGGTACCCAATTGGCTGGTGTTTTTGCTACACTTGATGTGCTTGAGACAAAGATTGCAAATTGCAACAGTGCGATCGGCTGCACATGTGCTAAAAAAGGCACAGACAGCTGAGCTGTGGGAAGGGTGTCGGGAGATAACAGCTCCACAATGTGATGGAATAGGGTGGCTGCTCTCTACTCTTCCATAATGGCTGCCTGATTGGGGTTGTGCCTCACCCTTTCCTCCTCTGAGCTATCTGGCACTTAAGTCATGTCAGTGACCTCATCATTTCCATCCTCAATACCACTGGAGACAACTTGGCAATTCGCTGCGGCTGGGGCAACATGACTGCCAATTTGTGTACCAATGTTCTCCCCTCTCTGTAGGCTCATGTCCCTACCTTCCACAACCTCAGTAATGGCTGTGCATAGTCAAGGAGCAAGTGGCTGACGTTGGGTTCAAATAACTCAGCTGACTCCTTCATGCCTGATGCTGGAGCTGTGGCAGAAATAGCTATTCAAGAAGGCAGATTTAGCCACTCTGGCAGCTACAGTGGACTGTGCACTAGTCTCTGCTTGGATGACAGAGGATGAGGAGGATAAGGATGGTTTAGTAAGCCATTCCACCACCTCCTCTGCATGCTGTGGCTGGATAGCACAGAAAACATCACTAAACAGAGGAAATGATGCCCTGCCTGAGCACTGACCATGCCTACCTTTGCCTGTGGACACATACACTGCTGGCCCCCTCACAGTGCCATGGGAATGTCTGCCTCACCTTGTTGGCCTCCCAGACATGATGGAAGGTGCTTATTAACAAAATGTAATAAAGATGTGGAAATTCATACGTGGTTGCTCTTTAATCAATTAAAAGTGGTGTTTGGTGCACTTTAACTTGAGTACTCACTACACAGACACACTGCATCAACACACTACAATATACTGCAGTAAAACTGCACTAACGCACAGAAATAAAGTACGTTACATGTGTGCTAATGCACTGAAATATGCTGCGCTAAACGGCATGTAACTAAATGAAATATACTGCGTTAAACGTACACTAATGCACAGAAATATACTGCATTAAATGTGTACTAATGAACAGAAATATACTGCGTTAAACGTGCAGTAATGCACAAAAATGTACTGCATTAAACAGTATGTAATGCACTGAAATATACTGTGTTAAACATGTACTAATGCACAAAAACTATTGTGCTAAATGTGCAGTAATGCACAGAAATATACTGCGCTAAACGGCAAGTAAATCACTGAACTTAACTGTGCTAAACGTGCACTAATGCACAGTAATATGCTGCATTAAAAGGCATGTAACGCACTGAAATATATTGTGTTAAAAGTGCAGTAATGCACAGAAATATACTGCGTTAAATGGCAAGTAATGCACTGAAATATACTGCGGTAAACGTGCACAAACGCACAGAAATGTACTGTGTTTAATGGCACGTAACGCACTGAAATATACTGTGTTAAATAGGCACTGACGCACTGAAGTATACTACGTTAAACACAGTACTGAAATATACTGCATTAAATGTGCAGTAATGCACAGAAATATACTGCGTAAAACGTACACTAACGCACAGAAATATACTACATTAAATGTGTAGTAACCCACAGAAATATACTACGTTAAACGTGCACTAACGCACAGAAATATACTGTTAAATGGCATGTAACGCACTGAAATTTACTGTGTTAAATGTGGAGTAATGCTCAGAAATATACTGCGTTAAACAGCATGTAATGGACTGAAATATACTGCACTAAACGGCACGTAACACACTGAAATTAACTGCATTAAACGTGCACTAAAACACAGAAATATACTGCGTTAAATGTGCACTAACATACTGAAATGTACATCGTTAAATATGCAGTAACGTACTGAAATGTACTGCGTGAAGCGTGCACTAATGCACAGAAATACACTGTGTTAAATGGCATGTAAAACACTGAAACATACTGTGTTAAAAGTGCAGTGATGCACAGAAATAAACTGCATTAAACGTGCAATATTGCACAGAAATATACTGTGTTAAACGGGCACTAACGCACAGAAATATACTGCGTTAAACAGCACGCAACACACTGAAATATACTGCATTAAACGTGAAATAACGCAGAGAAATATACTGTATTAACGCATAGAATTAAACGTGAAGTAACGCACTAAAATGTACTGCGTTAAACGTGCATTAATGCACAGAAATATACTGCGTTTAACGTCACGTAACACACTGAAATATACTGCGTTAAGCGGCACATAACGCACAGAAATATATTGCATTAAACGTGCAGTAATGTACAAAAATATACTTTGTTAAACGTGCACTAACGCACTAAACTATAATGCAGTAAACCTGCCTTGACAAAACAAACTGACACTAAAGTAAAAATAAATGGTCACTACACTCACACTGACTGAACTATCACTAGGTTCACATTTAAAAAAAAAATAAACGTGTACTACACTGACACTGACTGAACTATCACTAGATTTACACTAAACTAATTTTCTACACTGACAATAGAATCAGAATAGCACACTATAGCACTCTAACTCTCTAGTAGCACTGAACAGAGCCCTATTCTATCTCTCTCCATGCCAATTTCACACTTTTATTGCTTTAGCCAACCAAGGCTTCCAATGCACTGTGCGGCTGTGCAGTGCATTGTGGTAATTCGGCGTGCTGAACAAATGGCCGAACGCCCCCATAATTCGGGTGTTCGTCGAATGGGTGAACAGCCAATGCTTGGCCCGAATTCATGCTCGGGACGAACCGTTCGTCCATCCCTAGTCTCCACCGAGAAAGTTGTACATTCTTCCACTCATTTAGTTTGCATCGAAGAGACCACCCATCCAATGATGAACCAGACTTATCATCCATCAACTCTTTCAATTTTTTTAGGGTCTCCCCTTTCCGCCACCCACAGAGTGAAAAGAAAATTTGAAGAAGAGGGTGAAGAGGAGAAAGACACAAAAGAAAAAATGACCAAGAAAGAAAAGATACAGAATACAATTTCATAAAAATATTCAACGTTTCCTCTTTCAATCTAGAAGAATCCCATATCTCCCTATCACTAAACGGCTCAATATTGCCCCCCCCCCCCCCCATACAATACACCAAACCCTTTATTCCTTTTCAAGGATCTCAGTCAGATTGTTTGCAACCTCACAGTGAAAAAGTATTACAACCAAACTCAGGAGACACTAATACCTCCCCACATAGTGGAGTGCTCATCTAAATCCCAAGAGTGGCATGCCATAGAACAGTGATCCTCAACTCCGGTCCTCGGGGCCCATTAACAGGCCAGGTTTGCAAGATAACTAAATTACATCACAGGTGATCTCATTTGCTGCTCAGTGATTGTAGTATTCTGTCTGCATCTCCCCAAGGTAATACTTAAAATCTGGCCTGTTAGTGGGCCCCAAGGACCGGAGTTGTGGACCACTGCCATAGAAGATAGGGAAGAAATAATCTGGCAAAGTACATATTTCAGACACCTAAAACTTTGTCTGCCCAGATTTTCCCATGGCAAACACCAATTTCAGACCTAAGTCCACCTTTACTCCACCCATGTGAAGGGTCTGTATATAGACACATTCTACAGCAGTGGTTCCCAACTCCGGTCCTCGGGACCCACCAACAGGCCAGGTTTGCAAGATAACTAAATTACATCACAGGTGATCTAATTTGCTGCTCAGTGATTGCAGTATTCTAGTCTGCATCCCCCAAGGTAATACTTAAAATCTGGCCTGTTAGTGGGTCCCGAGGACCGGAATTGAGAACCACTGTTCTACAGCCTAGTATACTTGATTCAGATGTGCAAAGAAACACACAAACCCCGTAGCAACCTCAACAAACAAGAATATCTTGCTCTAAAATCCTTTAAACAGAACCACAACTTTATCATTAAGCCAGCTGATAAAGGTGATCCTAGACAGAATTAAATACATGAAAGAAGCATATAGGTTACTATCCGATGAAGATACAACTTATCCACCGATCCTTCTGACAAATTTTATTCGAAAACCATGACCGTCACCTTCAACAAAGCAGGTAAACTTCTCGCAAACCAACTTAGAGAGAAGGTACATAAACAGAAAATTGCATACCTTGTTGACCCTCAAAAGAACGAGAAAATATATAATCCCCTTGATATAGCAAAATTGTTCAGTACCTACTATAGTTCCCTTCACAATCTCAAGACGGACACAGGCACCCCACAACCTGACCCAGACAAAATCAGAGCATTCTGAGAAAACAAAATGGATAGATAGCTTCTTCGAAACAATGAACGTAAAGTTAAGCAAGCTCCAGGAGGCAGTGGAGAGCAAAAAAGCCTGGTGCGCTATGGTCCATGAGGTCATGAAGAGTCGGACACGACTAAATGACTGAACAACAACAACAATTTATTGGGGGGGGAGAAATTCAACAAGGTACACATAACCGGATCCTTTAATTCCCACATCTGAGTATGTTTACTGGGCCATTTAAGATCTGCCCTCAACTGGCTGTATTGGGCTAATAAGCCCTAGTATTGGCACAAAAAAAAAAAAAACATACAAAAAGGGAAAAGAAAAAAACTTTAGCCAAAAAGTAACCCGCACTACTATAGAGTACCACAGTGTTTAGTATTGACAATAATAGGGGATAAATCTCATGAATGTGTCTGCTGTTAAGGTCCACACATCACATCTCTCCCAGAGCAGGCAGCAGCATTTAACACAGCCACACGGTCCTATTTGTATTCCCCCATCTCCCCAGCATCCAATGGGGCTGGCAGCGATGCAGACGCACAAATGAAGCCACCACGAACAGCACCTGATATGACAGCCGGCAGTGGACATGACATCATGCGCATGCGTTGCAGTCGACCAGCACCACGTTGGAAATTCCTTATGCCAGGAGACAGCCTACAGCAGACACCAATGCTGCTGGCCTACCTCAAAGGCAAATATGCCCTGTGAATACAAAAGAGACTCAGCTGGTGATGTTAAAAATGGCAGAGAAAGGGCTGGCATAGCGACAGATCTGAAGGCAACTGTCAGCGGAACAGGACCAATGGAATAATTCAACCTTCCTACCCCACCTAGTGGTGCCCCGAGCACTTTGCTGAATCACAAAATCTTTCCCTGACTCTCTGACAGAAAAGCCGCCTGCTTTGTTTACATAAGCAGGTGGCTCTTCTGTCATTTTAGCCGAAGATCGTGGGAGGCCAGCGGCGATCAAGCCCGCTCTTCCCACGGTCTGGCTCCCACTGTGTCTAATCACAGCAGGAGCGCGTCTCTGGCAGCGCGTGCACGCCTCCGAATCCACATGCACACAATTACGTAGATCTACATGATTATTTACAGCTGAGCCGCCCTGCCGCAATAAATCTGTGTGGGGCGGCCTGCAAGTAGTTAACCGAATAATGGCTATTAACCAATCAGTCTTTTAACGATAGTGATCTCCTGTAGGTAATTTGTGAACGTGTACTAGCATACTTCGAAACTATGTCATCGGCCACAAGGAGATGCCAATAATTCACAATGATCTGGCGAACCTGTCTAAATTGACCTGAATTGTGTGTAATTAGTCCAACCCTATTATCTCTGTTTTGATTTTTAGCTTGATGATAAACCTTTTTGAGGCATGACTGACTAGAACCTCTATTAAGAAGCCAATTTCGTAAGGCTGTAGCTTCTACCTCAAAGGCTTCCTGACAGCTACAATTCCTTTTAAGCCATAGGTATTGACTATAAGGTATACTCAAAACGAAGGTAGTAGGATGGTAGTTATTTGCATGTAACATAGTATTGCTGCAGAGGGTTTCCTACACAGGGTTGAACCTATGCTTCAATCTATATTGACAAAGATTTGGATATCCAGGAAACTGATGAGTTTTTGGTGACAGGTCATTGTAAATTGGAGAATTAAATCATTTAGTTTAAGAATCTCCAAAAAGGCACATAGCTCATCTCTGGGCCCTGTCCAGATGTTGAACACATCATTTATGAATCTGCGTTATAAAGGCACCTTGCTTAGACTATCCTAAAGATCATTGCAAAAAAATAGGTTACATCCATTTCCAGAGACTATGGGCCCTCCAGTAGGATAGTCGTATTTTAATGGATTTTTGGTAGAGCATACAGTGCAGGAGTTCTGGGGGTTTTTAGAGTTAGAATTCCCATGTTTTTTTTTATCTATAATCCTATAATGAAACACTTTAATAAGATTTTGGTATTTAACTGACAAATAACTGTCTAAATAAGTCCCAGATATGCTTTTAGACCGTTGGCGGTTGTTTAGGATGTCCATAACCATTTGCTGATATTGTACTGAATCTATTACTACTAGATTGCCACCTTTAACAGCTGGCTTTATGATTATTTCTTTATTGTTTTTGAGAGCGGATACCGCCATTTGCTGGGCTGTGGTCACATTGGACAATGATCTTCTGTTCCATTTAACTTTTTCAATTTTTTTTGTAACCTGTTGGGTAAATGCCCATATGTTGGGATTTTCCTGTAACAACAGGAATGATCCAGATTTAGGTTTGTAAAGTTGAGGGGGTGGAAAACATCTCACTTCAGTGGTGTTGCTGGAAGGAGAGAGATCCAAACTAGCTCCACCTGAGGAGTCAGGTAGCAAATCCTATGGTGGGTTGCTCTCCTCCCACAAGTTCATCAATTTATTTAGGGATTTGATATAATTTAGAGTAAATTTTTTCCGTACTTCATTACAAAGGGATAGAGATCATGAAGATTGATAGTTTTTGCAAAAATGACTTTATACATCAATTTTCTGCCAAAAAAATGCACATCTTTAATTAATGCAAAGCAATCTGTATTTTGGGTACGACAAAAAAGTTAGACCTAAGCTCAAGACTTGAATTTGGTCTTTGAAAACAGATAGGAGGATAACTTGATTACTTCAAATTTGTTTTGTTCAAAAAATTGGGGTTCACTGATTCCACATTGAAAAATGTTGAGGTCTGGTATCATTTGTGGTAAAAACAATTTTTGCAGTGCCCACATTTCTCAAAATTGTAAGAGGACCAGCTTGACTTACCTATTGAATATAGGTAAGCTAAGTACTTGAGAAGGAGTATAAGGCACAGTGCCTTTCATCCCCAGTGAAAATAGAGGCAGGCTGTGAAGGTGCAGAAATAATTTTAGAAGAGTGAGAAAAGTGCCGTGCCGTGCCGACCATAACTTGGTGTACCTTTGGTTGCAGATGTGTGAGAACCAGTTCTCTCATTTTTTTTAGTTTCTGAGGCCCCTGTCTTTCTGATTTTTTTGTGCATTATTCACCTGGAAGAAGACATAGAAGAGAATGCAGATCCATCAGAATCATTAGGATCACTTACAGAGATACTTTGATGTGGGGACATTTTGCTCTTACGTTTCCTATTGGTCTAATGTGACCATTTGTATGCCAGATTGGAATTATATGCGGTTTTGTCACAATATTGTTTTATATCCCTTGTTTTAAGAACATCTGCAGATAAGGATTCCAAATGTTTATTCAGGGCCACTTCCCTTTGGTTAAAAGTAGAATCAGATGTCAAGTTACCAATATCGGTGTACAATTTTTTTATTTTCTTGTCTACTGTTTCTAGCTCATTCTGATATTGTTGGCATACCAGCTTCATAATTTTAAAGGATATACCTAAACACAAAAGAGGGGTGACATAGATAAGCTATTACTGCAGTGGATTTACACCTTATCTGCAACTAAATCTCCGGGAATCATGTTTGAGCTTCAAGCTCTTTTTATAAAGAACACAATAATGTTCTGTTTAACAAACCACTGGGCCTGGCTTGATATTGTTTATAAAGTATGGTTTAGTGCAACTAAATAGCTGTGTTGACTCTTTGGTGCACATTGGATTCAAAAAATTATTGGGGGGGGGGGGGTCTCATGGTCTAACGATAACTCAGTTTATTGATTCATCAATTTTTTGCAGTTTCAAGTGAGCAAAGTCCTTTCTTGTATTAAGAGAGGCATAGACTGCAGAGAGATATTATTTTGCCCCTGTACAAATCATTAATAAGACCTCATTTGGAATATGCAGTTCAGTTTTAGGCACCAGTTCTCAAAAAGGATATCAGAGAAAGTACAGAGAAGGGCAACCAAACCGATAAGAGGCATGCAGGCTCTCAGCTATGCAAAAAGATTAGAGGAACTGAATGTATTATCTCTTGAGAAGAGGAGATTAAGGGGGGATATGATCAACATGTACAAATACATAAGGGGTCCATATATTGAACTTGGCGTTGAGTTATTCACTTTATGGTCATCAAAGAAGACAAGGGGGCATTCTTTATGTCTAGAGGAATAGGAGATTTCTTCTCCAAATACGGAAAGGTTTATTCTCAGTAAGAGCTGTGAAAATGAGGAATAGACTCCCTCCAGTGGTGGTTCTGGCTAGCTCAGTAGATTGCTTTATAAAAGGCCTGGATTCTTTCCTAGGTGTACATAATTTAACTGGGTACTAACATTTATAGGTAAAGTTGGTCCAGGGTTTATTCAATTGTGTCTCGGGATCAGGAAGAATATTTTTCACCTGCTGTAGCAAATTGGATCTTGCTTTGCTAGGGTTTTTCGCCTTCCTCTGGATCAACTATGGGTATAGTATTGTGTATATGGGATTGTGTGGTTCTGTTTTGTTTTTTGTTTTTTTTTGTTTTTTATTTATTGGTTGAGATAGATAGACTTTTGTCTTTTTTCAACCTGACTAACTATGTAACTATGATGAGAAACAAAATTATAACAGCGCTTGACACAGTGTGAATAAAAATTGGAGAAATCTCCTGAATTGACAATGAATGTGATATGATATGCAGCTGCTGTGCATCCAAAAAATATTTGGAAAAACGTGTGTAAAAGTTAACTTATAACAGCGCTAGCAAAAAAAAAATAAAGATAAAGTGCAAGTGCAAAAACACTGTTAACAATGAAATAATTCCTGTATAAACAATAATATTGTAAACTATGAAAAGTCCTTCTTTTTTGTGCAATGATTAATAAAGTGCTCAAGTGAAAATCCTTAATCCTTGGTGCAAATATTAAATAAGGTGCTCGAGTGCAAAAACGATCCAATCAGACAAAGGTGCTCCAGTGAGTGACCCTCCAGGTCCCCTACTCACCACAATTAAAATATGTCAGCGCATGAAGGAATCTAATGAGGCTTTGCGGCAACCGAGCTCCAATATTAGTTCCAAGGGATAGGATGGACCTTTGATGGAATCGCTCCAAGCAGGTATATCATATATCCAGATATATGGAATAAAAGAAAGGGGCCAATAGTGTAATACGTCCAAATAATTTATTTTCCCCAAAGGTTATAAAATGTACTTACAGAAAAGAAACGTTAAGTTCGCATGGATAAATACAGACAGGAACGCCGCAATGGCGTGCGTTCCACCGAATCCAGGAAGCTTGACCGGAAGTGACGATGCGTGGCTGTAAGCCGGAAGTTACGTCAACGCTTTCACCCAATGTGTGGGTGTTTTTAAAAGACATAATTTCCGGGCACGGTCAGCCTATTTATATCCCGCTCTGGTTATGTTAATATCCGGGATGATTATTATATCCGGTCATTGTTTAAACTTGTATAATAAATAACAATACGGAAGCTGCCTGGTTAAGCAACTTTAAAATATACATTGGATTATTTATTATTGCCGAATTAGAAACAATTAATATAGACATTGTAATCGCATGGTGCTACGGTGCTGCTTCCTGTTTACATTAATGTCCTCACATGACCATTCGTTTTTGTATTAAATACGATGGAATCATAAATAACATCTTATTATCTACATAAGTAAACATAACTACATAAATATGATGAAATAAATTTGAAAAAAGGTGTGTTTAAATAATGATGGTGTGAAGAGAAGGTGGAGTAAAAGGTATTATATGTGTCTAATAAATATATTAAATAATTAATCATAGTGGACAATTAATAATTAATAATTGGTTGGTGGAATTAAATATATAAAATTAATATATTAAAAAATATATATGTTAATATAATAAACTTAAATTGTGCAAATATAGAATTAATTAAATACTTTTTTAATCGGTGGATGGAATATAAATTACAATGAGATGTATTAATAATTTTAGTGGGGATTAAAGTTGGAAATGAGGGGTATTTATGGACATATATTAATTTTATTAATTAAAAAAATTAAAAAAGTTTATTAAATGTAAATATGTTATTTAAAATATATGTAAAAAAGATATGAATAACAATTGTAATAATTAAAATATATATTAAATCTGTATATATTATGTATCTTAGGGGTCATACTTGCTTTGGTAAGCCTTTTTGTGGACAGGGAGGTTGAGTGTCACATAGTAAATTACCCATGAAGATGGATGTGTAATACACACTGGTAGAATTGGAATTTACATGTGTTTGGGCTTTGCACTTTTTAATGTCACCTTTGAATGTCACTAACTGTGCATGGCTGGTGACATTATATTGGCACTGCTTTGATTTATTCATATTTCTGTTGTTTTAATATTGATTATGTGGTTAATGTAAGTGTTTGTTTTGTCTGATTGTGTTAAACAACAGCAATTCAGTGATGTCATCAGGGAGCGACCCGAAAGCGGCTCCACGTGTGTCACTGGAGGAGAAAGATGCTGCAGCAATCCTATCACTGACAAGCTTTGACATCTCTTATCATTGTATTCAAGGGACTGGATGTGTTCATAGCTACAAGGTTCTTTATTACTGTTATGCAGTGGGATGTGAAATGCATAGGGTGGGACATGATGTCATCACACATGCGCTTTGGCTGTTGGCATTCAGTTGTCTATTCAGAAGTCTGCTGATATGGTACTGATATCTGTTTGTTTACATGGGTGCACACTTTATTTTTTAATAAACAGTTGGTTTTAAACATTGCTGAACTATGGCATTGCCTCTGTTTTTTCTTTTGCGTGGATTGAGTATTTATTTTCTGGTCTATTCAAGGAGCTATAGCTGAAACTAAGAGTTTAACCTCATAAGCGCTGAAGACCATTCTGTACTTATGGTCATATGCAGTATATCTGGTAAGCAATTTGGAAGTGTGGTTTGGCACAATGGTGGAAACATTATTATTCACCAGGAAGCATGGATTGAAGCTGAATGATCATCTTTATTTACATATATGTATGGACTATTTTATGGACACTTTTGGTGGCATGACTTTAAGATTGGGAATAGGCACATATTGATCAATGTATGTGCAATTCATGTATGAGAAGGGTTTTTAGTAAAAAAAAAAAAAGTCCTGCTTGAGTTTATTATTGTTTTTTTGCACATGGTTTATATGTTTAGGTTGTTTTCACTAAAATATAAGCAATAATTATTCTAAATTTTGATTTAAAATTTAGCTTTGCACCTGTGTTGGCTTTTGTGGTTTACTGTATATATTTGGTATCACAAATATTGGTGCTGGCAGCATTTGTGTTTCTGTATTTCCACCTAAGCTCAGTGATTTATTTGACTATTTTAAAAAGTTGGCATTCCCATCTCTCCAGGTACAAATTGGCTTGGGATAGGACACAATAAGTGTCCGTTGCTACATCTTGAAGCTGGAGGTAATGAGACCCACTGAACAGAAACACATGTTTCAAAAACAAATCTGACTGTTCACAAATTGGGGACGTAAAGTACTATTGGTCTCGGGCTTTCTGCTGTAGGAATTGTTTCGCCATTTGCAACGTTTCGGTGTGATCACATTTTTTCGGCGAGACTGCCTTGTCCTAAAATAATCAGCCTGGCAAATAAATAGCCTAACACCTCGTGGATTTTGGGTATAGTGTAAAAGGTGGATATTTGGGGACAGTAATGTGTGAAAAAATTCATGTGTGATATAATTCTGTATTCCAGTGTCTCATCCAATTATGTTATATGTAGGTCTAGTTGTAGCATTTTAAATATACCTATAGGGAATCTAACCAGCAGAGTTTTATATTGGTAAAAAGTTTAAATAAAAGGTCAGATTTATTGAAGTCATTCTACTGATCCAAGACAATCAGAGATGTCCCATTTTTGTAGACAGTTTGTAGTCAATTATCTCCTTTTTTGGTCTGTTTACGCTCCAATTTTAACGTCCTCTCCTCTTTCTAACATCTCTGAAAGGAGGTGTTCTGTTGTTAGCAATATGCAATGTCTCGCAATTGGAGCTTCCAACAAAATGTATTGGTGCTCTACGGAGCCCTCGTACCTGAAAATATTATTTAAAAAAATAAGCCAGTGTAATATGGTAAGAAATTGTAGGTATTTTAAAAAAATTTAATTTTTTTTGTAGAATGGAGGACCATCTGCAAATCAAATAAAGAATGCTCTATGACAAATTGGAGGAATGTTTGATATTTAGGTTGTGTGTTATCATTGGAGAAGGATTTATTAGGCACGAACATTGAGATAGTGAGCTTAAATCTTCACCTACAATAAGGTGTGACTGATTCTGTAAGGCTCTCTTGGAAAGTACCAATTTAAGCAATGCTGTCTGCCTCATGTTAGGTGCATATAGTTTGCTCTGAGTAAGATTTGTGTCCCTTTTTATTATGTTTTTATCTATTAAATAGGCAATAACTGAAATGAATAGCATTTTTTAGCTCCTGCAGTTTTACAGCATACTGTGGTATAATGTTTCTGTGTTAATTTAGAATGCCTTGGGCATCAGAATGGGTTTCTAGTAAAAATGTAGTTTTGATATTTCAGATTCAAGTATCTGTTTTACTAAATACTGGAATTTAATCACTCAATTTCCTAGAGGTGTCTTTCTGAAACTTAAAGTGGAAATAAAGCCCAACACTAATTGTTACTAATCATATTCCTTTCCTCCTCCTCCTACCTATCCTGCCTACCCTGCGTACAAAAAGATTTGTATACTTACCTTCTTTCAATCCACTCTGTTGGTTTATGTGATCTTGCAGCTTCAGCTTTCCTGTGTCAGTGAGGATCACCTGCTGGGGAAGGCGAGGGGGGGGTGCTGCTGACAATGACTCGGACATGGGAGTCAATGGGTGATGTTATGGGGGGGGGGGGGGTGCTGTCAATGACTCGGACATGGGAGTCTATGGGTGATGTTATGGCTTCCACAATTTAACACAGATACTAAGCTCTCCATAAATCGGGGGAGCTGCAGGATCACATGACTGGACCAGAACGGACTGAAAAAAGTTTGGAGTGGTGCAGGCGGGGGTTGACCTTAGGATTTAATTCCACTCTAAGAGTCCTATAATATCTTGATGTTTCAGTAATATATAGCTGGTGGCCTGTCTTGGATGTGCATAGAATGTAACTTTGCACAAGCTTAAAAGGTAAACATCAACCAAATCTGACATTTCAGTGTTGAATGGGTTCTATGAAAGCTGAATTATTTTCATGCTACTTACACTCAGTAAACTGGTGGTATTTCCCCCACAAATGACTAAGTAGCTTGTGTTTCTGTCCCCTGTATCAAGGTCATAAGGAAAGTGTAACCTTCATGCAGCTGAACTTCTGAAGATGTTGATCATCCCATTGCATAATGAAACCTTATTTTTTGTTTTTCCTTTTTATTTTTTTATTTTTTTAATGGATACGGCAGTTGACTAAAATGTAATAATTAGACTGTAATTTGTTTGGCTAGCTTAAAATGCATGTAAAGTAGTTCCTTAGGTGGATATTCTTCCAACATAACTTGACACCCGTTTAAAAGCTGGTATTCAGTGGTAGAAGGTATAACATATTAGAAGATGGACCGTTGTAGTTACTTCTCATGAGCATTAGCATAAAATTAAATAACAAAAACTGTGTAAGTGTAAAGTACTTAGAACAAAGCCATCATAATATCACAGCTTGTAAAGAACATTGATAAATGATTTGTCATATTAGGTAAAGTATGCAGCTGATCTAATGCTTAGCCATCAGTGATGGAATATACTTTTTTTACAGTGTAGGATTATCCATCACATCAAATGACTATATTAGGCTGAGAGTTCTCTGAGCAATTCAAGGCAGCTCATGCACTCCATGATTAAGCCATATGTTTCAACTTCTCTGTAGTTTAATGAACACACCTGGGACAGAGCATGAAACAGAAATTATTAGGTGCAATAAAAAGTTAAAAGATGATTCAAGTGATTTGGCAAAGTCAGTTAATAGCATGAAAAAAAAAAAAAAGAAAACCCAGAAAATTGCTGAATCGGCTTAGATAGTAAATTCACAAAAATGGTCTGCAGCAATTCACTGAGGTTGTCTATTGCTGCAGTTAATGGAAAATGATCACTCAGCTCCTGCAAATGATATTATTACTCTCTTTATGGAGCTAATTGGTTTAATGATAAATTAATTTGGGGTTCCAGCAAAGATAAACGAAAGGATCACTTAAAAATGTGTTCTGTGCACAAATACACCAAACAGTTTAACAAGCGAATATACTAACTATACTTCCTAATTTAAAAATGCACCATGTTTCTGCATGTAAAACTAAGTCATTATACCAATGTAGCTAAAGGTCTGTGCACTATATTGGTGTTAACAGGCCACAAATTTCTTTAAAGCCCAACTCCAAGAAACATGAAATTTATCCCTTGATGTGGCACTGCATTCACACTGCAAGGGCTAAATGCTCATTTAAGTCTAGGAGGCATGGAAAAGTAAATTTACTTTCCCAATCCTTCGCTCCGATACATTGCTAGTGCTAAAATTGAGTTTATCTGCTGGTGGCACTGTGCTGCTCTGGGCTGATTGCTGCAGTTCCAGTGTCCACCAGCAGGTGTCTCCCAGAAGCCAACAGGCTGTAATGATCAGTTACACCTGTGTTAAGCTGCCAGGTGGCTATTTAAGGCTGCTACTCCCTTTCCCAAATGCAGTACTATTCTGATTGCCTGCTTGTTGCCAGAGCCTTTTTCCTGTGATACTAATACATAGCCATATCTATCTTGTACCCCTCTACCTTGCTCCTTCTCTCTGCCCTAGTACACAGTCTTGTTTCGCCTCTTCCTTGCATCCCTGTTCTTATATTGTATATATTTGTAAATTGTCAGTTGTTAGGTTCATTCGTTTTTTTTTGTTTTTGGGGTTGGTTCTTGTTAGCTGGAGTTACCTATGTCCATTGTTTGCTGTGTATGCTTGTTTGTGTGTTTCGCTGTAAAAAAATCTCATTTAAAAGATATATACTGTGACAGTATCACTGTATCTCACCGCCTTGTAATTCCTTAATCCCCAATAGTTGAAGAATCCCCAATTAGCCAAATAAGAAATCGCTGGTATCGCTGAATAATTCCATACATGAGCCAAAGCTGAATGCTGGAACACGACTTTACTGGAAGCAACAACCCTTCGAAAAAACAAACAATTTCTTTTATGCCCTGCTCCCATGCAAGGGAGACACCCACAACAAATATACATTAACCAATAACACCAAGGTTACAATCCACATAAAATTCTCCCCTCTGCCTGTGATATAATTATGGTACACAATGGTTAACATAATTATCACAGGCAGGAAAAATGCAGTTTTACCCGCATGCTGTAACTTTAAAAATATACATCCAATTTTTATACAAATACATATTCACAATCAATCCATTCAGGGGAACAACATATTAAAAAATGGCACGAATCAGACCAGGGGTTAAAAAGTTAGTAAAAGTCACTTTGGCCTGGCTGTACACATGGCTTGTCTGCCCAAAACCGGTTCTACACAGTCTTTTGTCCTGGAGACAATGGAGAAGTGATCCACTTATCTCCCAAGGACAGAGGCAAGACTCCATTAGCCACATGGTAGCAAACAACAGCAAAATACATAAAACTATATAACTATGCAGCTATTGCATAAAACAGGTACATTCAACATATCCCCAGATAGCTTAGATCTGAGCGCACATTATTACTGAATGGCGCTCAGATCACATATGTACAGATTCAACCGCAGGGGAAGAACAAGTGTTTCAACATGGGACCATAATCACATGGTAAGAGGCTGGCAAGTAGTCCTCTCCAGGTACTCGTGGCAACTCAAAAGAGGGGAGTTTGTCACAGACATATAAACGAATCCTCAATATAGTCTTTTAAGCAGGGAGAGGAAACATGCGAACAGACATAGAAGGGCATCCTTCACATATACATTGTTGGATCGGGTAAGTAAAAGTGATTTTACTCTGCCTTAGAAGGAAATAGCATAGCCACACTGCAAGGAAGAGTTTTCAGGTTCCCAGAGTTGGGCTTTGTATTAAATTGAAAAAATTATAAGTCGTTTATTCTGCTTCTATCATCATGTGTAAATTCATGACTGTAGTAAGCATTAAAATGTATATAAGACCTAACGATGTAAATTCACAAATTTGCCCCCCTTTGGTCTGTTGGATTGCTTATTTTTATTTTTTTTAAAGGAAATTAAAAATGGAGGGGTCCTTGAGTGAGAGTGCCTTTTTTGTAGTCATATCTGCAGGTTTTGGGCTGTGAGGAGTCATCCAGTATGTGAATTTGAGAGGGACAAGAAGGACCTTTATTCTTGGAACCTAGTGAACTTGGTTATCCAATAAGACCATGGGTTGTGGAATTTGCCACAATGACCATTTAGGGACAGAATTAGGTCTTCCATCAGCATAATTTCACTGATCTCACTGAACTTTAGATCTATTTACCGGGAACCATTTCTTTCCTTAAAAATGAAATGCATACCTAAGCAGCAAAAAGGGTTTAATAAGGGAATGCCTATAGGTTTTTTTAGGTAGGTGATTAAGGTGAAGCAGTAAAGCCGCTGTATTGTCTCCCAGTTGGACATCTGTACTATGATAGTATTGGCCTTATACTAGTAGTATTTCAGTAAATTATACATTCAAAAGTGGAGGGGAGGTTTCTAGCCATTAAAACATTTTTATTATATCTGTTCAATAAGTACAAAAAAAATGTTGATCCTGACAGAAATATTGTAAGCTGATAACTTCAAACTCTCTTTGCCTGTACTGCTATAAGTTAGCATTTTTCACAATTCACTTTGTAGACTACAAAACCCCTGCTCCAATGGTATGTAGATAGGGGGAGGTGTTGAGTAGTCCTAGCACAATTCTTGGCCAAGGATGATAGCAGTGTTTCACCACAGATACACTGAAAATTAGCAAATAATATCACCCTAGGAAAGGAATGTTGTAACTGTCAGGATCAAAAAGTGAAATCAAGGCCCCTTTCATACATGCGGACCGTTTGTTTCATAAGTTCAGTCATGTTTTTTCAAAGAAAAAAAACAGATAAGGTTTACATTCGTTTTTCATCCTTTTTTACATCAGTTTTTTACATCACCCAGCTAGAGTCTCTAAAGCAGAAATGCACTCACTCAATCAACATGAACGTTTGTAATCCTTTAGCATTAGTAAATACTGTATATCGTATAGTATATTGTATTGACTTGTTTTAAACTTTTCTTTACATTTATTTTGTTACTTCCTGATTTCTATGCCTAGGAAAATGATGTCATACATCCCAGCAGTCTTCAGGAGGGGAGTGAGGGTACTAAGCTCAGCATATCCCTGAGCTAAGGGCAAATGGATTCCAGGAAGTAACTGATACATGAATCATCCGCCCTTTTTCAAAATTATTTCTCAGCAAAATAAAGAATGAATACATAGATGGATGGGAGAGTTTTCTTTGAATATTAAACATTAGTTTAATAGCATTTTTGGTTTGTGGTACTCAGATGCAGTGCAGTTCCACTTTAACCACTTGAGTCCTTGAGCCATTTTTTCATGCAAAAACTGACTGTTTGTCTATGTGCATCCATTTTACATCCAATCCATATTTTTTAACTGAAGAAAATTAGGGCATTCATCCAATCAAAAAATAGATGTTGACGGAGACAGATGTGAATGGATGCTCATCCATTTACATCCATTTTTCCATAGAGATGCATTGATGTCCATTTTTCATCTGTCAATGGATAGAAAAACGGTCCTCATGTGTGAAAGGGGCTGAAAGACAGGAAAAAGAAAGCAAATGGAACTATCACATCTAAGATAAAATAAGCTACAATATATTTGTGTCCTTGGGTTTTGAAATGTACAAGTCTTCCTCTTCTGATACACTTTGATGCTTCTGAGGGACAAGAAAACAACCAGGCTCCAAATGTAGTTCAAATAAGAGTGCAACTTTATTTAATTTAGTTGCAGTAACCTAAAATTAAAGCAAAGATTTGCAGGGTCACTTTTAACACAGCAACAAACATCCTATATAGAGTAATCATAAACAAATAAGCTTAATATCAGATGTGATATGAATAGAATATCAATCAATGGACAGAGCATATAAGTACTAAGACATGGGACAACTAGTCATTGTTCAGTGGAAGTCTCAAAAGTCCAGCAAACTGAAGTAAGCAAGTGGGGCTATGCAGCTAAAACACCTTCTCATGAATATTGCAAACAAAACCAAATCCAATGGGGGGAGAATGTCCATTAAACATGTATGAACTTCTCAGTTTTAAAACAAGCACCAATCAGAGATACGTAGGTGGGCTGGTCATCATAGGAACATGAAGACACCATAGAAGGGGCAAAAAAGTCAACCAATGAAACTCAGCAGAATCATTGAATAAGATCCAGCAGAATGTAGCTGACTATTTGTCAGGGTCTGGATCTGAATCTGGGACTTCTGCAGTGTCTGGTTATTCTTGCTGTGCCACCTGAGATGTTGGCCAGCTCCCTATCTGATCCCTTTGACAAACTTACCTTGTATTTTGTTTATGGTGAATCTTGCACTCTTTGCTCCTCCCATAAACTTCCTGATTCATGCCATGTCTCTGCACTTCTTGTTTGCCAGATTATTGTGCTCTTTTTTGTCAACATCTTACTCTTTGTGTACTCCCCAGATACTCCCTTTATCTGTCCTCACCTTGTTACCATTTGCTATCAACTTTTGGCTTGTTCCCTGACTATGCTTACACTTGATCCCAACTTTCAACCACTTGTTACAGAGCTATCGCTTGTTTACTGACTATGCTTTTGCTTGATTCTTACCTGTTACTTCTGTTATCTGACACTGGCTTGCTCTTCTCCCAGTGGGAGGATCCTGAGGAATAGCATGCAGCGAAACCCATCTCCACCATCAGGAGCCCCATTAACTGAGGACCAAGTACTATTAATTTCACATCCCTGCATTACAAGGAACATTGTAATGAACCTCATTCTGCACCGCTCAAGGAATCGCAAGTTAATGTGGCAACTATTCAGTCATATGACAACCTGTCTCCAAAATACCATGCATTTTATCTGTGATAAAAAGAATGCTGATCAGTTAGCTTCTCTTGTTTTTTAAGAGTACATTTTCCTTCAGCTTTTAGATCTGCAGTGAATGCAGATGCCACTTTTTATTCATATCTGTTACTGCTGGATAAAAAAAATCAGGTGTTGCATTAAAACTACCTAAAAAAGATTATTTCTCTAGTTTAAGTAAGTCAGATTGGGGTTCTTCTTCATTTAAGCAACACAATAATGTAAAATTAAAAAAATATATATTACCCATGCAAAATATGCAATGGCAGAAATCTGTATTGGTTAGTGTAAAGAACCGAGCTCCCAAATATAGTGTACGCCAGCAAGCATATAATTACAATCAAAATAAAAAAAATAAAAAAATGCCACCAAAGTGATGTGATTAGTGTCACTAAAATATAAAAAATATATAAATATATTATAGTGTGACAGTCCATAAAATCCAAATGAAATCCGGTTTCAATGAAGTGATCATCCACCAGAGTGTGAAGACAAAGGGATGTTGTTTCCACTAACAGATAAATGCATAGTGCACTCACCAGACCCTGTTGACCCCTATTACAGAGAGTCAAACCTAGCAATGGGGTATATTCTGAAAATTCACAGACTGGTCACCACACACCCGAATCCTCAGATATTGTGTAACATGGCACACCAGTGCTCTCAGCATGGATTAACAGGTAGGAGGAGAGAGATAAGAGAGCTCTCGTGGTTTAGTACTTAAAACCTTTATTTTAAAACAAACTATATTGCACTTACATTCCAATAGACAAGAATCATTTAGGACAAAAGGACGCCATTTCCACCAACTAACGGAAATAATGTATCTCAGAGGTAATGCCCCAGGCTGTAATTAACCATTTAGAGGTAGTTGTTCCACCTTGTAATGAGCAGCCCCTCTAATTTTTTATTTCCCCACATTTTTTTTTGTTTAAGTCACTGTTTGCGTGGGTGTGGGAGCCTTATTCAGGTTCTATATTTATTGCAGAATTCTGTATTGCTGACACTGTGAATGGGATTTATTGGTTTCCATAACACCACATACACCTTAAAGGCATTCCTCAAGCTTGTAATTGAAGAGATTGTTTTCTTTCCCACGTTGCCCTCAAAGTCCAACAAAAAGGGGACCCTCTTCCTGCTAATTTTTTTTTTTTAAATGTATTTTTACATTGATGCATGTCCCCATGGCATTACCAAAATCCTTATGTCCTTTGTTCAACAATTCCTATCATTGAAAATTGCTAAAAATTGGTTTCTATAATTTTCACATCATTGATTTAAAGCTTAAAGCTTGCAATTTCTATATTTTGTGATGGTTTTGATGAACAACCCAGGCAAATGGACACGTAAAGACAAGCACCTTGTGTCTTATGTTCCTATTTAAAAGTAAAGATATGATATAACTGTGCAGATGCGTAAATATTCACTTCAAGTATCCGCCATTCCAGTTCACTATGAATAGTCAATCAGATGCAGATGGAATTAGTTAACAGAACTGTACTTTTCACATGATGGGCTAATTGAAGTAAAAATTAATATTTACCCATTTAGACTAAATAAATAACAAAAAATGTGTGAAAATTCTCAACTCCTTTAGTAAAACAATACATTTGTGTAGATCATCTCAACTTTATACATCCACAGAGTCTCTGATAGTTAAACTCTAATACGTTTTTTTTTTTTTGTTCCATTGTCCACCAGGGTCCTGGTCCTGGACATCCCTGTTGCTCCTAGTATCCCTGACACAACACTGAAGCCCACTAATGACCAGATCAGGAACTGAGATGTATCTGCATTTAGTATTTGCTGTCCTTTTATGTTAAGATGCATCTAGGGAAGGTTATTTGTCATGTGGAATTGGCATTAGAGAATAAAGATCTTTGACACCAAATTTTGCAGGATTGCACAAGTGAAAGGCTGTTGGAATAAATTCAGGTAGTGCATACCATAGTTGGGCAGATTTTCATTTAGAGAAATACAGCCATTGGTTGGGGTATGTTCTGAAGTAGCTTTGCCTGTTACATGTTATGGCCATGATGATTTTACTCCTTTCTCATGAATATATGAATATTGCAAACACCAATAATCCCTTCCTTCATTACCCTAAGTAACCACTGCTGCCATTAAATGTTCTTTACCTCCTATCTACCAGTACCTTGCTTCCATTAACTGCACTTCCCCTGCATTTACCACATTAAGGGCTCCCCCTACTGTTTCATTACTTGCGGCAGCCTCTCAGGCATCTTCCTCTGTTTCTGCAACCTTTTCCTTTATGCTCCCCAGTACTATTGCCATTTCCCCAGCAACAATCAGGTAGGCACTATGCAACTACCTTCAGAACTCCAACATCTAATTGAAAAAATAAACAAAATAATTTTCCTACCCATACAATTCTTTCACTATCCACTACTGCCTTAACCATTATTCAATGAACAACCCTGATAGGGTTCAGTTCACCTCCATGCCTGCCAATGGGGTCCAGTCCACATTCATGCCTGCTAATGGAGTCCAGTTGGCCTCCATGCCTGCTGATGGCATCCAGTCTGCCTCCATGCCTCTTGATCGGGTCCAGGCTGCCTGCATGCCTGCTGATGGGGTCCAGTCCACCTGCAAGCCTGTCTGTGATGATCTGCAGTCCGCTGCCTAGTCTGCCTGTGTTACTCAACTGTCCGCTGCCCAGCCTGCCTGTGATGATCCTCTGTCTGCTGCTCAGCCTGCTTGTGCTGATTCCTTGCCCGCTGCTAAGTTAGATTTTGTTGATTTCCTGCCTGCTGCCCAGCCAGACTCTGTTTATGCCTACGGAAGGGTATGACACTTTTAGGTTTCCATCATTGTCATTTGCATGTCTGGCCTGAGATGTTTCCAAAAGTCACCTTGTTCAGGTCCTTTTAGCAGTGTATTATTTTTATTGCGCCAAAGCCTGGTGGTCTGGTTGGTTCCTCTGTAATCATTAGCTGCATTTGCCTTAACAGCCCTGATAGTGGAAATCTTCTGGGGAGTGGCATCTGTGCCTTGCCATGCCCCAGATGAAATTGCTGTAAATTCAGGTGCACTAGGGAACCCAGGTTGGGCAACCTGTGCCTTGGAAACACCCCGATGGCAGTTTATATGCAGAGCAAGTCCTGGGAAACAGGCAAGCTTCTTGGATTTTACAAGATATTCTGGTGTCAGGTTTTCTGAGCTGTCAAATGACCTCAGTGCTAAGTCTTTAAATTACCAATGGTATCCCAGCATTGGGGTACCTGATGACTTGATGGACCTGAAGTGTAGAGGTTTGTATCTCTCCATGAAACCGGTCGAGAAGTCATGCAGCTAGCTGCCGAGCCACAGCAGTGGGGTGTCTAAGCCTATTGTTTGTTTTGCCATTATCAGATTTTGAAAATAGGGAACCCGAAATGTCTTCTGACAGCCGGAATTTTTCAGGATGTAGACCTCTTCTATTGGCTTGTGTTACCAAGGCTCTTGGGAGCATCCAGAGGCCGCTCCTTGGGGGGGAGGGAACTGTCAGGAACTGGATCGCTTGCTGGTGGCACTGTGGTTCCCGGATCAGAATGTTGTAGTTCTGGTGTCCGCCAGTGCTGGGAGGGTATTTAGTCCCTTCTTTACATTCCCTCATGCTTAAGTGTTTTGCCTGCTGATAAGATATGACTTGATGATTGATCCTGCTCCCTTTTTTTCTCCTGTTATGTACCTATATTGTGTGCCCTGCTGCCTTTTATATGTTCCCCTTGTTCCTGATTTCAGTTCTGCCCCTTCCTGACTGTTCCTTGTTCCTCTTGTTTAACCCTATTGATCCGTGTATCCCCATTTTTCATATATTGTATTATAGTTTTTTTGTCTCTTAGTTAGTGTAGTTAGGTATTTTGGTCATTTGGTTATGGTTTACTTATATCTTCACATATGTTATGTATTCTATGAGCTTGCATAAGATGATAAAGGCAGGGGAGCGGTATAGCCCTAATGATGCGTGTTACCATGGAACATGTAGGGGACAGGTGGAGGTAGGTATGAATTGTTATAGTAGGAAGGCATAACTGTATAGTGTAAACAAAATGGCCCCTTCCCCCACCTATAACTGGTCTTTACAGCAAGGAGCACGTGCAAGACAAAACCAGAAAAATTACCCAGCTCAACTCACCAACCAGTTTGTTTACCAACCGAATTAACCTGTCTAACAGTTTGCGTTAAACACTTTTTTAACGCAAACTGTTAGACAGGTTAATTCTGTTGGTAAGCAAACTGGTTGGTGAGTTGAGCTGGAAATTTTTCTGGTTTTGTCTTGCATAACTGTATACTGTAATTGGGGCTGCAAGTAATTGTGGTGGTGATTATGGACAGGCATTGGGGTTTTTTCAGGGGTTTCTTCTTGTTTTCTATTCAATTATTTGGTTAAGGGTTTTTCTAAAGGGATCATCAGCTGACCTGGTGACAATGGCCCTCTTACAGCAGGCCTTATAGTTGAATTTCTGGCTTCCTCTAATTCTGACTCTACAGAGAAATCTCTGGCAGTTGCAGAGCAGTGCTTTATGACACTACTGGACTACTTGTGTAAGGCTCTGCAGTGCAGACAGTAGTAGACTTTACACCTACTTCCTCCTCATCATCCTTCAGAACAAGAATTTCATATTCGTCAAAGTTGCTTTCTGTTCTAATCTGAACATCAGAAAACATGAATCTGGAAGATTTAATTTTAATGCTAAACACCCAAAATATTGCCAACTTATTCCTGCAACTGCAGATATGCTTTAAAGAAATTGAAAAGGTGGAAATGTCTGTAGCACAATGTTTGAATTGCCCCAGCCCTGTTTTGACTCTTTTCTTTGTAATGTAAGCTACAAGAAATATTTCTGACTACAGAGGTACACAAAATATTTCTGACTACAGATTTATGTACATTGATGTCTGATGCTATGGTAATAGCAGCAGTGACTCATACATCTTTAACTACTCCATGTTTGGCAAGTGCTTAAAGAATAACCAACTCAATCTTCTGAAAGGTAAACCATAAAACAGGACAAAATTAGCTTGCATATCTATTTGTCTTTGTGGGAGATGAGGCCTTTGGGATAGAGGAACAGCTAATGCACCTCTTTTCCTAGAAAGGCCTGAGCCAGCTAAAACATATTTTTAATTAAAAACTCTTCGCCTTTGGGATAGTGGAATGCACCTTCGAGACACTCACCAATGCATGGAGAATCATACGTTCATCTATTCAGATGAATGTAGAAAATGCAGTCAATGCTGCTAAGGCAAAATTCATGCTACCTAATTATGTCTGTGAAAAATATGGGTAAACTTATTTACAGTTTCCCACACAGCTTGGAATAAGCTCAGTAAACAGCAATTAGGGGTCAAAAGTGTGCGTAATAGATCCAAGATTATATATGAAACAAAATGCCAGAATAATTTGTGTTCTCAGCAGGCCAAATTTCCTGGAAGGAACAACTTTCTTAATTTGGTTTTAAATTAAAAAAAAAGGAATTTGGTGAGCTTGTCAAGTTAGGTTGTAGGTTCATACAAATGAAGCTTATGATATCGATGTGAATGTGTTGGTTAATAACACTGTAACATCTTTTTCTGTGGTCATTGAATTTTTGAGAAAATACATCTCTCTTTTTCTCTATCATTTGAGTCTCTCCTGGGCCCATAAGGTTATTGTATTGGTATTGCTATCTTTAAGTATTGAAGTAGATGTAAATTATCTGGCCTAGACCTGCGGCTTTTATATCCCAGAGGATCACCACAGTCTCCATGGCTTGTAGTGTAATATAACAAAAATGAAAACTGAAGCACCACACCATTGCTAAGAGGTCCAGATACAACTTTATTTGAAAATAATCTATGGCCTGTACTCTATCAATACGTCATGCACATTTCTATAGAAATAGGAAAATGTTCATGTATGTTCACAACTGTGCGTTGAAAATCACACTGCATTCATAGGTAGGACATTTGTCAATTTTGTCACACTACGAGCCAATGCTAAATAGCAGCAGCTACTTGACAACTACAACCACAGTTTTTTCTTTTCTGTAGAGACTGTAATGATTAGACTCAAAATGGGGCACAAAGTTCCCTTTCCTAGACAAAAAATGTCTTGAACTGGACCTTTATTTCTTCCAGTGTGATAACAAGCACGGGCCTTGTTAATAATTGGTTTGGTACAGTTTACCTCTAGTCCATTCACATTGTTTTCAATTAAGCCCTGGTGAAGGGGATGCTTTTGGAGCCCCAAAAAGTATTAGGTACTTATTGGACTCTTTGTTAATTAAGTTGTATCTGGACCTCTTAGCAATGGTGTGGTGCTTCAGTTTCCATTTTTGTTATATTATACTACAAGCCATTGAGACTGTGGTGATCCTATGGGGTATAAAAGCTGCCAGTCTGGGCCAGACTTTTACATCAACTACATTACTTTAAGATAGCAATGCCAATACCATAACCATGCTATTAACTTCACAACCTATACATTATTGTAAAACTCTTTCCATATAAAGGCAGATTTCACATTCCTCACCATAGTCATTATTGTACATATCAGATATCTCTTCATTTTTAATTTTACCTCAAAGAATAAAACCTCTGTTGGCTTTTTCAGCTGTGGAACTACTATGGGATCTGCATGAAATTGATGATTTAGAGGATTACTGCATGTCATGATCAGAGGTTAAGACCACCTGGGGCTGCAACTCAAGATCTAGCAGACCAATGGACAACTAACCAGGTGTACCTGGGAACATATCCAGACAGCTGCAGGAGCAGTGTGACTGCACGCAAACTGAGGCGTGCCAGAGTCTCAGGGTCTAAGGAGCCACTCGGTCTTCATTAGAGTCACTGGAGGTGTGGATGTTTTGCTTAGTGGCAACCCCTAGGTTGCGGCTCTCTAGCACACCTGTGCGAGCACAGTGCAATCAAATCGCATGCTGGAAGGGCGCAGACACACTATACTGAGAGAGACACATAGCAACAGGAAATGAGAGGATCCACGGACAGAACCCAAAGGGAATATAACTGCACAATCAGAGGGAAACACTGAGAAAAAACACAGGATCAAACAACACACAGAATAAGGGAATACTCAGAAACATCAAATGCCAGAGAAACAGTAGGGTCCGGCTTCAGTGTGGAGACACGTTGCTCAAACACTAAGCCACAGGTGCAAAGGCTAATAATACCTATGTTCATAGCAGATTGGCAGGAACCTGAACAGCTCGAACAGAAGGTAAAACCTGGCACTGGATCAATGTTCACGGACATTACCCCCCCCCTTTTAGGGGGCCTCCCTGGTCACTGGGGTCTCAAGGGGAAGCAAAGGTGCAATCTTTTTACCAAGCGAGCAGCAGAAACATCATGAATGGAAGCCCCAGGACCAAGACCCTTCCAATCAATCAGATATTGGAGTTTAGCACGGAAGGCTTTGAAATACAGAATTTGGTTAATCTCATTATCTTGAAATGACCTGGTAGAAGAGGTTGCCAGCGTTGATGAACAAGAAAATTTATTCAAGACCAACAGCCTAAGTAGAGATAAATGAAAGGAATTGGGCATTTTAAGATGAAAGGGCAAACTGAGTCTATAACAAACTGGGTTGATTCTGGCAGAGATGACATAAGACCCAATATAACGAGGGACAAACTTCAGAGAGGGAACCTTTAGGTGGACATTCTTAGTAGCCAGCCAAACCTTGTACCCAGTCTGAAATAGAGGGATGCTTCGGCAATGTTGGTCAGCAAATCTTTTGTGTCTGTCGGCTTCCTGCAGAAGTAGGATCTGGACTTGGAACTAAATCTGATTCATACTCTTCTGCATGGCCTCTAAAGCAGGGATCTCATCTCAGTAATTGTCAGGGCTGGGCTCAAAGCAGCTTTCTTCTCTGTGCTCAGGCTGCTCAGCTGTTGGATAATTGTCAGCACTCATTGTATCCTCAGTGTCTCACCTGGTTATCATTATCTGCTCATCAGTCCCACCTACAGCCAGCCTCTTCCAGCAATT
The DNA here is from genome assembly GCF_965119305.1 of Pelophylax lessonae. NCBI lineage: Eukaryota > Metazoa > Chordata > Amphibia > Anura > Ranidae > Pelophylax > Pelophylax lessonae. The sequence goes on from NC_138777.1 coordinate 113,057,408, forward strand.
CAGGCAATTTAGCAGTTTCTCTGCTGTGTTCTTGTTAAAGACTTTGCTTGGCTGGCGTTCCTTCTGGTTCTGGATCTTGACTACATTCCTGATCTGTACTATTTTTATTATTTCATTAAAGGTGTGATTTTTACTGCATTTTCTGTCTCAGTCTGATTCATGGTTCCTGACAAGAGAAGGCATGGGTGTTTACCGATAAGTATGAACCATGGAGTGCTGGCATTAAGATGATTATTGTGAGCGAATTCTTCCCAAGGGAGAAGAGCAACTAAATCTTCTTGGTGGTCTGACACAAAGGTCCGAAGGAACTGCTCCAAGGACTGGTTATTTCTTTCAAACTGTCCATTGGACTGTGGATGATAGGCTGTAGAAAACTGCAGTGATACTTCCAAGGATTTACAAAGAGCTCTCCAGAATTTAGAAGTAAACTAAAGCCCACAGTCTGAAACTATACGTATTGGCATCTCATGGAGTCTAAAGGTTTCACGAATGAAGACTGGCATCAATTCTGCTGCAGATGGCAGTGAGGGAAGAGGTACAAAGTGTGCCATTTCGGAAACCCTACAGTCCTCGGACAGAGGTAGGCCAGTTATAAAATCCATAGCGATGTGGCACCAAGTCTCCCTGGGGATAGGCAATGGGAGAAGGGGTTTTGCCAAAGCTTGGTTAGGGGACTTAATTTGAGCACAGACAGGGCAGACTTTCACAATGTCCTTAACATCCTCGTGAATGCTTGGCCACCAGTAGAGGCAAGAGAGGAACATTAGGGTCCTATGGCTACCCAGATGGCCAGAGACCTTAGAGTCATGAGCCTAACATAAAAGCTTCATCCTAGAGTTCACTGGCACAAAAGTTTTACCCCCGGGTGGGGTAGAGTCCTGAACCGAGGTGAGAGCAAGAACTCGGGTGGGAGGAATTATAAATTCTGGTTCCTCGAAGATCTCAGAATCCAGAGTCAAAGTAACGTTATAATGCATCCATCCTGGAGTAGGCATTCCCCAGTTTGAAGGTGATGACAAAATCAAAACATGGGAAGAACAGCGACCAGCGAGCCTGTTGCAGATTCAAATGGTGGGCAGAGTGTAGTTACTGCAAATTCTTATGATCTGATGGGGTGAACCTTTCAGAAGGTACCGCCATTCTTCCAAAGCTAATTTTACAGCAAGAACTTCACACTCTCCTATGGAGTCATTTTTCTCTGCTGCGGAGAACTTCTTAGAGAAAAAGGCACATGGACATTTAGCCCCACAAGGTTGTTGGAAAAGAATGGCCCCCAACTCCTACAAAGGAGGCATCTGCTTTGATGGAGAAGGGCTTGAAGACATCAGGCCTCAAGATAGCAGTGCCAGAGAGGAAATCCCACTTTAAGGCATGGAAGGCCTCCACTGCATCAGGTGGCTAGTTCCTAGGATCAGCATATTCCCGGTTAATGTTGTTATGGGTGCAACCAGAACTGAATAATTGCAAATAAATTGCCTGTAGTAGTTCCTGAAGCCCAGAAAGTGCTGGGTAAACTTCAGACCACCAGGCCAGGGCCAACTGGATATGGAAACCTTTTCAGGGTCCATGGAGAGACCGTCTCTGGAGACAATGTAGCCCAGGAAAGAGTACTTGAGATTGTTTACAGAGGCATTTTCAGCCTTAGCATAAAGCATATTATCATGGAGGTGTTGGAGGTCTGTACGGTCATGAAGTCCATTCGTAGGAAGATCTTGGGAAAAAATAAGAATGTCATCCAGATAGACTACTACACAGACATAGAGGAGGTCAAGAAAGATCTTGTTGACGAAGTGCTGAAAAACCTCTGGAGCATTACAGAGGCCAAAAGGCATAACTAGATATCCATAGTGGCCATCCCTGGTGTTAAAAGCAGTCGTGTGTATATTCCACTCGCACACGTACCATGGGATAAGGCTCATCAGTAGTGGATGCTGCATCGACTACCAGCTGGTTACTGGAAAATCACAGGTAAATGCACATATTCGCCAGCACACAAAGGATCCTCAAATGTTGTTCAAAGGTTTATTGCAGAATGATCACATCACAAAAGAAAGTGCAACATTTCGGAGCCCTTCATTAGGCATTTTATGGAAAGCCTGACAAATCACATTACATGCCTAACAAAGGGGTCCTCCGAGGCACTTTCCCTTGTGATGTTATCATTCTGCAATAAAAACTTTTGGTGTTAAAAGCAGTTTTACACTCATCTCTATTAGTGTTGAGCGAACACGGACTGTATTATTCGTGTTCGTACCGAATAATTGGATTTTTTGTACCCGAACACGGACACGGACACTTTACTGTATGTTCGGGTAAAAATCCGTGTTCGGTCGTTTTATTTCCGGGTTTTGCATGCTTTGGCGCTCTTTTCATGGCGGGCTTTCAACAGCCAATCAACAATCGTTTAACTGGTGTGCCTTAAGCCATCCCAGCCATGCCTGCAAATGTCTCAGTAGCTGTGATTGGCCGTCTGAAGCATGTGACCAAGTCTTTATAAGTTCGAGGCAGCCGCAGCGGCGTCATTATGCTGCTTAGATTCAGGGACAGAGCACACATCAACGTGCTGGCTGCTGATTAGGGAAAGATAGGCAGGAAAAAACCATTTGTGTCCGGATAGAATTGAGGGACAGGTCGGAGTGTTTAGGCAGGGCGAGTTGTAGGCATTTTAGGGATAGAGTCTGCTGAATTATATAGGGTCAGTGTCTTCTACAAACTACAATCGATATTGCTGTGTGGGGGGTGGGGTCTGCACTCAATCCTGATCTACGATCTCTTCTCAATCCTGTTAGGGACAGAGTCTGCTGAATTTTAGGGAAACTGTGTTCTACAAACTACAATCGATATTGCTGTGTGGTGTGGGATTGGAGATAGGCAGGTGTCAGTGATCCACATCCATTTTTCTGTGTGTGAGCTGCAGTGAACACAATCTTTTTGGGCTGCAGTGAACACAATCTTTTTGGGCTGCAGTGAACACAATCTTTTTGGGCTGCAGTGAACACAATCTTTTTGGGGTGCAGTGAACAAAATCTTTTTGGGGTACAGTGAACAGAATCTTTGTGGGGTGCAGTGAACACAATCTTTGGGGGGTACAGTGAACACAATCTTTGGGGGGTACAGTGAACACAATCTTTGTGAGGTGCAGTGAACACAATCTTTGTGGGGTGCAGTGAACACAATCATTGTGGGGTGCAGTGAACTCAATCTTTGTGGGGTACAGTGAACACAATCTCATACTGAAGGTTTGAGGGTGCTGCCTGTTCCATACTCCCCCTACTCCTCATCTAGCCTTTTAGGGGTACAAACAATAGTAATTGGGGCCTAGTGTGGTTGTGTACGTGTGATATACATACACTTTTTTGGGATCATATTTTCTATTCCGCTATTTAATCAAAAACCTTTGGGGATCAGTTAAATTGGGGGATAGTCTGTGTTGGTACGTGTGAGAGAGATCCACCTTTCCAAGTTGTTGGGGTTCATCTCATACTTCTGAAGGTTTGAGGGTGCTGCCTGTTCCATACTCCCCCTACTCCTAGCCTTTTAGGGGTACAAACAATAGTAATTGGGGCCTAGTGTGGTTGTGTACGTGTGATATACATACACTTTTTTGGGATCATATTTTCTATTCCGCTATTTAATCAAAAACCTTTGGGGATCAGTTAAATTGGGGGATAGTCTGTGTTGGTACGTGTGAGAGAGATCCACCTTTCCAAGTTGTTGGGGTTCATCTCATACTTCTGAAGGTTTGAGGGTGCTGCCTGTTCCATACTCCCCCTACTCCTAGCCTTTTAGGGGTACAAACAATAGTAATTGGGGCCTAGTGTGGTTGTGTACGTGTGATATACATACACTTTTTTGGGATCATATTTTCTATTCCGCTATTTAATCAAAAACCTTTGGGGATCAGTTAAATTGGGGGATAGTCTGTGTTGGTACGTGTGAGAGAGATCCACCTTTCCAAGTTGTTGGGGTTCATCTCATACTTCTGAAGGTTTGAGGGTGCTGCCTGTTCCATACTCCCCCTACTCCTAGCCTTTTAGGGGTACAAACAATAGTAATTGGGGCCTAGTGTGGTTGTGTACGTGTGATATACATACACTTTTTTGGGATCATATTTTCTATTCCGCTATTTAATCAAAAACCTTTGGGGATCAGTTAAATTGGGGGATAGTCTGTGTTGGTACGTGTGAGAGAGATCCACCTTTCCAAGTTGTTGGGGTTCATCTCATACTTCTGAAGGTTTGAGGGTGCTGCCTGTTCCATACTCCCCCTACTCCTAGCCTTTTAGGGGTACAAACAATAGTAATTGGGGCCTAGTGTGGTTGTGTACGTGTGATATACATACACTTTTTTGGGATCATATTTTCTATTCCGCTATTTAATCAAAAACCTTTGGGGATCAGTTAAATTGGGGGATAGTCTGTGTTGGTACGTGTGAGAGAGATCCACCTTTCCAAGTTGTTGAGGTTCATCTCATACTTCTGAAGGTTTGAGGGTGCTGCCTGTTCCATACTCCCCCTACTCCTAGCCTTTTAGGGGTACAAACAATAGTAATTGGGGCCTAGTGTGGTTGTGTACGTGTGATATACATACACTTTTTTGGGATCATATTTTCTATTCCGCTATTTAATCAAAAACCTTTGGGGATCAGTTAAATTGGGGGATAGTCTGTGTTGGTACGTGTGAGAGAGATCCACCTTTCCAAGTTGTTGGGGTTCATCTCATACTTCTGAAGGTTTGAGGGTGCTGCCTGTTCCATACTCCCCCTACTCCTAGCCTTTTAGGGGTACAAACAATAGTAATTGGGGCCTAGTGTGGTTGTGTACGTGTGATATACATACACTTTTTTGGGATCATATTTTCTATTCCGCTATTTAATCAAAAACCTTTGGGGATCAGTTAAATTGGGGGATAGTCTGTGTTGGTACGTGTGAGAGAGATCCACCTTTCCAAGTTGTTGGGGTTCATCTCATACTTCTGAAGGTTTGAGGGTGCTGCCTGTTCCATACTCCCCCTACTCCTAGCCTTTTAGGGGTACAAACAATAGTAATTGGGGCCTAGTGTGGTTGTGTACGTGTGATATACATACACTTTTTTGGGATCATATTTTCTATTCCGCTATTTAATCAAAAACCTTTGGGGATCAGTTAAATTGGGGGATAGTCTGTGTTGGTACGTGTGAGAGAGATCCACCTTTCCAAGTTGTTGGGGTTCATCTCATACTTCTGAAGGTTTGAGGGTGCTGCCTGTTCCATACTCCCCCTACTCCTAGCCTTTTAGGGGTACAAACAATAGTAATTGGGGCCTAGTGTGGTTGTGTACGTGTGATATACATACACTTTTTTGGGATCATATTTTCTATTCCGCTATTTAATCAAAAACCTTTGGGGATCAGTTAAATTGGGGGATAGTCTGTGTTGGTACGTGTGAGAGAGATCCACCTTTCCAAGTTGTTGGGGTTCATCTCATACTTCTGAAGGTTTGAGGGTGCTGCCTGTTCCATACTCCCCCTACTCCTAGCCTTTTAGGGGTACAAACAATAGTAATTGGGGCCTAGTGTGGTTGTGTACGTGTGATATACATACACTTTTTTGGGATCATATTTTCTATTCCGCTATTTAATCAAAAACCTTTGGGGATCAGTTAAATTGGGGGATAGTCTGTGTTGGTACGTGTGAGAGAGATCCACCTTTCCAAGTTGTTGAGGTTCATCTCATACTTCTGAAGGTTTGAGGGTGCTGCCTGTTCCATACTCCCCCTACTCCTAGCCTTTTAGGGGTACAAACAATAGTAATTGGGGCCTAGTGTGGTTGTGTACGTGTGATATACATACACTTTTTTGGGATCATATTTTCTATTCCGCTATTTAATCAAAAACCTTTGGGGATCAGTTAAATTGGGGGATAGTCTGTGTTGGTACGTGTGAGAGAGATCCACCTTTCCAAGTTGTTGGGGTTCATCTCATACTTCTGAAGGTTTGAGGGTGCTGCCTGTTCCATACTCCCCCTACTCCTAGCCTTTTAGGGGTACAAACAATAGTAATTGGGGCCTAGTGTGGTTGTGTACGTGTGATATACATACACTTTTTTGGGATCATATTTTCTATTCCGCTATTTAATCAAAAACCTTTGGGGATCAGTTAAATTGGGGGATAGTCTGTGTTGGTACGTGTGAGAGAGATCCACCTTTCCAAGTTGTTGAGGTTCATCTCATACTTCTGAAGGTTTGAGGGTGCTGCCTGTTCCATACTCCCCCTACTCCTAGCCTTTTAGGGGTACAAACAATAGTAATTGGGGCCTAGTGTGGTTGTGTACGTGTGATATACATACACTTTTTTGGGATCATATTTTCTATTCCGCTATTTAATCAAAAACCTTTGGGGATCAGTTAAATTGGGGGATAGTCTGTGTTGGTACGTGTGAGAGAGATCCACCTTTCCAAGTTGTTGGGGTTCATCTCATACTTCTGAAGGTTTGAGGGTGCTGCCTGTTCCATACTCCCCCTACTCCTAGCCTTTTAGGGGTACAAACAATAGTAATTGGGGCCTAGTGTGGTTGTGTACGTGTGATATACATACACTTTTTTGGGATCATATTTTCTATTCCGCTATTTAATCAAAAACCTTTGGGGATCAGTTAAATTGGGGGATAGTCTGTGTTGGTACGTGTGAGAGAGATCCACCTTTCCAAGTTGTTGGGGTTCATCTCATACTTCTGAAGGTTTGAGGGTGCTGCCTGTTCCATACTCCCCCTACTCCTAGCCTTTTAGGGGTACAAACAATAGTAATTGGGGCCTAGTGTGGTTGTGTACGTGTGATATACATACACTTTTTTGGGATCATATTTTCTATTCCGCTATTTAATCAAAAACCTTTGGGGATCAGTTAAATTGGGGGATAGTCTGTGTTGGTACGTGTGAGAGAGATCCACCTTTCCAAGTTGTTGAGGTTCATCTCATACTTCTGAAGGTTTGAGGGTGCTGCCTGTTCCATACTCCCCCTACTCCTAGCCTTTTAGGGGTACAAACAATAGTAATTGGGGCCTAGTGTGGTTGTGTACGTGTGATATACATACACTTTTTTGGGATCATATTTTCTATTCCGCTATTTAATCAAAAACCTTTGGGGATCAGTTAAATTGGGGGATAGTCTGTGTTGGTACGTGTGAGAGAGATCCACCTTTCCAAGTTGTTGGGGTTCATCTCATACTTCTGAAGGTTTGAGGGTGCTGCCTGTTCCATACTCCCCCTACTCCTAGCCTTTTAGGGGTACAAACAATAGTAATTGGGGCCTAGTGTGGTTGTGTACGTGTGATATACATACACTTTTTTGGGATCATATTTTCTATTCCGCTATTTAATCAAAAACCTTTGGGGATCAGTTAAATTGGGGGATAGTCTGTGTTGGTACGTGTGAGAGAGATCCACCTTTCCAAGTTGTTGAGGTTCATCTCATACTTCTGAAGGTTTGAGGGTGCTGCCTGTTCCATACTCCCCCTACTCCTAGCCTTTTAGGGGTACAAACAATAGTAATTGGGGCCTAGTGTGGTTGTGTACGTGTGATATACATACACTTTTTTGGGATCATATTTTCTATTCCGCTATTTAATCAAAAACCTTTGGGGATCAGTTAAATTGGGGGATAGTCTGTGTTGGTACGTGTGAGAGAGATCCACCTTTCCAAGTTGTTGGGGTTCATCTCATACTTCTGAAGGTTTGAGGGTGCTGCCTGTTCCATACTCCCCCTACTCCTAGCCTTTTAGGGGTACAAACAATAGTAATTGGGGCCTAGTGTGGTTGTGTACGTGTGATATACATACACTTTTTTGGGATCATATTTTCTATTCCGCTATTTAATCAAAAACCTTTGGGGATCAGTTAAATTGGGGGATAGTCTGTGTTGGTACGTGTGAGAGAGATCCACCTTTCCAAGTTGTTGAGGTTCATCTCATACTTCTGAAGGTTTGAGGGTGCTGCCTGTTCCATACTCCCCCTACTCCTAGCCTTTTAGGGGTACAAACAATAGTAATTGGGGCCTAGTGTGGTTGTGTACGTGTGATATACATACACTTTTTTGGGATCATATTTTCTATTCCGCTATTTAATCAAAAACCTTTGGGGATCAGTTAAATTGGGGGATAGTCTGTGTTGGTACGTGTGAGAGAGATCCACCTTTCCAAGTTGTTGGGGTTCATCTCATACTTCTGAAGGTTTGAGGGTGCTGCCTGTTCCATACTCCCCCTACTCCTAGCCTTTTAGGGGTACAAACAATAGTAATTGGGGCCTAGTGTGGTTGTGTACGTGTGATATACATACACTTTTTTGGGATCATATTTTCTATTCCGCTATTTAATCAAAAACCTTTGGGGATCAGTTAAATTGGGGGATAGTCTGTGTTGGTACGTGTGAGAGAGATCCACCTTTCCAAGTTGTTGGGGTTCATCTCATACTTCTGAAGGTTTGAGGGTGCTGCCTGTTCCATACTCCCCCTACTCCTAGCCTTTTAGGGGTACAAACAATAGTAATTGGGGCCTAGTGTGGTTGTGTACGTGTGATATACATACACTTTTTTGGGATCATATTTTCTATTCCGCTATTTAATCAAAAACCTTTGGGGATCAGTTAAATTGGGGGATAGTCTGTGTTGGTACGTGTGAGAGAGATCCACCTTTCCAAGTTGTTGGGGTTCATCTCATACTTCTGAAGGTTTGAGGGTGCTGCCTGTTCCATACTCCCCCTACTCCTAGCCTTTTAGGGGTACAAACAATAGTAATTGGGGCCTAGTGTGGTTGTGTACGTGTGATATACATACACTTTTTTGGGATCATATTTTCTATTCCGCTATTTAATCAAAAACCTTTGGGGATCAGTTAAATTGGGGGATAGTCTGTGTTGGTACGTGTGAGAGAGATCCACCTTTCCAAGTTGTTGGGGTTCATCTCATACTTCTGAAGGTTTGAGGGTGCTGCCTGTTCCATACTCCCCCTACTCCTAGCCTTTTAGGGGTACAAACAATAGTAATTGGGGCCTAGTGTGGTTGTGTACGTGTGATATACATACACTTTTTTGGGATCATATTTTCTATTCCGCTATTTAATCAAAAACCTTTGGGGATCAGTTAAATTGGGGGAAAGTCTGTGTTGGTACGTGTGAGAGAGATCCACCTTTCCAAGTTGTTGAGGTTCATCTCATACTTCTGAAGGTTTGAGGGTGCTGCCTGTTCCATACTCCCCCTACTCCTAGCCTTTTAGGGGTACAAACAATAGTAATTGGGGCCTAGTGTGGTTGTGTACGTGTGATATACATACACTTTTTTGGGATCATATTTTCTATTCCGCTATTTAATCAAAAACCTTTGGGGATCAGTTAAATTGGGGGATAGTCTGTGTTGGTACGTGTGAGAGAGATCCACCTTTCCAAGTTGTTGGGGTTCATCTCATACTTCTGAAGGTTTGAGGGTGCTGCCTGTTCCATACTCCCCCTACTCCTAGCCTTTTAGGGGTACAAACAATAGTAATTGGGGCCTAGTGTGGTTGTGTACGTGTGATATACATACACTTTTTTGGGATCATATTTTCTATTCCGCTATTTAATCAAAAACCTTTGGGGATCAGTTAAATTGGGGGATAGTCTGTGTTGGTACGTGTGAGAGAGATCCACCTTTCCAAGTTGTTGAGGTTCATCTCATACTTCTGAAGGTTTGAGGGTGCTGCCTGTTCCATACCCCCCCTACTCCTCATCTAGCCTTTTAGGGGTACAAACAATAGTAATTGGGGCCTAGTGTGGTTGTGTACGTGCGAGATACATACACTTTTTTTGATCATATTTCCTATTCCGCTATTCAATAAAAACCTTTGAGGATCAATTGAATTGCGGGATAGTCTGTGTCGGTACGTGTGAGAGAGATCCACCTTTCCAAGTTGTTGGGGTTCATCTCATACTTCTGAAGGTTTGAGGGTGCTGCCTGTTCCATACCCCCCCTACTCCTCATCTAGCCTTTTAGGGGTACAAACAATAGTAATTGGGGCCTAGTGTGGTTGTGTACGTGCGAGATACATACACTTTTTTTGATCATATTTCCTATTCCGCTATTCAATAAAAACCTTTGAGGATCAATTGAATTGCAGGATAGTCTGTGTCGGTACGTGTGAGAGAGATCCACCTTTCCAAGTTGTTGGGGTTCATCTCATACTTCTGAAGGTTTGAGGGTGCTGCCTGTTCCATACTCCCCCTACTCCTCATCTAGCCTTTTAGGGGTACAAACAATAGTAATTGGGGCCTAGTGTGGTTGTGTACGTGTGATATACATACACTTTTTTTGGATCATATTTTCTATTCCGCTATTCAATAAAAACCTTTCTAGGGCAAGATCTTAAATTACAGAAATATGAGGAGACCGTCAAATAAGGGCCGTGGCCTGGGTCGTGGTGCTGCTGGTAGAGCTCCTGTTGCAAGGAGAGGACATGGTCGATCTGTGCCAGCTACACGCACAAGTGAAACACCTTCCTCAAGTGTGAGTAGGCGACAGAACCTGCATCAGTATTTGGTAGGGCATCAAACGCCCCTAGAAGTGATGAGGCCAGAACAAGTTGAGGCGATAGTAGATTGGTTTGCTGCTGACAGTGCCTCCAGTTCCTTCACATTGTCTCCCACCCAGTCTACTGCAGAAAGGTCAGAGTTGGCACCTGCAGCCAATGTCCAACCGTCTTTCACCTCACCCCCTTGCAAATCAGGCCAGCAGTCTGAGCCCCAAGCCATACAGCAGTCTCTTATTCTTTTTGAGGACTCTGTCAGCAGGGTTTCCCAGGGCCATCCACCTAGCCCTGCCCCAGAAGTGGAAGAGATTGAGTGCAGCGATGCCCAACCACTTATTTCTCAAGATGAGTACATGCAAGGATCATCGCAGCACGTCTCCGATGATGACGAAACGCAGGTGCCAACTGCTGCGGCGTTCAGCATTGTGGAGACCGACAAGGAGGGCAGGGGTGAAGACTGGGTGGAAGATGATGTGGAGGACGATGAGGTCCTCGACCCCACATGGAATGAACGTCATGCAGGTGAACTGAGTAGTTTGGAGGAAGAGGCGGTGGTCGCACAGAGCCACCAGCACAGCAGAAGAGGGAGCAGGGTGCAGAAGCGGAGCGGCCGTGCCCTAGACACTACGCCCGCTACTGCCCAACGCAGCAAGGGAACGAGCGCACCAAAGTCAGCTCAAAGGAGTTCTCTAGCGTGGAAGTTCTTTAGAAAATGTGCTGATGACAGGACACGAGTGGTTTGCACCCTGTGCAATCAGAGCTTGAAGCGAGGCATGAACCTTCTCAACCTGAGCACAACCTGCATGATCAGGCATCTAAGTGCAAAGCACGAGCTGCAGTGGAGTACACACCTTCAAAACCAAGAAACGTCTCTGGCTCATCCTGCTTCCTCTTCTGCTGCAGTCTCGGCCGCTCCAGCCACATCTGTAGTGATACCGGCACCTGCCACCCCGCAAACAGACGATCTGTCAGCAACACCACCACCTGGGTCACCAACAACCATCTCCACAATGTCCCGTGGAAGCGTTCAGCTTTCCATCTCCCAAACACTTGAGAGGAAGAGGAAGTACCCCCCTACCCACCCGCGATCCCTGGCCCTGAATGCCAGCATTTCAAAATTATTGGCCTTTGAAATGCTGTCATTCCGTCTGGTGGAGACGCACAGTTTTAAAAACCTTATGTCGGTGGCTGTCCCACAGTACGTCGTGCCCAGCCGCCACTACTTTTCCAGGCAAGCCATCCCTTCCCTGCACAACCAAGTGGGGGAAAAAATCAGGTGTGCACTGCGCAACGCCATCTGTGCCAAGGTCCACCTAACTACGGATACGTGGACCAGTAAGCACGGTCAGGGGCGTTATATCTCCCTAACGGCACACTGGGTAAATGCAGTGGCGGATGGGCCTGAGGCGGATAGCAATTTGGCGCATGTCCTTCCACCACCGAGGATTGCAGGGCGCTTCAGTTTGCCTCCTGTTCCTAACTCCTCCTACTCCGCTTCCTCATCCTCTACCGCCTCCTCATCCGGACAGCGTAACACCTTCACCACCAACTTCAGCACGGCCAGGGGTAAACGACAGCAGGCAGTTTTACAACTTGCCTGTTTGGGGGACAAACCACACACCGCGCAGGAGTTGTGGAGGAGCATGGAACAGCAGACAAATGAGTGGTTGCTGCCAGCGAGCCTCAAGCCCGGCCTGGTGGTGTGCGATAACGGGCGAAATCTCATAGCAGCTCTGGGCCTAGCCGGTTTGACGCACATCCCTTGCCTGGCGCATGTGCTGAATTTGGTGGTGCAGAGGTTCCTTAAAAACTACCCCGATATGTCAGAGCTGCTGCAGAAAGTGCGGGCCGTTTGTGCGCACTTTCGGCGTTCTCACCCTGCTGCTGCTCGCCTGGCAGCGCTGCAGCGTAACTTCGGCCTTCCCGCTCACCGCCTCATATGTGACGTGCCCACAAGGTGGAACTCCACCTTGCACATGCTGGAAAGACTGTGCGAGCAGCAGCAGGCCATAGTGGAGTTTCAGCTGCAGCACGCACGCGTGAGTCGCTCTGCGGAACAGCACCACTTCACCACCAATAACTGGGCCTCCATGCGAGACCTGTGTGCCTTGTTGCGCTGTTTTGAGTACTCCACCAACATGGCCAGTGGCAATGACGCCGTTCTCAGCTTAACTATCCCACTTCTATGCCTCCTTGAAAAAACAATTCGGGCGATGATGGAAGAGGATGTGGCACAGGATGAGGAGGAGGAGGAGGATGAAGAGGTAACATTTCCAAGGCTTTCAGGGCAGTCATTCGCAAGGGGCTCCGAGGGTGGGTTCCTGCACACGCAAACGCCAGGGACGCAATTGTCCAGCAGGGGCACAGTTCTGGAGGATGAGGAGGATGAGGAGGAGGAGGAGCTGGAGGAGGAGATGGAACCATGTTCACAGCAGGGTGGCACCCAGGCCAGCTCATGGCCATCACTGGTGCGTGGCTGGGGGGATACAGAGGACACGGACCATACACCTCCCACAGAGGACAGCCTTTCGTTGCCTCTGGGCAGCCTGGCACACATGAGCGATTACATGCTGCAGTGTCTCCACAACGACCGCCGAGTTGCCCACATTCTAACTTGTGCTGATTACTGGGTGGCCACGCTGCTGGATCCCAGTTACAAGGACAACGTACCGTCCTTAATTCACTCACTGGAGCGCGATCGCAAGATGCGCGAGTACAAGCGCACGCTGGTAGACGCCATGCTGCTGGCATTCCCATCTGACAGCGGGGCCACAGTGGAAGCACAAGGCAGAGGAGGAGGAGGAGGAGGTCGCCAACGCAACCAGGGCACCGCCAGCACCTCAGAAGGCAGGGTTAGCATGGCCGAAATGTGGAAAAGCTTTGTCAGCACGCCACAACAAACAGCAGCACCAGCAGCTCAGATGGAACGTCTTAGCAGGAGGCAGCATTTTACCAACATGGTGGAGCAGTATGTGTGCACACGCCTACATGTAGTGAATGACGGGTCTGCCCCCTTCAACTTCTGGGTCTCCAAATTGGGCACATGGCCTGAGCTTGCCCTTTACGCCTTGGAGGTGCTGGCGTGCCCTGCAGCCAGTGTATTATCTGAACGGGTATTTAGCACGGCTGGGGGCGTTATAACAGACAAGCGCAGCCGCCTGTCCAGAGACAATGTGGACAAGCTCACGTTCATTAAAATGAACCAGGCATGGATCCCACGGGACTTTTCCGTACCTTATGCAGAATAGCAATGGATACCGACCTTACCCACCCATTGTTCCATTTTTGCTCTTTCTCACTCTTTTGGGGTGTACCCTCATTTAAAATTTGTGAAAAGAAGCAGTGTTGGCTACCTCGTCCTCCTCCTCAGGGCCAGATTAATGTAGGGGCTATTGGAGCTGCAGCTCCAGGCCCCTACCTTTTATATAGGCCCCGGGTTGGCCATATTCACTGTTACCGCTCTTCTGTCACTTGTAAACACAGAAGTCTGGCTTCTATGCTCGCTTCCCCAGGCAGCACCCTCAGAACCTCCCCACACAGCGTGAGGGCCGGACAAGGAGGGACAGTTGGCGATGCATGGATGTGTTTATGGGCTTCAGAGACAGCATCCCATGTTGAATTAGGCATGCATGGCTGCACCCTTCCTCCTCTGGGTGCATGGCAAGGCACGGCCCTAAGGCCCTTCAAAATCCTCAGCACCAAGCCCATGATGCTGTTAATCCGGCCCTGGTCCTCCTCCACCGCCGCTTCCACCTACACCGCCCATAGGTGTGCGCAGCCTATTGCATTAAGGTGTGCACCCCAAAGTTGAAATACACATGCATGTGTTTGCCAGCAGGGAGAGTAATGTATCGGGGCCATGTACCTGTAGGCAAGGAGAAATAGAGCAGAGCAGGTCCCAGGGAGATCTTTCCCATCTCCTCACTGGCAATGCTATGTGCCCTAGGTGATTAGGGTGTGCCCAGGCACACCCAGCACACCCTGTGCGCACGCCTATGTCACCGCCACATCCACCACCACCTCAACCTCCCTCCTACTCCATATGGGCCTCGTCCTTCAGAGATGAAGAAGAACATTGTTTTATTTTTCTGTTTTTTTTTGTTGTTTTAAGTTATTTCCCTATCCACATTTGTTTGCAGAGCACTTGCCATGCTCTTAATTACGTTTTGCTGCCATTTGCAGCACTCTAGCCCTTTCCTTTGGTGTTTTAGAGCCATTTTAGTGCCTTAAAGTTCGGGTCCCCATTGACTTCAATGGGGTTCGGTGTCCGGGAAAAGTTCGGTAAAAGTCCGGGACACGGACCCGGACTTTTTTTTAAAGTTCGGCCGAACCCGTCGAACACGGACATCTAGGTGTCCGCTCAACCCTAATCTCTATCTCTGATGCAAATAAGATTATAGACTCCTATTACAGTCAGGTCCATAAATATTGGGACATCGACACAATTCTAATCTTTTTGGCTCTATACACCACCATAATGGATTTGAAATAAAACAAACAAGATGTGCTTTAACTGCAAACTTTCAGCTTTAATTTGAGGGTATTTACATCCAAATCAGGTGAAAGGTGTTGGAATTACAACAGTTTGTAAATGTGCCTCCCACTTTTTAACCACTTAAGCCCCGGAGGATTTGGCTGCTAAAAGACCAGGGGGCATTTTGCGATTCGGCACTGCGTGACTTTAACGGACAATTGCGCGGTCGTGCCATGCTGTACCTAAACGAATTTGACGTCCTTTTTTTCCCACAAACAGAGCTTTCTTTTGGTGGTATTTGATCACCTGTGCGATTTTTTGATCACGCGCTATAAACAAAAAAAGAGCGTCAATTTTGCAAAAATAACAATATTTTTCACATTTTTTTATATGAAATTCCCAAAAAAAAAAAAAGTAAAAATCTAAATTTTTTTTTTTTTCAAACTGTTTTTATTGAATTTTTCAAAACAATACAGAACAAGTAGCATGCAAGCTACCACATTTGTACCTATAGCAGAGGTACGTACATCAATGCAGATGAGGTAACAAAAGTCAAAAGTCAACAGTCATAAGAATAACAACTACAACAGCAATTGAAACATGTGCAGGTTGTTAGCAATGATTGATCTTACTCTAAAATTGTTGTTAACAAGGCAGAGACAGCTCGGAATAGCAGGTATAGGCGGCAGCCACCAGATAATGCATAAGTTATGCTTAGGATTCCGCGCCCTTCTTAACACCTTAACAATGCAGAGCATTTGTCATGAACATCATAGCAGGACTTTGGAGGTCATACCACTTGAACACTCGAAGAGAGCGCCGTTATACCAGAAATATCCTTGCTCCTCACCCCTGAGCACCCCTACTGGGATCCATACTGTGCTCAGGTGCTAAGAGTGTGTAAGGGTAGTTGCTCTCTAGCATTTCAGAGTATGGTAAAGAACATGTCAAGGTAGGCGTTCAAAATAGATCAGAGCTTAATGTCAAATGCTCCATCCAGTCATACCACGGTTTCCAGTGGGCAGCTACAGCGGTCATAGAACGGTTCTTGAGGGAAAGTGAACTTTCAAATGTGTAATGTGTGTTGACAAGGTCAATGACTCCCGTTATATTTGGTGGATCGGCTTGTTTCCAAGCACGGGTCACATTGAGTCTGGCTGCCAATAGGATGTGGGTCACAACGTGTCTACAGAGGGTAGGAACCTGCTCAATCTCAAGGTTAAGCAAAGCCAGACCAGGCTTGATTGTGATTGGACATTTTAAGACATCCGCTATTAACTTGAAAACTTGAGCCCAGTAACGGGTAAGTTTTGGACAACGCCAAAGTATATGGAATAGTGTACCGTCCTGTCCACACATACGCCAACATTTACCGTCGTTCTGAGGGTCAAACTTGCATATTCTGGAAGGCGTGAGGTACCATCGGAGGGAAAATTTTATGTGTAACTCCCATAGCTTGGCACAACTAGTAGCTAAATAAATGGATCGGATGGCCCTGCTCCAATGTTTGTCAGTAAATTCTTGACCAATATCTCGTTCAGAGGCGTAACTAGAACTTTCAGGGCCCCGATGCAAGAAACCATGAAGGGCCCCCTGGCGCCCTGGGGCCCTTTACTCTAGTTGCGGGGGCCCTTTATTATGGTCCCACAGCGGGACCCATTCACAAGTTCTGCAGTGGGCCCCCTTCCTGCCATCTTGGGGCCTACTCACGGTGGTGGAATGCCAGGGCCCTTTCGCAAGTGTGACCTTTGCGATCCTGGAAGTTCACCCACTGGTCATAAGTATTTTTTTTTTTTGGTATTTTAATTGTATTATTTTTATCATTTTATTAAATTTTTTTACAATGTCACTGACTATGACTCTGTCCATTCAGAAAGGAGCTTGTAAATTACATATTTACCGACCCCTTCCTGGTTCTCTATTGTGAAGGGGGCATTCTGAAGGGGGGGGCAGCACAGAAGGGGGGGACCAGGGGAGCACACAGGGGCCCAGAGACAGCAGAACACAAGTATACTGGATAGGAGAAGTGGCGGGGGGCAGCGTACAGAGGAACCAATCTCCTCCATTTTCCTCCTGCGGGTACAGAAGGAAAAAAGGAGGACAGTGATTTCTCTACATGCTGCCCCCGCCGCCCCTCCTACTCAGGTGTACAGGGGAGCCACATGGGCCCCCTTGAGCATGGGGCCCGGTTGCGATTGCAACCCCTGCAACCCCTGTAGTTACGCCCCTGATCTCGTTCCCACTGAATGTGGGGAACGGTCTTGGCGAAGGATGTCTTATGTTGAAGAAGGTTGTAAAAGACCGTTATACCTTTCTGGTTAGGGTGTCCTGAACCGGACAGGAACCTCCAAGCCTGAGTATGGATAGTCGCGGGCCCTGATTGGACGGAATTAAGAAAATGTGACACACGAAGATGCGTGAACAAGGAGGACCCAGGAAGGTCGAATTTCGTTTGTAATGTACTAAAAGGAATCAATTTGGGGCCTTCGTATAAGTTTCCGAGATGGGAAATGCCCTTATTCTGCCAGACGGAGACGTCAATGTGGGGTATAAGCGAGTGTAGTGCTGATAACGGAATATTGAGTGGGGAACCTGTAGAGGCTGAAGCATCTTGTGCCACAAGGATTCTCCATGCCCTAGCTGCAGCAGTCATAAACGGAGGAAGAAAGGAGGGCAACTTGGCGCTTAGGGTGGTCGCCAATAACCAGTCAGACAGGTTTTGTCTGGTGCAATAGGTAGCCTCCATTGCGCTCCACAGTGTGGTGGGGGTTTCCCTAAACCAATCTCGCAGCGGAGACAAAACCGATGCCAGGTAATAGTCAGAGATGTCCACATATCCCACCCCACATGCTAAACGATGTTTAATCAGTTTAGCGTGAGCACATCTAGGTTTTTTGCCTTGCCATATATATTTGGACAATAGGGACTGGAGGGATCTAAGATAAGTCTTTGGGAGGGGGATCGGAAGGGTTCGAAAAAGGTACAATAATTGGGGAAAATACATCATTTTAAATGCTGCCAAGTGTCCCAACCAGGAGAATTCAAAGGAAGCCACATGCTTGAGGTTGTCCTGCAATTTAGTGCGAGCAGAAAGAAAATTGTGATGAAACAGCTTTTTCGTGGATGCAGTCAACTGCACGCCTAGGTAAGATATGCTTTGGTCTGCCCACGTATACGGGAATTGGTGTTGTAAGTTACGCATTTTGGCATTAATACCAATACCCAAAATGTTGGACTTGGACTCATTTACCTTGTATAAGGAGACTTTACCAAACCACTGCAGAATCCTTTGAATTTCCGGGAGGGACGTGGTTGGTTCCGATATCATAAGTATCACATCGTCCGTGAAAAGACTAATTTTATGGTGTTGATCTCCCATATGTATACCAGATACTTTGGGATTAGAGCGGATGTGCGTGGCTAAGGTTTCCATAATCATGTTAAATATTAGGGGGGAAAGTGGACATCCCTGTCTAGTGCCATTTGTGATATTGAACGGAGTGGAGATAGCTTCCGTTGTACGGACTACTGCAGAGGGCGTGGAGTATAAGGCCATAATGGCGTCGTGTATAAATCCGCGAAACCTGAATTTATGAAGGACGGCCTATAGGAACCCCCAGTGGACCCTATCGAACGCCTTCTGCGCATCCAATGAAAGGAGCAGAGAAGGCGTCCCATTGAGGCCCGCGTGGTGGATAGCATTGATCACACACCTAGTAGCATCCGACGCTTGACGCCCTTTAGTGAATCCAGACTGATCCTTATGTATAATCTGGGGAAGAAGGTCCACCAATCTGGCGGCTATAACTTTGGCATAAATTTTTACATCCATATTTAACAGGGATATGGGTCTAAAATTCTGAGGTTGATCAGGTTCCTTCCCAGGCTTAGGTAGGGTCACAATTAATGCACTTAACATTTCCTTCGGAAAGGATGAGGAGGAGGCAGCAGAATTAAATACAGGTCGTAGAAGGGGGGTCAAGGAGTCACTGAATTTCTTATAGTATTCCGCAGAATATCCGTCCGGTCCAGGTGATTTCAGGTTGGGAAGTGAAGCTATAGCAGTCTTGATTTCCAAGTCAGAAAAGGGTCTGTTTAGAGAATCAACATCTTGGGGCGTAAGTGAAGGGAGCTCGATTTGTGTAAGAAAGTCGTCAATGTCCGCAGGGGTCGGTTGGAAGGTCGAGTGATCTGTCTTAAGATTATAAAGGGATTCATAGTAAGAACTAAAGGCATTGACTATAAGTGTAGGTTTGAGCAATTTCTCTTTTGTCTTGGGGTGAGTCATGTAAGGGATTTTGGATTTGATCCATTGACCCTTGATTCGAAGAGCCATGGCTTTGGTGGCTTTGTCGCTAGTAGCGTATGTGTTGGCTTTCCATTTCTTGAGGGAGAAACTGTATTTCTCCAGCAAGAAGGATCTAAGTTCCTGTCTAGTCGCAAAAACTTGAGATTGAAGGACTGGGGAAGGATCTGTCTTGTTTTGTGCATCTAGGGACACTAGTTTGTTGGTAAGATTGTCCAAATGCTGCGTTCTCCTTTTCCGTTCCCTAGCGCCCAATTGCAGAAATAATCCACGCATTACAGCTTTATGAGCATTCCACACTACCACCGGGTCAGTATCAGGCAAAGAATTTTCAGTTATAAAGCAATCTAGTTGAGTCTGAATCTCCTCCACATATCCCGAATTGGTTAAGAGATAATTAGGTAGTTTCCACACAAACGTAGACATCTTAGGAGCACCTAAGGTAATCGAGATGGTTAAGGGGGAATGGTCCGACCAGGTGGCAGTGTGGAGCTCGATAGATGAGACATGGTCCAAAAGATGCTTGTCAGTAATGCACAGGTCAATACGCGAGTAGGTGCCGTGATGAGGAGAAAGGAAAGAATAATCCCTCTCCCCTGCGTGACAGCACCTCCACGCGTCATACAAATCAGAATCCCACAAAAACTTGGACAGGGAAGTATTGTGTTTCTTAGGAGAGGCAGATGTATCCATAGCGCTGTCAGGAGCCAAATTAAAGTCACCGCATAGCAGTAAATTTCCCCATTGAAGGGATTTTGCTTTGTCCGCAATTGATCGAATAAAGGCCATCTGATGAACATTAGGCGCATAGAGATTGACCAAAGTGAAATTGCGATTGTCAATAATGCACCGGAGGATGATGAAACGACCTTTTGGGTCTATAGTAGAATCATGGAATTGGTATGACAAGGACTGGTTGATGGCTATAAGAACCCCTATACGCTTTTTCTTGCCTGATGCCAGATATATGTGGGGAAATTGAGTGTGAGAACATCTGGGGGTTGCAGATTGAGAAAAATGCGTTTCCTGCACACATACTATGTCACTCTGAAAGGAGAGAGCTGATTTCCACAACGAGGACCTTTTTGCAGGGTGGTTGAGGCCTCTGGCGTTCAGAGAGAGAACAGACGACGGGTAGACCTTAAGTCCCGACGACGGGTAGCTTGTAGAAGACCTTGCTCCACTGGTGCAGACTCCTGATGCGGGAGGGTGTTTAGAAGGGCAGACGAGTCTGGTTGCTGTCGCTAGTTCCGAAAGTCACTGCCAATGATGTATGAAGACACTAAATGATAAGCACACAGAAATAGAAGCAAACAACAAAAGAGGACAGTAAGTGTGTGTCACTTCTCGGGCGATCAAACAAACTGAGATTACTTGAACTATATCTGGCGGGTGGTTTGAATCACCAATTTGCAATGTAAAGCAGTAGGAGTATCCTGTGAAGAGACCTACTGAGAGAGAGGTAGGGGACTTCCACCGGGGTGGACAAACCGAATATTAGAACAAAGTAGAGAAAGAACCGTAGCCCGGCCGGGCTAGTAGACGAAGAGGCAAGGAAGCACAGCAGGTCATGGTCGATGATTCTGGCGTCCTTGGCCTTGGTGGGCCCTTGAGCGAGACGAGGAAGAATGTTGAGAGCCATCATGAAAGTTCCTCGGAGGGTCCGGGATGATACCCCACGAGTGAAGGAGGCGCATCCCGCCCTCTATGGTGGAAATGGTATGCGGGATCCCATTGTGAGTGACAAGTAATGTCGCCGGGTGGCGCCACTTGTACAGAATTTTGTGGTTGAAGAGAGCTTTTGTGAGGGTCTTCAGTTGCCTCCTTTGTTGAAGTGTATGCTGAGACAAGTCAGCATAGAGCTGCACTTCTGCATAGGGATCAGGTAGGGTTCCCAGCTGCCTGGAGACTCTGAGGATTTTTTCCTTGGCGGGATAAAAGTGCATGCGTAAAAGCACATCTCTGGGTACGGAATCTTCCAGGTGGCGGGGTTTAGGGATTCTATGTATCCTGTCGATAGTTAATTCAATAGGTGTCAAATCCGGAACCAAAGCAGTGAAAAGGGTGGATGCATGTTGTAAAAGATCGTTCGGTTGGACCGATTCAGGAATGCCGCGCAGCTTGATGTTATTGCGGCGCGAACGATCTTCCAAATCTGCTATTTTGGATTTAATCCATTCTGTATCCTCCCTTTGCTCCTGATAAGAATCAACAAGGTCATTCACTGTTTCAGCACACTCCTGCATACCATGCTCAATATGTGACACTCTGCTGCCCATATGCCTCATTTCACATGCGAATCTGTCCATTATAGTGGTGAGATTAGCCATGAGAGAAGATTGGAAAGTCATTAACATATTCTTCATTGTAGTGTCCAGGACAGGCTGGCCAGTAGTGGGAAATGCAGCAATGGAAGATTGAAGTGCAGTCATAGAATGCATAGAGGCAAATGAGGTACTCACAGCAGCTCCGGGAGGGTTAGCAGGGTCCATGCGCATCCTTGACTTCGCAGGGCTACCCAATACCGGGGTTGCAGGAGAGGAATCCGGCATAGGAGGCAACAATGGAGAGTCCTCAGGCGATGGGACCGCATCAGGGAGATCCGTGTAGGCCGCAGGGCTCCCGCCGTCAGACCGCGCTGCGGCGCTATCTTGGATCCTCTCAGGGAGAGGCGGCTGGGGAAAGAAGAAGGCCGTGAGCTTTTTCGGGCCCCGCTCATCCTTTCTTTTACGGCTAGTCATCTTCCTGGGGTGTTCGGCAAGCTAGTCCTGTATGTACCGAGTATCAGGAACCGCTGTGCTTCGGGTATGCTGGGGAATATGTCGGCCGGGTACAGAGAGCTCTCAGCTCAAGCGTCCATCCAGCACGCGAGCAAGCCACGCCCCCCAAAATCAAATTTTTTTTAAATTTTCGGCCAATTTGTTTTATGCTACATATGTTTGGTAAAAAAAATCGCAAAAAGCGTATTTTGATTGGTTTGCGCAAAAGTTATCGCGTTTACTAACAAAGGGAAAGATTTTTGTCATTTTTGTTGTTTTTTTTTTTTTTAACGCGTAATGGCGGCGATCTGCAATTTTTTTGCGGTACTGCGACATTGCGGCGGACAGATCGGACCCCTGACTGAAATTTTTGACACTTTTGGGGTTACCAGTGACATTTCTACAGTAATCAGTGCTATATATATGCACTGTTACTGTAAAATTACACTGGCAGTGAAGGGGTTAACTTTATTTGAGAGGGAGGGGTTATGTGTGTCCCTAGGGGCGTGATTCTAACTGTGATTGGCTGTGGCTTGAGGTGTAGGGACACTGATCAACGGTCCTACATAGTAGAACCGTATGATCAGTGTCTCTACACAGGGAGAACTGACAGGCAGCTTGTTTACACAAGCTGCCTGCTTTTCTCCCTCTCCCCTGACGATCGCAGAGTGACCGGTGGACATCGGGTCTGCCGGTCACACGCAGGGGGGTGCGTGACCGCGCGGGAGCGCGCCGGCGGCGGCGCGCGCTCGCTCCCCAGACTCTCCCAGGCTAGTGACGTATATATACGTCACTTTGCCTGTGAGGGGCTGACCGCCGTAGTATATTTACTTGCGGCGGTTGGCAAGTGGTTAAGGGACCAAAAGTAATGGGACAATTGGCTGCTCAGCTGTTCCATGGCCAGGTGTGTGCTATTCACTCATTATCCCATTTAAAAGGAGCAGATAAAAGATCCAGAGTTCATTTTAAGTGTGCTATTTGCATTTGGAATCTGTTGCTGTCAACTCTCAATATGAGATCCAAAGAGCTGTCACTATCAGTGGAGCAAGCCATCATTAGGCTGAAAAAACAAAACAAACCCATCAGAGAGATAGCAAAAACATTAGGTGTGGCCAAATCAACTGTTTGGAACATCCTTAAAAAAGAACGCACCGGTGAGCTCAGCAACACCAAAAGACCCAGAAGACCACGGAAAACAACTGTGGTGGATGACTGAAGAATTCTTTCCCTGGTGAAGAAAACACCCTTCACAACAGTTGACCAGATCAAGAACACTCTCCAGGAGGTAGGTGTATATGTGTCAAAGACAACAATCAAGAGAAGACTTCACCAGAGTGAATACAGAGGGTTCACCACAAGATGTAAACCATTGGTGAGCCTCAAAAACAGGAAGGCCAGATTAGAGTTTGCCAAACAACATCTAAAAACACCTTCACAGTTCTGGAACAACATCCTTTGGACAGACGAGACCAAGATCAACTTGTACCAGAGTGATGGGAAGAAAAGAGTATGGAAAAGGAAAGGAAGCATGGTGGAGGTAGTGTCATGGCGTGGGCATGTATGGCTGCCAATGGAACTGGTTCTCTTGTATTTATTGGTGATGTGACTGCTGACAAAAGCACAAGGATGAATTCTGAAGTCTTTCGGGCAATATTATATGCTCATATTCTGATAAATGCTTCAGAACTTATTGGACGGCGCTTCACAGTGCAGATGGACAGTATACTGCAAAAGCAACCAAATAGTTTTTTAAGGTAAAGAATTGGAATGTTATGCAATGGCCAAGTCAATCACCTGATCTGAATCCAACTGAGCATGCATTTCACTTGCTGAAGACAAAACTGAAGGGAAAATGCCACAAGAACAAGCAGGAACTGAAGACAGTTGCAGTAGAGGTCTGGCAGAGCATCACCAGGAATGAAACCCAGCATCTAGTGATGTCTATGCGTTCCAAACTTCAGGCTGTAATTGTCTGCAAAGGATTTGCAACCAAGTATTAAAAAGTGAAAGTTTGATTTATGATTGTTTATCTGTCCCATTACTTTAGGTCCCTTAAAAAGTGTGAGGCACATATACAAACTGTTGTAATTCCTACACCGTTCACCTGATTTGGATGTAAATACCCTCAAATTAAAACGGAAAGTCTGCAGTTAAAGCACATCTTGTTTGTTTCATTTCAAATCCATTGTGGTGGTGTATAGAGCCAAAAAGATTAGAATTGTGTCGATGTCCCAATATTTATGGACCTGACTGTAGATCAAGTTTTATGAAAACTTGCACCCCACATAGTCGATCAAACAACTCAGTAATAAGTGGCAGCAGATAGTGGTTTTTAACCATAATGGCATTTAATCCCTGGTAGTCAATACAAAGAGGAAGGGAACCGTCTTTTTTCTTGACAAAGAAGAACCACACTCTGGTGGGAGAGGAGGATTTTTGCATAAATCCCTTTTGGAGATTCTCTGCAACATACTAGGACATTACTTTGGTCTCAGGGTGACTGAGGGGATATACCCAGCTTCTATGGATTCTGGAACCTGGGTCTAGGTCTATGATACACTCGTAGAGTCTGTGGGGAAAAAGTTGGTCCACCTTGCATTTGTAAAACACATCCAGGAATTCTGAATAGTACATTGGCACAGGGCAAGAAACCTCAGTGGATGCCACTAGAAAGGTAAAGCAGTCCCATAGACATCTTGATGGGAGTGCTGCAGGAATGAATATGACCCAAGGCCAAAATTATTCCATCAATAGCCAAAATGGGAAGAATCTGAGGAAGGGGATCAGAAGTCCAAGCAAATTCCTTTACCAGAGATGCAGAAATGAGCCAACAACACAGTTGAAGTGGGGAAGTGCAACTGAAAAGTAATATTTGGCCATAGATTTGAGTGGCAAAAATTACAGTCTAGCATACCCCCTCTAGGTTTACTAGCCTTGGAAGTTTCCCGGCTGCTGTGGGTACTGTTGCAAGAAATTTGTCAGCAGTAGATGCACAGTCCCTACGTTCAACTATGGTTCCTTTGCTCCATGGATGGGTGTGCATGCCCTAGTTGCATAGGAAATGCACATTATGAGCATGATCAGTAAAGGTGGCAATGCCTTAGCCAGAGGATCAGCTGCTATAGCGTTGACACAGAAAGAAGAAAGAAGGTATCTAAACAGTAGGCCAACAAGGTATTTAATACTTTGAACAACATCAATATTCTAGAGCTTTGGGTAATAGATTTATCTCCCGCTTTTAACCTATACTTCTCCACTTGGTCTACCAACACCAAGATATTGATATCATTGGTACAATAGCTTTTTACTCATTGTAATTATTAAGCCAGTTCATACAAGAAGCATGACTTTTTATGATACAGTAGATTAATCTGGCTATTCAGTTATTTCAGGAAAACATACTAGGGGACCTCTAACCTGGAGCAGTTGT
Source organism: Pelophylax lessonae (assembly GCF_965119305.1). NCBI lineage: Eukaryota > Metazoa > Chordata > Amphibia > Anura > Ranidae > Pelophylax > Pelophylax lessonae. The sequence continues at coordinate 113,082,906 of NC_138777.1, forward strand.
GAATGGAAACCAATAAGTTTCTATCTTCAGTTTGTTCAGTTAAAGTGGAAATAAAGGCGCAAATACTCACCTACAGTATTGTGCAAAAGTTTTATGCAGGTGTGAAAAAATATATATGTGTAAAAAGGGTGCTCCCGCTATGAAAACCTAATATGTGTAAACAGTATTATAAACTCATATAAATCAATAGAAGTCAAAATCAATAAAAAACCATCATATAGGTGAGAATTATTGCAGTTCCATCATGTTTAAAGTACTGAGGTGCCAAATGCTGTAAACAAAGGAAACTTAATGCAGCAGATGAAAGACACATTGTGCTTACTATTCTTTAATACTGGAAGAATGCTAGCAGTGCCATCAGCACAGAACTGGCAAAAACCAGTGGGAACTGGGCACACTCATCTACTGTCCAGAGATTCTGCCCAAAAGTGGTCTTAATGGAAGAACTGCCAACAAAAAGCCATGCCTCCAACATGGAAACAACGCTAAGTAGCAGGTGGCAGTTTGTTCGCCAAAGGGCTGAAGAGTAGTAAAATTATGAGTGTCTGCAGGCAACAATTAAGCATGGTGGAGGTTTCTTGCAAGTTAGGGGCTGCATTTCTGCAATTGGAGTTTGAGATTTGATCAAAATCAATGGTGTCCTCAATAGTGAGAAATACAGGAGAAATACTTATCCATCATGCCAAACTATCCGGGAGGCGTGTGATTGTCCCTAAGTTTATTCTGCAGCAGGACAATGACCCCAAACATACAACCGTATATCATTAGACAATATCTTCAGCATAAAGAAGAACAAGGAGTCCTAGAAGTAATGATTTGGCCTCCACAGATGCCTGATCTCAACATCATTGAGTCTGTCTGGAACTACATGAAGACACAGAAGGATTTGAGGCAGCCTATATTCACAAAAGATCTGTAGTTAATTCTCCAAGATGTTTGGAACAATCTACCTGCCAGGTTCCTTCAAAAACTGTGTGAAAGTGTACCTAGAAGAATTGATGCTGTTTTGAAGGAAAAGGGTGGTCACACCAAATAATCATTTAATTTGGATCTCTTCTTTTTATTTATTTTCCATTTGTTACTTTTTTAAAAATAAACTATTAAGCCCCCGTTCACATTAGGTCGCTCCGACTTAGGGGGCGACCTGTGAAGTCGCGTGCAGCGCGACTTCGGCGCGACTTGCACAGACTTCACATAATGGAAGTCAATGCAAGTCGCCTCCAGGTCGCCCCAAAGTAGTACAGGACCCTTTTTCTAAGTCGGAGCGACTTGTGTCGCTCCTATTAGAACGGCTCCTGTACTACACAGTGGGAGCGGGAGGACCGCGACTTGTCAGGCTGACAAGTCGCCTGACAAGTCGGATTAATGTGAATGGAGTCTAACACTTCTATTTTTGAAAGCATTCTTAAAATAAATATTTTTTTCACACCTGCCCAGAACTTTTGCACTGTAGTGTATGTTCCAATGATCCGACGCCTGGGAGACCCTTCGCAGGTGTGGACATCATCTCTCTGGTCTTTTACCATCTTGATTAGTTGGTGGGGATGACATAACTCCTGCTCATACGACGTCACACAGGCATTGCGCTGGAATGTAAACTGAGCTGCGCAGGTGCCGTTCAATGTATATTTTACAGTTCTAAAAGGGCTGGAGAGTAGTAAAATTATGAGTGTTCTAAAAGTGTTCTACAGTTTTAAAAGGGGTTGTGAACAGGCCAGTATGTGTATTTTTTTGCAGAAGAGACATTGCCTGTTCGCAATCTTGTTTTGCCTTCAGTTCCATTTTAAGCTTTAAACATGAAAAATAGAGGCCAATTAAATGCCATGCATAACTGCTCCAGATTTTCTCTGTTCCAGTTTTGATAAGTTACCTTCTTTTCTATTTGAAAAAGCACAGCAGGGATTCACAGGGTTGTACTTTGTCTGCTCATTGCTCATCTATGCTGACGTATTTATTTATGTTCATTTTGAAAACATAAATGCTAAAGTGCCATGTAAAAAAAAAAAAAAAAAACCAAAAAAACAAAAACAAAAAAAACATTTACTACATTTTCCCAAGGGATCATGGTAGCTTTTTGGTAGTATTAAGGGTTTCACACTATAGGTCAGTTCATGCAGATTGGCAGTAGTGGATTTTTTCAATGAAATAACAGTACAGTATGTAGCATAGTTCTTAATGTGTCAAAAAGAAATACCTGTCAGAGAGAGACACAATATTTCTGTTGCTGAAGGTCACTTTATAAAATGATTTGCTTTGACGCCACAGAGATGTGAAAAGCAATCTAATAACAAAGATTTATGTGTTCTCAATCAACTGAAGATTTCAAACAGACAATAAAGAAAACACTGCACACCAGTTAAATAAAGTGCTTGGAATACAGCACACACACTATATATATATATATATATATATATATATATATATATATATATATATATATATATAGTATATTATTACTTTTTTCTTTATGTTTTCCTTTTTCTTTTTTGCAGTTAACAGCTGTGCATACAAACAAACATTGGGAGGGGTGAAATGTGGGAGCTTTCCTGGTATAGGAGACACAATAGTGATTGGCCAGAAAAATCCACCTCAGCTAATTAACCTGTTATTTACCCCTTGTTCTATTAATTTATATTCAGATAAAGAAAAACAATGTGATTTCCTGGCTGTATGTTTAAGTTTTCTTCTGCTTGCATACAAATAAACAAGTGAGGAAACCTGTCTTCAAACCAAAACCTTTTTTTTTTTACAGTTGTATGCTGTAGTCACTCATAGTGGTAGCCTGGCCTTTGTAAATTAAGTGTGTAGGAATCCTAACAATACATTTATTTTATTTGCTCCCTTGTGGTCTGGTAAATATACAATTGAATTCATTTTGTTATATCTGTTCAAAAAGTGCAAAAAGATACCTGTTGATTCTTTCAGAAATCTTGGTGTACGTTTAGTAAACTGAGATAAGCTGAGATCTGGATGATCACGGCTTGTCTCAGAGCATTGCAGGTTTAAAATACTGAGAAGAGTAGTGGAGAACATAGTCTTCTCTTCTCATCTCAGTACACAAACAGCTTGCATTCACTGCAATAGAAACGGCCAGTTTAGAAACACATGATGTCACCTGATCACTGTGCTTCTCTTTGAAGATCTCCTCTTCCTACTTCTCCAGCTCAGAGGTGGAGATAGCAGGAAGAAATAGGAGATCTCTGCTGTGAATGTCCCCGTGCCCAAAAGTGAAACTAAAAACTCTCCCTACTGCAGTGAAATATACATCAACAGCAGGTTAGAAACACATTAACTATACAATCACATATATATCTGTGTGTGTGTGTGTGTGTATATATATATATATATATATATATATATATATATATATATATATATATATATATATATACTGTATGTACTGGTTTGTATGTATGTATATATATATATATATATTTTTTTTTTATTTCAGGTACTTATATAGCACAGTCAATTTACGCAGCGCTTTACATATACATTGCACATTCACATCAGTCCCTGCCCTCAAGGAGCTTACAATCTAAGGTCCCTAATGCCTCGTACACATGTACCGATCGGCCGTCTTTTGTCCAGGGCTGTCGTGTCCGCTGAAAACTGCAAAAGACTGCACATGAATTTTGTCAGCCAACAACAGCCGACTGCAGAAGTGATGTCATGTGATGAATAACTTTCCCTGTGTTTTTTCTTTTCTGAGCATGCCCAGTCTTGCTAATCTGCTGTTTGTCGGCCGAATTCTGTACTGACTGGCGAACAATCGGCCGTTCTGGTGTTGGCCAACAAAAATTTTAATGCCTGCAGGACAGATTCTGTTCGGCCGAAAATGCGCTGTCGGCTGTCGAAAGCATCATACTAACAAGCATACAATCGGCCGATCGGTCATAGGCCGAATATTTACGGCCGACGATCGGTACGTGTGTACGAGGCATCACTCACATACATACACAGCAGGGCCAATTTTTTATACAGGATCCAATTAACCTACCAGCATGTCTTTGGAGTGTGGGAGGAAACCAATCTATCACGATTCAACCACGCCCACGGCGACTAGCTAAACGAGACGTGATGAATCGTGACTGGGCAGTATAAGGGGATAACGGAAATAAAGAAAATTCCTACTAAAGGCTCGTACACACGTACCGATTGTCGCAGAAAAGATTCGGCAGACGACCGATCGACCAAATGTAGGCTTGTTAGTATGATGCTTCCGACAGCCGACAGCGCACTTTCGGCCGAACAGAATCTGTCGTGCAAGCATTAAAATGTTTGTATGCCGACACCAGAACGGCTGATTGTTCGCCAGTCAGTACAGAATTCGGCCGACAGACAGCAGATTTGCAAGACTGGGCATGCTCATAAAAGAAAAAACACAGGGAAAGTTAACCATCACATGACATCACTTCTGCAGTCGGCGGACAAAATTCGTGTGCAGTCTTTTGCACTTTTCAGCGGACATGACAGCCCGGGGACAAAAGACGGCCGATCGTTCGGCCGACGATCGGTACGTGTGTACGGGGCTTAAGTAATTAGATTGGCTGCAATACTTTCACAGCCTGCACTGCCTTCGGTCACCACTAGAGGGAGACTCCAGTCCAATCCAGCTGGCTGACCACACACAGGCAGATACAAATCTTACATACAATCTGATGCACTCTAAGGGTTGGGGAGCAGTCTAGCAATTACCACACACTACTAGGATTCCTCCAGCTATCCTACAAGCCAGAACCCCTGTGTTGATCACTCTTCCCACTGTCCCCACACCCACACACCACAAACGATAGCCTGTGGTCTGGTGTACAATCTGCATGCAATCTGCCAACACACAGTGCAATTGCATACAGATTGGCATGTATGTATGTATGTACTGTATGTATGTGTATATATATATATATATATATATATATATATATGTGTGTGTGTGTGTGTGTATGTGTATATATATATATTTATATACTGTATGTATATATACCGTGCATGTGTGTGTATATATATGTTTTCATGTGTCAGAACATGTCATTACGAGTTCTTTTAAACTTTAGTTTCACTTTTTAAACTTAGCAGTGCCTGTAATCTCACAAAATCTCGTGAGATTACAAGCAGTCCACCCAGTTATACAGAGATCACGGCAGTTCTCAGAGAAAAAACTTCTCCTCTGATCACCCTGTGAGAAGTGAAGTTCTCCGCCTTCTAAACTGGGTGCCAGAGGAGATATTTTTTCTCTGAGAACTGCCGAGAATTGAACTGAGAGAAAACTTCTCAGTTTACTAAACGTACACCCTTGTTAGCTGATAATGACCCATGTACTCTGACTGTGCTGACTATTATGTTTTATTGTTTTATGTATTATTAGACACAGAATAGTGAGATAAAAAAATAGAACATACACTGATCAGGCATAAATTTAAGACCACTGACAGGTTAAGTCAAGAACATTAATTATCGCATTTCATTGGCATCTGAAAGTCAGTGGGACACAGTGCATCCAAAAAGTATTCACAGCGCTTTACTTTTTCAACATTTTGTTATGCTACAGCCTTATTCCAAAATTAATGAAATTCATTATTTTCCTCAAAATTCTACAAACAATACCCCATAATGATGACATTAAATTTTTTAGTTTTTTTAAATCTTTGCAAATGTATTAAAAATAAAAAATGAAAAAATCGCATGTACGTACTGTAAGTTTTCACAGCCTTTGCCATTACACTTAAAACTGAGTTTAGGTGCATCCTGTTTCCAATGATCATCCTTGAGATATTTCTATAACTTGATTGGAGTCTTTCTGTGGTAAATTCAGTTAATTGGACATGATTTGGACATGATTTTGAAAGGCACACATCTGTCTATATAAGACCCCACAGTTATCAGTGCATATCAGTGCACAAAGTAAGCCATGAAGTCCAAGGAAGTGCCTGTAGACCTCTGAGACAGGATTGTATTGAGGCACGAATCTGGGGAAGGGTACAGAAAAATGTCTGCAGCATTGTTGGTCCCAATGAGCACAGTGGCCTCCATTATCCGTAAATGGACAAAGGTTGGAACCACTCTTCCTGGCCAAACTGAGTGATCAGGGCAGAAGGGCCTTAGTCAGGGAGGTGACCAAGAACCCAATGGTCACTCTGACAGAGCTCCAGCATTTCTCTGTGGTGAGAGGAGAACCTGCCAGAAGAACAACCATCTCTGCAGCACTCCACCAATCAGGTCTGTATGGTAGAGTGGCAAGACAAAAGCCACTCCTCAGTAAAAGGCATATGACAGTCCACCTGGACTTTGCCAAAAGGCACCTATAGAACTCTCAGACCATGAAAAACAAAATTTTCTGGTCTGATGAAACAAAGATTTAATTATTTGGCCTGAATGGAAAGCGTCATGTCTGGAGGAAACCAGGCACCGCTTATCACCTGGCCAATACCATCCATACAGTGAAGCAGGGTGGTAGCAGCATCATGCTGTGGGAATGTTTTTTGGTGGCAGGAACTGGGAGACTACTCGGCATCGAGGGAAAGATGAATGCAGCATTGTACAGAGACTTCGTTGATAAAAAACCTGCTCCAGAGCACTCTGGACTTCAGATTGGGGCGAAGGTTCATCTTCCAACAAGACCACGACCCAAAGCACACAGCCAAGATAACAAAGGAGTGGCTATGAGACAATTCTGTGAATGTCCTAGTGGCCCAGCCAGAGCTAAGACTTGGACTGGGTTGAACATCACTGATGCTCCTCATCCAACCTGATGGAGCTTGAGAGGTCCTGCAAAGAAGAATGGGAGAAACTGACCAAATATAGGCATTCCAACCTTGTAGCATCCTACTCAAAAAGACTTGAGATTGTAATTGGTGCCAAAGGTGCTTCAACAAAGTATTGAGCAAAGGCTGTGAATACTTACGTACATGGGATTTTTTCGTTTTTTATTTTTAATATATTTGCAAAGATTTCAATCAAACTTCTTTCACATTGTCATTATGGGGTATTGTTTGTAGAATTTTGAAGAAAATAATGAATTTATTCTAAATTAGAATAAGGCTGTAACATAACAAAATGTGGAAAAGGTAAAGCGTTGTGCAGCCAAAAACTCCTACAATAGGCACATGAGCATCAGAATTGGACCATGGAGCAATGATTTTCATTTATTTATGAAATATGTGAAAGCACTTTATTTAATAACACAACACATTTAGAGGGGCGTGGCGTACGGCGCTGGAGATGGCCGCATAGTCCTGCAGCTCCGTTGGCCACTCGAGACTACAGCCTACACTGACCCCACGGAACGACCCTCTCGCCTCTGTATACCTCCTGGTGGTGTCCCGGATGGCGAAGGGCAAGAAGGGAGCCCACAAGTTTGCTCGGATGGACGGATTTCTTATATCCAGCGCCGCCGGTCCCAGGCAACATGGCGCCGGCCCGCCTCAGCAACAACGGCCTCCGCGTGAGCGATCCTGCAGCCTGCCAGGAGATGGACCTCTGCCGCTCAGGCAAGTAGCAAATCCCGATAGCGGGAACTCCTCGGGCTCCTCGACCCCGCCATCCCCGACTTTCAATAGCCCTGCCAAACAAAAACCATGCCGGGGCCCCTCTCCCCCTGAGAGTTACGGCGGTGCACACATGGACATGTCTGCTACTCCTGATCAAACCCAGACCCAGCCTGCAGCTATGGCCGATCCCTTTGCGGCCTTCCCAGAGGGAGACCAGCAGGTGTCAGCTTCCCTGTTGAAGGACATGATGAGATCCCTGTGGACCTCCTTGCACGCCGACATGGTGCAGGGAATGTCCCAAACGCGGCGCGAGGTCCGCCATCTTGGGGAGCGGGTGGATACTGTGGAGACCTCCATGGAGAAGTGCTCACTATCTTTGAACACATTGGTGGCTGCCCATAATAGCCACTCTGAGGACATCTCCTGGTTGAAGGACAAAGTTGCGGACCTGGAGGACAGGTCTCGCAGGAACAACTTGAAGCTCAGGGGTGTCCCTGAGTCGGTGCTGCCGCAAAACCTAGAAAAAATGGCCAAGACCCTTTTTACTGCGCTGGTTCCATCTCTCTCAGCAGCTGAGCTTGAGATAGACAGGATACACAGGATACCCAAGCCCGGCTTTATTGCCCAGGACCTGCCTCGGGATGTATTGCTTCGTGTCCATTTTTTTCAGACTAAGGATAAAGTGCTCATGGCATCCAGGAAGTTGCAATCCATGCCGGGAGAGTACCCTCAACTTCAGATTCTTCCCGATCTGTCCAGGCACACCTTACAGAAGCGAAGGAATCTGGCCACGGTGACTAAGGCCCTCCGTAATCACCACATTCCACACAAATGGAAACATCCGGCCTTCCTGTCTATAACGCACAATGGGTCTACAGTCACCATCTCTACCATGGAGGAAGGACTGGCTTTCGGTGTAATAAAATTTATATATTTTCATACTCAAGTCCTGGTTCTTGCCGTTGAAAGTCCCAATCCTCAGGGGTTATTCTTTGTTCCATATTTATTAGGGATGTTGGCAAGATTCCAGGTTTAAAACACAGAATCCGAATTTATCTTTTCTGACTGGCTTTGTTGCGACGCTGGAATATCATCCCGGTCTCGTCCCCTCTGCCCTCTACGGCTCCTTCACCGACGCCCGTCCCCAGTGAATGGCAAGTAGCATCACGCAAACGCTCCAACTCGGCACAACGTTCGTCTGGAGGTGAGAGTGTCTTCCCACAGTCTCCACTATAGTCTCAGGCCTAGGATGACCCTGATCCTCCTGGCCCCTCGTTACTTGTTGCAGGCTCCTCCTGCTTTTGGACTTTTTTTTATGGTTCGGGCTCTGCCCGTTTCGCCTGTTCCTTTCCCTTCCTCCCCTTGTTCCTGCTCCGACGTTGGATTGTTTTTTGCTTACCTGACCACCTCGTTGGTTCCAGTGCTCCTCATCATGCTGCACCTTGAACTCTGTTACTTTGCTTCCACCCAGCTTGACCGTCTCCCCCTGAGCCACCCACCATGACCATTAAACTGCTCTCTCTGAATGTTAATGGATTGAATCACCCAGTCAAGCGCCACTCGTTGTGGACTGAACTGTGCACCAGTCGAGCTGATGTAGTTGCCCTGCAAGAGACTCATTTTAAGGCCGCCCAGCCACCGCGGTTCTCCCATAGGAACTTTCCACATCTTTTTTTTGCCAACGCTCCGGAGAAGAAGCGGGGAGTCTTGGTGGCGATTAGGGACACTGTGGCCTTCACCCTTAAGGGCCAGACCAGCGACCCAGAGGGTCGATTCCTAATCCTCCAGGGGGACTTCAACTCTCTTCCTATGACTCTTGTGGTACTGTATGCTCCGAATAGTCATCAGAAGAGGTTTCTCTTGAGACTGCTTAGGCAGGTGACTGCTAATGTGTATGGTAATCTGGTTCTGTGTGGGGATTTTAATACGGTGGTCGACCCAGGGCTTGACACCTCGGTGCCCGCCCGGGGGCGACAATTCTCTTTGCAATCCCTCCTCCACAGGGAACATCTCTACGATGTTTGGCGGTGCCAGCATGGCTCGGAAAGGGATTACTCCCACTACTCCCCCAGACATCGTTCCTATGCACGTATTGATATGTTTTTGACGGATCTCCCTTTACTGGGTAAGGTCTCCTCCTCGGCTGTCAGAAGCATCACATGGTCTGACCATGCGGCTGTGGAGATGGTCTTGGAGGAGGGCGGACCCAGGGAACGGACTTCCATTTGGCGATGTGACACCAAGGTCCTTCAGGACACAAGGACGGGCAAGGTTGTAGGGGATCAATTGTTGGAGTTTTTTAACATTAATGCTCCTTTGGTTTCGGACCCCTGGTCACTGTGGGGGGCGCACAAGGCTTTCATTCGAGGGGTGTGCATCCAACAAACGGCCAGGTTGCGTAGGGCTTACAACCAGAGGCTAACGGATCTCCTTAAGGAAATTAAGGAGTTGGAGACCATTCACAAGCGAAGCCCTACCGACACAGTGACTAGGGATCTGACCCGCAGGCGTGAGTCCCTTAGATCCCACCTTATGGAGCGTTATGATCGCCACCTCAAAAGCCTTAGACTTCGCTACTATGCTCATGCTAACAGGGCGGGTAAGGTCCTAGCTTCCCGGGTCAAACAACGGCGGGCGTCTGCCCGCATTTCCCACCTAACGCATCATGCCTCCAAAACGAAACTCACGCACCCGAAGGACATCGCAAATGAGTTTGCGAAGTTCTATGGTTCTCTCTACAACCTGTCCCAAGACTCCTCCACCGCCCAACCCAGTACTGAGGCCATCCAGAGCTTTCTGGCTAAACTGTCCCTCCCCTCCCTATCTGAAACCCAACTTAGTACCCTTTCGGCTTCGATAACCGTACCGGAGGTGTCTAGGGTAATCCAATCCCTTCCTATTGGTAAGTCTCCGGGCCCGGATGGATTGGGCAACGATTACTATAGACTCCACAACCATACCCTCAGCCCATTCCTTGCTCAGGTCTTCAATAAAGCGATGTCGACATCCACCTTCCCGCGGGAAATGCTGGGTGCCTACATCACTACCATCCCCAAGCCAGGAAAGGATCCTAGCCTCCCAGCTAATTACAGGCCCATCTCTCTACTGAATAGCGACACCAAAATATATGCTAAGATCTTGGCCGCCCGTTTACAGAACGTCCTCCCGTGCCTAATCAAAAATGATCAAATGGGGTTTATGCCAGGCAGACAGACGTCGGATGCCACCAGGCATATTATTGACCTGGTGCATCTCGCTGAGAGCTCCCACACCCCTTCTCTGCTCCTCACATTGGACGCAGAGAAGGCGTTTGACAGAGTCAATTGGCTCTATATGCGGATGACCTTGGAGAAGTTCGGCTTCTCGGGGGGCATCTTGTCTGCTCTGTTGGCACTCTATTCCTGCCCTTCGGCACAGGTTCTCGCTTCGGGCGTTGCCTCGGCCCCGTTCATCATTTCTAATGGCACCCGCCAGGGCTGTCCTCTCTCTCCAGCGATTTTCAATCTGATGATTGAGCCGCTGGCGGAGGCCATTCGTTCTGACGACGGAGTCGAGGGGTTCCGAATGGGAGACACCGTCCACAAGGTTAACCTGTTTGCGGATGACGTTGTGGTGGTCCTAACAAACCCGGTCCGGTCCCTACCGGCGGTCCACAGGATACTGCTGGCCTTCGGGGAGATTTCCTACCATAAGGTCAATGCCTCTAAATCCCTAATACTCAACATGGGAATTGATCCGAAGGTAGCTGCCCTTCTCCAACTGAACTATCCCTACCAATGGACGGTGGATCAAATCCCATATCTAGGGGTGCGAGTTACCCCGAGTATAGCTAGACTCCTCCCTGCTAACCTAGACCCCTTGCTTAAGAAAATCAACAAAGAAATGGGGGACATGGCTAAGACTGACATTTCCTGGGGCGGTCGGATGGCCGCCTATAAGATGATGATCCTGCCACAAATACTCTACATCTTCAGGGCGATTCCCATCCCCTTCCCCAGGAAATACATGGTTGCCCTATCCTGTAGTTTACGTAACTTTATCTGGTACGGGAAGAGGGCCAGAGTCGCTACATCCCTGTTAATTCAGCCCAAGGCTTTGGGGGGCGCCAAGCTCCCGGATCTCTCGACATATTACTGGTCCACTAGATTGGATCAACTGAGGGCTTGGTTTGACCCTGGGAACTGCTTCCCCTGGAAGTCTCTGGAGGGTCACATGGCGCCTATCAAAGACCTTCGGTTGTTGCTTTTGAGTGACCTTTGGATACGATGGCCGCTATCGGGGCTCCCCCCGACGTTGCGGGAGGCCCTACTGTCCTGGAGGAAGTTGGGGGAAACATGCGTGGGCAAAGTTGGAGTGGCTCCCCACTCCTCTTTGTCCTTGCCTGTGACTGTGTTATCCGCACACATACCCTCTCTGTCAGTGTCCCGTTTGCTTGATTTAGGCCTCTCCGAACTTTCACATTTTTATGCGGACGGTGAACTGTTGACCCCTCAGCAGCTGATGCACAACTTTAAGGTGCCCCCCTCCCTCTACCTTCCAATACTGCAGATATGTAGCTTCCTCAGGAAGCATCCCCTGCGAACCGTGAAAATCCCTATAAAAGCATGGGCGTTTTACCATTCCTCACTGAAAAAGGCCAAGGGCATCTCTCTGTTTTATGACTTGCTCTTGCGCAGGCCGGATCCTCCGGTCTCTGTCTCTATGCAGAGATGGGAGAGAGATCTTGGTGTTGCCGTCACCCCGGAACAGTGGTCCAGGGCCCTTTCCGCTACTTACCAGTACTCCCACTGTACTTCGCATTGGGAGATGATGTTGAAGATTGTTAATAGGTGGTATTACACCCCACACAGACTGTCAAAAATTTTTCCATCTGTTCCTGATCTCTGTTGGCGTGAATGTGGACATAGAGGGACGTTGGCACATGTCCTGTGGGAATGTCCCTCGTTGACAAGTTACTGGAACAGGATCTTTAGATGTATAGCGGAATGTACGGGTATATTGGGTCCCCCTAGGAAGGAACTGGCTCTGCTGAACGTGGGTATTGAGTCCTACCCTGCCCAATACAGACAGGTCGTTACCCATATCCTTCTAGCTTCCAGGACTCTGATCCTGCGCAAATGGCGTTCTCTAGAAGTGCCTAATTTCTCTGAAGTAGTTTCAACGGTCAACGGCAACTATGTGCTAGAAAAAGCGCTGGCAGTAAACTCCCTTTCATATGGTCACTTTATGAAGGTGTGGCAGTGCTGGAGTTACTATCCCTGAATGTACTTTGAGTATGTGGAGGGGATGCGGGGGCCTCCCCCATGGCAAGTATGTTCCCACGGGGGGCTGTGGGGGTGGCTCTCGCTCCTCCCTACTACGGGCTCTCTTTCCATATGGGATATGCCTACTTTGTATGTTAATACTGGAATCTCGCTTTTCTTTTTCCTCTTTTATTGCTGATGGTATAATGTATGGGTCCTTATGTCGGATTCCCTTCCCTTCTCTCCCCCCCCCCCTCCCCCCCTCCCTCTTCCCCATTTACTGTTGCATTTTTGTTACTGTTGCAATGTATCTGACTGTGTTAAGGTTGGTTTCCTTGTATGATGTTGAATTTCAATAAAAAAAGAACATTAAAAAAAAAAAAATAACACAACACATTTTTCTTTTTAACGAAAGAAGGTGGCCTGGTCTGATGAATCACCTTTTCTTTTACATCATGTGCATGGTCAGCAGCATGTGTGTCACTTACCTGGGGAAGGGATGGCACCAGGATGCAATAATAAAGCAAGCTAGCAGAGGCAGTGTGCTAAACTAAAAAACACCTGCGCTTAGTGTCTATTTTATAAAGAAACTGAAGCACTCAAACATTGAAATACACAATATGGGCAAATTAGCTTCTACCAGGAGTCTCATTAACCACTTAGCAGCCAATCCACGTACATTTACTGCAGCAGGGCGGCCGCTGTCCCCTGGATCATGTATCTGATATGTGATCAGTGTTTCTGGATGCGGAAGCTGTAATGTGATTTGTTACAGCACAAGCCGAACAGTGGGCCCCAGCCAATGATTAAAAAGAAAAAGTAATCTCTCTGCGCTCATAAGATCAGTCACATCAGAAATTATTTCTTATAAATAACGATGGTAAGAATAATAGTGCTATGTGTGTAAATTATTAAGATATCTGAAACATGGTGGGTTTACATTATCCCTCACCATTAGCATACAACAGCAGGTCAGTCACTGAACTAATTTTCTTTTAAATATATTGTTTTTAAATACATTTACACTTAAATATTTTGAATGGATTTCGGATCACATCACTTTAAAAAAACTCCGCCTAGTCTTGTCAATATTTTGTTTCTTTGTCCCTTCGGCTTGCTTTATTCGTTTTTAATATAATACAAAATATGTACACTGTAGGCTTGTCAAATACAGCTTCACCCCTTTATATAATGTTCTGATATATGGGACATGCAAAGGTTTTTTTTTTATTAATATTAGTATTTATTTTCTTTTTAAACTTATTTTTCACATTTTTAAATCTTCATTTTAACATATGTATATCATGCTATATCTATCTATATATATATATATATATATATATATATATATATATATATATATGTATATATATATATATATATATATATGTATCTGCATGTTTTTTTAACTTTGTCTCTGATAATCCTGAAGAAGGGGGAATCTTTACTTCCCAAAACACGTTGGCTTAATCATGTTTTGCTACTTTCAATAAAACAATGACATATTCACCTCATTTTGCTTCTTATTGGATATTGGGCTCCTTTAACCTACCACCACAAGGATTCGTGGAAACGACCTTGAGGCCGTACCCAAAGGTAGTAGCCCAAGCCCTTCAAAAGGGCTCACCACCACCTTTCTATCTAGTCTGGCCAAATTCATCAGGAATAGGGTTGAGCGGACACCTAGATGTCCGTGTTCGACGGGTTCGGCCGAACTTTAAAAAAAAGTCCGGGTCCGTGTCCCGGACTTTTACCGAACTTTTCCCGGACACCGAACCCCATTGAAGTCAATGGGGACCCGAACTTTAAGGCACTAAAATGGCTCTAAAACACCAAAGGAAAGGGCTAGAGTGCTGCAAATGGCAGCAAAACGTAATTAAGAGCATGGCAAGTGCTCTGCAAACAAATGTGGATAGGGAAATAACTTAAAACAAAAAAAAAACAGAAAAATAAAACAATGTTCTTCTTCATCTCTGAAGGACGAGGCCCATATGGAGTAGGAGGGAGGTTGAGGTGGTGGTGGATGTGGCGGTGACATAGGCGTGCGCACAGGGTGTGCTGGGTGTGCCTGGGCACACCCTAATCACCTAGGGCACATAGCATTGCCAGTGAGGAGATGGGAAAGATCTCCCTGGGACCTGCTCTGCTCTATTTCTCCTTGCCTACAGGTACATGGCCCCGATACATTACTCTCCCTGCTGGCAAACACATGCATGTGTATTTCAACTTTGGGGTGCACACCTTAATGCAATAGGCTGCGCACACCTATGGGCGGTGTAGGTGGAAGCGGCGGTGGAGGAGGACCAGGGCCGGATTAACAGCATCATGGGCTTGGTGCTGAGGATTTTGAAGGGCCTTAAGGGCCGTGCCTTGCCATGCACCCAGAGGAGGAAGGGTGCAGCCATGCATGCCTAATTCAACATGGGATGCTGTCTCTGAAGCCCATAAACACATCCATGCATCGCCAACTGTCCCTCCTTGTCCGGCCTTCACGCTGTGTGGGGAGGTTCTGAGGGTGCTGCCTGGGGAAGCGAGCATAGAAGCCAGACTTCTGTGTTTACAAGTGACAGAAGAGCGGTAACAGTGAATATGGCCAACCCGGGGCCTATATAAAAGGTAGGGGCCTGGAGCTGCAGCTCCAATAGCCCCTACATCAATCTGGCCCTGAGGAGGAGGACGAGGTAGCCAACACTGCTTCTTTTCAAAAATTTTAAATGAGGGTACACCCCAAAAGAGTGAGAAAGAGCAAAAATGGAACAATGGGTGGGTAAGGTCGGTATCCATTGCTATTCTGCATAAGGTACGGAAAAGTCCCGTGGGATCCATGCCTGGTTCATTTTAATGAACGTGAGCTTGTCCACATTGTCTCTGGACAGGCGGCTGCGCTTGTCTGTTATAACGCCCCCAGCCGTGCTAAATACCCGTTCAGATAATACACTGGCTGCAGGGCACGCCAGCACCTCCAAGGCGTAAAGGGCAAGCTTAGGCCATGTGCCCAATTTGGAGACCCAGAAGTTGAAGGGGGCAGACCCGTCATTCACTACATGTAGGCGTGTGCACACATACTGCTCCACCATGTTGGTAAAATGCTGCCTCCTGCTAAGACGTTCCATCTGAGCTGCTGGTGCTGCTGTTTGTTGTGGCGTGCTGACAAAGCTTTTCCACATTTCGGCCATGCTAACCCTGCCTTCTGAGGTGCTGGCGGTGCCCTGGTTGCGTTGGCGACCTCCTCCTCCTCCTCCTCTGCCTTGTGCTTCCACTGTGGCCCCGCTGTCAGATGGGAATGCCAGCAGCATGGCGTCTACCAGCGTGCGCTTGTACTCGCGCATCTTGCGATCGCGCTCCAGTGAGTGAATTAAGGACGGTACGTTGTCCTTGTAACGGGGATCCAGCAGCGTGGCCACCCAGTAATCAGCACAAGTTAGAATGTGGGCAACTCGGCGGTCGTTGTGGAGACACTGCAGCATGTAATCGCTCATGTGTGCCAGGCTGCCCAGAGGCAACGAAAGGCTGTCCTCTGTGGGAGGTGTATCGTCCGTGTCCTCTGTATCCCCCCAGCCACGCACCAGTGATGGCCATGAGCTGGCCTGGGTGCCACCCTGCTGTGAACATGGTTCCATCTCCTCCTCCAGCTCCTCCTCCTCCTCATCCTCCTCATCTTCCAGAACTGTGCCCCTGCTGGACAATTGCGTCCCTGGCGTTTGCGTGTGCAGGAACCCACCCTCGGAGCCCCTTGCGAATGACTGCCCTGAAAGCCTTGGAAATGTTACCTCTTCATCCTCCTCCTCCTCCTCATCCTGTGCCACATCCTCTTCCATCATCGCCCGAATTGTTTTTTCAAGGAGGCATAGAAGTGGGATAGTTAAGCTGAGAACGGCGTCATTGCCACTGGCCATGTTGGTGGAGTACTCAAAACAGCGCAACAAGGCACACAGGTCTCGCATGGAGGCCCAGTTATTGGTGGTGAAGTGGTGCTGTTCCGCAGAGCGACTCACGCGTGCGTGCTGCAGCTGAAACTCCACTATGGCCTGCTGCTGCTCGCACAGTCTTTCCAGCATGTGCAAGGTGGAGTTCCACCTTGTGGGCACGTCACATATGAGGCGGTGAGCGGGAAGGCCGAAGTTACGCTGCAGCGCTGCCAGGCGAGCAGCAGCAGGGTGAGAACGCCGAAAGTGCGCACAAACGGCCCGCACTTTCTGCAGCAGCTCTGACATATCGGGGTAGTTTTTAAGGAACCTCTGCACCACCAAATTCAGCACATGCGCCAGGCAAGGGATGTGCGTCAAACCGGCTAGGCCCAGAGCTGCTATGAGATTTCGCCCGTTATCGCACACCACCAGGCCGGGCTTGAGGCTCGCTGGCAGCAACCACTCATTTGTCTGCTGTTCCATGCTCCTCCACAACTCCTGCGCGGTGTGTGGTTTGTCCCCCAAACAGGCAAGTTGTAAAACTGCCTGCTGTCGTTTACCCCTGGCCGTGCTGAAGTTGGTGGTGAAGGTGTTACGCTGTCCGGATGAGGAGGCGGTAGATGAGGAAGCGGAGTAGGAGGAGTTAGGAACAGGAGGCAAACTGAAGCGCCCTGCAATCCTCGGTGGTGGAAGGACATGCGCCAAATTGCTATCCGCCTCAGGCCCATCCGCCACTGCATTTACCCAGTGTGCCGTTAGGGAGATATAACGCCCCTGACCGTGCTTACTGGTCCACGTATCCGTAGTTAGGTGGACCTTGGCACAGATGGCGTTGCGCAGTGCACACCTGATATTTTCCCCCACTTGGTTGTGCAGGGAAGGGATGGCTTGCCTGGAAAAGTAGTGGCGGCTGGGCACGACGTACTGTGGGACAGCCACCGACATAAGGTTTTTAAAACTGTGCGTCTCCACCAGACGGAATGACAGCATTTCAAAGGCCAATAATTTTGAAATGCTGGCATTCAGGGCCAGGGATCGCGGGTGGGTAGGGGGGTACTTCCTCTTCCTCTCAAGTGTTTGGGAGATGGAAAGCTGAACGCTTCCACGGGACATTGTGGAGATGGTTGTTGGTGACCCAGGTGGTGGTGTTGCTGACAGATCGTCTGTTTGCGGGGTGGCAGGTGCCGGTATCACTACAGATGTGGCTGGAGCGGCCGAGACTGCAGCAGAAGAGGAAGCAGGATGAGCCAGAGACGTTTCTTGGTTTTGAAGGTGTGTACTCCACTGCAGCTCGTGCTTTGCACTTAGATGCCTGATCATGCAGGTTGTGCTCAGGTTGAGAAGGTTTATGCCTCGCTTCAAGCTCTGATTGCACAGGGTGCAAACCACTCGTGTCCTGTCATCAGCACATTTTCTAAAGAACTTCCACGCTAGAGAACTCCTTTGAGCTGACTTTGGTGCGCTCGTTCCCTTGCTGCGTTGGGCAGTAGCGGGCGTAGTGTCTAGGGCACGGCCGCTCCGCTTCTGCACCCTGCTCCCTCTTCTGCTGTGCTGGTGGCTCTGTGCGACCACCGCCTCTTCCTCCAAACTACTCAGGTCACCTGCATGACGTTCATTCCATGTGGGGTCGAGGACCTCATCGTCCTCCACATCATCTTCCACCCAGTCTTCACCCCTGCCCTCCTTGTCGGTCTCCACAATGCTGAACGCCGCAGCAGTTGGCACCTGCGTTTCGTCATCATCGGAGACGTGCTGCGATGATCCTTGCATGTACTCATCTTGAGAAATAAGTGGTTGGGCATCGCTGCACTCAATCTCTTCCACTTCTGGGGCAGGGCTAGGTGGATGGCCCTGGGAAACCCTGCTGACAGAGTCCTCAAAAAGAATAAGAGACTGCTGTATGGCTTGGGGCTCAGACTGCTGGCCTGATTTGCAAGGGGGTGAGGTGAAAGACGGTTGGACATTGGCTGCAGGTGCCAACTCTGACCTTTCTGCAGTAGACTGGGTGGGAGACAATGTGAAGGAACTGGAGGCACTGTCAGCAGCAAACCAATCTACTATCGCCTCAACTTGTTCTGGCCTCATCACTTCTAGGGGCGTTTGATGCCCTACCAAATACTGATGCAGGTTCTGTCGCCTACTCACACTTGAGGAAGGTGTTTCACTTGTGCGTGTAGCTGGCACAGATCGACCACGTCCTCTCCTTGCAACAGGAGCTCTACCAGCAGCACCACGACCCAGGCCACGGCCCTTATTTGACGGTCTCCTCATATTTCTGTAATTTAAGATCTTGCCCTAGAAAGGTTTTTATTGAATAGCGGAATAGGAAATATGATCCAAAAAAGTGTATGTATCTCGCACGTACAAAACCACACTAGGCCCCAATTACTATTGTTTCTACCCCTAAAAGGATGGATGAGGAGTAGGAGGAGTATGGAACAGACAGCACCCTCAAATCTTCAGAAGTATGAGATGAACCCCAAAAACTTGGAAAGGTGGATCTCACACGTACCGACACAGACTATCCCGCAATTCAATTGATCCTCAAAGGTTTTTATTGAATAGCGGAATAGGAAATATGATCAAAAAAAGTGTATGTATCTCGCACGTACACAACCACACTAGGCCCCAATTACTATTGTTTGTACCCCTAAAAGGATGGATGAGGAGTAGGAGGAGGAGTATGGAACAGGCAGCACCCTCAAATCTTCAGAAGTATGAGATGAACCCCAAAAACTTGGAAAGGTGGATCTCACACGTACCGACACAGACTATCCCGCAATTCAATTGATCCTCAAAGGTTTTTATTGAATAGCGGAATAGGAAATATGATCAAAAAAAGTGTATGTATCTCGCACGTACACAACCACACTAGGCCCCAATTACTATTGTTTGTACCCCTAAAAGGATGGTTGAGCAGTAGGAGCAGGAGTATGGAACAGGCAGCACCCTCAAATCTTCAGAAGTATGAGATGAACCCCAACAACTTGGAAAGGTGGATCTCACACGTACCGACACAGACTATCTCGCAATTGAATTGATCCCCAAAGGTTTTAATTGAATAGCGGAATAGAAAATATGATCAAAAAGAAAGTGTATGTATCTCGCACGTACACCACCACACTAGGCCCCAACTACTATTGTTTGTACCCCTAAAAGGATGGTTGAGCAGTAGGAGGAGGAGTATGGAACAGGCAGCACCCTCAAATCTTCAGAAGTATGAGATGAACCCCAAAAACTTGGAAAGGTGGATCTCTCTCACACGTACCAACACAGACTATCCCCCAATTTAACTGATCCCCAAAGGTTTTTGATTAAATAGCGGAATAGAAAATATGATCCAAAAAAAGTGTATGTATATCACACGTACACAACCACACTAGGCCCCAATTACTATTGTTTGTACCCCTAAAAGGCTACATGAGGAGTAGGGGGGGTATGGAACAGGCAGCACCCTCAAACCTTCAGAAGTATGAGATGAACCCCAACAACTTGGAAAGGTGGATCTCTCTCACACGTACCAACACAGACTATCCCCCAATTTAACTGATCCCCAAAGGTTTTTGATTAAATAGCGGAATAGAAAATATGATCCAAAAAAAGTGTATGTATATCACACGTACACAACCACACTAGGCCCCAATTACTATTGTTTGTACCCCTAAAAGGCTAGATGAGGAGTAGGGGGAGTATGGAACAGGCAGCACCCTCAAACCTTCAGAAGTATGAGATGAACCCCAACAACTTGGAAAGGTGGATCTCTCTCACACGTACCAACACAGACTATCCCCCAATTTAACTGATCCCCAAAGGTTTTTGATTAAATAGCGGAATAGAAAATATGATCCAAAAAAAGTGTATGTATATCACACGTACACAACCACACTAGGCCCCAATTACTATTGTTTGTACCCCTAAAAGGCTAGATGAGGAGTAGGGGGGGTATGGAACAGGCAGCACCCTCAAACCTTCAGAAGTATGAGATGAACCCCAACAACTTGGAAAGGTGGATCTCTCTCACACGTACCAACACAGACTATCCCCCAATTTAACTGATCCCCAAAGGTTTTTGATTAAATAGCGGAATAGAAAATATGATCCAAAAAAAGTGTATGTATATCACACGTACACAACCACACTAGGCCCCAATTACTATTGTTTGTACCCCTAAAAGGCTAGGAGTAGGGGGAGTATGGAACAGGCAGCACCCTCAAACCTTCAGAAGTATGAGATGAACCCCAACAACTTGGAAAGGTGGATCTCTCTCACACGTACCAACACAGACTATCCCCCAATTTAACTGATCCCCAAAGGTTTTTGATTAAATAGCGGAATAGAAAATATGATCCAAAAAAAGTGTATGTATATCACACGTACACAACCACACTAGGCCCCAATTACTATTGTTTGTACCCCTAAAAGGCTAGATGAGGAGTAGGGGGAGTATGGAACAGGCAGCACCCTCAAACCTTCAGAAGTATGAGATGAACCCCAACAACTTGGAAAGGTGGATCTCTCTCACACGTACCAACACAGACTATCCCCCAATTTAACTGATCCCCAAAGGTTTTTGATTAAATAGCGGAATAGAAAATATGATCCAAAAAAAGTGTATGTATATCACACGTACACAACCACACTAGGCCCCAATTACTATTGTTTGTACCCCTAAAAGGCTAGATGAGGAGTAGGGGGGGTATGGAACAGGCAGCACCCTCAAATCTTCAGAAGTATGAGATGAACCCCAAAAACTTGGAAAGGTGGATCTCTCTCACACGTACCAACACAGACTATCCCCCAATTTAACTGATCCCCAAAGGTTTTTGATTAAATAGCGGAATAGAAAATATGATCCAAAAAAAGTGTATGTATATCACACGTACACAACCACACTAGGCCCCAATTACTATTGTTTGTACCCCTAAAAGGCTAGATGAGGAGTAGGGGGAGTATGGAACAGGCAGCACCCTCAAACCTTCAGAAGTATGAGATGAACCCCAACAACTTGGAAAGGTGGATCTCTCTCACACGTACCAACACAGACTATCCCCCAATTTAACTGATCCCCAAAGGTTTTTGATTAAATAGCGGAATAGAAAATATGATCCAAAAAAAGTGTATGTATATCACACGTACACAACCACACTAGGCCCCAATTACTATTGTTTGTACCCCTAAAAGGCTAGATGAGGAGTAGGGGGAGTATGGAACAGGCAGCACCCTCAAACCTTCAGAAGTATGAGATGAACCCCAACAACTTGGAAAGGTGGATCTCTCTCACACGTACCAACACAGACTATCCCCCAATTTAACTGATCCCCAAAGGTTTTTGATTAAATAGCGGAATAGAAAATATGATCCAAAAAAAGTGTATGTATATCACACGTACACAACCACACTAGGCCCCAATTACTATTGTTTGTACCCCTAAAAGGCTAGATGAGGAGTAGGGGGAGTATGGAACAGGCAGCACCCTCAAACCTTCAGAAGTATGAGATGAACCCCAACAACTTGGAAAGGTGGATCTCTCTCACACGTACCAACACAGACTATCCCCCAATTTAACTGATCCCCAAAGGTTTTTGATTAAATAGCGGAATAGAAAATATGATCCAAAAAAAGTGTATGTATATCACACGTACACAACCACACTAGGCCCCAATTACTATTGTTTGTACCCCTAAAAGGCTAGATGAGGAGTAGGGGGGGTATGGAACAGGCAGCACCCTCAAATCTTCAGAAGTATGAGATGAACCCCAAAAACTTGGAAAGGTGGATCTCTCTCACACGTACCAACACAGACTATCCCCCAATTTAACTGATCCCCAAAGGTTTTTGATTAAATAGCGGAATAGAAAATATGATCCAAAAAAAGTGTATGTATATCACACGTACACAACCACACTAGGCCCCAATTACTATTGTTTGTACCCCTAAAAGGCTAGATGAGGAGTAGGGGGAGTATGGAACAGGTAGCACCCTCAAACCTTCAGAAGTATGAGATGAACCCCAACAACTTGGAAAGGTGGATCTCTCTCACACGTACCAACACAAACTATCCCCCAATTTAACTGATCCCCAAAGGTTTTTGATTAAATAGCGGAATAGAAAATATGATCCAAAAAAAGTGTATGTATATCACACGTACACAACCACACTAGGCCCCAATTACTATTGTTTGTACCCCTAAAAGGCTAGATGAGGAGTAGGGGGGGTATGGAACAGGCAGCACCCTCAAATCTTCAGAAGTATGAGATGAACCCCAAAAACTTGGAAAGGTGGATCTCTCTCACACGTACCAACACAGACTATCCCCCAATTTAACTGATCCCCAAAGGTTTTTGATTAAATAGCGGAATAGAAAATATGATCCAAAAAAAGTGTATGTATATCACACGTACACAACCACACTAGGCCCCAATTACTATTGTTTGTACCCCTAAAAGGCTAGATGAGGAGTAGGGGGGGTATGGAACAGGCAGCACCCTCAAACCTTCAGAAGTATGAGATGAACCCCAACAACTTGGAAAGGTGGATCTCTCTCACACGTACCAACACAGACTATCCCCCAATTTAACTGATCCCCAAAGGTTTTTGATTAAATAGCGGAATAGAAAATATGATCCAAAAAAAGTGTATGTATATCACACGTACACAACCACACTAGGCCCCAATTACTATTGTTTGTACCCCTAAAAGGCTAGATGAGGAGTAGGGGGGGTATGGAACAGGCAGCACCCTCAAACCTTCAGAAGTATGAGATGAACCCCAACAACTTGGAAAGGTGGATCTCTCTCACACGTACCAACACAGACTATCCCCCAATTTAACTGATCCCCAAAGGTTTTTGATTAAATAGCGGAATAGAAAATATGATCCAAAAAAAGTGTATGTATATCACACGTACACAACCACACTGGGCCCCAATTACTATTGTTTGTACCCCTAAAAGGCTAGATGAGGAGTAGGGGGAGTATGGAACAGGCAGCACCCTCAAACCTTCAGAAGTATGAGATGAACCCCAACAACTTGGAAAGGTGGATCTCTCTCACACGTACCAACACAGACTATCCCCCAATTTAACTGATCCCCAAAGGTTTTTGATTAAATAGCGGAATAGAAAATATGATCCAAAAAAAGTGTATGTATATCACACGTACACAACCACACTGGGCCCCAATTACTATTGTTTGTACCCCTAAAAGGCTAGATGAGGAGTAGGGGGAGTATGGAACAGGCAGCACCCTCAAACCTTCAGAAGTATGAGATGAACCCCAACAACTTGGAAAGGTGGATCTCTCTCACACGTACCAACACAGACTATCCCCCAATTTAACTGATCCCCAAAGGTTTTTGATTAAATAGCGGAATAGAAAATATGATCCAAAAAAAGTGTATGTATATCACACGTACACAACCACACTAGGCCCCAATTACTATTGTTTGTACCCCTAAAAGGCTAGATGAGGAGTAGGGGGGGTATGGAACAGGCAGCACCCTCAAACCTTCAGAAGTATGAGATGAACCCCAACAACTTGGAAAGGTGGATCTCTCTCACACGTACCAACACAGACTATCCCCCAATTTAACTGATCCCCAAAGGTTTTTGATTAAATAGCGGAATAGAAAATATGATCCAAAAAAAGTGTATGTATATCACACGTACACAACCACACTAGGCCCCAATTACTATTGTTTGTACCCCTAAAAGGCTAGGAGTAGGGGGAGTATGGAACAGGCAGCACCCTCAAACCTTCAGAAGTATGAGATGAACCCCAACAACTTGGAAAGGTGGATCTCTCTCACACGTACCAACACAGACTATCCCCCAATTTAACTGATCCCCAAAGGTTTTTGATTAAATAGCGGAATAGAAAATATGATCCAAAAAAAGTGTATGTATATCACACGTACACAACCACACTAGGCCCCAATTACTATTGTTTGTACCCCTAAAAGGCTAGATGAGGAGTAGGGGGAGTATGGAACAGGCAGCACCCTCAAATCTTCAGAAGTATGAGATTGTGTTCACTGTACCCCACAAAGATTGAGTTCACTGCACCCCACAATGATTGTGTTCACTGCACCCCACAAAGATTGTGTTCACTGCACCTCACAAAGATTGTGTTCACTGTACCCCCCAAAGATTGTGTTCACTGCACCCCACAAAGATTCTGTTCACTGTACCCCACAAAGATTGTGTTCACTGCACCCTAAAAGGATGTTGTTCACTGCACCCCACAAAGATTGTGTTCACTGCACCCTAAAAGGATGTTGTTCACTGCACCCCAAAAAGATTGTGTTCACTGTACCCCCCCAAAGATTGTGTTCACTGCACCCCACAAAGATTGTGTTCACTGCACCCCAAAAAGATTGTGTTCACTGTACCCCCCAAAGATTGTGTTCACTGCACCCCACAAAGATTCTGTTCACTGTACCCCACAAAGATTGTGTTCACTGCACCCCAAAAAGATTGTGTTCACTGTACCCCCCCAAAGATTGTGTTCACTGCACCCCACAAAGATTCTGTTCACTGCACCCCACAAAGGATTTTGTTCACTGCACCCCAAAAAGATTGTGTTCACTGCACCCCAAAAAGGATTTTGATCACTGCACCCCAAAAAGGATGTTGTTCACTGCACCCCAAAAATGATTTTGTTCACTCCACCCCAAAAAGATTGTGTTCACTGCACCCCACAAAGATTGTGTTCACTGCACCCCAAAAAGATTGTGTTCACTGTACCCCCCAAAGATTGTGTTCACTGCACCCCACAAAGATTCTGTTCACTGTACCCCACAAAGATTGTGTTCACTGCACCCCAAAAAGATTGTGTTCACTGCACCCCAAAAAGGATGTTGTTCACTGCACCCCAAAAAGGATGTTGTTCACTCCACCCCAAAAAGATTGTGTTCACTGCACCCCACAAAGATTGTGTTCACTGCACCCCAAAAATGATTTTGTTCACTGCACCCCAAAAAGGATTTTGTTCACTGCACCCCAAAAAGGATGTTGTTCACTCCACCCCAAAAAGATTGTGTTCACTGCACCCCAAAAAGATTGTGTTCACTGCACCCCAAAAAGGATGTTGTTCACTGCACCCCAAAAAGGATTTTGTTCACTGCACCCCAAAAAGATTGTGTTCACTGCACCCCACAAAGGATTTTGTTCACTGCACCCCACAAAGATTGTGTTCACTGCACACCAAAAAGGATTGTGTTCACTGCACCCCAAAAAGATTTTGTTCACTGCACCCCAAAAAGATTGTGTTCACTGCAGCCCAAAAAGATTGTGTTCACTGCAGCCCAAAAAGATTGTGTTCACTGCAGCCCAAAAAGATTGTGTTCACTGCAGCCCAAAAAGATTGTGTTCACTGCAGCTCACACACAGAAAAATGGATGTGGATCACTGACACCTGCCTATCTCCAATCCCACACCACACAGCAATATCGATTGTAGTTTGTAGAACACAGTTTCCCTAAAATTCAGCAGACTCTGTCCCTAACAGGATTGAGAAGAGATCGTAGATCAGGATTGAGTGCAGATTCACCCCACCCCCCACACAGCAATATCGATTGTAGTTTGTAGAACACAGTTTCCCTAAAATTCAGCAGACTCTGTCCCTAACAGGATTGAGAAGAGATCGTAGATCAGGATTGAGTGCAGATTCACCCCACCCCCCACACAGCAATATCGATTGTAGTTTGTAGAAGACACTGACCCTATAATTCAGCAGACTCTATCCCTAAAATGCCTACAACTCGCCCTGCCTAAACACTCCGACCTGTCCCTCAATTCTATCCGGACACAAATGGTTTTTTCCTGCCTATCTTTCCCTAATCAGCAGCCAGCACATTGATGTGTGCTCTGTCCCTTAGCTAAGCAGCAGAATGACGCTGCTGCGGCGGCTGCCTCGAACTTATAAAGACTTGGTCACATGCTTCAGACGGCCAATCACAGCTACTAAGACATTTGCAGGCATGGCTGGGATGGCTTAAGGCACACCAGTTAAACGATTGTTGATTGGCTGTTGAAAGCCCGCCATGAAAAGAGCGCCAAAGCATGCAAAACCCGGAAATAAAACGACCGAACACGGATTTTTACCCGAACATACAGTAAAGTGTCCGTGTCCGTGTTCGGGTAAAAAAAATCCAATTATTCGGTACGAACACGAATAATACAGTCCGTGTTCGCTCAACACTAATCAGGAACAAACTCTGCCAACCTCCTAACCCCCTCCTCCATCCATAGCCCCGCCTAACCTCTAGCACTGTAATACAGAGGCTTTGGAAGAGAGTGGAAGCATTTGTGTTACTCCTGCTTTGTTAACCGCTTGCCGCCCGCCCGCCGTCATATGACGGCGGAGCGGTGCGACCATTATCCTGGGCCGCCGTCATATGACGGCGGCACTTTAAGCAGGGCAGGCGCGCGATCGCGTGCGCGCCGCCCTGCACTGCCGGTGTCGGGGTGTCCCCGGGACACCCCCCGTCACCGGCAGGGGGGAAACAGCCAATGGGCGTGGCTGTTTCCCACGTGATCGGCTGTGTTCCAATGACACAGCCGATCACAATGAAGGCGCCCACTAGATGACCGCGCATGCGCGATCGGGAGCGCGCAGCGCGGTCATGTCGGTGGCACTGTGTTCCGTAGGAACACAGCTGTCACCGGCGGTAGTAAACAGTCACTGACAGTGACTGTTTACTATGTGATCGGCTGTGAATCCATTCACAGCCGATCAGAAAATGTAAACAAAGAGCAGTAACTCAGTGTTACTAGCTCTTCTCTCCTCATACAGTTTCCAGTATGAGGGGAGAAGAACTAGAAATAGTGAGTTACTGCTCTGTACACATGTCACAAAGTAAAAATCACACTAATAAAGGTCCCCACACAGTCCTCAGCCCCCCCCAATGTCACCTGTCACCCAACAGTCACCTCATCAGTGCCCAGAAATTGACACCCATAACGTTCACATGTGAGCGCAGAGATCGCAGGCAGAATCACTGCGATTCTGCCCGCGATCCGGAAATCATTGCAAATCGCGGGACGCCTGTGCGTTGCCCCTGATTTGCAATAGCACCCCAAACGCTGTGCGATGTTGCCGCCATTTCCGCCTGCCGAATCGCGGTAACATCGCGCAAACATCGCATGACGCCCAAAAAAGGTACAAGAGTTTCTTTGGAGCGTCATGCGTTGTTTGCGCGATGTTACCGCGATTCGGCAGGCGGAAATCGCAGCAACATCGCACAGCATTTGGGGTGCTATTGCAAATCACGGGCAACACACAGGCGTCCCGCAATTTGCAATGATTTCTGGATCACGGGCAGAATCGCAGTGATTCTGACCGTGATCGCTACGCTCACATGTGAACATAGCCTAAAGTTCACCGGTCACCAGAGACTGCCATCAGTACCGCCATGAACCATCGCCCGTCACCTGTCACCCATCAGTGACCATCGCCCGTCACCTGTCACCCCATCAATCACCGTCACCTGTCACCCCATCAGTCATCGTCACCTGTCACCCCATCAGTCATCGTCACTTGACACCCCATCAGTGATCGTCACTTGTCACCCCATCAATCATCGTCACATGTCACCTCATCAATCATCATCACCTGTCACCTCATCAATCATCGTCACCTGTCACCCCATCAATCATCGTCACCTGTCACCTCATCAATCATCGTCACCTGTCACCCCATCAGTCATCGTCACCTGTCACCCCATCAGTCATCGTCACCTGTCACCCCGTCAGTCATCGTCACCTGTTTGCCATATACATGCAATCACTTACTGACCGCCTAACGACTATATGCGTCGGCCATTAAAAGCTAAATACTGGGGTTATGGCAGCAGATAGCCCCCATAACCCCGGTATTTTTTGAAACGGCGGGCGGTCGGCTTTCAGATAAGGGTGGTCCCAGTGGCGGATTCGCCGCGGAATTACCCTTACGGTGCAGGGAAAGAGGTGCCCCCCCCCCCTCCTGCCGCGTCCCAGACGTTTTCCCAGCTTACCGGACCCGCCGGCAGCAGGGAAAACTATCCGGTCCCGGATCCTCAGAGACAGGAAGTCGAGTGAGGGCAAGATGGCCCTCACTCAACTCTATGGTCTTGGAGGACCGGAGCTACGTCAAAAGACGTTGCCTAGCAACCGGTTTAAAGGGCCGCTTTTTTTTTTTGCTTTTTTTTTTCCCCTCTTTCAACAATTTTTTTTTTTTTTTTTCTTTTTTAGTGTAGTTGTGAGGTCTTTTTGACCCCAGATCTCACAATAAAGAGGACCTGTCATGCCTATTTCTATTACAAGGGATGTTTACATTCCTTGTAATAGGAATAAAAATGATCAAAACATTTTTTTTTTTTAAACTGTGTAAAAATAAAAAAATAATAAATAAAATAAATAGGAAAAAAAAAAAAAATTAAAGCGCCCTGTCCCCGTTAGCTCGCGCGCAGAAGCAAACGCATACGCAAGTCCCGCCCACATATGTAAACGGTGTTCAAACCATACATGTGAGGTATCGCCGCGATCGTTAGAGCGAGTGCAATAATTTGAGCCCTAGACCTCCTCTGTAACTCTAAGCTAGTAACCTGCAGAAATTTTTAAAATGTTGCCTATGGGGATTTTTAAGTACCAATGTTTGGCGCCATTCTGTGAGCATGCGCAATTTTTAAGCATGACATGTTGGGTATCTAATTACTCGGCGTAACATTATCTTTCATATTATGGAAAAAAATTGGGCTAAATTTACTGTTTTCTTATTTTTTAGTTCAAAAAAGTGAATTTTTTTAAAAAAAATCGCATTTGGAAGACTGCTGCGCAAATATGGTGTGATAAAAAATATTGCAACGATCTCCATTTTATTCTCTAGGGTCTCTGCTAAAAAAAAATATATAATGTTTGGGGGTTCAAAGTAGTTTTCTAGCAAAAAAAATTATTTTAGCTTGTAAACACCAAGTGTCAAAAATAGGCCCAGTCTTAAAGTGGATAAATGGACAACTTTGTGTAAAGCGCTACTTGGATGTGAGGCCTATGTATGTGGCCAGGCTGTGAAAAAGTGTTACACATGTGGTATCGCCATACTCGGGAGGAATAGCAGAATGTATTTTGGGGTGCAAGTTTTGCTATGTACATGCGATGTGTTAGAAATATTGCATAAATGGACAGCTTTGTGTAAAAAAAATGTGTTTTCATTTTCTTTCCACATTTTCCAAAAACTTGTGGAAAAAAATGACATATTCAAAAGACTCATTATGCCTCAAAAATTATACGTTGGGCTGTTTGCTTTCCAAAATGGGGTCATTTTATGGGGGTTTCCATTGTCCTGGTGCTCCAGGGCCTTCAAAAGTGCGATAGGTTGTCAGGAAATGATATGTGTAATTTGTGCTCCTAGAATGCCGGACGCTGCTACTCGGATGTTAGGCCTCTGTATGTGGCCAGGCTGTGAAAAAGTCTCACACATGTGGTATCGCCATACTCAGGCGGAGTAGTAGAATGTGTTTTGGGGTGTAGTTGCAAGTATACATGTGCTGTGTGAGAGAAATAACCTGTTAATACGGCAATTTGTAAAAAAAAAAAAAATAAAAAAAAATAAATCTTCATTTTGCAAAGCATTGTGGGAAAAAATTACAACTTCAAAAAACTCATCATGCCCCTTATTAAATACCTTGGAATGTCTACTTTCCAAAAAGGGGTAATTTGGGGGGTATTTGTACTTTCCTGACCTTTTAGTGTCTCAAGAAATGAGATAGGCCTTCAGTACATCAGGTGTGATCAAGTGTGATCAATTTTCAATGAATAGCACCATAACTTGTGGACTCTATAACTTTCACAAAGACCAAATAATATACACTTATTTGGGTTTTTTTTACCAAAGATAAGTAGCAGTATAAATTTTGGCCAAAATTTGTGAAGAAAAATGACTAATTTGCAAAATTTTATGACAGAAACAAAGAAAAATGTGTTTTTTCACGATATTTTCAGTCTTTTTTTATTTATAGCACAAAAAATAAAAAACCCAGTATTGATCAAATACCATCAAAAGAAAGCTCTATTTGTGTGAAAAAAAGGACACAATTTTTGTATGGGTACAGTGTTGCATGACTGAGTAATTCTCAGTCAAAGTGTGAGAGCGCTGAAAGCTGAAAATCGGTCTGGGCAGGAAGGGGGTGAAAGTGCACTGTAGGCAAGTGGTTAAACAACGTTTGCTGCATAGCCAATTGCTTGTAAAGCTCCATATCAGCAGAAGAGCATTCAGCTTACAGAAAGATTGTCAGTGTAGTTAGAAAAAAAAAATTAAAGGGACAGTGTCAGTTAGAAATTATCTTCTGCTGTGACTGCATTACTTCTATATAAAGCGTGTATTCCTTTTCAATAAACAGTCTGATTCCTGCTTGACCCTCAATAGAGAGCCTCGTCTCGTACTTGGGGGGGGGGGATTATTCGTATGGATTTCTTGTTTGGCTGAGTGGAGTGTCCGGTAGCTGCTTTTGTGTTCTGGAATGAAATGTCCTAAACGACTGTAACCCCTTTCATACCTGGGGTGTCGTTACACCATTTTTTCCAGGTGAAATTTTGGACGCTTTCAGAAGAACTGACTCCCTGCCAGAGCAGGTGAGACACCTACAAATCTACTCCGACTTCTCTCAACACACCATGCACAGACGCCAAAATCTCGCTACAGTTACCAAAGCCCTGCGCAACCACAACATACCGTATAAGTGGAAGTATCTGGCCACCCTGATCATTACTCAGGAAGAAGTCTCCTCCTCCATCCGATCTCTGGAAGATGGTATCGCCCTCCTTACATCCTGGAACATCTTACCCCCTTCTACGCCCTCTACTGGCCCCATCCACCGCCGAAGCCCTCAAATGTCCCGACCTCCGGCCTCTCCCGGAAGCCTGCACTCTATACCTGAGGTCCCTTGAACGCAAATATCACAATCACCAGCTATGCAATAACCCTGGTCTCCGCCAAGTCTTGGTTCTTTTTTTTTTGTTTGCCTTTTCTACTTTGTTCCCCATAAAGCATGTTTTTTTGCTTCACCGCCCCTACTACCATGTCACAGCTTTCGCTGCCTGAAGCCCTTCTTTTTAGGGTCTTCCCCATTTTATGTATCCTGTTTGGATCCCCCTCTCTATACCCCCCGGTTTACACTTTCGGATTACACAACTGGTCCTCCCTCGTTTTGAAGCTCCACACACAGGAATCACTCCCTCTACTTTGGAACTATGATCATCTTCTTGTTTTTACAGCCTCTCCTTCCTCATACACCATCGTCCTCAAACTGCAGTTTGATCAGGGTGCTGGTGCCAGGCCTTTAACCTCGGTTTCTTCTACAATACATATCGACATCTCCCTAGCACTTCAAGACTCCATCACTTAAATGGGACTTAAACGGGACTTAAACTCTTGACCCTAAATGTCAACGGCCTCAACCACCCAGCTAAACGACGGACATTATGGAAGGAAGCGACGAGACTCAAGGCTGACATCATGACTGTCCAAGAAACCCACTTTCAAAAAAACTCAACCCCTCATTGTGCCCATCCTGCTTATCCTCATGTCTTCTTATCGTCTGCGACGGTCAAGAAGCGAGGTGTCCTTTTGGCCATCAAGAACTCCTTGAATCGCATATCGACGACGATGGTAGATATATTACCCTTATTTGTTCCATTGATAATGTGTTGACTTTGGTGTCTCTATATGCTCCCACTTCACACCCATTGAGATTGCTTTGTAAGCTTCTTAAGAAAGTCTAGAAGGTGCGTAAGGGGAATTTACTCCTGTGCACAGATTTCAATATTGTTCCTGAACTTAAGATGGACTCATCCTCTGTGGGCAGGGGCCGTGTCCTTTCCCTTCGCAGCCTGCTGCACACGGAGGATCTGTAATGATACGTGGAGGTGCTTACACGCGAATGAACGTGACTTTACCTTCTACTCCCATAGACACAAAACTTATTCTAGAATCAACCTAATCCTTGCAGATAGATGGCTCCTCCAGAATGTCTCATCCATGGAGGTTCATGACATAACGTGGTCGGACCACGCGGTGGTGACGGCCTCGTTGGACGTGGGCCCCTCAACCCCCTTCACACATATCTGGAGGTGTAACAATAAAGTGGTACTGGACCCAGAACATGCCGAGGTGTTAAACGACACCTCGACGCGTTCTTTTCGACTAATGACGCCCCCAAAGTCTCCAACATCACCCTTTGGAATGCCCACAAGGCATACATGCAGGTTATTTTAATTCAAATTTGTGCTAGGGAAAAGAGGAAATGCCAATGTGCACTTTCCTTTATCGTTATCGAAATTCACACCCTGGAAGCTCAGAACAAGACCAACACATCAGAGATGCTATCTGATAGATTACTGAGACTGCGAGCTAACCTTAGAACATTACTGATCCCAGATCACGATAGACTGATGCGCTCCCTCAAGCTTAACTACTACCATATGCACAAGAAAGCGGGTAAATTCCTAGCCAATAGATTAAAATTATGTAACTCTAAAACTAAAATCCCATTCGTATACCACCTCTTTTCTAAATCCAAAATGATTAACCCACAAGACATTGCCAACTCTTTCGCTGACTATTATGGTGCCCTTTACAATCTCAAAGAGGACAATATGACCCATCAACCCTCCACGGACGGCATCTCCCACTTCCTCAACTCCCTACGTCTCCCATCCCTCGCAGACTCCCAACTTACTGCCCTCAATTCACCCTTCACATCGGGAGAAATTGGGAAAGTAATCAACTCATTGCCCCAGGTCCAGATGGCTTTACCAACGCTTACTACAAAGCTATGGCCCCCACCCTCACCCCGTATCGTCTCAAATTATTTCAGATGCTCCCATCATCTCCCTCACCACCTTACAAACTCCTTGCAGCTCATATAATCACCCTTCCCAAACCGGGGAAAACCCCTGATGCTCCACCAAATTTTAGACCCATTTCTCTACTTAATGTAGATTAGGGATGATCGAACGGTTCGGGTCGACCATCGGTTCGACACGAACATTGGCTGTTCGAGGTTCGGCCGAATTTAGAACTTTTTGCCCAAAAAGTTCGGAATTTGGCAACCAGAACCGACCAAAATTCAATGGGACAGGAAATGTGCTTTAAAAGCCAATTGAGGGGGCAGGAGAATGCTAGGAATGTGATTGGAGTGACTAGGGGGTCCATAGACCAATCATTAGTGGATACGCCCCCCAGTATATAAGATAGCCCCCGCCAAATTCCTAGCATTCTTATACGGGACATGGAAGAGAGTGGAATGCTGTTCTGTTACTTGTGTTACAAAGTGTCATTTAGCAATTTTTAGTGTGAGGAAAGGGATATCTAGTGTAGTTAGGGTGCTCTTTTACACTTTAGTTAGCTTTAATTTATTCAGTTTCTGTAGGGAAAGTGTTAAGTGTAAGGGGACCGTAGTGTAGTGTAGGGTTAACTGACAGTGACTGCTATGGTGACCCAACCCTTCCATATCAGGGTGACCGCTATAGAGAAAAGCTAGTTTCTCTTGTGTCACTTTCGCTGCAGTAATATGGCTTCGCCGCCGTCAGCATTCTTTTTGGCTGCAGGCGTCCATAGGGATCTTTTGAGCACATGTTTGGAGTCACACATGACATCTGAACATGTGTATAGGGGGTTTATATACACACCCATGTATGTATATATACACCTAGACATATATAGCTGTGAAAGGAGCAGAAAAAACTACTTGCGCAAATGAAATAATTAACACCAATATAGTTACGCTCCTATCACACCTATATATGTCTAAGTGTAATATACATATAAGTATGTGTGTATATATACCACTATACACAAGTTCAGATGTTTTGCCTGCCTCCAAAAACCCCAAAAAAATGCCTGCAACAACACACCTGGGCGTTTTTTTTTTTTTGACGCTAGCGTTTTTTTGGGCATTTTTTGGGGTTCTTTGGAGGCAGGCAAAACATCTGAACTTGTGTATAGTGGTATATATACCACTATACACAAGTTCAGATGTTTTGCCTGCCTGAAAAGACCCCAAAAAATGCCCAAAAAAATGCTTGCTACTAAACCGGCAAGGTGTGAAAAGCGAGAAGCTACTAACTTGTTCTATAAGTGACAAAATACAAACTATCTTTTTTTTATGGTTCTGGACATGCTACAGAGCTGAAACTTCACAGGTACACTTTTTAGACCCCCCAGATACTAAATCCAAAGACATTTTTTTTTTTTTTTATTTTTTTTTTTTAATTTTTTCAATAATTGGCTCTCTATCAAAAATGACACTTTTTAAGAACTTTTTTTGTGTGATTAATAGTCCCTGGGGTATGACCCAGAACCTTAGGCACTTTTTAGGGGCATATATTGGGTTTTAGGGCTTCAAAATGGTGTTTCTTGATTACCGAAGTTCGGGTCCCATTGATTTCAATGGGGTTCTGAAATCCGGGCCGAACTTTCGGGAAGTTCGGATGTTCTGGCCGAACCAAACTTTTGAAAAGTTCGATCATCCCTAATGTAGATATTAAAATCTAAGCAAAACTCCTAGCAAACAGGCTGGCGGCATGCATGCCTTCTCTAATCCAGTCAGATCAGTTGGGCTTCATGAAGGGCAGGCAGGCCTCCGATGCATCCAGACGGATCTTAAACCTGATCCATCACGCCACATCTACGAAAACGCCTTCTCTGCTTCTTTCTATAGACGCAGAGAAGGCGTTTGATAGAGTGCATTGGGGTTATATGCGGCTTGCATTGGAAAAAATTGGCTTCCAGGGCATGATCCTGGACACGATAATGACTCTCTACTCTACCCCTTTCCGCCCAAGTCTTCACATCAGGAATGCTTTCCCATCCATTCGATATAACCAATGGAACAAGACAAGGGTGTCCCCTCTCCCCCACAATATTTAATCTCATGATAGAACCCTTGTTGTTATTGTTATTGTTATTATTATTACTGTTCCAATTGCTGTAACCCCTGTTGATGTTATAACACTGGAAATTTGTGGTTTCTCCTTTTTCAATACTCAATAAAAACTTTCCATGTGCAAAGGGTAAATCTCTTTTCCTCCAGACGTAAAGAGTGCCCCCTTGTCCTCAGTAATGACCTGAAAGTGAATAACTCTACACCACGTTCACTATATGGATCACTTATGTATTTGTGCATGTTGATCATATCCCCCCTTAATTGCCTCCTTTCAAGAGAGAATAAATTCAGTTCAGCTTCTCTTCCTGTTTTTTGACCATGCATTTGTGTGAATAGAATGTCTTCTAGTCATCTTATGTAAAAACCACTACTTAACCACTTGCCGACTGCCTAACGCCGATCTACGTCGGCAGTCAGCCCCTCACAGGCAAAGTGACGTAGGGCTACGTCACTAGCTTGTGAGGGTCTAGGGAGCGAGCGCGCGCCCCCGGAGGCGCGCTCCCGCTCCCGCGTGGTCACGGACCCCCCCGCGCGTGTGACTGGCGGACCCGATGTCCGCCGGTCACTCGGCGATCGGCGGGGGAGAGGGAGAATGTCAGGCAGCTTGTGTAAACAAGCCACCTGTCATTCTCCTTGCTGTTAGGATACTGATCACTCGGATCTAGTATGTAGATCCGTTGATCAGTGTCCATACAGCTCAAGCCCCAGCCAATCACAGTAGAAAGCACGCCCCTAGGGATACACACAGCCCCTCCCTCCCAAATAAAGTTAACCCCTTCACTACCAGTGTATTTTTACAGTAACAGTGCATATATATAGCACTGATTACTGTAGAAATGTCACTGGTAACCCCAAAAGTGTCAAAAATGTCAGTCAAGGGTCCGATCTGTCCGCCCCAATGTCGCAGTACCGCAAAAAAAAAACGCAGATCGCCGCCATTACACGTTAAAAAAAAAAACAACAAAAATGACAGAAATCTTTCCCTTTGTTAGTAAACGCGATAACTTTTGCGCAAACCAATCAAAATACGCTTTTTGCGATTTTTTTTACCAAACATAGGTAGCATAAAACAAATTGGCCGAAAAAGTAAAAACAATTTGATTTTTAAATTTTTTTTTTGGGGAATTTCATATAAAAAAATGTGAAAAATATTGCTATTTTTGCAAAATTGACGCTCTTTTTTTGTTTATAGCGCGTGATCAAAAAATCGCACAGGTGATCAAATACCACCAAAAGAAAGCTCTGTTTGTGGGAAAAAAAGGACGCCAAATTCGTTTAGGTACAGCGTCGCACGACCGCGCAATTGTCCGTTAAAGTCACGCAGTGCCGAATCGCAAAATACCCCCTGGTCGGAATGGGGGTAAAATCTTCCGGGGCTTAAGTGGTTAAAAGTATCATCTATTTTATGCATGCATTAACAGTTAAAGTATGCTAGAACAAAGAAAAATATTTTTGATATTCCATTTAGGCTGAACTCAACTCATCAACTGGGGACTGAGAAAACTAAGGTGCATATCACTGGCCAGTTCAACTGGCCAGAGTTATAAGCTGGGATAACACTATACACTTTATCACAGATGACAGATATCCACTCTAGTGTCACACTACTGTAGCCCTTGCTACCCCAGCCTATAACTTAAAGTGGCTGTTAACCCTCACATATACCCAGTGAAGTGAACAGCCTCAGGTGATAAACAGAGATTAAACAAATCCTCCTACATAGAGTTTATTAATTAATCTCCAGTCATCTCCTCTCTCCACCCTTTAAAAAGTGCAGATCTTGTTTTTTTTTTTGTTTAATATGTATTTATTGAGATTTAAAGAGACAAAACAGAATACAGACATCACAATCCAACATAATATAAAAACAGAGGAACCAAAACAATGAGGGAGCATGCTCTCGCAATAAGGGCATGCGGTGTTTCAAGTACAGAGGAGAAGTCTGATGCTACAATCTTCATGACATTCAAAGTGCGAAAACGGAAGCCACGCTAAGTAAAACTATCTGGATGTCTGCAGATTCGTCAGGAAGGTTATTTGATGTAATGCACTATTGCTCGTCCATCTATTTTTCATGGTATCATCTTGAGAATGTTGTCCCAAGGGAGTATATAAGGCAGTAGGATTTCTCATTGAGTTATCCCGGATCTACCTTATTTATGCTGTGAGAGAGACATCATTCAGGGGACTTATCCATGCCCAATACTGTTGCTGTCTGGTAAGAGGCTTTATTTGCTGGGTGTGCACACTGCTGACATTGGAGCACATATCTACACCACACAGGAGTGAATTGGGAATTCTTTTGTTTTGCATTATCATTTCCATCTGGTAAGGGAACAGCTTGTCAGGTGGTGGGATTTATGCACTATCATCACTATCATCTGAATTTATGGACTTTCACTGTTGGTTTTTGAAACAAAAGATTGACCGTTGATTTGGACATTTGTTTTCATGGACTTTGGGTGTTTTTATGAGTCTTTTTAGTTAATGTATACCATTTGTGTTATAATGTATATATCAACCCATCATCATATTATGTTTGTTTTGGTCAAGACATATTATATCTAATTTAATTTCAGCACACCTGATCATTTTTACACATTTATTTTTCCAATTGACAAATTGGATCTTTGGTAGCAGCTTTCTTCACCATTAGCACACCTATTTACTTTACTTTATTCAAAACATACAACCCGAAACTGTATTCCTCAAAATAAGATTAGAGTCGGAGTAGAAAAGGAAGAGAAGGGGGGAGAGAAGAGAAAAAGGAGGAAAGGAACATAGAGGAGAGGGGGAGGAAGGTGCGCAGGCCACGGGCGTTAAGTTGTCATGTAAAAAAAAGAAGGGGGGGGGAGGAGGAGAATCTAGGCATCCCGGTTACAAAACATGGGGGTTAGTGCAATATGCATCAAACAGTCAAATACCTATAGTCAGTGTGGAGGGGAGGTGCAAGAGCCTTCAGCGAGTAAAGAGATATAACCCGGGGTAGATTTAAAGGTAGACCAGGGGTACCAAATGGAAAGGAAGCGGTCCAGTTTGTCACGGGATATGAAGGAGAGTTCTTTCAATTGGTAGGTAGTATCCACTTTCTATAACCATTGTTGTATCGTAGGAATAATGGATGTGCCCCAATAGGTGGGTATTAAGGCCTTAGCTGCATTTAGGAGATGAGGCATGAGAGAGCGTTTGTATTTAGACAGTGGTGCAGTAGTACAGTGTAGTAAGACAGTCCATGGATCAAATGGAAGGGCTTCCCCTGTGATTTCCTTAATAAGTCGGAGAATTTCTAGCCAGAATTGCTTTATCCTAGGGCAAAGTGTAGATCATGTTAAAAATCTTTCTTTATCTATCAGCAGCACAGAGAAGAGGGTGGAGAGACTGAAGTTACACTGTGTGAGAGCCAATTGGAGGAATGTAACATATCCCCCTCCACACAGCAGAAAAACTATTTTCTAAATAGAGAATAGCTCCGACATAGCTCCGTTCTGAGCTCTTCCTCCAAATGTATCTCATGTGTCAGGAAAACTTCTCAGAAGTGACTGAGCTGAAAACAAAGAGAGCACCAGAGAGAGATGACACCTAGCGCTTTGGAGAGAGATAAGTAAACACTAAAGATACAGTATCTCACAAAGCGAGTACACCCCTCACAAATTTTCTGTCCCCTCAAAATAACTTAACACACAGCCATTAATGTCTAAACCGCTGGCAAAAAAAGTGAGTACACCCTTAGTGAAAATGTCAAAATTGGGTCCAATTAGCCATTTTACCTCCCCGGTGTCATGTGACTCATTAGAGTTACAAGGTCTCAGGTGTGAATGGGGAGCAGGTGTGTTAAACTTGGCGTTATCGCTCTCACTCTCATACTGGTCTCTGGAAGTTCAACATGGCACCTCATGGCAAAGAACTCTCTGAGGATCTGAAAAAAAGAATTGTTGCTCTACATAAAGATGGCCTAGGCTATAAGAAGATTGCCAAGACCCTGAAACTGAGCTGCAGCACGGTGGTCAAGACCATACAGTGGTTTAACAGGACAGGTTCCACTCAGAACAGGCCTCGGCATGGTCGACAAAAGAAGTTAAGTGCACATGCTCAGCATCATATCCAGAGGTTGTCTTTGGGAAACAGACATATGAGTGCTGCCAGCATTGCTGCACAGGTTGAAAGGGTGGGAGGTCAGCCTGTCAGTGCTAAGACCATACGCCACACACTGCATCAAATTGGTCTGCCTGGCTGTCGTCCCAGAAGGAAGCCTCTTCTAAAGATGATGCACAAGAAAGCCCACAAACAGTTTTCTGAAGACAAGCAGACTAAGGACATGGATTACTGGAACCATGCCCTGTGGTCTGATGAGACCAAGATAAACTTATTTGGTTCAGATGGTGTCAAGCGTGTGTGGTGGCAGAGTACAAAGACAAATATGTCTTGCCTACAGTTAAGCATGGTGGTGGGGGTGTCATGGTCTGGGGCTGCATGAGTGCTGCCGGAACTGGGGTGCTACAGTTCATTGAGGGAACCATGAATGCCAACATGTACTAGATTCACTGATGTTATTGAGCATGATATCACTATTGAGACCAGTGTCAAGGTCTGTGTTACACCTTGCTGCATGCAAGATGCTCAGAGGAAGGTTGTCTTAGATGAGGTGAAGAAGATT
Source organism: Pelophylax lessonae (assembly GCF_965119305.1). Taxonomy (NCBI): domain Eukaryota; kingdom Metazoa; phylum Chordata; class Amphibia; order Anura; family Ranidae; genus Pelophylax; species Pelophylax lessonae. Next base: position 113,123,116 of record NC_138777.1, read on the forward strand.
TTAGCACTGGGAGTACATGAGGAATTGCAGAGTAAGCGTTCTGGCCCAACTGTGTTGGTCCCCAAGTCCAGTGGCTGTTTTGTAATAATCAAAAGACTAGACCTAGACCAATACATCACCACCTTGGATCTTACAAAAGGAGATTGGCATATACCCTTATCCAAAGCCGCCCTGGAAAAACAGCTTTTCCACCCCTAAAAGATCATTTTAGTCAAGAAGAATTCCCTTTGGCCTTCATTTTTCAACAGGCAATGGATTAGATGCACAGAGGAAACAAAATACCCTGGGGACATTGTTGGAAGAGGGATGATGAAGACCCAAGTCATCAAGGTAGAGGCCTATATGGTTCTAGCCCCACCCCCTCTCCAAAAACCAGGTGCTTGTGTTTCTGGGAATAGTGGGGTAGGACATATGGTTTGTGCTTAGTTATGCCACCCTGGCAGTGCCTTTGATTGATATGACCAAGGTTCAGAAGTCGCCCATGGTTGCGTTAAATACAGATACTCAAAAGGCCTGCCTGGAGCTTATGTTGGCACTGTGCCAATATCCTCTCCTAAAAGCTCCCGATTTCTTAATGGAATTTGCTCTGGGTTAAGCATGAGGGGAGGGCTATGCACTGACCAAAAATGATGGCAGGGCTACTTATTGGATGGCAGGTATGTATCCCTCTTTCTGTGTGGAAGATACTGGACCCTTTTAAATTAGGTGAGCTTGGATGTGTTTAGATCCTAGTCTGAACCCACCTGGCCTGCAAGGAAGCTGTCACCTGTACTAGGCCAATCATAAGCCACCAGGACATTCCCTACTCTTCAGCAGCCGGTATACAGGGGGTGTGTATGTGTGCCTAGTACAGTGACAGATCCTTACGGGCTTTCTCAGGTAGGTTTGAACTAGTATCCAAATAAGCCTGAGCTCATCCCTATTTGAGATACACAGCAAGGGTTAAGTAAAAAGTGAAGGCGTGTGTGTGTGTTTGTGTGTGTGTGTGTGTGTGTGTGTGTGTGGGGGGGGGGGGGTGCAGTGATGCATCTGTGTGAGATTGGCTATATACATGGGAGAACACTCCACATCTGGCTGGGCTATGTGGTACCACTGTGTTGGACTTTTTTGCAATAAAGCTTTGTTGCTGACATAGGCCATATTTTTCCTTTCTGTTGCTAGTACTAATCTTACCTGAAAAGAAGCATTTGTTTTCTCTTTTTGTTGATGTCGACTTTTATCCATGTTGCTGCTTTTAAAGGGTAACTCCACTTTCGCAAGGAAAAAAATCAACAAATAAAGAAAAAACAATATATCATATACAATTGCGACACAAATCATATTGTAATTGCATGGTTTTAAAAATGTCCTTTACTTTTCAATCTGCTGCTCTGTAATTTTCTGAAAATGCATTGCAATATGGCTACCTGGAGGTGTTCTGTACATAATTTCCTGCTTGTGTGATTGGCCCACCATTTTTCCCAGAAGTCTGCCTAAGATACAAGTCAGATTTCTGGCATCCCCTGGAACAGAAATGCCATTTTTGGTGAGGAACTCCCAATAGGAACACGTCTAAAGGGATGCAGACCCAGCAGCTTTCCTCATTAGAGCCCTGCAGCTGCCACAGCTGACATATAAATATGAAACAACTCCCATTTGACCTGCTCAGCACAGAGAAACAAACAATGATTTCTTCAGAATAACAAAAGGTAGGAATCTGCAATAACGTTTGTTAACCACTTCAATACAGGGCACTTTCACCCCCTTCCTGCCCAGGCCAATTTTCCCCTTTTAGAGCTGTTGCATTTTGAATGACAATTGCGCGGTCATGCAACACTGTACCTACACCAAATTTATGTAATTTTCCCCCCACAAATAGAGCTTTCTTTTGGTGGTATTTGATCACCTCTGGGTTTTTTCCTTTTTGCTAAACAAATAAAAAAAGACCGAAAAGTTTGAAAAAAAAAAAACGTTTTTTTGTTTATGTTATAAAATTTTGTAAATAAATATGTTTTTTCCTGCACTGATGAGCACTGATGAGACTGCACTGACAGGCACTGATGAGGAGGCACTGATGGAGTGGCACTGACCGGGTGGCACTGATGGAGTGGCACTGATAGGCGGCACTGATAGGCGGCACTGATATGTGGCACTGATAGGTAGCACAGATATGCAGCATTGATGGGCACTGATAGGTGGCACTGATGGGCACTGATAGGTGGCACTGATGGGCACTGATAGGCGGCACTGGTGGGCACTGATGGGCACTGATAGGTGGCACTGATAGGCACTGACGGGCGGCACTGATGGGCACTAATGGGCACTGGTGGGCGACACTGAAAGATGGCAATGATGGGCACTGGTGGGCAGCACTGATAGGGAGGGCACTGGTGGGCAGCACTGATGGGGAGGGCAATGGGGGGCTCCCTGAGCCCTGATTGCCATCCCTGGTGGCCATAGTGGGCATCCCTGGGGTCATAGGTGGGCATCCCTGGGGTCATGGGTGGGCATCCCTGGTGGTTCTAGTGGCACCCCCCCGAGGGTCTGCACTGGTAATCAATGATCTGATTACCAGTGCCCACCCCCCCCCCCTTGTCAGGGGAGCCGCCGATCGGCGCTCCTTTACTCGTGCCTATCAGGCACGAACTAAGGAAAGCCGATCAACGGCTGTTCCTGTTTACTATGTGACCAGCCGTGATTGGACAAGGATGGTCACATGGTAAAGAGCCTACGTCAGAGGCTCTTTACCGAGATCGGAGATGCAGGGTGTCAGGCTGACACCTCGCATCACCGATCGCCGCTCTGCGCGCCCCCGCCGTCATATGACGTCCGGTCAGGATAATACAACCACATTCCCGCCGTCAATCTGCAATAGGGCGGGCGGGAAGTGGTTAAAATCCCTGCAATGTACAGAGATCACCCAGAGGCCTTTCCTAAGTTAAAAAAAGGACAATATTGATCAAGAAAGCCAGAGCCCTGCAATCCCAATGACACCTAAACATTACAATACATATTTTGAATTTACCAAATATATTATTTTCAGCACAATCCTAATTTCCCACACAGAATCACCCTGTATTTTCCAAACATAAGGCCACATACACAACACAGCACAAAAATAATGGGCTCTGAAAAAGTATAGACCATGGAATGAGTATGAACTGCTTATGCATGCATTCATATGTTTCCTTTTTATATATAGTCATTACAAAAACAATGAACAGGTAGAGAGTCAGTGAAAACAATGGCGACTTTTCAAGTACAAATGAATAATGTTGTGCTTCTTCTGTGAATGCTAACAATCATTTCAGTACAGACAAAATATGCACAGTATGAAAAGCAATTATAGCCAAATATATTGGCAATATAAACTTATGTCATTCTACCCTGTAGTGATCAGTTTGGAGTTGTCAAATTGATGTCTTGTGATGATTTACTTATCACTAATTACAACAATGTGAAAGCTAGCAGACACAAACAATGAATTATGTTCTCTGAAATAGACTTGGGAAAAAAACATGCCACCAGATGTACATGACACCAGATCAGCCATTCTTTAAGTAAAATAATAGTTTCATGGCAGCATAAATAGAGCCAATTTATGTACAAAGTATACTCATGTCAAGTATGTACTGTATAAAATTACGGAAGTCTGAGGCTGTCTGCATTCATTAACAATTTATGGTGTAACTGCTTTTACGTTATACTCATGTATATAGGGGTTACAAGCAGAACTCCTTATTTATCAAAGGTATGCATATGCAGTACATTATCAGCATCCCAGACTTTCAATTTTACAGTCGTTTGCACATATTGACACAAGAATAAAGTGTCCTATGACACAAAATTTATCTGAAAGCATTACAGTAGGGTTCGAGGACGCGTTCAAGTTAGCCAGAAAAACAAACCTTACCAAACTTTTTCAACTACGGAGGTTTCCCTCCCAATGTATACCTTTCTTCTTTTTTGCTAGTTTTAAACTAATCAAAACAACTACCATTTTTTCTTTTTTGCCTAGAAACATTCCAACATTGGTCCAAGAGGCTACTTCAGATCATCTGGTGCAATTCCCCTGAATTTAAACCCCTATGGGTACTCCAGTGACCAAAATTAAATTAAATTTCTTTAATTTAATGTATATGTCATGATTTGTTTGTAACCACGCACTTCAGTTTGGATGCATTCTATTTGTGAATACACCCTGCTGGCCATTACATCACTCACATGTGATTGCAGCATGACCGATTAGAAGAGGCATGAGAGTGCTGACTGGAGTGTTCTAGAAACTGCAGAGGAGATCGCTGTACTAACAACGGATAACTAGTACAGTGGCTCCTTCTGAGCTGTCAATGAAAAAAAAAAACTACTAGTGTGTACTAGAATTTAGGTAGGAGTTAAAGCGGCGTTCCCCCCCCCCCCCGACCACAGCAAAAAAATTAGAAATCAGTAGCTAAACATACTGTAGCTGCAGACTTTTAATATTAGAACACTAACTTACCTGTCCTGGAATCCAGTGATGTTGGCACCCAAGCCAATGTTTCAATAAGCTCCTGGGTGCTACTGCCACCATTGCCTGTAAGGGAAACCGGCAGTGAAGACATGCCGATTCACTGCTGGTTCCCTACTGCGCATCCCCGAAGCACACGCTTTCTGAATTGCTCAGCCACAGGGGAAGGAGGAGGGGGCCGTTTGCACTGCAGTACGATCTTACGGAAGTGGGTACAGGTACCCACCCCCCTCCCAGATAGGTCCCAAATATGGCACCGGAGGTAAGGGGGGGGAGTCAGATAAGCTTCCACTTTTGGTTGTAACTCTGCTTTAATAAAGTTACATGACTGGAGGTATGAAACTGCTTTGTAAAAGAGTATAAGAGAGCATTGTAAGTTACTAATAGGTTTGTAGGTGGAGGCCTACAACACAATCTATGTTGGCCTAATGGCATATACAGTATGGTAGATAATCCCCATTCAGATGTCATTGAGACCCACAGTCAATGACAGCTTTTAGGCGTTATTGATATTTGCTGCCTGTTCAGACCTGTACCTGCCAGAGGAAAGTCCTCCACCTTCAACTTCCCTTGTGGCTGTGAAATTATATATGACTAGTGTTGAGCGAACACGGACTGTATTATTCGTGTTCGTACCGAATAATTGGATTTTTGTTACCCGAACACGGACCCGAAAACTTTACTGTATGTTCGGTTTTAAAATCCGTGTTCGGTCATTTTATTTCCTGTTTTGTATGTAATGGCGCGCTTTTAATGGCGGGCTTTCAACAGCCAATCAACAAGCGTTTAACTGGTGTGCCTTAAGCCATCCCAGCCATGCCTACTAATGTATTAGTAGCTGTGATTGGCCATCTGAAGCATGTGACCATGTCTTTATAAGTTCGAGAGCCCCAGCGCGCCGCATCATTCTGCTGAAGTTTAGGGACAGAGCACACATCATATGTGCTGGCTGCTGATTAGGGACAGACAGTGATTCTGTGAAAAATTGTGTCCGAAAAGAATGCAGGGACAGGTTGGAGTGCAGGCAGGGAAAGTTATTAGAGCATTTTAGGGCGAGGCTGGAGATTAGGCAGGATCAGTCTTCTACATCGATTTTGCTGTGTGGGGGGTGGTGCAGTGAACAATCTTTTTGCCCTCACTTGAGCCCACTGAGGAGGAGGAGGAGGAGGAGGGAGAAAAAAAATCTATTTTTATCAGTCAGTTGTGTGCGGCGTTCATCTTAGATCTATTTTACTACAAGTTAAAAGGGATTTTTTTTTTTACCCCTTCATAGGCTTTTTGCTCCAGTGCTGACTGTGACATAAGACACTGCTGTGTTCACATGTGCTATTGAGTGATTTTCAATTTTATACACTTTTTTCTATTTCACTATTCAATATACACCCTTTTGGGTTAAAAAAAATTAAATTGTGGCATAGTCTGTACTAATCTATTTAAAAATTACAAACTTAAAGGGGAATTTTCTTTTTTTTTCCCCCTTCATAGCCTGCTGCAGAGCTGACTGACATAAGACACCGCTGTGTTCACATGCGCTATTGAAAAATCACCAATTTTATATCATATTTTCTATTCCGCTATTCAATCTACACCCTTCGGGGTAAAAATAATTAAATTGCGGCATAGTCTGTTTCGGTACGTGTGAGATACACCTTCCAAATTTTTGGGGCGCATCTTCCACCGCGGAGGATTGCAGGGTGCTTCAGTTTGCCTCCTGCCTGTTCCGAACTCCTCCTACTCCTCATCCTGCCTTTAGGGTACTAAAAATAGTAATCGGGGCCTAGTCTGGGTCTGTACGTGTGAGATAGATACACCTTTTTATATCATATTTTCTATTCCGCTATTCAATCTACACCCTTTGGGGTAAAAAGAATTAAATTGCGGCATAGTCTGTATCGGTACGTGTGAGATACACCTTTCCAATTTTTGGGGCGCATCTTCCACCGCCGAGGATTGCAGGGTGCTTCAGTTTGCCTCCTGTTCCGAACTCCTCCTACTCCTCATCCTGCCTTTAGGGTACAAAAAATAGTAATCGGGCCTAGTCTGGGTCTGTACGTGTGAGATAGATACACCTTTTGATATCATGTTTTCTATTCCTCTATTCAATCTACACCATTTGGGGTAAAAATAATTAAATTGCGGCATAGTCTGTATCGGTACGTGTGAGATACACCTTCCAATCTTTTGGGGCGCATCTTCCACCGCTGAGGATTGCAGGGTGCTTCAATTTGCCTCCTGCCTGTTCCTAACTCCTTATACTCCTCATCCTGCCTTTAGGGTACAAAAAATTGTAATCGGGGCCTAGTCTGTGTTTGTACGTGTGAGATACACCTTTTTATAAAATTTTTTCTATTCCGCTATTCAATCTACACCCTTTGGGGTAAAAATAATTAAATTGCCGCATAGTCTGTATCGGTACGTGTGAGATACACCTTTTTAAATTTGTTTGGCGCATCTCCTTCCACCGCCGAGGATTGCAGGGCGCTTCAGTTTGCCTCCTGTTCCGAACTCCTCCTACTCCTCTTCCTCTTCCTCATCCTGCCTTTAGGGTACAAAAAATTGTAATCGGGGCCTAGTCTGTGTTTGTACGTGTGAGATACACTGTTTTATAATTTTTTTTCTATTCCGCTATTCAATATACACCATTTTGGAGTGTAAAAAATTAAATTACGGCATAGTCTGTATCGGTACGTGTGAGATACACCTTTTAAATTTGTTTGGCGCATCTCCTTCCACCGCCGAGGATTGCAGGGCGCTTCAGTTTGCCTCCTGTTCCGAACTCCTCCTACTCCTCTTCCTCATCCTCATCCTCCCTTTAGGGTACAAAAAAATTGTAATCGGGGCCTAGTCTGTGTTTGTACGTGTGAGATACACTGTTTTATAAATTTTTTTCTATTCCACTATTCAATATACACCCTTTTGGAGTGTAAAAAATTAAATTGCGGCAGAGTTTGCATATTTGACTGTGAGATACACCCGTGCGATACTGTTGTTGTTTTGTTCCGCTATTCAATAAACACCTTTCTAGGGCAAGATCATAAATTACAGAAATAGGAGGAGACCGTCAAATAGGGGCCGTGGCCTGGGTCGTGGTGCTGCTGGTAGAGCTCCTGTTGCAAGGAGAGGACGTGGTCGATCTGTGCCAGCTACATGCACAAGTGAAACACATTCCTCAAGTGTGAGTAGGTGACAGAACCTGCAGCAGTATTTGGTAGGGCATCATGCGCCTCTAGAAGTGATGAGGCCAGAAGAATTACAGGCGATAGTAGATTGGGTTGCTGACAGTGCCTCCAGTTCCTTCACATTGTCTCCCACCCAGTCTACTGCAGAAAGGTCAGAGTTGGCACCTGCAGCCGATGTCCAACCGTCTTTCACCTCACCCCCCTGCAAATCAGGCAAGCAGTCTGAGCCCCAAGTCATGCAGCAGTCTCTTCTTCTTTTTGATGACTCTGTCAGCAGGGTTTCCCAGGGCCATCCACCTAGCCCTGCCCCAGAAGTGGAAGAGATTGAGTGCAGCGATGCCCAACCACTTATTTCTCAAGATGAGTACATGGAAGGACCATCGCAGCACGTCTCCGATGATGACGAAACGCATGTGCCAACTGCTGCCGCACTCAGAATTATAGAGACCGACAAGGAGGGCAGGGGTGAAGACTGGGTGGAAGATGATGTGGAAGACGATGAGGTCCTCGACCCCACATGAAATGAACGTCATGCAGGTGACCTGAGTAGTTTGGAGGAAGAGGCGGTGGTTGCACAGAGCCACCAGCACAGCAGAAGAGGGAGCAGGGTGCAGAAGCGGAGCGGCCGCGCCCTAGACACTACGCCTGCTACTGCCCAACGCAGCAAGGGACCGAGCGCACCAAAGCCAGCTCAAAGGAGTTCTCTAGCGTGGAAGTTCTTTAGAAAACGTGCTGATGACAGGACACGAGTGGTTTGCACCCTGTGCAATCAGAGCCTGAAGCGAGGCATAAACCTTCTCAACCTGAGCACAACCTGCATGATCAGGCGTCTAAGTGCAAAGCACGAGCTGCAGTGGAGTAGACACCTTCAAAACCAAGAAATGTCTCTGGCTCCTCCTGCTTCCTCTTCTGCTGCAGTCTCGGCCTCTTCATCCACCTCTGTAGTGATACCGGCACCTGCCACCCCGCAAACAGATGATCTGTCAGCAACACCACCACCTGGGTCACCAACTACCTCCACAATGTCCCGTGGAAGCGTTCAGCTTTCCATCTCCCAAACACTTCAGAGGAAGAGGAAGTACCCCCCTACCCACCTGCGATCCCTGGCCCTGAATGCCAGCATTTCAAAATTATTGGCCTTTGAAATGCTGTCATTTCGTCTGGTGGAGACACACAGTTTTAAAAGCCTTATGTCGGTGGCTGTCCCACAGTACGTTGTGCCAAGCCGCCACTACTTTTCCAGGCAAGCCATCCCTTCCCTGCACAACCAAATGGGGGAAAAAAAATCAGGTGTGCACTGCGCAACGCCATCTGTGCCAAGGTCCACCTAACTACCGATACGTGGACCAGTAAGCACGGTCAGGGGCGTTATATCTCCCTAACGGCACACTGGGTAAATGCAGTGGCGGATGGGCCTGAGGCGGATAGCAATTTGGCGCATGTCCTTCCACCACCGAGGATTGCAGGGCGCTTCAGTTTGCCTCCTGTTCCTAACTCCTCCTACTCCGCTTCCTCATCCTCTACCGCCTCCTCATCCGGTCAGCGTAACACCTTCACCACCAACTTCAGCACAGCCAGGGGTAAACGACAGCAGGCAGTTTTAAAACTTGCCTGTTTGGGGGAAAAACCACACACCGCGCAGGAGTTGTGGAGGAGCATGGAACAGCAGACAAATGAGTGGTTGCTGCCAGTGAGCCTCAAGCCCGGCCTGGTGGTGTGCGATAATGGGCGAAACCTCATAGCAGCTCTGGGCCTAGCCGGTTTGACGCACATCCCTTTCTTGGCGCATGTGCTGAATTTGGTGGTGCAGAGGTTCCTTAAAAATTACCCAGATATGTCAGAGCTGCTGCAGAAAGTGCGGGTCGTCTGTGCGCACTTTCGGCGTTCTCACCCTGCTGCTGCTCGCCTGTCAGCGCTGCAGCGTAACTTTGGCCTTCCCGCTCACCGCCTCATATGTAACGTGCCCACAAGGTGGAACTCCACCTTGCACATGCTGGAAAGACTGTGCGAGCAGCAGCAGGCCATAGTGGAGTTTCAGCTGCAGCACGCACGCGTGAGTTGCTCTGCGGAACAGCACCACTTCACCACCAATAACTGGGCCTCCATGCGAGACCTGTGTGCCTTGTTGCGCTGTTTTGAGTACTCCACCAACATGGCCAGTGCCGATGACGCCGTTGTCAGCTTTACTATCCCACTTCTATGCCTCCTTCAAAAAACGATTTGGGCGATGATGGAAGAGGATGTGGCAAAGGATGAGGAGGAGGAGGAGGAGGATGAAGAGGTAACATTTCCAAGGCTTTCAGGGCAGTCATTCGCAAGTGGCTCCGAGGGTGGGTTCCTGCACCCACAAACGCCAGGGACACAATTGTCCAGCAGGGGCACAGTTCTGGAGGATGAGGAGGATGAGCAGGAGGAGATGGAGGAGGAGATGGAACCATGTTCACAGCAGGGTGGCACCCAGGCCAGCTCATGGCCATCACTGGTGCGTGGCTGGGGGGATACAGAGGACACAGACAATACACCTCCCACAGAGGACAGCCTTTCATTGCCTCTGGGCAGCCTGGCACACATGAGCGATTACATGCTGCAGTGTCTCCACAACGACCGCCGAGTTGCCCACATTCTAACTTGTGCTGATTACTGGGTGGCCATGCTGCTGGATCCCCGTTACAAGGACAACGTACCGAGATGCGCGAGTACAAGTGCACGCTGGTAGACGCGATGCTGCTGGCATTCCCACCTGACAGCGGGGCCACAGTGGAAGCACAAGGCCAAGGCAGAGGAGGAGGAGGAAGAGGTCGCCAACGCAACCAGGGCACCGCCAGCACCTCAGAAGGCAGGGTTAGCATGGCGAAATGTGGAAAAGCTTTGTCAGCACGCCACAACAAACAGCAGCACCAGCAGCTCATATGGAACGTCTTAGCAGGAGGCAGCATTTCACCAACATGGTGGAGCAGTATGTGTGCACACGCCTACATGTAGTGAATGACGGGTCTGCCCCCTTCAACTTCTGGGTCTCCAAATTGGGCACATGGCCTGAGCTTGCCCTTTACGCCTTGGAGGTGCTGGCGTGCCTGTATTATCTGAACGTGTATTTAGCACGGCTGGGGGCGTTATCACAGACAAGCGCAGCCGCCTGTCCAGAGACAATGTGGACAAGCTCACGTTCATTAAAATGAACCAGGCATGGATCCCACAGGACTTTTCCGTACCTTGTGCAGAATAGAGATGGATACCGACCTTACCCAGCCATTGTTCTATTTTTGATCTTTCTCACTCTTTTGGGGTGTACCCTCATTTAAAATGACTGAAAAAAAGCAGTGTTGGCTACCTCGTCCTTCTCCACCGCCGCTTCCACCTACACCACCACATCCACCACCACCTCAACCTCCCTCCTACTCCATATGGGCCTCGTCCTTCACAGATTAAGAAAATTGTTTTATTTTTCTGGGGTTTTTTTTGTTGTTTTAAGTTATTTCCCTATCCACATTTGTTTGCAGAGCACTTGCCATGCTCTTAACTACATTTTGCTGCCATTTGCAGCACTCTAGCCCTTTCCATTGGTGTTTTAGAGCCATTTTAGTGCCAGAAAGTTCGGGTCCCCATTGACTTCAATGGGGTTCGGGGTTCGGGGTTCGGTGTCCCGGTAAAGTTCGGAAAAAGTCCGGGACACGGACGCGGACTTTTTTTTCAAGTTCAGCCGAACCCGCCGAACACGGACATCCAGGTGTCCGCTCAACTCTATATATGACCCAATGCTTGGAGAATGCTAATCTGTGAAATGTGTTGTGCTCATATGACACAGGAAGCTGAGTGATAAGGATTAGTTGTGTTGAGGGCATGGTATTTTATTTAGTATTTTATATAGGTCAGCCAATTTTTACAGAGCAGCTGTCATCTTATTTAGCTCATAAGGTACTCCAAATGTATTGTTAATATTTTAAATCCTCTTAAAATGTATAAGAAACAAAAAGTGCATCTACCCTGTGTGATATTTACCAAAATTGTATTACATAAAACAAAATGTAATTTCCCCTTTCAAGTATCAGCAAGTAGACAGGTGTGTCAATGGCCCATGGCATTATGTGAGTGTTGTTGGGTCAAAGCCAGAAGTGGGACACTCTCAAGACTACACTAGTTTATACTGCAGATCTAATAGAAAACTGTCAGCACACTTTATGGAAGAAGTGGCCTTTACACTTAAAGACCACCGTGCTGATGTTTGTTTAATTGATCTTCATTTTAGTAGTACCTCTGCCTAAGGAAATATCAGCCATTTGTTTTAATCTTAGGGTTACAAAATTTTCAACAATATCATTTAATATGTTTTGGGTGGAGTGTGATCCTTGTCTTCTGATTCAATTCTTCCCATTCACCAGACAGCAAGTGACAGCCAGAGTGGATTCTTGCAAGGTCTAGCACCAAACGTTGGTCCCAGGAATGCAGGGAGGTCTCTTTCTAAAAACCCTTTCACAAAATGATACAGTTTAAAAAAAAAAGGTGTATAACCTATACCTTACCTGCAACATTTAGAAATAGAATCATATGATGTACACAGATTAAGTAAAGGAAAATGTAATATTATCACAAATAAAATGTATCCACAATGTACATTAACCCATTGAGGTGTATAGCGACTAAAAATATCTAATCTCAAGTGCAGAACCTCAGAAGCAGGATCCTTTGATGACTAAAGGCCCGTACACACGTACCGATCGTCGGCATACAAACGTCGGTGGACGAAGGATCTGCCGATTGTACGCGTGTTAGTATGGTGCCTCCGACAGATGTCTGCGCACAATCCGCGGACAAAAGTCTTTCTTGCAAACATGAAAATTTTTGTCTGCGGACACCAGAACGGACGATTGTTCGCCTGTCAGTACAGAATTCGGCCGACAGACCGCAGATTTGCAAGACTGGGCATGCTCAGAAAATTAAAAACACAGGGAAAGTTAACCATTACATGACATCACTTCTGCAGTCAGCTGAAGTCTGCAGACAAAATTCTTGTGCTGTCCTTGTGCTGTCTTTGCACTTTTCAACAGACACCGACATCCCGGGGAGAAAAGAGGAACATTTGTATGCCGACCATCGGTACGTGTGTACGGGGCTTTAGAATGAAAATCTCTTTGATTAGTACATTTCACTCCAAACAGCCAATATAACTGTGTTGTTTTTTTTTATGTTTCCAGTGCCCAATGGTTGACACTCATTTTAATCAGGAAAACAAGAAAACAGACTAATCCCTCCCTTTGTATGATCTGTAATGGCACTGAAACTCTTATTACCGTATTTATCGGCGTATAACAAGCGCTGGCATATAACACGCACCTCAATATTTGGAGAGAAATTTCAGGAAAAAAGCTTAAATTTAAAATAAACAGCTTTGAACTCAGAACATTTTTTTTTAAATCAAATGACATCTCACCAGTGCCCATGAATGCAGCCTCATCAGCAGTGTCCAGCAATGCATCCTCATCAGCAGTGTCCAGCAATGCATCCTCATCAGCAGTGTCCATATATGCAGCCCATCAGCAGTGTCCATATATGCAGCCCATCAGCAGTGTCCAAATATGCAGCCTCACCAGCAGTGTCCATATATGCAGCCTCAATATATGCAGCCCATCAGCAGTGTCCATATATGCAGCCTCACCAGCAGTGTCCATATATGCAGTGTCCATATATGCAGTGTCCATATATGCAGCCTCAATATATACAGCCCATAAGCAGTGTCCATATATGCAGCCTCAATATATGCAGCCTCGCAAGCCCAGTGTCCAAATATGCAGCCTTGCAAGCGCCATTGGAACTGTCCGAATCTGTTCTAAAAAAGGGTGGGCAGCAGCGCCGAGAGCAGAAGGGGCGGCCGAGGAGATGGAAGGACAAGCTGTCATAAGAGCAGATGGGGGCGGGCCTGGCCGAGGAGAAGAGAGAACGAGCGAGCGTAGTCATCGGAAGTCCCGCCTCCTCTGCCGAGACGTGTGACGTCTGTCATAGGCGGGACTTCCGATGACTGCGCTCGCTCGTTCTCCCTTCTCCTCTGCCCGGCCCGCCCCCTTCTGCTCTTATGACAGCTCGTCCTTCCTTCTCCTCGGCCCGGCCCGCCCCTTCTGCTCTCGGCAATGCTTCCTGGCACTTTTTTTTTTTTAATATCGGCGTATAACACGCACTGCTGCTTTTTCCTCCATTTTTAGGAAGAAAAAGTGCGTGTTATACGCCGATAAATACGGTATGTAGAAACAATCCAGATATTATTCTCGATGTAGGCTCTTAGTATAAACACGAATTGCTTCTGGACTATAGGATATTAAATTAATATAGCTAAGAAATAAAACAATATAGTTTATAGGAATATTTAGTAGTAATAGATATGCCAACTACAGCACTCAGCAGGAGGGTACAGTGGATGCAAAACTGTAAAATGTAAGATTCACTGTGTTATAGGGAATATCTAGAAATGTTAATAGTGCCTTGGCAGTATTGAGAAAATTAACTTTTTCTCCTGAATTACTCCTAAATTTTGCACTTCCTGTGTCTACACATTCCTGTGACTTGTACTTCACAGATGTATATCTGTAGTTTGAGCAGGACCAATCCTGGGCTAAGGTGACCAGACGTCCCTGGACTGAGTCTGCCCCAGGTTTTGTTCCCGAATTGGATTTGATTAGGGGTCCGGGTAATTTCAAAGACAGTCAGTACAGAATAAAAAAAGTTCTGAATTACACCCCCCCCTGGTCCGCTGATCCTACTAGCTTATGGTGGGAGGGGGGGGGTACATTTTTTCCCATTATCTGTGCCCCTTTCTGAAGATCATGTGCTGGTCGGAGCAGAGGGTCTATTTCTTCAGTTTTGGGTGCTTGCCCATTCTGCTCCTGCTCACATGTTCTTCTGCCTTGACTCAAGCCCCGGCCAGAAGCCAATCCCCTTGCCTACCCTGACGGAGTGATCTTCCTCTGCTCAGCTCCCCTCCCCACCCAGTAGTAGCCGGGGCCCAGAGAGTGAGACTTGAGAGGCTGTGAGGTGGGTGGCGATGGCGACAGGCAGAAAGAGGCAGCTGAGCTCAGCTGACAGTGTCCAGCAGCAGGAACAGAGGGGAAGGGGATCCCATCGTGGGGCTGCCAGTGCCTTCAAGGCTTCAACACAGGTGTGCTTTGGGGGTGTCTGTGAATAAACATTACACTGTGTCTGTTTTTCTGGTATAATGGAAGGTATCATAACTCACAGGCAGCAGGCACTCTATCATAGCTCTTGATCATACATAAGTTTACAAAATCAGCACCCAGCAGCAATGTTATGTGACACACTGTGACACAGCCAGCAGGAGCCATGATAGAGTGCCTGCTGCCTGTGTGTTACCATAACGGTGATCATCTTAACCAGTTGCCGACCCCGCCATAGCAGATTTACTGCTACAGGGCAGTCACACTGTGCAGAATCATGTTTATATACATGATCCTGCACTTCTGGGTATTGGAGCCGATCAGTGGGTCCGGCGGACTCGTCTGCCCGTAACTGTCAATCGTTCTGTACACAAGCAAAATGGCGGTCTGCCTATGTAAACAAGGCAGATCGCTGTTCTGTCAGTTTGTAAGACATCGATCTTGTGTTCCTGCAAAGCAGTGACAGGGATCTAGGGTCTATGCCTTCCCTTAGTAAAAGCACCATCCCCACAGTAAGAAAACACTTGTTAGGCACACATTTAACCATTTGATTGCCCTAGCTGTTAACCCCTTCCCAGCCAGTGTCATTAGTACAGTGGCAGTGCATATTTTTTAGCACTGATCACTGTATTAGTGTCACTGGTTCCCACAAAGTGTCACCTAATGTCCGATTTGTCCACCGCAATTTTGCAGTCCTGCTATAAGTCGCTCATTGCCGCCATTACTAGTAAAAAAAAGTATGTCCCCGGATTTCATTTTAAAAATCTGGTCACCTTATCCTGGGTGGGTGCACAAGGTGCACTGCGCCCAGGTGCCGCGAGCTGAGGCAGAGGGGAGGCGCTGAAGTTCAAGTGACCATCACTTACATACAGCAGCAGCGGCTTTTATTTACTCACGCAGTGCATCAGTATTTGTTGCGCCCAGCCGAGCCCCACTTGTTGCACCACTGGCCTCTACTGCTCGCACTCTTTGCTAGATACCAGGTAGCAGTCTAGCAACCAGTGCGGGGAGTAGAGTCCAGCAGATTGCCTGCCACCTGGCATCTAGCAACCAGTGATGTCACAAGCAGGAGAGCGAGGCTGAGGCCATAGCATTCAGAGCAGAGGAGGAATATAACTTCTTCCTCCTCCATGCTTAGTGAATTTTAGCTTCAACCACCTCCTCCCTCCATCTTCTCCAGTGCAGTTGCATGTGTCTCTCACAGTCTGAGGGAAAGGAGAATAGAGCACATCTGAAGAGTCGACCTGCACCTGCATGAGGTGAGGCGGATGAATTAAAGCATGTGTGTGTGTCATTAGGGAGCATGAGCTAAAGAAAAAAGTCTAATGTCCGATAATAATCCAATATATTGTGAAGAAATAAATCCTCCATGTATAAACCACACGACTATTTAAAAAAAAGTTTGGGCACCCCAGGTAAACCTTTGAGATTGACATCACCTGGTCTTCCCAGACGATGATTGAGAACAATCCATGACACTGGCAGGTCTCAGCCTTACAAAGGGGGCAGTGCATGCTATAAATTCTGCAGGGCGCCCAAACTTTTGCAGACACCATTTTTTTGTATTCTGTTATTTTAAAAGTGTAAATGATGGAAATAAAATCTAACTTTTGTTGACATATTATAAGAATGTCTAATCTGTAATTTGATGCCTTTTGGAGATTTTTCCATCTTCCCTTGGCTTCTTTATGCACATTAATACAATTTTTTACCTGGGGTGCCCAAACTTTTGATCCCCACTGTAGAATAACCACCACCAAGAGGGGGCTTACCAGAAGGTGAAGACCCAGTTTGGCACACGCCTAATGGGTCAGTAAAGGCAATATTAGATGTATAACCATCTGGAGGGGTAATTGGATCCTTGACACCACTTTCTACTCCGCTGACCATAAGCCCGTATATTTCAGTTGATATGAACACCTCCAAGCAAAGGACCAACCAATCACTGTGAGGTGTGAATGAAAATCTTCTCCAGAGAGGCTCAATCAAAAGACAAGAGAACTCCACATAGTGTAAAACCATACAAAACCGGCATTTATTTAAGATTAGGAACACTTACATATAGATAGATACAAAAGCGCTTTTAGTCTGATAAGACATCATCTGGGGTGTCTGGCTATCAGTGTCACTGCTTTTATTTTCTAGAAAAAATAAATGTTGCTCATTCACCTGTAATTAAAAATCCTGATGCATAGCATCGCATATCCAATCTGCTGTACTGGCAAGATTACGTTAACGCGTGTGTTCCAGGCCTCGATCTGAGAACCTGAACATCTCACAATATTACGAGTGTGCTAGAGGGTAAAACCCAAGCCTCACTCTCAGTTGTAATCATGTGATGACTAAAGGAAACCAAGCCTTAATATGAATTAGCCAGAGGAGTGCTTGGCTACCTGAATACCAATTATTAGAGACCAATTATTAGAGACCGGAACTCAAAGTATATTTATTAAGTGCAAAAATAAATGTTAAAATAAATATTAAAATATAGCTGGCTATTTTTTAAACATTTTAAGGAAATATACATGTCCCCAACCCTCCGCTTATAAATTCATTAAAAGAAGCTTAGAGGAAGATGAGGGGAAATCACAGTAAATATCAATAATAAAACTCCAATAACTATTAAGACACAACCAGGTACTGATCTCCAAGCATACATAATAGAGTCCAGGACACAAATAAATAAATTATATATCAACCAAATAATAAAAAGAAAAAGTTAAAATTAAAAATGACAGGCAATTGTTCAACATTGGTTACATTATGGTCATATATAGATAAAAAAATCTCAATATATAAAAAAAATCTTGCCAGTAAATATTGCCTTTACTGACCCATTACGCATTTGCCAAACTGGGTCTACACCTTCTGGTAAGCCCCATCTGTTGTCGGTGGTGGTTATTCTACACACAGTTTTTGAATATTCACGTGGTTTATACACTGAGGGTTTATTTCTTCATAATACATTGAACTTTTTTTCTAATTGTTATTTATCTATGTATATATTATCAGACAAGTTTAACATTATTTCACTTTGTTATTCATCTTTTTCATATATAACTATTTACAATGTATGTTTTAGTGTTGCGCTTTTTTGCTATTATTTGCTATAAAACATTCCCAATAAAAAAATTAAAAAAAAATTAAATTTTTTCAATTAATTTAGGAGAATATGTATTCTGCTACACATTTTTGATAAAAACAAAATCTTAATAAGTGTATTTTGATTGGTTTGCGCAAAAGTTATAGCGTCTACAAACTATAGGATAGATTTATGGCATTTTTATTTTTTTTATTGTTTTTACTGGTAATGGCGGTGATCAGCGATTTTTAGTGGGACTGTGACATTACAGTGGATAAATCTGACATTAAGTGACAATTTTTGGGGACCAGTGACACCAATACAGTGATCAATGCTAAAAAAAATGCACTGTTACTGTATAAAAGACACTGGCAGGGAAGAGGTTAACACTAGGGGGGATCAAGGGGTTGGGTGTGCTCCTAGGGAGCTCTCACTCTTCCTCTGTGACAGAATAGCCGCCTGCCTTGTTTACATAGGAAGACGGCCATTCTGTCATTCTCCTGCATGATCGCGGGGGGGCGGCAGCCATTGCGGCCACCGGACCCTCTGATTGGCTCCCCCCTCTGGACCGGACCCCCTCTGATGTCGGTGGAGGTTATTCTAAGCACAGTGTTTTTGAAAATGCACATGGTTTATACACTGAGGACTTATTTATTCACAATACATCTGACTTATTTTCTAATTGTTATTCATCTATGTATATACTGTATTATTATTGGACATTGGACATTGGGCTTTTTTGTTTAATCACGTTTAACATTTATTCACTTTGTTATTCAACTATTCATATATGATTATTTACATTGTATGTTTTAGCGCTGCACTTTTTTGCTATTAATTTACACGGATTGTCTTCTGTTGTGTTGGCTGTTTTTTTTTTTTTTGGCTGCTTTTACTATGGTCACACATTAGCGCGGAATTGTTTGGATTCTCAATGCTTTATAACGGAAAGTAGAAAATATTGTTTTTTTTTTCAAAATTGTCGGTCTTTTTTTGTTTATAGCGCAAAAGATAAAAACCACAGAGGTGACCAAATACCACCAAAAGAAAACTCTATTTGTGGGTGAAAAAAATCACATCAATACAATTGTCAGTTAAAGAAACGCAGTGCCGTATTGCAAAAAAATGGCCTGGTCATTAAGGGGGTTAAACCTTTCTGGAGCTGAAGGGGTTAATAATGTGAAAATTATTTGAATAAAATAAATAAAATCTCCATAATAAAATTTTAAATAATTTAAAATATAATTGTGTGGGTGCTTTTACAGTATCTCACAAAAGTGAGAACACCCCTCACATTTTTGAAAATATTTTATTATATCTTTTTCATGTGACAACACTGAAGAAATGGCACTTTGCTATAATGTAAAGTAGTGAGTGTACAGCTTGTATAACAGTGTAAATTTGATGTCCCCTCAAAATAATTCAACACACAGTCATTAATGTATAAACTGCTGGCAACAAAAGTGAGTACACCCCTAAGTCAAAATGTCCAAAGTGGGCCCAAAGTGTCAATATTTTGTGTGGCCACCATTATTTTCCAGCACTGCCTTAACCCTCTTGAGCATGGAGTTCACCAGAGATTTACAGGTTGCCACTGGAGTCCTCTTCCACTCCTCCATAAGGACATCACGGAGCTGGTGGATGTTAGAGACCTTGCGCTCCTCCACCTTCCATTTGAGGATGCCCCACAGATGCTCAATAGGGTTTAGGTCTGGAGACATGCTTGGCAAGTCCATGATTTTTACCCTCAGCTTCTTTAGCAAGGCAGTGGCTGTCTTGAAATAATGTTTTGGGTCGTTATCATGTTGGAATACTGCTTTGGGTCCCAGTCTCCAAATGGAGGGCATCATGCTCTGCTTCAGTATGTCACAGTACATGTTGGCATTCATGGTTCCCTCAATGAACTGTAGCTCCCCAGTGCTGGCAACTCTCATGCAGCCCAAGACCATGACACTCCCACAACCATGCTTGACTGTAAGCAAGACACACTTGTCTTTGTACTCCTCACCTCGTTGCCGCCACACACGCTTGACACCATCTAAACCAAATACCTTTATCTTGGTCTCATCAGACCACAGGACATAGTTCCAGTAATCCATGTCCTTAGTCTGCTTGTTTTCAGCAAACTGATTGTGGGCTTTCTTGTGCATCATCTCTAGAAGAGGCTTCTTTCTGGGACGACAGCCATGCAGACTAATTTGATGCAGTGTGGGGCGTATGGTCTGAGCACTGACAGGCTGACCCCCACCCTGTCAACCTCTGCAGCAATGCTGACAGCACTCATACATCTATTTCCCAAAGACAACCTCGGGATATGACGCTGAGCACATGCACTCAATTTTCTTTTGTCGACCATGGCGAGACCTGTTCTGAGTGGAACCTGTCCTGTTAGACCACTGTATGGTCTTGGCCACCTTGCTGCAGCTCAGTTTCAGGGTCATGGAAATATTCTTATAGCTAGGCCATCTTTATGTAGAGCAACAATTCTTTTTTTCAGATCCTCAGAGAGTTCTTTGCCATGAGGTGCCATGTTGAACTTCCAGTGACCAGTATGAGAAAATGAGAGTGATAACACCAAATTTAACACACCTGTTCCCCATTCACACTTGAGACCTTGTAACACTAACAAGTCACATGAGGGAAAATGGCTAATTGGGCCCAATTTGGACATTGTCACTTAGGGGTGTACTTGCTTTTGTTGCCAACGGTTTAGACATTAAGTGCTTTGAGTTATTTTGAGGGAACAGCACATTTACACTGTTATACAAGCTGTACACTCACTAATTTACATTATAGCAAAGTGTCATTTCTTCAGTGTTGTCACATAAAAAGATATAATAAAATATTTACAAAAATGTGAGGGGTGAACTCACTTTTGTGAGATACTGTATCTCTAAGATCATTTAGACTTACTGTAAAAAAGCTTTTGCCCCGGTTCACACTTGTGCGTGTGCGGGGTTCGCATGTAATGTCGGAGCGCACTGCTCCGACATTACATGCGATCAGCTGTGCGGTGCGAGTTTAGCCATACAGTTTGTATGGCTAAATTCGCATCGCACCCGCAGCAAACACGCACAGGAGGCATTTTTGCTGCCGCATCAGGATCGGATCGCACAGCGGTTCACACTTGTGCGATCCGATCCTGTGCGAACTGCACGATCGCACTGCGATATGCGATCAAACTGGGGGTGTCGTTAAGATTACATTGACACCCCCAGCGTATCGCATATGGCAGTGTGAACTGCCGGGGGTGCATGTGCGATGCGGGAACAGGCTGCGAATTCGCAGCCTTCCCGCATCGCATAAGTGTGAACCGGCACTTTTAGTTCAGCTATGGTTAGAATTGCACTGCCTTTAACTGCCCAGTGTCATAGGTGATCACACTTGCAGAACCATGGCAACTGCAAATCAAATAGGGGCTAAGATGGCAGCTTCCTTGGCTGTAAAGGATAGGAAGGTTCAACTTTTATTTTCTTGATTTTTGGACTGACACACCCCCTACAACTAATCCCTGTACACTTTTCCAATGAGAGGGTCTCTGGGGCCAATAAGGGTTCTCTCACTGGGCATTGGAGTTGATTGTGGGTTAACAGGCTTCGACTGTAGGGTTTAACTATGGATTCAAGATATTTATTCAAGATCTTAATAAAAAAAAAAAAAAAAAGGTACACTGTTATCAGAAAAAAGGTTTTCTGTCGAATTAGCATATCAGGCGGTGTCTTGTGGTATTTGTTCTAAAGAAGGACATTTGCTTTTAAGTGTAAAGGTGTAAAATGACCAACAGCTTTATTTTAGTCTATTGTGGACCAGCCACTATAAATTTATGGCTGGTCCATTCCCCTATCATTCTGGAAGGATGTACCAGTGCTCCTTTGCCTGCCTGTACAGTACCATGGGGTGTCGAAGAGGGTCATTTTGGGGCTTTTGTACTGTCCTTTCTTTACATTTTAAAACATAAATAAAGGAGAAACAGTTTTATATTTTCAAAATTGTTTTTTCTTTTCCTTTTTACAAAAACAAAACCTCTAGTGGTTGTTAATAATAAGCTCTCTGTCTCAATATATATATATATATATATATATATATATATATATATATATATATATATATATATATTAACTTAATTTGGGTACAGTGTTGCATGACCAGGTAATTGTCAGTCAAAGTATCACAGTACTGAAAACTGAATAATGTCCTGGTAATTAATGGGCTTAAACAATGCCAGTACTGAGGTTGGTAAAGAGTTACTAAACCCAGGATCCTGCATTCACTATATCTGGTCTCCCACAGTACACAGAACATGAAAATGCAATTATTTTAGTAAAAATAAACTGCTAAATACCTTTTCTCATCAGCAGTATATAGCAGCCTTGTGACTTGTACCAGTTCCTAATAAAGCTTGTAGGAGGAGTTAGGTTCCACAATGAGTATAACAAGCATGCTTTACTGCATATACAGACTGATTGTATTGTTGTGGATTTAGTAACACTTTAAAATATAGAATGTCTCTAAGGTTCCGCTGTTTTATTTTTTTACCCTTGGCCATCCATATCTCGAAAATATTGTCATAATATAACAGTTTCTTGCATAGTATTGTGGCAAGAGTTAAGTGTGATTTGATGACATCACTTAAGGCATTGGATGTCTAAAAGAGAGCAAAATAAGAAGGCATGGAAAAACAAGAGGCAGTCTGCACACAAATCAGTAAGGTTCACACTAGGGTGACCAGACTGTCCCATGACTGAGGACACCGTCCCCAGACCATATCTGTCCTCAAATTCGTCCCCATTTTGCAGGACCGATCCTCACCTGGGCGGGCAGTTTTCTGGTGGCTGTCAGTCTCACAGTGTGAGAGGAGCCAGTTCCAGCTCTGTGCACTGTGACTGTGTGCTGCTTGTGGAATGTAGTGATGTAGCCGCCACCTCTTCACATTTGTCAGTGCAATTCCGCCTTGGGGACAGTGACATGACCGCCCTCTCCTGATAGGCTGCACTAATGGGCACTGATTAGGTGGCACTTATGGGAACTGATGAGGTGGCGCTGATGGGCAATGATGAGGAGGTACTGATGGGCAATGATTAGGTGACACTGATTGGCACAGATAGGCTGCACTGGTGGGCACTGATGAGGTGCCACTGATAGGCTGCACTGATGGGCACTGATGAGGTGACACTGATGGGCACTGATAGGCTGCCCTAATGGGCACTGATGAAGTGGCACTAATAGGCACTGAAAGGCTGCACAAATGAGCACTGATGAGGTGGCACTGATGGGCACTCATAGGCTGCACTGATGAGGTGGCACTGATGGGCACTGATAGGCGGCACTGATGAGGTAACACTGATGGGCACCGATAGGCTGCACTGACTGGCACTCAAGAGGTGGCACTGATGGGCACTAATAGGCTGCACTGATGGACACTGATGAGGTGGCACTGATGGGCACTGATAGGCTTCACTGATGGACACGGATGAAGTGGCACTGCTAGGTGGCACTGATGGGCACTGATGGGCACTGCTAGGCTGCACGGATGGGCACTGATGAGGTGGCACTGATGGGCACTGGTGAGGTGTCTCTGATGGGCACTGATAGGCTGCACTGATGAGGCTACACTGATGGGCACTAATGAGGTGGCACTGATGAGGCGGTACTGATGGACACTGATGAGGTGGCACTGATGAGGCTGCACTGATGGGCACTGATGAAGTGGCACTGATGGGCACTGATAGGTTGCACTGTCGGGCACTGATGAGGTGGCACTGGTGGGCACTGATGAGGTGGCACTGGTGGGCACTGATGAGGTGGCACTGATGAGGCTTCACTGATGGGCACTAATAGGTTGCACTGTCAGGCACTGATGGGGTGGCAGTGATGGGCGCTGATGAGGCTGCTCTGATAGGCGTCACTGATGGAGAGTGATAGTTGGTACTAATGAACACTGATAGGCGGCACTGATGAGGAGGCACTGATGGGCAAATACAATTTGAGGAAAATATGCTTATAAAATAGTTTACCATTTGCCAATAAAAAAAACAAAAAAAAAATGTCCCTGTGTTTCATTTTGAAAATCTGGTCACCTTAGTTTACATATGGTTACATTATCTAAATTTACATTTATCAGATACAATTACACTGGAAAATTAGTTAAGCTTTTTGTCATCTTGCCAGGAGGAGGTGAGTTTCTGATTTGAAATTTAGCAAAAAGGTAATTTTTCTCCACCGTTGGGCACTGATAGGCTGCACTGAATGACACTAATAGGCTGCACTAAAATAGACTGATAGGCTGTACTAATGGGCACTGATGGGCACTGATGAGGTGGCACTGATGGGCACTGATGAGGTGGTACTGATGGACACTGATGTGCACGGATAAGGTGGCACTGATGGGCACTGATAGGCTTCACTGATGGGCACTGATGAGGTGGCACTGATAGGCTTCACTGATGGGCACTGATGAGGTGGCAATGATGGGCACTGATGAGGTGGCTCTGATAGGCTGCACTGATGTGCACGGATAAGGTGGCACTGATGGGCACTGATAGGCTTCACTGATGGGCACTGATGAGGTGGCACTGATAGGCTTCACTGATGGGCACTGATGAGGTGGCAATGATGGGCACTGATGAGGTGGCTCTGATGGGCACTGATAGGCTGCACTGATGAGGTGGCATTGATGGGCACTGATGCGGCGGCACTGATGGACACTGATGAGGTGGCACTGATGAGGCTACACTGATGATGTGGCACTGATGGGCACTAATGAGGCTGCGCTGATGGCACTGATATGCTGCACTGATGGGCACTGAGGTGGCACTGATGGGCACTAATAGGTTGCACTGTTGGGCACTGATGCGGTGGCACTGATAGGCACTGATGGGCACTGATGCGATGGCACTGATGCGGTTGCACTGATGGGCACTGATGGGCACTTATGAGGCTGCACTAATGGGCACTGATAGGCTGCACTGATCAGGTGGCACTGATGGACACTGAGGAGGTGGCACTGATGGGCACTAATAGGTTGCACTGTCAGGCACTGATGGGGTGGCAGTGATGAGCGCTGATGAGGCTGCACTGATAGGCGTCACTGATGGAGAGTGATAGGTGGTACTAATGGACACTGATAGGTGGCACTGATGAGGAGGCACTGATGGGCATATATAATTTGAGGAAAATATGCTTATAAAATAGTTTACCATTTGCCAAATTTGCCAAAAAAAAAAATATGTCCCTATGTTTCATTTTGAAAATCTGGTCAACTTAGTTTACATATGCTTACATTATCTAAATTTACATTTATCAGATACAATTACACTGGAAAATTAGTTAAGCTTTTTGTCACCTTAGTTAACTTTTTAACGGCAAAACAATTCCTTTGCCAAGAGAAAGGTTTTGTCGGTCTAATTGCTAATACAGCAGTTTAAATAATGTTTACCAGTGCATGTGTTATTAAAGAGCAAATCCAGGTATCCATCTTCAATTCAAATTAGTTCAATAATGTGATAGTATTCCATTGTGTATTGACATAAGCACATTTTAAATGGCTAATAATCTTCAAATTATGATATGGCCTAATGATTATTAAGATGTTTTTGGTCAGCACATTTAGCAAATAAACAGTCTGTTCAGATCATCTTTGTCCACATAAAACCACCCTGGGAAAACCATGAAGTGCTTATAGTTTTAGAGTAAATGATTTCAGCAGCACTTAGAATGCACTATCGCTAGCCACATCATCAGGGAGATAAGAGAACAAAGGAGCTTTTTTAACAACTACAAATTAAAGGGTCTTTCCACACAAAGTCCATATTTCAGTTTTGGACCGATACCTGCTATTTTAATTGCCTACAGCCTCGTATCTTTCTTGAGAACATCTAAGATCACTAAATTTAGGTTCCCAAGTCAACCTGTCTGCTGCAGTTATTGTGAGGGGTTCCTTAAAAATGTTGGAATTTTTTATTTATTTCATACAAAAAAGGCACAAATTTCTATCCAACAATAAATATTTTTCCACCGAGGATGTATATGTGGACAAATGCTGAACTGCCTTCAAGTCTCTAAAGTCTTTACATACTCTCCAGCTTAGTATGCAGATGTGTGTTCAAAGCATTGTGTGCTTGAGGGGAGAGTATACCATTTACATACCATTTAGATATTTAACAAAACTGCCCTTACCTAGAAAAATACCTTTCATAAAAGAAAAAAAAAAGCATACAAAACACTATGAAAATTATTTTTTTTGCTCTCTGCTTGTCTTTTTTTTTGTTAAACCCATGGTTTTGGAATTGGAGATTGTATAGGTGTGATGGTCAGGTGTCCACAAATCTTGGTCATTTAATGAAGCCATGGCAGGCCATATTTATGTTTTTGTTGTAACCCTCAGAACTAAGCCCATATGTGTGGTGTGCTGACCTGGTGGGGTGGGGGCATGGAATTGGAAATAAAAATTATTACAAAAGAAAAAGTAATGTCAGGTAAATAGTGAATAAATATTTTTTACCAGGCTATATTCCTAGTATACCAAGCAAAGGAGAAGGGGGTCATATTAAAAATGGTAGAAAGGTAGAAAGTCAATTCTGACAGAAAAGAAGTAGAAAAGAAGCAGTGACACAATCCTGTGACCACTGTGCTCGGTGTGGTGCGTGGCCAGGGTATCTTGTGATCACTTTGACCAGTCATAGCAATCACATGATTGTAATTCATGAATTCATGACTGTTTTGCTTACTATTATGATGCTGTGATTGACCCGCAGCTGTCAAAGGGTACCTGGGCCAATCACAGCACCCTCTACTATATGATTAGCTGTAGCCAATCACATAAAAAATACTATATATATATATATTATATATATATATATATATACAGTGCCAGTATATATATATATATATATATATATATATATATATATATATATATATATATATATATATACAGTGCCTTGCGAAAGTATTTGGCCCCCTTGAACTTTGCAACCTTTTGCCACATTTCAGGCTTCAAACATAAAGATATAAAACTAATTTTTTGTGAAGAATCAACAAGTGGGACACAATCATGAAGTGGAATGAAATTTATTGGATATTTCAAACTTTGTTAACAAATAAAAAACTGAAAAATTGGGTGTGCAAAATAATTCAGCCTCTTTAGTTTCAGTGCAGCAAACTCTCTCCAGAAGTTCAGTGAGGATCTCTGAATGATCCAATGTTGACCTAAATGACTAATGATGATAAATAGAATCCACCTGTGTTTAATCAAGTCTCCGTATAAATGCACCTGCACTGTGATAGTCTCAGAGGTCCATTTAAAGCGCAGAGAGCATCATGAAGAACAAGGAACACACAAGGCAGGTCCGAGATAATGTTGTAGAGAAGTTTAAAGCCGGATTCGGATACAAAAAGATTTCCCAAGCTTTAAACATCCCAAGAAGCACTGTGCAAGCGATAATATTGAAATGGAAGGAGTATCAGACCACTGCAAATATACGAAGACCTGGCCGTCCCTCTAAACTTCCAGCTCATACAAGGAGAAGACTGATCAGAGATGCAGCCAAGAGGCCCATGATCACTCTGGATGAACTGCAGAGATCTACAGCTGAGGTGGGAAACTCTGTCCATAGGACAACAATCAGTCGTATACTGCACAAATCTGGCCTTTATGGAAGAGTGGCAAGAAGAAAGCCATTTCTTAAAGATATCCATAAAAAGTCTCATTTAAAGTTTGCCACAAGCCACCTGGGAGACACACCAAACATGTGGAAGAAGGTGCTCTGGTCAGATGAAACCAAAATCGAACTTTTTGGCAACAATGCAAAACGTAATATTTGGCGTAAAAGCAACACAGCTCATCACCCTGAACACACCATCCCCACTGTCAAACATGGTGGTGGCAGCATCATGGTTTGGGCCTGCTTTTCTTCAGCAGGGACAGGGAAGATGGTTAAAATTGATGGTAAGATGGATGGAGCCAAATACAGGACCATTCTGGAAGAAAACCTGATGGAGTCTGCAAAAGACCTGAGACTGGGACGGAGATTTGTCTTCCAACAAGACAATGATCCAAAACATAAAGCAAAATCTACAATGGAATGGTTCACAAATAAACATATCCAGGTGTTAGAATGGTCAAGTCAAAGTCCATACCTGAATCCAATTGAGAATCTGTGGAAAGAAATGAAAACTGCTGTTCACAAACGCTCTACATCCAACCTCACTGAGCTCGAGCTGTTTTGCAAGGAGGAATGGGCAAAAATTTCAGTCTCTCGATGTGCAAAACTGATAGAGACATACCCCAAGCAACTTACAGCTGTAATCGCAGCAAAAGGTGGCGCTGCAAAGTATTAACTTAAGGGGGCTAAATAATTTTGCACGCCCAATTTTTCAGTTTTTAATTTGTTAAAAAAGGTTTGAAATATCCAATAAATTTCGTTCCACTTCATGATTGTGCCCCACTTGTTGTTGATTCTTCACAAAAAATTACAGTTTTATATCTTTATGTTTGAAGCCTGAAATGTGGCAAAAGGTCGCAAAGTTCAAGGGGGCCGAATACTTTCACAAGGCACTGTATATACTGCTCAAAAAAATTAGAAGATCAGATCTCAATGGGGAAAAATAGCTTGCTGGATATCTACACTGATATGGATTAGATAATGTGTTAGGAACGAAAGGATGCCACATTATTTGATGGAAATTGAAAATGATCAACCCAAAGAGGGCTGAATTCAAAGACACACTGGAAAAAAAAAAGTAAAAATATTATTCAGCAGGCTAATCCATTTTGCTGAAATGTAATTGCAACAAGTCAAAATGGTAGTCAGTAGTTTGTATGGCTTCCACATGTTTGTATGCATGCCTGACAACATTGGATGCCATTGTCTAGCCTCTAGAGGTATGTGTGTCCCTCTATTGATATGCTTCCCCAGACCATCACTGAAACCAGTCATGCTGAATGATGTTTCAGGCAGCATAACCTTCTCCACAGCTTCTCTAGGCCCTTTCACGTCTCTCACATGTGCTCAGGGTGAACCTGCTCTCATTTGTGAAAAACACAGGGTGCCAGTGGCAGACCTGCCAATTTTGGTGTTCAATGGGAAATGCCAATCGAGCTCCATGGTGTCGGGCAGTGAGCACAGGGCCCACTAGAGGATGTCATGCCCTCAGGCCACCCTCATGAAGTCTGCTTCTGATTACTGGTTCTGGTTCTGAAGTCTGCTTCTGGTTACCAGTGACATTACTACAGTAATCAGTGCTATACATATGCACTGTTACTGTTAAAATGATACTGGTAGTGAAGGGGTTAACTTTTTTGAGAGGGAGGGGTTAAGTGTGTCCCTAGGGGCGTGTTTCTAACTGTGATTGGCTGTGGCTTGATGTTTAAGAACAGTGATCAACGGTCCTACATAGCAGAACCGTATGATCACCATTCTTACACAGGGGAGAATGACAGGCGGCTTTGTTTACATTAGCCGCCTGCCTTTCTCCCGGTGTAACGGACGATCGCGAGTGCCCGACGGACATCGGGTCCGCCGGGCATACGCGCGGCAGCGGGAGCGCGCCTCCGGCGGCGCGCGCTCACTCCTTAGAGCCTCACAGGCTAGCGACGTAGCCTTACGTCGCTTTGCCTGTGAGGGGCTGACCTCCGCCGTAAATAGTCGTGCGGCGGTCGGCAAGTGGTTAAACAAAGTATAAACTTGTATACTTATACTGCTGGGACTTTGAAAAAGGGGACATACCCCGAAAGCTTGTCCTGACAAATTGTATGTTAGTGCAAATAAAAAAAGGATCACAGACAATACTCAATTCTTTCTTGAATGGTTAAAAACTCCCCCCAAAGACATACCCTATTGAAATGTAAAAAAAACACCCCATTTATTGTGGCTGGCAGTATTTCAATATCCAAAGCTTTTTGTTCATAGAAATGTATGCATTGCCGATAACCCCAAAAACGAAAAACTATACTGAGTTAAAAAATAATAAAATATATGTATTATGTTTCTTTGTTGCCTACCTAAACAAAATGGTCCTAAATAATGCTTCAGTGAATTAGTGTGAAATAAATCATATACCGAATGCAGCACTACAATACATTTTCCTATACTATAACAAAAACAGAAATATTAACCACAATATTCAAATTACACTAACTAAAAGACTAAATCAATACGTGACAGGCTATAAAGTGAGCAAGATTATTAAACCCATTAGTTGCCAATCAGCAACCAGATGCATTTTACCAGTCAAGACTTTTTCAAAGGCACCTTAGACAAAGTCTTGATTGACCAGGGGCATCTGGCTGAGCTACTTCATATCATGTGGTGACCCTGTTTGTACAAGGAAGGTGAGTGATCAACATTGCTTTGTTAAGAACCATATCGCTGGGGCTGGAAGCATTCAATCTTTCTGCTCCCATGCTGAATTTTTTATTTTTTTGTGCCAATATTACATTTAGAGGAAGCTGAGAAGGATCGGAGTTGCATTGCTTAACTAAGCACTGAATCCTTTCTGCACTTTCTTCTCTTAATGTTTCTGCTTTAATGTGTTTAAAGTATGCTAATTTTGCAAAATTTGTGTTCTTTTTTGTGGAAACTGTTTCCTATTTTATCTTAAAGCCTAAATTTTACTACATTTGGAATAGAATGGATGATCTTTAAGTGCACATAAACCCAACCCTGTTTTAGCATATGTTATTAATACCTTTGACTTTCACAGTCTCTGTGGTTACTTGATTGTCTGCAGTTTACATCGGCAGGATGTATATTTCAGAGTGTTTGGGTTGTTTTGAGGTGTTAGTGCACTCTAATCTTAGGCTTTGACCAGATCAGCAGAGACTGGGATAATTTCAATCCATCTATGACTGTTCCTATTCCAGAGAAGTTATCGGGACCTGGATCACTTGCTGGTGGCACTGTGGTTTCCTAGGCAGAGGGTTGTAGTTCCAGTGTCCACCAGTGGGTGTCTCCCAGCAGATCCCAGTTATCAGTCTTCAGCTGGTGCAGGATATTTTTTTCCTCTTCTACTAGTGCCTCCCTATTCAGTGTTTTGTAAATCCTGAGCCTGATTCCTGCTTGCTCCTGTCTTGTGCCTATGTCCTTCTCCTGTTCTTGCTCTGCATCCTGTACCCTGCTGCCTTGCACCTGTTCCCCTTGTCCCTGATCCCATTCCTGGTTCTCCCTTTCCTTGCATCTACAGTTTTTCCCCGTGATCTGTGATTTTGTATATATTGTATTTATTGTATTATAGCTAGCTGGTTAGGTAATTTGTCTTTGGGTCATGGTTCACTTTTATTTTCAAGTTTGCTGTGTTTCCTGTCCTTTTCCGATCTGACAGCTAGAGTGGGAGGGGCCAAGATTCTCCCACTGACGTCAGTCGGGAGGTGGGGAGGAGAGGAGGAGAGAGCCGAGATGACAGCCGGGAGCCTTGAGAAGTCACGTGGCCGTTGATCGGGGCTGTGAATTCAGGTAGAAGTAGGCATCTTTTGTCCAAAGAACATACTCTGCAGCATATGAGGCTTTATAACAGAAGGGATTGTGTGTAGTTTATAAAGGTGTTTCAGCAGCAGGAAGGGGAGGGGATTGGTAAGTGCTGACAGTCATAGAGGCACATAACCTGACCACAGTGTCATGGCTCAGCAGCCATGATTATCGTGGTCAGTATACAGGGGGGAGGGTATAGCCAGGCAGGATCAGCCAGGTATTGCAGGTGATACGGGGGGGGGGGGCAAATTACACAGCACAAGCACTGTGCTGTATAACATGCTTTAAAGGAGCAGGACCAATTTTTTTTTTAGGTTAACAAATGCTTTAACCAATTGAGGGCAGTTATGTTTTCCACAGCAACCTCTCAAATACTTTCCTCTGCTCCTAATAATGTTTTTTCTATGCTCCCCAGTACTGTTACTACTTTTCCATCAGCAGGTTAATCAGGTCAGCTCCATGCAACCACTTGCAGGACTCCAGCATCTAAACCAAAAAAGGTTTTTTTTCTACCCATACAATTCTGCCACTATCCTTGCTGTCTGCTAATGGGGTCAAGTCTTCCCCCTTGCTGCCTGCTGATGGGGTCTATTCCACCTCCTTGCTGCCTGCTGATGGGGTCCAGTCTGCCTCCTTGCTGCCTGCTTTTGGGGACCAGTTCACCTCCTTGCTACCTGCTTATTGGTTCCCATCTGCCTTCATGCTGCTAGTCTCTGATGATCCGCTGTCCACTGCAAAGCCTACCTCTGATGATCCCCTCCTCAGAGATCTGACTAGAGGGAACCCAGCCAATTTTCAGACTCTGGCGGTGGATTACCCTGTCAGCTTCCAGACTCTGGGGGTGCGGCATGGTGGAGCAGCCAGGGGCCGCTCCTTAAAGTGGGGAAACTGTCAGAACATGGATCAACTGTGGTTCCCTAGCCAGTGCGTTGTTGTTCCAATGTCCACCAGTGGTTATTTCCCTGCAACAAGCAAATCTAAGTAATCAATCTCCACCTGGTACTGGCTGCTGTAAGGGTATTTTGTTCCTCCTCTTTTAGTGCCTCTTGCTTCAGTGTTTTGCCTGCCAGCCAGATGCATGTTTGCTGTTAAATCCTGAGCCTGATTCATACCTTACACCCATGTCCTGCTCCTGATCCTGTTCTTACTCCTTATCCTGATGGAATCCAGAAAGAGCAAGCGTTCGCTTATAGGTCTCCCGTAATTTCAATAACAGGATCACTGTAGGACACTGGGCAGGTACATTGGGAAGGCTTATTTCCAAGTGAGAAAGAGTCATGTAATTAGTGTCAAATGAAGATGAGTCAACATATTAGGAAATGGGTCAACCATTTCAGGCAAATCCCAGCCCACAAAGTGCTGGAGTTGGGCAGCATTAAAAAAGGTTTGCACTGAACAGAGTGTGGCACTGCACAGCATGTCATGCTGGTCATTGGTACATTGCAAGCTAGCAAGCTAAATTCTAACTATGCCTTTTTTAAATCAATTCACAGATTTGAGAGTCACTATAGGTAAACAATTTGTGGGGAATCCACACAGGGGAGTTGTGTAAAATACAGAGTGTAACAGAACCGCAACCCCCACTGTAATTGTGGACTTCCGTCAGTATGCGGCTTCCTCTGAGTCGTGAACATAGATATCAGAATTTCCAGCTGCCCAAATACAAACTAGCCAACAACTTAGCTTGTACTGGAATCTTCTGCTTTGTTGAACAGTTTCACACTCAATTTTTACACACACACACACACACATCCCCCTCCTGATCAGATTACCACACACATGTCAGGGGTTGCCTGATTAAATTATCATATGCATATAAAATTGTATACTAGAAATAGAATTAACATGAACTAATTATCTATCCATCTGGACAGAAACAATGTGAGTTCATTACACAGGCTTAACAGTAAACACAGAACCCACTTGAAACAATCCAAACCATTAAGTATCTGTCTTTCATTCCCAGTGACGGTGAGTACCGTCACACAGAGTAATTGTGGGGCCCACACCATCTTGATCAAATTGATTTCCCCTGTCACTAATAATGGTAGTTTACAACAGCTAGTGCATTTTTGTTTAAAAAATATGCAGTATAGGTTTAAGGTTCAGAGTCAAGTGATCACAGGGATCTGGGGTAACAATAACAACCATGTATCAGAAAGAAGTATAAATGACACAGTAATATACTGCGTACCTAAAATACATAAAGATAGCATAAATCCACCAGATCCATAATCAATGGCATAGATTATATCACTGCAAGGATAGGAGAGTACATCGATTTATATCTATAACCATTGGTACAAAGTACCCCAGCCTATTTAAAAGACACCAAGCATATACTAAATCTATTGCATGGCTGTGTAATAAATGAGAATACTGTAATGGCAACAGCGGATGTCTCCTCATTATACACAAATATCAATCATCTTGGTGCAAAAAAAGCAGTGGAATGGGCTTTGGACAAATATGGTGCATACTCCCATGAACATAAAAAATTTATAAATAAAAGTTTAAAGTTTTGTCTCAACCACAAATTACTTTTGGTACAATACCTATTATATACAGATTAGAGGAGTAGCTATGGGTGCCAAGTTTGTGCCCAGCGTGGCTAATCTGTATATGGCTCAATGGGAGGAAGAACAACATGTATTACTACAACATTCTTCAATTCATCTTTACAGGAGATTTATAGATGATATTGTAATAATAGCGGACAACAGCGAAAAAGAATTGGAAAACGTTATAAGACAACTAAACAATAATGACAAGAAAATCAAACTCACTAGCACCATCAATAAGAAAAAAAACTTATTCTTAAACCTAGAAATAGGTATTGAAGATAATAGAATAACCATCAAAATGCTTTTTATGAGTACGGAGAGGAACTCCTATATATCTACTGACAGCTGCCATTACAAACCATGGATATATAACATACCAAAATGTCAATATGTCAGAATCAGGAGGAATTGTTCCAACATAGAGGACTTTAAATCACAATCAAAAAAATTGACCAAAATGTTTATGGAGAAGGGCTACCTGGAGGAAAAGCTATCTAAAGAACACAATATGGTTATGAATACAGAGAGAAATCACTTACTGGCAGATTAACATACTGATTCTAATAATATACTAAAAGATGTAGTGGTTGTACTGGATTACAACATACAGTAAAAAGCAGTGGAACAAATATGTAAGCAATATTGCCAAGTTTTGAAACAGGACAAGATTATAGGTCAACATATCCCTGATAGACCAAAATTTGTTTATAGAAGGGCCCTTAATATTAGGGACAAACTAATAAGAAATGTTATAGAACCTCCGAAAAATATTCTATTCTTTCCATGGTAGTTAGAAGGATTTAAAGGGTGTGGACACTGCTACAGTTGCGTAAGGGTTCCAACTAACATTAGAAAACGAAATACTTTCATTAACCCTAGAAATTTAAAAGAGTATGAGATCAAAGATTTGATCACATGTGACACAAAAGGGGTAATCTACACAATAAAATGCCCATGCAACCTCCTGTATATTGGACGTACAAAAAAAAACTGGGAGAGAGAATGAGGGAGCATGTGTATATTATTAATATAGGCCTTGAGAAACATCACCTATACAAGCATTTTAAAGTGGTGCATAACCAAAGCTGTAGATATATCCAATTCTGGGGAATAGAGGCACACAGGAAGCATTGGAGGGGAGGAAACTTTGTATGGGAAATCAGCAAGAGGGAATCCTGGTGGATTCACCAACTTGGATCCCTTATGTCGGGGGGACTTAATAAAGATTTTGATTTGGGTTGTTTTTTGGGTAACAGTTAACACCATTCATGTCCATTAGATCTGAATCTAGATTTAGATTCAGACCCCCTCCCATTTAAATAGATCTATACAGGTGTATTGGATGTATTGAGAGAAGTGTGACAACTGTAAGGGTGTATTACACTGGAGTTTAACTATATATACCTCACTGTGGAATAATCCATCTATATACCCTGTTAGAACTCTATTCTGTATAACATCACCATAAACAAAGTTGTTTTTGGGGTGTTAAATATTAATCACAATTAAACTATATAGTATCCAATTCAGTAAGAATAATGTATTCAGCCAATGAACATATTAGAGCACACCATACCAAAATGGATATAATATCGGTGTAATTATTCATATTCCCCGATATATGTGACAGTTGAAAATAGATCTTCTTATCAACTGGCTACATGCATCGGGTACACACATACTACACATGCAATGCAAGAGTAGAAATAGAGTCAAATATATCTAGTCCCGTTAGGCATGGCTGGCATTTACCCTGATACATATGGCACTTTTCCACTGCAAGTACTGGCTCGGCTCTACTCGGCCCTGCTTGGCCCAGTTTGCTTTTCCACTGCTGGTACCGCATGGTACGGTGTTGGAACGGTTCGATACGGTACGGTATGGTTTGATTTTCCACTAAAGTAGTACTAAAGTTAAGTGGGTGGGATAACAACGGGGTGGGTGGGATTCTCTGACCAATCAGTGGCTAGTAGTGACTGCATGCAAAGGATTGTGGCATATGGTACCAGTTATGGTACCTGTTGGAATCACAATCGAGTAGGTACTGTTTTTTTCAGAGCCGTACCGTGCCGTACTGTTCGGTTCCATGCAGTGGAAAAGCGCCGCCGTACGGTACCGTACTAAACCGTTCCGACACTATACCATGCGGTACCAGCAGTGGAAAAGCACAAAAGCGTGCCGAACCGTTCGGTTCCATGCAGTGGAAAAGCGCCAATATTGGGGAGGCACCATATATGTTTAGAAATATCTAATATCCGCTTACTATTTAATAGACACCATTTCTCCTATCTCCGTGCAAGCCCAATAGGGAGAAACGCCACGTCAGAGCAAGGAGGAGCCACGCCGTCATACACCATACCGCGGTCTGGACTGCAGACAACCACGGACAGCGACACCCAGAGGCATTTGTGTACTTTACTAAATGTAAGTGTATTTACCAAAAATAAAATCTTTGTTTTGGGGATAATGCACTATGTTTGGCTTCCTTCCTTGTTCCCTATGTGGATACACCTTGGATGTTGAATTGAGCACTTATGCCAGGAGTTCTTCTTCACCACTGTCAGTACAAGATAACCAGAGAATATATATTCCAAAGCTCTCCAAATCCATCATCTGGTAAGAGGCCTTTGTGGTATTTAATAAGGTAAAGGTGTCCCACTTATACCCTCACCCGTGGTGATATAAGAGGCTCCATTTGGATTGATCGTTATCTATGCCCTTTTTGACACATTTCTGGTAAGAAGTAAATCTGGAAAGGTGGTGGGAAACTGTCACATCCCTTGCCAATATCACTTCATTATCATCGTCACCATTTCACGTTTTTGGACACACCTGTTGGAAATTTGAATTGGAAATTGGGACTTTTTCATTTTTCACTTGATTGTGGACAATTTATTTGAATTTATACGTCACAGGAATTGATTTTTGTACAATTGAATATATTTCACATATAGTGTATATGTAAATGTTGATTTATATTTGCACATTAGTTTTGTAGCGCACCAAACTTTTCTCACTATCACTATATTTCCATTATTGGATCTTTGGTAGCAGCACAATAATTTTTACCAGCGCACTTTCTCACTTTCTATCATTAAGGATTATCTGAAGCTCTTTTAGACCAAGCTTAGCCACAGGGTCACATACCCTAAGGTGAGATACCCACCTGAAGGGGGGTCACGAATGGGGAGGTGGCACATTGAATCCTACTTTTGGAAATTTTAGCACTGGTGATTGGGATCTGTTTCTCTAACATATGACCACGGTTATCAACTACTCACTAATCACAGACACTATTGATTCAGCACTTTGTTTATTATTGAAGGACTTATTTCATTGTGTCATTATTAATCTATTATATATATTATATATTTATCTTTTTATATATGATGTATTTGTAAGTCCCCTTCAAGTGATATAAGGATATTATACAATTAGTGTGGTACACACAGGTGATTCAGTATCCACAGTACATATTTGCACAGCAATTTATTTTTTATTTTTTCATTTATTCATTTATTTATTTCACTTACACACACCTGAATTGTTTACAATTTTTTTGCAGTTTGTGAACTTTTAAGTTTACATTTGCGCAGCACTCTAATTTTTATATTTTTAAATCAGAAAGAACCACAGCAGTTTGTGAGGCTCCAGCTAACAATGATTTGGGAGGCAGTCCAGGGGAAGAGGGACAGATTTGTACCAGTTTATCGAGAACCCCAAGTATGACCCACATTTTTCAATAGGTTGCAACGCAGTTGACAGGAAGTTTGCAGTATCACTCAAATATAACAAGGTGTTGTCAGCATAGATGGGGATCTTATCTTCGAGATTCCCTCTCTCAAGCTAACTATATCAGGCGATAAGCGTACTCTGGCTGCCAGGGGCTCCAACGTAAGGGTAAACAGCAGGGTTGACAGAGGGAAAAGGTCTCCATTAATTCTAAGCCTTCCTTGGGTCTACTTAAAGAAATTTAACCCATGCCGTAAGTATAGTTCCAAGGTTAAATTTATTTAGGACTGCCTATAGATAGTTCAACTCAACACTGTCAAGAGCTTTGGCAGCATTGAGGGACAAAATGGCTCTATTACCTGGGTTATCCACTGGGATGTGAATGTTAAGAAAAGGTGTCTAATATTGAAAAAGATAGTAGGACAAACTCCAAAAAATTCTTCAAATATATTAATAGTAAAAAGGTTAGGTCTGAGCATGTAGGCACTTTACAAAATAATCTGGAGTGGGTGACTGGGGATAAACAGAAGGCAAATTTAATAAATACTTTCTTCAGCTCTGTGTATACAAAGGGGCATAGGGGAGCTCATGACCATAATGGGGATGGTATTTACACAGCCCCAAATGATCCACAATGACTCAATAGCGATGTGGTCCAGAAATATTTAGACAGAATAAAGGTGGAGAAAGCACCTGGGCCAAATTAAATCCACCCACACATCCTAAAATAATTGAGCTCTGCCATTTCAAAGCCTTTGTTTGTAATTTTTAGGGACTCAGACTGGAATAGTACCACTGGATTGGCATAGGGCCAATGTGGTGCCTATATTTAAAATGGGATCAAAGTCTTTGCCAAGTAACTATAGACCTGTTAGTTTAACTTCTATAGTCAGGAAGATACAGGAGAGTTTAAAAAAGACCACATAGATGAGTTCTTGCTGGAAAAAAATATTTTAAGCAACAGACAGAACATGAAAGACAGAAGTTGTCAAACAAACCTGATTTCTTTTTTGAGGAGGTATGTAAAACCTTGGACAGAGAGGTGGCTGTGGACATAGATACTTGGATTTTGCAAAAGTGTTTGACACAGTTCCCCACACACGGCTAATGTGTGAGGTAAGGTCTGCAGGCTTGGAAAGATCAGTTTGTAAATCGATTGAAAATTGGCAAAAAAAAAAGGAATTCAGAGAGTAGTGGTAATGATTCTTACTCTGAATGGTCTATGGTTTTCAGTGGTGTATCCCAAGGTTTAGTGTTGGGACCCTTACTTTTTAATAACTTTATAAATGACATAGGCTCTGGGATTAAAAGTACTATTTTAGTCTTTGCAGATGAAACCAAACAGTGGAATACATTCCTTACAGGATGTCTCCAACTTACAAGCCAACCTCAATGCACTGTTTCATTAGTCAACTATGTGGTGAATGAGATTTAATGTTGATAAATGTAAAGTTATGCACTTGAGGGCTAAGAATATGCATGCATCATACATACTAGGGGGAGTTCAACTGGGGCAATCCATAGTGGAGAAGGATCTGGGTATTCTGGTAGATCATAAGCTTACTTATTGCATGCAATGCCAAGCTGCAGTTTCCAAAGCAAGCAAAGTCCTTTCTTGTAATAACCCTTGGTCTACCGGCAGGGCCCAGTGGACCCTGTAAGTAAAATATATATATATAAACTGCGCTAACTCATAAAAATTAAGCAGCTAGCACACTCAACTGACACGTGTTAAAAACCAAAATAAAAAAAAATAACGTGCAGCGATAAGAAAAAATATATACTCAATAAAGATGTATATTAAATGAATAATGTGAATAATGTGAATAGAGTATCAAAAAGTACAAAGTGAAAATAAGATTCCAGGGTGATGTGTGTGATCCACAGAGGACATCAGATCCCAACAACGACAGGAAAGAAAAATAATTGCGCTCACTTCTTAGCGCTGCACATTATTTTTATTTATTTTGGACCCTGTAAGTAGTTTGTGTTGTGTTTTTTCATTGAAAATTATTAATATTATTTGATAAGAATTTATAACTTTTAATGCTAATTAGTTATAAATCTGAAAGCATTAATTTTTTGTATTTTTATTTTTTTATGTAAATTCAAATTATAGCATCGTACACTGGCAGGGTCCATCAGACCCATGTTGCTCTTCAATGGTTTCTCCGTTAGGACTCATCAAGTCACATGATTACTGTACTGCACTCTGTGAGCCATTTTCAGTCTGCAAATTAGGACATGTTTCTGCATGTTAGGACTTGCTTTCTTAGCTTTTGAAGATTTGTTATGCCTTCCTGACCTGGTGGTGTAGTTTCATCATGGCTCGTAAAAGCCTCAGTAATGAAGAAATACTTAGTTTGTTGAATTCAGATTTTGAATAAGATCAACGCGCATCAAATTACAAGCCATTGGATGACGAAAATGAAATAAATGACATCCTTGTAGAAGATTTTCTACAATATATTCTATTCTATGAATTCTGATGATAGCACCGTCACAGCACCTACAACCCAAAGCGATTTGTTATCTTCATCTGCAAATAGAACTATTTACTATTCAAAAGATAAGAATGAAAAATTTAATTCTGTGCTTATCAACATCCCACAAGGCAGAACGAGGCAAGTGGACATCATTCGGGAAACACCAGGTGTCAGCTAAAAAGACAGACAGACACAATCGAATCATCATTTGTGCTTTTTTTACCAGAAGCCCTTTGTTGAAACCATCCGTAAATGGATCAATAAACAAGGTTCGGCTGTATATGGAGCTCAATGGCTTAATCTAACTACAGATGAATTGTACAAGTTCATTGGTGTACTCATTTTGATCCACGTCTACAAGGGTAAGAATGAAGAAGTGTCTCATTTATGGAGCAGAGAACATGCATGCCCAATATTCAAAAAACCAGTGTGCAGAACTTTCTTTCAGAACATTTACCAGAGTTCTGAGATTTGATAATGCTGTTAGATGACAAAATCGTTCTACTGATAAGTTGCAGCCTATTCGAGAATGCGTTGATCTGGGTAAAAAAACTCTTTCTGAAGCATTTGTTCCTAGAGAGTCGATGACAGTTGATGAACAACTAGTAACTTTTTGTGGTCGTTTCCATTTCAAACAATATATTCCATTGAAGTCAAGGAAATATGGCATAAAAATATGGGCAATATGCAACAGCAGAACTTCCTATGCATACGATATGCAGGTGTTCACCAGAAAATGTCAAGACCAAGGAAGGTAAGTGAATAAGGGGGAGTGAGTGGTAATGGATTTGGCTCAAGCAATATTACTTTCTGGAAAAAACATCACTTGCGATAACTTATTCACGGACCTGCAGTTAGCTAAAAAATTACTGGAGAAGAAAATCACAGTTGTTGGAACAATTCATGAAATTAAAAAAGAACTGTCCCAAGAATTTGTGACCACAAAAAAAACAAAAAAATGTCAACACTACTCTGTTTGGTTTCCAGAAAGACTTGATGATTGCATCATACTGTCCCAAGAAAAACAAAGTTGTTACCCTCTTGAGCTCTATACATTTTCAACCTTCTGTTCAAAACTGAGAAGACAAAAAAACAGAGATAATTTAGTCATACAATGAGACAAAAGGAGGCGTTGATACGTTGGATCAGATGGTTCATACTAACAGTACCTAACGAATGACCAGAAGATGGCCAATGGTTATATTTTATAACATTTTGGATATTAGTGCTATCAACGCCTACATTATCTGGATGTCGCTAAAACCAGACTGGAATGCAAGTAAACTGCACAAAAGGAAGGTTTTCCTTACACATCTTGGGAACACACTGGCTGGAGTATCTGAGGGGCCTGACGTTCCTCAAACTTCTACCTCAGAAGAATCACCAA
This sequence comes from Pelophylax lessonae, assembly GCF_965119305.1. Classification (NCBI taxonomy): domain Eukaryota; kingdom Metazoa; phylum Chordata; class Amphibia; order Anura; family Ranidae; genus Pelophylax; species Pelophylax lessonae. The sequence goes on from NC_138777.1 coordinate 113,164,658, forward strand.
GAAAGAAAGCATGTTGCAGTATTTGACCTAACAGCAAAGACAGAAAATCTCAAACAGTGTGTTGTGTGTGTACAAAAAAAAAAAAATGTATATCAAGAACATGTTTCACACACATGTGGTGTGTTTGAACTGTGGACAGTGAAACATTTTCATCATATTAGCATAACGCTTCTAACTACTAGTGATGGGCTTTATGTTCGAGTCGAACCTACGTTCCACTCGAGCATTGGGTGTTCGTGTGTTCGCGGGAAGCACCATATTCCCTTCCCACACTTTATAATAAAAAGTTACATAGTTACATCAGGTTAAAAAAAAAACACAAGTCCATCTGGCTCAACCAATAAAAAACAAAAAAACAGTAAAGAAAACACAACCACGCAATCCCATATACACATTCCTATACCTGCAGTTGATCCAGAGGAAGGTGAAACACCCCAACAAAGCATGATCCAATTCTCTACAGCAGGGGAAAAAAATCCTTCCTGATCCCCGAGAGGCAATCTGATATTCCCTGGATCAACTTTACCTATAAATATTAGTACCCAGTTATATTATGTACATATAGGAAAGAACCCAGGCCTTTTTTAAAGCAATCTAGTGAACTGGCCAGAACCACCTCTGGAGGGAGTCTATTCCACATTTTCACAGCTCTTACTGTGAAGAAACCTTTTCTTATTTGGAGACAAAATCTCTTTTCCTCTAGACGTAAAGAGTGCCCCCTTTTCCTCTCGGATGACCTTACAGTGAATAACTCAACATCAAGTTCACTATATGGACCCCATATGCATTTATACATGTTGATTATATCCTCCCTTAATCTCCTCTTCTCAAGTTATAACTGAAAAGTTATAAAAATCCCCCCCAAATTTTTTTAAAAATAATAATAAAACAGTTTATAGTGCACCAAGCACAAAAGTATTGCACCCAAGCATTATATTTCCATCCCACATTCTATAATAAAAAGTTATAAAACCCACCCAAAAATATCCCCATCATGTCCGAAAGGCCAACAAGGCCCCACCATTATGCACGGAGGAGTTACCAGAATTATTTGCTCATAGTGTCAGTTACATGATGCTGGAGGATGCACAACAATTTGAATGCCCTGATGTTGGTTCCCAGGTTGATGAAGGGAATAATGTGAGCCTTGAGAGGGGGTAACAATGACGGACAAGAAACTAGCAGCCGTGTTCCCCTGGCTGCAGCATACTGCCAAGTTTGCTCCAGTGATGAGGAGGGAGGGGATGATGAGGTCACTGGCTGTACTGGGGTGACTGAGAGAATAGAGGAGGAAAGTAAGGAGGAGGAGGCACAACTCCAATGAGGCAGGATGTCCTCCAGGGGCCAGCTTAATGGCAGCCACCCTATTGCATCACACCACAGAGCTCCACAGGTGCAGGGCACTGCTTACTCCCCGCTGACTTCCAAAAGTTTGTTGGTGTGGGCCGCAGCGTTGCTGTTTGCAATCTCTGTCTGAAGTGGATCAAGCGTGGCCAGAACACCAGCTGCTTGGGCACCACATGCTTAACAAGAAATATGACGACCCGCCATGGCAACAGCTGAAAGGCCCACATCATAAAAAATGCAGCCTTCTTCTTGCTCCTCATCTGGGATCTCTACCCCCTACTAAAATTCAAGTCTTTTCAAAAACCTGCACTGAGAGGGATGATGGTTTAGCAATGGGTGCTACAGGTACTTACACCCAATCTGCTAGCAGTACACCACCGCTTGATTTGACCAGCAGGCAAATTTCGCTACCCCAGTTGCTGAACCATAAAAAACAATACCAGCCATCCACATGCTCAGCGTCTAAATGCTAGCTTGGCCAAATTGCTAGCACTACAACTGCTGCCTTTTCGTCTGTTAGATACGGCCCTCTTTTGTGAATTTGCGGAATGTGCTGTGCCACAGTGGCAGGTTCCAAAAAGAAATTGCTTTTCACGTAAGGCCATTCCAGCTCTGTGCCAGCTCTGTGCCAGCTCTGTACCTGGAAGGCAATGTTTTGGCCTCGTTGGACAGAGTGGCCAGCAGGAAAGTTCACATTACTGCTGACTCACGGTCCAGCAGGTATGGTCAGGGATGTTACATTTCCTTCACGGTGCCATGGGTAGCTCTGCTGGCATTTGGGAAGGACCCAGGACAGGGTTCAGTGCTGGAGCTTGTTACACCACCACACCTCCAAAAAGCTGGTGGCAATTCTGCCACATCTGTCTGCTCCACCCCCTCCTCTTCTTCTTCCTCTATGGCCTCTTCTGTTGAATTGTCCTCTAAACCAGCCATGCTCCTTAAACATTTAAGGGGCTACGCAAGCAGTCAGGCTAAAAGATGCCATGCAGTGCTTCAATTGGTCTTTCTAGGGGACAGGAGCCTCACCCGGGCAGAGATTTTGTCAGCTCTACAGGGGCAGGCTCAGAGGTGGTTTACACCACAGAAGCTTGAGACAGGAATGGTTCAACAATGGCACCAACCTTCTCTCCACCCTCTGACAGGAACACTTGACACATGTTCCATGCTTGCCACATGTCCTGAATTTGGTGGTGCAGTGTTTCTTAAACAAATACCTGGGCTTACAAGATCTTCTGAGGCTGTGGCCATTTCCGGTGGTCATACAATGCCAGTGCTCGGCTGGCTGACATTCAACGGCAATTCAACCTGCCCACCAACCGCTTCATTCGTGACAAGCCCATGAGGTGGAACTCAACAATGGCAATGCTGCAGTGGCTGCACACGCAGCAGAGGGCCATCAATGAGTACATGTGTGAGTATGGCACAAGGACAGGCTCAGGGGAGCTTAGCTTCAATTCTCCACACCAGTGGCTGCTGATAAAGGATGCATGCACTGTTCTGTTACCATTTGAGGAGGCCACAAGGATGGTGAGCGACAACGATGCATGCATCAGTGACACTATCCCTCTAGTCTTCCTGCTGGAGCACACGCTTCTTAGAATCATGGACATAACACTTGAGGCAGAACAGCAGGAGGAAGAGGAGGACTTCTTTTTCTCACAAGGCCCCCTTTATGCAGATACCATTCCTGCAGGGCCGCAAAACACACAGAAGGAAGAGGGGGAGATGGAGGATTCTATCAGCATGGATGTAGAGGATAAAATACAGCAGTTTTCAAGGGATGGTTTTCAGTCTTTCGAAATCCCAGGAGTAGTACATGGCTGGGAGAAGGTAGTTTCTGACAATGTCATCCTTAGTGACCCAGAGGACTCAGAATCTCATGCCTCCTCAAACTTATGCTGGATGGGCTCCCTGATTCTCAAAAGGACCTGAGGATTTGTGGTATCAAGGAGAGGGATCATTACTGGTAGGCAACCCTTCTTCATCCCTGTTACAAGAGTAAAGTTGCAGAGCTAATCCTGTCTTCACAGAGGGTGCAGTGGATGAAACATCTTGAGAATGCCTTGAAGAACAATTAGTGTAACACCTTTCCAGACACTGGGAGGTTACCATTTCCTGGACAATGTATTTCTGAGGCTTCGTTCGCTCAAAGGAGGAGCGGTGGAGAAGGTGGCTGGCTGACCAATGCCTTTAAACAATTCTTTAGTCCTCAGCATTCAGTGCTGTTAGGTTTAAGCAACCATAAGCAGCGTTTGCATCATATGGTGCAGGATTATCTAGGGGCAAAAGCAGACTTGGAGACATTTCCAACTGAGCATTCACTGGGTTACTGTGTCTTGAGGATGGACCACTGGCCAGAACATACTCAATATGAAATTGAGCTACTGGCCTGTCCTGCTCCCAGCATGCTTTATGAATGGATATTCAGTGCTGCTGGATGTTTTGTGATGGATAAAAGAGTGTGTCTGTCCACAGACTCTGTTGACCGGCTGACATTTATCACAATGAATAAGTCCTGCATCAACAGCAGCTATCAAGCCGCTGATGCTAGTGTAACTGGTTGAATTTGCTAGGGATCTGGGATCCCTTGAAGACTGCCTATGCTGCCTATCCTATTCCTGAATCTTGATTATGCTAGCTTTCAACAATGTATTTTGTTTAAGGCATCACAAACACCCAAGGCCCAATTTTTATGCACCTGTTTGACAGGTGCATGTAATTTAAATATTTTTTTCTAATTCTTAACAGCAGGGCCTGTTCCTGCACCACCTAGTAAAAGTTACTGTGAGGGGGTTACAGTGTTCAGGCACCACCAACACCAAAGGCCCAATTTTTCTGCATCTGACAGATGCATGTAATTTCATTTTTTTTTCTAATTGTATACAGCAGAGCCAGTTCCTGGGCCCAGAAAGAGTAACTGTGAGGGGTTACAGTGTTCTGGAACCACCAACACCCAAGGCCCAATTGTTCTGCACCTGTTTAACAACCTGTATGTATTTTCAATTTTTTTTCCAATTTTTAACAGCCGGGCCATTCCTGCATCTAGCAGGAGTAACTGTGAGGGGTTACATTGCTCAGGCACCACCAATACCCAAGGCCCATTTTTTCTGCACATTTTTGACAGGTGCATGTCATTTCAATTTGTTTTTTCAATTTTTAACAGCAGAGCCTGTTCCTGTGCCCAGAAAGAGTAACTGTGAGGGATTACAGTGTTCAGGCACCACCAAACCCAGGGACCCAATTTTTCTGCACCTGTTTGACAGGTGCATGTCATTTGAATTTTTATTTCTAATTTTATACAGCAGGGCCTGTTCTTGCACCCAGCAAGAGTAACTGTGAGGGGTTACAGTGTTTGGGAACCACTAACGCCCAAGCCCCAATTTTTCTGAACCTGTTTGACAGGTGCATGCAAATTCAAAGTTATTTCTAATTTTTAACAGCAGGGCCCATTCCTGTGCCCAGCAAGAGTAACTGTGAGGGGTTACAGTGTTCAGGCACCACTAGGGATGGGTGAACAGTTTGGGCCGAGCATAAGTTTGGCCTAAACATCGCCCATTCAGGTACTTACCTAACACCTGAACTTTCTCGGAACTTAGCAGGATGTTCTGTGCCTGCCGAACGCACAGTCAGTAGATTGTTAAGGCTTCCCTGCTGAGAGCTGAATTTAAAAAAAATTATTGTAAAAATGTAAATTAAAAAAATTTGGGGTAAAAACAGCTTGGGGGACCCTTTGGGTCTTGTATGGCTTTTGAAGAGGAACCCCATGACAGAATTAGGAAAAAAATGGCGTAGGGTTTCCCCCCCAAACCCCCAAAAAAATCTATACCAGGCTCTTCCGGTCTAGTATAGATTTTAAGGGGAACTCCACGCCAACATTTTTTAAACAAACGGCGTGGGGTTTCCCCAAAATGCATATTGAACCCTTATCAGAGCATGCAGCCTGGCAGGCCAGGAAAGGGGGGGCAAGAGAGTGCCCCTCCCCTCCTGAACCATACCAGGCCACATGCCCTCAACATGGGGAGGGTCGTTTGGGTGCCCCCCAATGCACCTTTTCCCCATGTTGATGGGGACAGGGTCTCTTCCTGACAACCCTGGGCTGTGCTTGTGGAGGTCTGCGGGTGAGGGGCTTATCGGAATCTGGAAGCCCCCTTTAACAAGGGGGCCCCAGATCCTGGCTCCCCCATGTGAATGGGTATCGGGTACATTGTACTCCTACCCATTCACCAAAAAAGTGAACAAAAACATAAACACACAAGGAAGTTTTTGACTTGTCCTTTATTTAAAAATAAAAAAATAGTGTCCTCTGATGTAAATCCATTGTTAATCATGCTGCACCCGCTGACCCGAAAAAAAAAAAAAGTTACGCTCTTGGTGAACGCTTTTTTTGTGTACTGCCTATTCAGGCTTTCCGCGGACTCCTCTTTGCGATGGAAGGAAGATATCCTTCACAAACTGAAAAGGTTCTTTACTGAGTTGTAAAAATGTTCAATAGCCTTCCTTAGGAAATGGTTGAGCCAACTCAGTAGATTCAAAACAGGTTTCTACATGAATAACATACAAATGGATTTATCCAACTGCCTTTGGGAATAAGGGTGAACATTTTTCAATCTTTGAGCTATAGATCAAGTTTGTTGCCTTTCTTTATTTAGATTTTGAGGATGCTAGTTTTTTTTAACTAAATGGATATGTATCTCTTTTTTTTTTTTTTTTGCAACCCAACTATAAAGTCCAGTAATTTCATTACAGCAGAAATAAACCCAAACGGAAACATTTATTATATTGCAACTTACCAATTCTTAGATGTTTTGTTCTTTTTTTTTTTTTTTTTCATCTGGTGATCTACAGTAAGTTTGTTGTTTTTCAAAAGAACAAGCTTTACTGCAGATGTAGCAGTTACAGGGATGAGACAGACAAGTTCTTATATAGGGAATGGGCAGGGCCACACCAGTGATGTCATCTGGCAGCTCCACCCCTCGTGAAATCATCGACCCAGCATGCACCAGTTCGCAACCTCACGTGGCCCCGCCTATTCCCTATATAAGAACTGTCAAACCACGAATAGGCAGTCAGCGGGAAGCGTTCACCGAGAGTGGAGCTTTTTTTTTCTTTCAGGTCAGCGGGTGACGCGGGCAGTGTGATTGACAATGGATTTACATTTTTTATTTTCATTTTTGAATAAAAGACTTGTCAAAAACTGTCTTATGTGTTTGTTTGTACACTTTTTGGTGAATGGGTAGATGTACGATGTACCCGATACCCATTTACATAGGGGGGGCAGGATCTTTACCTGATACCCATTCCCATAGGTGGGCCGGGACCCCGACAACCACAGCACAGCGTTGTAGGGAAGAGGCTCTTGTTCCCATCAACATGGGAACAGGGTGCTCTGAGGCAGGGGGGGACGCCCCTGCCCCAGAGCACCCCCCTCATGTTGAGGGTATGGTTCAGGAAGGGGGGCACTCCTTTTTTTTTTTTAATCTGTATTGCCGGGAGCTGACAATACATTACAGCCGCTGAGTTAATCACTTTAAGGTCATCCCAGAGGAGAAGGGGGCAATCTTTACAATTAGAGGAAAAGAGATTTCGTCTCCAAATATGGAAAGGTTTTTTCACAGTAAGAGCTGTGAAAACGTAGTATGGACTCCCTCCAGAGTTGGTTCTGGCTAGCTCAGTAGGTTGCTTTAAAAAAAGACCTGGATTCTTTCCTAGGTGTATATAATATAACTGGGTACTAATATTTACTGGTAAAGTTGATCCAGGGAATATCCAATTGCCTCTCAGGGGATCAAAAAGGATTTTTTTCCCTGCTGTAGCAAATTGGATCATGCTTTGCTGGGTTTTTTTTCGCCTTCCTCTGGATCAACTGTGTGTATAGAATAGTGTATATGGAATTGAATGGTTGTGTTTTTTTTTTTTTTTTTCTGGGTAAGCTAGATGGACTTGTGTCTTTTTTCAAACTGACTAACTATGTAACTATGTAATATTGAGGGCTGTGGATCTTGAGGAAATGAATACCTATTGGCCCACATGTACCAGTTTAAGGATAACCTTTGCTTCTCTAGTAACCAAAATGCAGGTCAGTAGCTTCACATCCATATTCAATAAGGATATACGGTAGGCCTGTATCAGCTTTGCTGAAGCTTATCCTTACCCAGTTTAGGTATTACAATAATGATAGCGTCATTCATAGATGAAGGTAGCCTACCTTCCTCAGCTGCAGGTTGAAGGTATCAAGTAATGCAGGAAGTAAGAAGTCTCCATAGCATTTGTAAATCATAACTGGAAGGCCATCAGTACCTGACGAATATAGAGATTTTATCCAATGTAAGAGGAACATTTAACATTTTAAAGTGATTTTAAAGTATTTTTTTTAAATACCAAACATGTTATGTTTACCTGCTTTGTGCATTGGTTTTGCACAGAGCAGCCCTCATCTTCTTGGATCCCCCAAATGCATTCCTAGACCCTCCCTCCTGCCGAGTGCCCCCAGAGCAAGCAGTTTACAATTGGTGCACCCAAGCAGTCTTGCTCCTGAGCTGAAGTTCTGCATCTGGCATTAGGTGAGTTTCTTTAATGACTATGGAAGGATTGCACGCCTCAACGCATTAAACACAGACATACGTTTCAATCCACCTCCTATTCCCCGAATGTTCCAGGACACATTAGTGTAAATAGTAGCCTAAGCTTAATCAACAATACAGTAAACACCATAGAGAGCACACAGCCTAAAGGAACATAGGCCAATATAACAGAAATGGAGTGTCCCATCTTCAATGTCAGGAGCCACCGCCAGACTACAGTTATAGCAACGGCAACAAAACTGTACAGAAGGCAGAGTCCATGGGTGTAGAGATATGCAAGCTGTAGCTGTTCCATGGGCCCAACCAGAGCAACAGTTCCAGTCATTGCAACAGGCACTGAACAGATCAGTCAATGTCTGTATAAGCATCAAGAAAACAGAAACTAAAATAAAATAAAACAAAAGGAAAGATGTCCACTCTGGACAAATGTATGAGGGGGTTCTGATAGTATAGGCCCATCTACCAATAAGGAAAACTATCAGTTCCAAATCAAACACTGTGTATCACAGGTAGCACAGGGCATTCCTTGTCTGCCTTGTAGGATAAGTGGAAAATTAAGTCTCAGAAGTTTAGAGTAAGGTACAGTAAGGCATACAACAACATGCAGCTCTCACTTATGCAGCTAATGGTTGCTTAAACGTGCATTCCACTTGAACTAGCCATTCTGTAGCATCCATCAGATCGTCAAAAAAGTGGGTCTCACTGTTAGTGACCAAAGGTGGGCAGGGAAGAGAATGGCATATGGTGCACTGAGGCAAAAAGACATTTCCTAAGTTTAGTGAATTAAAATGTAGTGAGTTTAGTTGCTTGCATTGAAGTTCAGCTGAGAAGTCAGGATATTTTAGTGTTATCCACAAGAAGGGCATCACCCATAGTTTTGGCTTAAGCAAGGATAGCGTCTCTGTCTTTAAAGTTCAGGAGTTTAAAGAGGAATAGCCTAGGAGGTTCTCCTGGTTGTGGGGGTCTGTCAAGGACCATGTGAGCCTGTTCCACAACAAGCACAGCAGAGAATAAGTCTCTGCCAAAAACATTCACTAGCCAGTTTTCAATAAAAGCGACAAGGTTCTTCCCCTCTGCTCATTCAGGAATGCCCACTGCGCACACATTGTTTCTCCTGAGTCTAACCTCTATATCTTCCAGGTGGGCTGCATGGCTGGTATCTAGTGTGTGTGTATATGCTTACCATCTCTCTGCAATGGAGCCCAGTCATTCTCCATGGTGCTCATCTTGCCTTCTAAGGCCGTAGTGGGCTGTGCAGTTTTTGCATGTCTTGTCTAACAAGGGTTAATTTGATTGTTACCCAATTGATCTCAGTGGTGAGATCGGTGGTGGTGTTACAGGAGGTGAGCACTGCAAATATATCTTAGGGCCTGGGTCCTGAATCAGTGGGGCACTGTGCTGCCAGCTGTGTAATGACTGCCTGTGCAGACTGTGTACTTACTGTGTCTCAGGTGGAGGAGCATTCCAAGTCTGTGCTCCACAGATCTACAAGTGGTTTTTCAACAGTGTCGAAGCTCTGGGTCTCTCTGACATGTCCCTTAAGGCCTAGCAAGATGATTCTTTAGCTGGTGTGTTGGCAAAAAGCTTTTGAGCAGCTTCTCTGGCAGAATGTGGTGGGAGTCTGACATCTTGATAGCAGTGTCCGCCACCAATCGAGCGTCCTTACTGCTTTTAGACATTGCCGATTCAGGCAAGACTGTTAGCACATGGAAGGAGAGCTTTCCAAAGAGGTAATGTTCCACACTGGCAGGAGGATGTCAGCAGGATAAATGGACAGAATCTCTGTGGAGAGAACAGTCAGTGCATCCTGCCACATGAGTTGCCAAGCCACCCCCCCCCCCTTGCTCTGCATCCTGTACCTGGCTGCCTTCTACCTGTTTCATTTGTTCCTGATCCCAGTCCTTGAGAAGTCGTTGCTGTCAAAATCCAATAACACATCAGGTAGAATGCCTCCATCCATCTCTAGTATAAATGTTCTGTCATTCATTTTGTGAATACGCTGTGAACAAGGCTGTATGCTGAAACAAGTCTTTAATTTTATGTAGAAAATTAAGATTTTCATGGGATTATGGAGTTGCAAGCTACATCTTTCTTGGAGCAGAATTCCTCCATCCACCTTGATGGAGGCTGGCCTTAGACTGTTCATTTTTTTTCATTCATTTTTTTTTTCAATCAGCCAGTGAGGTGGTTGAAAAACAAAAAAAAAACAAAATGAGTGGATTCTCTCATTCACATATACAAGATGGATGGAGGATTCCTCCCCATTGTGCCACTGTATTCTGACAGGGGGACCCCTCCACTGTCAGGTTACGCTGGTCAGCGCCTGAAGCTGATTGGCTGCAAGCCGCTGACCAGCAAATGTTTTCCAACAGTTCAATTTGACAGAAGTATAGCTGAAACATTCATGGTGGATTAAAATTAAACCATCCCCAGCTAAACCAAATGCATTTTGATCCATCTATGGGCAGCTTTACTTGTGCAAAGGGTGTGCTGAAAGTGGTTAAACCTTGTGGCAACACTCACGGTATTGTGTATATGACAATATGGAGGACAGTATATAAGACTAAATATAGTAAGCTGATGCTTTCCGATATTTGGATGTGTAACTGAAAAGAACAAAAAAAACTTTATAAATGTTTTTCTTCTTGATAATATGCACTTATATATTCCCTTTATATTGGTAACTGTATAATCTACAGTATGTGCCAGATGCACACTCTCTTCAATTAACATAGTAACATGTACAATATGTAATACATACAGTATACATAGCATACCTTATTTTATTTTAAACTGTGTTTAAATGGGCTTCATATTAATGTTTAGTAGAAATAAAAGAAAAAAAAAACTGAGCAAACATAAAATATTTCTGATGCAACAGTAATTGTAGGTGATTTTTTATAGGAAAAGTTTAAACAGCATACATCTGTAGAAGAAATAACGACATGCAATATTAACATACATACATATAGCATTATATATGAGACATAATCATAATGTTGCTGTTGACAATTTATTACCAAGGACATGTGAATGAAGAAACCCTGGTCACTTATTGCTTCCAACAAGCACCCTTCTTAGGAAACAAAGCCCACTGGTTGAACAAGTAGTAGATGTAACAAATAGAGAAACAAACATTCCTCTACAGAGTTCATTTCAAGGACGTTAATAAACAGGAAACATATCAAAGAATGACTGGCTTTGTCCTAAGAGCATGCATATATAAGGACATAAGTGGGTGTGCAGAATACAATCTAACCTATTTCAAGGCCACAAGCAAAGCAACCTCACAGCACCTATTTTATTTTTTCATATATAGCTTCTGATTATAGCCTTCCAAGATAATTAGTGAGGATAAAATATTTTATACCAATTCTGATTCACTGAAACTGACTGCCATTTTAAATCTTTAAAATAAACTGATCAGGATAAAAAAAGGTTTAAAAAGTACCTTTGGTAAGGTGATCAAAGGGTTATGTCACCTGTGGTTTGACAGTTGCTGACCCACTCCAAAAAATGGAGGCCATAGAGTTGACTGGCCTGCAATTCCCATTTTTGGTGACCTCTGCTGAAGTATCAGGCTTACAGTAAATGATGCAATTAAGGTTTTAAGAATTAAAATGCTTAAAAAAAATGCAAGGGATCTGCTCACACAGTAACATAAAATCAAGCATCCTAAAAGCAATCCCGTGCTATTCAAATTTATACACAAAGCCATGACCTTCAAATGAAAGATAGTAAATACTTACAGTACCTTACCTGCTTCCCACACCACTGAATATCCTTCCAGTGATGCAAAACTGTCTCTGTAGTATACTAGAAATTGAACAGGGTAGTGACATGGAGATCAGCTGTAAGAACCTCTGAGTGCTGCAGGGTACCCAGGAGATAAATACTCTTAGAAGTGTAGGCTTACCAGAAGATTTTGATGGATAATTTTGTAGCTTTTGAATAGTGTTGGCAAGGACAGTGTGAAAGGTATTTAAACGAGAAGTGCAGCCAAAACTAATTTCCAGGCCAGGCTGGGGCATGATCGCGACACTGGAGTCAGGATCCGCCCACATGCCTGAATCGGTACCCAGCTCAGCCTCTCAGAGAGCAGCTGAGAGCCTGAGCCGGCCACTCCTGCGCCCTTTACAGCCCAGCGCTCTAGTGAGTGAGGAGGAGGCAGAGCAGAGAGCTGCTGACTGACAGTCACTAGCTCTCTGTTCAGGGAGCTGCAGGAACTGAGCGATCGGCGGTGTTTGATCGCTTGGTTTTCGGTGTTAGAGGCTCCGGGGGACAGATGCAGCATCAGACCGATGCTGCATACACCTAGGTAAGTATGATTCTTAATTTTTAAAAAAACATACATCTCTTTTAACTTCTTCTTTTACAGATATGGTATTTTGGGTAATTTAAAAAAGTCTCTTAAAATCTCGCACAGCAATTTGAGATTATAACACTCCTCCACTATTTAAAGTGTCACTAAACCCACAACAGTAAAATCAGTGTGTATATGCATTAAAGTGTGCATGTTATACTCATTGTGGAACCTAAGGGGTGCATGCATTGTGTAAATATACTGTTTGATCCTGTTTTCTCTGATCCTCCCCTACTTCCACTGTCCCCAATTTATCTCCTGATAAAACTGAGCCTTGGGGTCACTCTGCACATGCTCAGTTTGGTGTGTATTGCTAAAGAGTTTTTTTTAAAGGGGGCATGTGATCAGTTTAGGGCCAATCAGCACTGTTCAGGGAGAGGGCCAGGGGTCCTGCAGCCTCATAGGACAGTCAGAGTAGAATGAAAACTCGTACAAGCTTTAACCAGACACTGACAAAAGTCATAAGACTGCTATATACTGCTGATGAAAAAAGGTATTTAGAAAAGGGGAAATTGTGTAGTAATAAAGTTTTTAACATTTATTGCACAAGGTTAATAACACTTACAAGATGTAAGAAATAGTCAATCTCATCAAATTGTCATCATTGCCTCTTCCGGTGACGTCACTTCCACCCGTGCGATCCACGCTGGTAAGGGTGGACTTCCTGGAACTGCTAGGTGTCCTTGCCTGTTCACATCCTTCACCCAGCCACCCGGACCGCCGGAGGAACCTGCAAGATGGCAGAAACCACGAGATTGATGACAATTTGATGAGTGTTTCTTACATCTTGTAAGTATTTTTAACCTTGTGCATTAAATAATAAAAACTTTAAGACTACACTCAGGGAGCGCCACCTCTCTTTCCCCTTTTCTGTCTATTTTACAGAGTTTTGGACACACTCTCAGGGCGACTGCCTCCTATAATTTTAACTACTCATGTACTTGGATTAAATACATTTTCTGAATAGTAGTCAAGAAGAAATCATTGCCTAGGGCATACACCTTTCTGTGCACCAGAATTTTATTTAATGAGAAATTATATTACTAAAATAATTGCATTTCCATGCTCTGTGTACTTTGGGAGACCAGATATAGTGAATGCATGTTCCTGGGTTTAGTACCACTTTAATAGAGCATTGTATAGTTTGATCTTTTTCAATACAAGTTTTATGAAAAGAGATATGTATTGTTCTGTGCAATGTAACCAGGCAACTAATATATAAAATGGGAGAAACAGTATGAGTTGTTCTTACATTCTCATAATCTTTATTCATGATCTCTAAAGTGAAGGATAAACCCATCCTTCTTAAGGTTATTAAACTGTTCCCACAAAGTTGGGAGCACAAAGGGGCCAAGTCCAACCCCTGAAAAATAACCCCAAACTATAATCCCCCCTCCACCAAATGATTTGGACCAGTGCACAAAGCTAGGGCCATAAAGACATGGATGAGCAAGTTTGGGGCGGAGGAACTTGACTGACCTGTACAGAGTCCTGAACTAAACCAGATAGAACACCTTTGGGATGAATTAGAGTGAAGGCTCCTAAACATTGTGGGCAGCCTTCCCAGAAGAGTTGAAGCTGTTATAACTGCAAAGGGTGGGCCAACTCAATATTGAACAAATTAGCATTTAGAGGGTTAAGACAAACCTTTTACCACTGACAAGGGTGCTTACATTGGCCAGCTGTTATTCATTTATATAAAACCTTTATCTCAAAAGGAAAAGCATTTTGCTGTAACTGCTGATTCAGTGTTAGCTGGAGATCAGCTTCAATTTGTTAGTCAGATCTATCTAAATCTGCTAGTCATACATAACCCACTCCTCAAACTGCCAATGCTGCTGTCCAAAGGTGTTTGCTTTACTACTTCATCCAGAATGCAGACATCATAAGACAGGAAATGTGGTACTGGCTGCTTTACTGGGTGAAAAGAAAGGAACAGAATGTAGCCATCACATCGAAGGACTGGTAAGCTGCAATATATTACAGTATCTCACAAAGGGGAGTACACCCCTCACATTTTTTAAAAATAATTTATTATATCTTTTCATGTGACAACACTGAAGAAATCACACTTTGCTACAATGTAAAGTAGTGAATGTACAGCTTGCATAAGTGTAAATAAGCTGTCCCCTCGAAATAACTCAACACACAGCCATTAATGTCTAAACCGCTGGCAACAAAAGCGAGTACACCCCTAAGTTAAAATGTCCAAATTGGGCCCAAAGTGTCAATATTTTGTGTGGCCACCATGATTTTCTAGCACTGCCTTAACACTCTTAAAAATGAAGTTCACCTGAGCTTCACAGTTTGCCACTGGAGTCCTTTTCCACTCCTCCATGACGACATCATGGAGCTGGTGGATGTTAGAAACCTTGTGCTCCTCCACCTTCCGTTTGAGGATGCCCCACAGATGCTCAATAGGGTTTAGGTCTGGAGACATGCTTGGCCAGTCTATCACCTTTACCCTCAGCTTCTTTAGTAAGGCATTGGTCATCTGAGAGGTGTGTTTGGGGTCATTATCACGTTGGAATACTGCCCTGCGGCCCAGTCTCTGAAGGGACGGGATCATGCTCTGTTTCAATATGTCACAGTACAAATAGGCATTCATGGTTCCCTCAATGAACTGTAGCTCCCCAGTGCCGACAGCACTCATGCAGTCCCAGGCCATGACACTCCCACCACCTTGCTTGACTGTAGGCAAGGCTATAGGCAAGACATACTTGTCTTTGTGCTCCTCCCCTGGTTGCCGCCACACACGCTTGACACCGTCTGAACCAAATACCTTTATCTTGTCTCATCATACCAAAGGACATGGTTCCAGTAAAACAGTTTGCTGGCTTTTTTGTGCATCATCTTTAGAAGAGGCTTCCTTCTGGGAACACAGCCATGCAGACCAATTTGATGCAGTGTGTGGCATATGGTCTGAGCACTTACAGGCTGACCTTCCACCCCTTCAACCTCTTCAGCAATCGCAATGCTGGCAACACTCTTACATCTATTTCCCAAAAACAACATCTGGATATGATGCTGAGCACATGCACTCAACTTCTTTGATCGACCATGGCGAGGCCTGTTCTGAGTGGAACCTGTCCTGGTAAACCGCTGTATGGTCTTGGCCACCTGCTGCAGCTCAGTTTCAGGGTGTTAGCAATCAATTCATGGCTATGTGTTGAGTTAATTTGAGGGGACAGCAAATTTACACTGTTATACAAGCTGTACACTCATAGCTTTACATTGTAGGAAAGTGTCATATCTTCAGTGTTGTCACATGAAAAGCTATAATAAAATATTTACAAAAATGGGAGTGGTGTACTCACACTTGTGAGATACTGTATATTCTTGTTTCTGGGTTAAATACCACTTTAAGTAAACCTTGTGTTAAAAAAAAAAACAAGATGCACTGTAATTCGTTTCCCGGAGAGTTGCAACTGGTTTACATTTTAACCACTTTACCCCCAGCCACTGTGCTGCTACTGCGGCACAGTGGCTCGTTCCCGTCCAGCGACGTAGACCTACGTCGCTGGACTCCTCCCCCTGTAGGCGGCGCTCGCGCGCCGCCGGAGGTGCGCTCCCGCTGTTTTCATTCACAGCGGGAGTCGGGCCAGGGGAGGAGCGGCGGCGATCGCCGCTGCTCTGCCCCGATCGTCGGGGAATCGAGTGAGGAGATCCGCCCGCCTGTGTAAACAGAGCGGGCGGATCTCCTAAGTGACAGGCAGGGACAGATCGGAGTGTTCAGCATAGCTGAACATCCGATCTGTCCTTCTGTCACTCAGTCACCTCCCCCCCACACGTCAGTAAGCACCAGGCATACATTAACCCCTCCCTCTCCAATAAAATTAACCCCTTCACTGCCAGTGTCATTTTTACAGTAACAGTGCAGATATATAGCACTGATTACTGCAGTAATGTCACTGGTACCCCCAAAAGTGTCAAAAATGTCAGTCAAGGGTCCGATCTGTCCGCCGCAATGTCGCAGTCCCGCAAAAAAAATTGCAGATCACCGCCATTACGCGTTAAAAAAAAACACCAAAAATGACAGAAATCTTTCCCGTAGTTAGTAAACGCAATAACTTTTGCGCAAACCAATCAAAATACGCTTATCGTGATTTTTTTACCAAACATAGGTAGCAGAAAACAAATTGGCCAAAAATTTTTAAAAAATTAGATTTTTACATTTTTTTTTGGGGGGGGGGGGGGAATTTCATATAAAAAAATGTTAAAAATATTGTTATTTTTTCAAAATAAACGCTCTTTTTTTGTTTATAGCGCAAAAAGTAAAAAGCGGACTGGTGATCAAATACCACCAAAAGAAAGCTCTATTTGTGGGAAAAAAAGGACGTAAATTTTGTTTGGGTACGGCGTCGCACGACCGCGCAATTGTCAGTTAAATTCGCACAGCGCCGAATCGCAAAAAGTGGCCTGGACGGAAGACAGCAAAATCCTCCGGTGGTAAAGTGGTTAAAGGATAAGTTCACCTTTTGACAAAAAATAATACGTGCACCTTTTTTTGAAGACAGAAAATAATAAATGCACATTTTTTACATAGTTACATAGTAGGTGAGGTTGAATAAAGACAATAGTCCATCCAGTTCAACCTGTGTAGGTGTGTGTGACTGTAATCATCTAACATAGCCCTTAATCTCCTGATCCGTGAGATGTAAGTCTAAGAGTCTTTTGAAAGTCACCATACTACCCGCAGAAACCACCTCTTGTGGTAGACAATTCCACAATCTTGTAGCACTAACAGTAAAGAACCCTCCTCGTTGCCTGAGGTTAAAACGCTTCTCCTCTAATCGCATTGTATGTCCTCGAGTCCTCATGCAATTCCTTCGAATGAACAGCTTTTTTTCTAAGCTGAGATCCCCATTAAGATATTTATGAATTGCTATCATGTCCCCTCTCAGACGTCTCTTCTCCAGGGAAAATAAATCGAGCGATTGCAGCCGCTCTTCATAGTGAAGGTCCTCCAACCCCCTAATCAGTTTAGTTGCCCTTCTCTGGACTTTCTCCAGCTCCAACACATCCCTCCTGAGGACTGGCGACCAGAACTGGACAGAATACTCCAGATGCAGTCGGACCAGAGTTTTATAAAGTGGAAGGATTATAGTCTTATCTCTGGAATACATCCCTTTCTTTATGCATGCTAATATTCTGTTGGCTTTGGAAGCTGCCGCTTGACATTGCATGCTGTTGCCTAATCTATCATCAACCAAGACTCCCAGATCTTTCTCCATTTTTGATTCCCCCAAGGGTTCCCCTCCTAACGTGTATTGTGTTTTTGTGTTTTTATGTTTTTAGTCCCCAAGTGCAAAACCTTACACTTCTCCACGTTAAACCTCATTTGCCATGTCGTTGCCCACTCGGTAATTTTGTCCAGGTCATTCTGTAGGACATCTGCTTCATGCTGTGCAGTTATTGTCCTGGCCAATTTTGTGTCATCTGCAAAAACTGATAATGAACTACTGATCCCGTCCTCAATGCTGTTTATGAATAAATTGAACAAGGTTGGTCCCAGGACTGAGCCCTGGGGGACCCCGCTTACTACCTCAGACCAGTCTGAGTATGCGCTGTTTATTACCACCCTTTGGACACGGCCTTTTAGCCAGTTCCGTATCCAAGAGCAAACCCTGCTGTCGATACCTGCAGACCTTATTTTATAAATTAAGCGCTTGTGGGGAACTGTATCAAACGCCTTAGCGAAATCCAAGTACACCACATCCACTGGTCTGCCCCTATCTAGCTCACAGTTCACCTCCTCGTAGAATGCTAAGAGATTGGTTTGACAAGAACGCCCATTTGTAAACCCGTGCTGGTTACTACTGATGATGTTGTTGTCTTTAGCATATTCTACGATATAGTCCCTTATCATCCCCGCCAAAAGTTTACATATTATTGATATCAAGCTGACAGGCCTATAATTTCCCGGGATATGCCTCTGGCCCTTTTTGAATATCGGAATCACGTTAGCCTTCCTCCAATCCCCTGGTACATCTCCTGTCCTAATACTGTCAGCAAAGATCAGGAACAGTGGTCTAGATATAACCTTACTGAGTTCCTTGAGAACTCTCGGATGTACGCCATCCGGGCCTGGTGATTTGTTAGTGTTAAGTTTATCCAGTCTTTCCCTGATTTCACCCTCTGTTAGCCATAGTGGCAAGTCCTGTGTATTACTACTAACCATACAGTCATGGTCAGTGTACCCCTCCTTTTCCTGCGTAACGACTGACGAGAAAAAAGCATTCAGCACGGTTGCTTTTTCAGTGTCCTCTGTAACCATCCTCCCATCATCGTTAATTATGTGTGCAATATGCTCTGCCCTAGTTTTTTTGCTGTTGATATATTTAAAGAATTTCTTTGGGTTTTTTTTACTATCCTCCGCTATTTGTCTCTCAAAGTTGATTTTAGCCATCTTGATTCCTTGTTTACTTTTCTTATTTGCCTCCTTGCATTGCTGGAAGGCCGATACTGTGCCCTCTGATTTATATTTCTTGAAGGCCAATTTTTTTCCCCTAATAAGTTTTTTAACGCTACAGTTTAGCCAGCCAGGTTTGGCTTTGTCTCTTCTAAATTTATTTCCCATAGGAATGCACTGCAAGATGCCTTTGCTTAATATGTTGGGAGAGATGGAGCCGCTCAGGTGTGTAAGTCCAACCTGGTGCTGGTAAGACCCGTCATCCGGATGAAGTGCAAAGAAGTAGTAGAACCGCACTCAGGTAGATGAAAGTAAAATAATGCTTTTTTATTCTTCAAATCATAGATGAACAGACAGTGCAGGGGAACAGGCAATCCAAAGGTTAACGCGTTTCACGGCACATACAGCCGCTTACTCATAACCGTGTTGAGTAAGCGGCTGTATGTGCCGTGAAACGCGTTAACCTTTGGATTGCCTGTTCCCCTGCACTGTCTGTTCATCTATGATTTGAAGAATAAAAAAGCATTATTTTACTTTCATCTACCTGAGTGCGGTTCTACTACTTCTTTGCACTTTGCTTAATATGTTCCTAAAGCATTCCCATTTTTCCTCTGTGGTCAGGGATCCCAGTGTTTGGTCCCAGTTTACCCTTTCCATCAATGAGTACAATTTTGGAAAGTTTGCCCGTCTGAAGTTTAGGGTTCTTATGTTCCCCACTTGCCTTTTTATATTGTTATTTACGCTAAATGTGATCATCTTGTGATCGCTAGAGCCCAGGTTGTCCTGGACTCCTACCTCCGAGATTATGTCTGGGTCTTTAGTGATCAATAGATCCAGGATTGCATTTTCTCTAGTAGGGGAATCCACCAACTGTGACATGTAATCATCCAGTAAGGTTTCCGTGAATAGACGGGCCTTCTGTGAGTGTGCAGTCCCCTCTTCCCAGTCAATGTCAGGGTAATTGAAGTCCCCCAATATGATGACTGATCCCAGTTTTGCCATTTTACCCATTAGTGCTAAAAATTCCAGCTCTACCTCCTCCCCTTGGTTAGGTGGCCTATAGCAAACCCCCACAACTACTTTTCCCTTATCTTCTTCCCTATCGAGTTCAACCCACACAGATTCTAAATCCATGCTCATCCCATCCGTAATGTCACTCCTTTCTAGCACCTTTATATTGTTCTTGACATAGAGACATACCCCTCCCCCTCTTTTTCCTACCCTGTCCTTCCGGTACACTGAATACCCTTGGATATTGGCCAGCCAGTCATGTGAGGGGTCGAACCAAGTTTCTGTTATTCCCACAAGGTCTATGTCCTCCTCATGTACTAACATTTCCAACTCATCCATCTTATTAGCTAAGCTCCTGGCATTAGCATATACCCCTCTTAGATTTATGGAAGTTAAACGTGATTGGCGGTTATGTTTATTTCTGTTTGGTCTGCGGTTTTCCCGCACAGACCCGCCAATTGATGTTGTCGACCTACTGTCGCTGCTGACCCTACAACTGCCTTCAGTCCTCTGCTCCCTCCTGACTGATTCTACTTCTGAGCCCTCCCCCCCGTCTCCTAGTTTAAAAGCCCCTCCAACTTGGTGGCCATCTTTCTCCCCAAAAGAGCTGTACCGTCCCCATTAAGGTGCAGCCCATCCTTACTAAAGAGCCGGTAGCCGACTGAGAAGTCAGCCCAGTTCTCCAGGAACCCAAACCCCTCCTTCCTACACCAATTCCTCAGCCACTTGTTAACTTCCCTAATCTCCTTCTGCCTCTCTTGTGTGGCTCGAGGTACAGGCAATATTTCAGAGAAAACCACCTTTTGCAGGTAAAACATGTGCATTTAATATATTTTTTGTTGCAGGAGCCTGTATTGCCCCAGCGATTAGCAGATCGCTAAAGCTATGCAGGTCTTCTGCAGACTTGTCAGTGTATCTCCTTGCTCGTACCTTTTACGAGCAAGCTGATACACGCTTACAGGAAGAATCAATGAACTGCCACAGCGCTCACAGCACCGTGGTAGTTTATTGAGAGCTACAAGCCGAAAACTGCCAAGGCTGTAAGGACTTGTAGTTTTCAATTCACAGAACACTGTGAATGAGTCATGGAGCCAGCCGGGTTTTTTTCTTAATTGTGACAGCTAGCAGGGGGAGAAGATCCTTTTATAACATTTTATTTGTTAAACCCTGAATATAGGTAACATCCTATGAAAGGTTAACTTATCCTTTAACAACCGCTAATGAGACACAGACTAGACTGTCCCCCAGATTAATACATTCAAGTTGGTAGATGCAGACTGAGATGTTAAAATCCCTCCTGAGATTTCTACTCCACGTATAGTGATCTCAGAGAGTCAACCTAAATGTTACAGATTCAAGAGATTCTCAACCCTAAAGTCACTTATTTGAGGGATTGCTTGCCCAGTCCACATAACTTGTTCCTTGAAAGGAACCAAACATTCACTTGACAGTAACTGTAAAAACTGGCATCATTGCCAATATGATTGTTTAGTAGAACAACAAATGCAAGATGTAATTTGCTACCGTGTGCAGCATGAAACCTCTGCTAGACGGTATGAAAAAGAGAATTGATGCTCGTGCACTTGAGGGGTTGTTATGCGACTTGGAAGCTAGAAACATGACTTCAGCAGGTATTGTCGCTGTCTTGCTGTGCTGCCACTCTCAACGGATCAGGGAAACCCAAAAGAAAACTGAAAAGAAAGACTACAGGGGGCACACCAGCCTAGCACATTACCTTTGAAACAATTTATTTGTTAAAATTGTATGTACATCATACTCACATAAATGGATAAAAAACAAGCACAAAATGGAACAATAAATCCACCAGAAATGTCCCTGGGCTCAGGGAAGGGGGGACGCCCCCGAAATGCGTAAAGCTGTATTTAGAGATCTACATCTAAGCACGTTCTGTACCAGTGAACTACGCCCAGTGGACATTTCGTGTGGACTTATTGTTCCATTTTGTGCCTGTTTTTTATCCATTTTTGTAAGTATGATGTACATACGATTTTAACAAATAAATGGTTTCAAAGGTAATGCGCTAGGCTGGTGTGCCCTCTGTATTATTTCTTTTCACTCTGCTAGACAGTAACCTGAGGCATTTCTTGATCAAAATGGCCTATTATCGGTAGGCTACCTTCTTAAGAAAGCAAAACGAATGCAAGATAAAAATGGTCTTCTAATAATTCTTAGCCTTCATCACATTACTTCTGTACATTGTACAATTTTACAATGGGTTGTGTGGTACTCTATAGACCAGTACCTACATCCCCAATTTTTGATTAAAAAAGTAGCGCTGTTGTTAATCAAATGCAGTCATGTATACTGGTAAAATAGTTCATATTTATTTCTATATTTTATTAAAAATGTTAAAACATGAAAGGGAATTGTTTAAAAACATCCATTAAACTCATCCCTCTCAGGTGAAGGTATATGAATCGGACATCCTTAGATTTATACAATAAAAATAAACATTTACAATGCCATCCCAGATTGCACAAGTTTATTAGATTATTATTAGGTGATAAATAACATGACTGGGAGGAAACTCCATTTTCAACGCTTTTTGAAGACTTAGCATCCATTTCTTCAGGAAATATGTAGATATATAGTTTTTATGTACAGCAAATGTGTTGTCGTTTTTTTATACAGCAAAGGATAGTGCTCTTATAATTGGTCAAGCAGTTACCGCCCAAGCCAAATGAATTACTATGGGCATCCAGACCTACATCCACTGGAATAAACTATTAGAGTTCCCATATTCCTCCTCAAAGGGCTGAATAACAGGTTGTGTGGTGTAGGATTTACCAAAATGTTGCCCAGTCTATATTGTTACTCCAAGAGTAGAAAAACAGCTATTCAGTCAAAAGGGATTGCATGAGGACTCGAGGGCATACAATGCGATTAGAGTGTTTTAACCTCAGGCAACGTGGGGGGTTCTTTACTGTTAGGGCTACAAGATTGTGGAATTCTCTACCACAAGAGGTGGTTTCTGCGGGAAGTATGGTGGCTTTCAAAAGACTCTTAGACGTACATCTCAAGGATCAGAACATTCAGGGCTGTGAGATGATTACAGCCACACACCTACACAGGTTGAACTGGATGGACTATTGTCTTTATTCAACCTCACCTACTATGTAACTATGTAACGAAGAGCAATCACCTCATGTATTGTATGTGTTCCCAATCAGATCCAGGCCACCATTTAAGCATTGGGCTTTTGGAAATCTTTCATAGTTTGCTTCTCATCCTATCCAGCTTCATACATGTACAACATCCAAAAACAGGTTCCATAATAATAAAAAAAGTAGATAATAATTAACAGGTATGGGAAGTGCGGTTCTCAGAACCTATGTAGTTGGTTTAGCCAACATCCCTGGTATGAATATCTTGAAAAGGGTTTGGTGCCTCAGGCCAAATGTAAGTGGGACTTTATGGGCTTAATAATACAATTTGTATAAAATTATAACAATTTATTAAATAAGATCAACAAAATAAATTATAACACACTGTCATGTGTTTGGGTTATAGACCTATTAGTTATAGTGAGTAAGTAAAGAAATTGGTGACACGGTGATATGGTGACATATGAATATATCTCTCTGCTGTTCCATGCTTTGTAATTCAGCTTGGAGTGTGCAGTGAGGGAATATCCTGGTTTCACACACTGCGCATGCGTGAGCCGAAATAAAAGGCCGGGGAATTGTAACAAGGCGCCACTTCCCTCTGAATGAGGGAGACAGGCAGATCTATTGGACCCGCTGCTGCTGGATCATTTCCATTGGATCCTAAACAACATAATCAAAAGTGAGTTGGTAACAAGTTCCTTAATACAGATCTTTATATGTATTGGATGACTTTCTCCTTTTTCTTTCTTTAATAAAAATCCAGTTTTCATTTTTCTGAAATATCTGGCCTTATTTTATACCTTACCAGTTATATATACCAGGGAAAACCGGAAATGTAATGCCACGTCTACAGACCCGACTTCCGGGTCTGTGTGTCAGGAGAGCGTGCATCAGCCAGAGCTGCGTGCGCACCCAATTGAAAAACATAGGGCGGATCACCGCAAAGGCCGCCGACACAGAAGGAGAAAACGATCTCCCCTAGGGGATCTCAGAGGGAGAAAGAATGTACCGCCCTCTGCTTTCTCATGGTACCCCCGGTTTTGTGATATACTGGGGTTACCTGTGCCGGGTGTGATATTTTAGATCAGACTAGTGGTTACATGATACAGGCAAAAAATAATATTTAATACCCTCACTGTATTATATACCTAAACAGCAGCACCCACAAAAGATCAGAAGCAAGGTATCCTGGATCAGGCACACTTTTGAAGTATGTATTAAAATTATGCAAAAATCAGATTGTTTCACCCCATGGAATGCATATGTTTTGATCTATTACCTATTGTATTTATAGATACGGTGAAAAACCTTCCTTGATAAAGGCGCTCTATTTGTAAGCTGAAACGCGTAGGAAACCAGGATATTCCCTCACTGCACACTCCAAGCTGAATTACAAAGCATGGAACAGCAGAGAGATATATTCATATGTCACCATATCACCGTGTCACCAATTTCTCAACTTACTCACTATCACTAATGGGTCTATAACCCAAACAAATGACAGTGTGTTATCATTTCTTTTGTTGCTCTTATTTAATACATTTTTATAATTTTATACAAATTCTTTTATTAAGCCCATAAAGTCCCACTTACCTTTGGCCTGAGGCACCAAACCATTTTCAAGATAATAATTAACAGTTCCTTTAGAAAAAAATACTCTGGTAATTTGTTTTTTCTAATAACGCCACCTTTATGTTTCTGGGTGTCCAAATCGAAGTATGACATGGGGGATAACTGATTAGGGAGAATTAGAGTCAAATGTTTTTCTTTTCTATGTTGTCTTAAATTAACCTAGTTTTGTAATTGTGTTCCTATTAATGATTTAAATTAAAGATGACTGGTAGACATATTGTATAAATTAGAGATAGTTTGTAGGCCAGGAACATAAATGTAGCGCTCACTCCCTAATGGGTCCACTAAGCAGTCCCAAGTCTTTTCCCAAACAAGTGTATTAGCACCTGAACACACAGTCTCAGTTTCTCTGAGTTTGTTGGCTCAATGAACAAGCTAGGGGTATCTCTTCTTAATGATGCTTTATTAACCACTTCAATACAGGACAATTTCACCCCCTTCCTGCCCAGGCCAATTTTCACCTTTTAGCGCTGTTGCATTTTGAATGACAATTGCGCGGTCATGCAACACTGTACCTAAACCAAATTTATGTAATTTTCCCCCCAGAAATAGAGCTTTCTTTTGGGGGTATTTGATTACCACGAGGTTTTTTCTTTTTTGCTAAACAAATAAAAAAAAGACCGAAAAGTTTGAAAAAAAAAGTATTTTTGTTTATGTTATACAATTTTGTAAATAAATACGTTTTTTCCTGCACTGATGAGCACTGATGAGACTGCAGTGACAGGCACTGATGAGGAGGCACTGATGGGGTGGCACTGATGGGTGGCACTGATATGCAGCACTGATAGGCGGCACTGATAGGCATTGATATGTGGCACTGATAGGTAGCACTGATATGCAGCATTGGTGGGCACTGATAGGCGGCACTGCTGGGCACTGATAGACAGCATTGATGGGCACTGATAGGTGGCACTGATGGGCACTGATAGGCGGCACTGATGGGCACTGATAGGCGGCACTGACGGGCGGCACTGATGGGCACTAATGGGCACTGATAGGCTGCACTGGTGGGCAATGATGGGCACTGGTGGGCGGCACTGATAGATGGCATTGATGGGCACTGGTGGGCAGCACTGATGGGGAGGGAACTGGCGAGCAGCACTGATGGGGAGGGCAATGGGGGGCCACCATCCCTGGTGGCCATAGTGGGCATCCCTGGGGTCATGGGTGGGCATCCCTGGGGTCATGGTTGGGCATCCCTGGTGGTTCTAGTGGCACCCCCCCAAGGGTCTGCACTGGTAATCAATGATCTGATTACCAGTGCCGAACCCCCCCTGTCAGGAGAGCCGCAGATTGGCGCTCCTTTACTCGTGCCTGTCAGGCTCTTCCTGTTTACTATGTGACCAGCCGTGATTGGACACGGCTGGTCACATGGTAAAGAGCCTACGTCATAGGGCTCTTTACCGAGATCGGAGATGCGGGGAGTCGGGCACGCAGAGCGCATTATCCTGCCGCCTTCATATGACGTCCGGTCAGGATAATGCAACCACTTTCCCGACGTCAAACGTCGATAGATAGATAGATAGATAGATAGATAGATAGATAGATAGATAGATAGATAGATAGATAGATAGATAGATAGATAGATAGATAGATAGATAGATAGATAGATAGATAGATAGATAGATAGATAGATAGATAGATAGATAGATAGATAGATAGATAGATAGATAGATAGATAGATAGATAGATAGATAGATAGATAGATAGATAGATAGATAGATAGATAGATAGATAGATAGATAGATAGATAGATAGATAGATAGATAGATAGATAGATAGATAGATAGATAGATAGATAGATAGATAGATAGATAGATAGATAGATAGATAGATAGATAGATAGATAGATAGATAGATAGATAGATAGATAGATAGATAGATAGATAGATAGATAGATAGATAGATAGATAGATAGATAGATAGATAGATAGATAGATAGATAGATAGATAGATAGATAGATAGATAGATAGATAGATAGATAGATAGATAGATAGATAGATAGATAGATAGATAGATAGATAGATAGATAGATAGATAGATAGATAGATAGATAGATAGATAGATAGATAGATAGATAGATAGATAGATAGATAGATAGATAGATAGATAGATAGATAGATAGACTTTTAAAGTATCTTGAAAATCTAGACATGTGCAAAGAACCTCAAAAGAAGAATGAAAAATATAAATGTTAAATATTTTATATTTTCCTTGATATTTTTTTTTGTTTTAAATAACTTTTTTAGTCCTGACCATGGTAAAAAGAGGGAAACAAACCCACTGTACATTCAATTTAGTCACAGCAGAACACCACTATACACTGTACCAAAATTGACCACTCAAACATACTACCTAGAGGCATGCTTTACATTAAAAACTGAGATGCCTTTGTGATAGAAAGAGGAAATTCTTTATCTTCATCTGCATTGCAAAACAAAAATAAACATCCTTATTACTTTTTATATTTGGACTATATACAGTATTATGAATTACTTTGTTCCACTTTTTGTACACTTTATTCCAAATGTAATTCTATTTTGGTAAAAAAAAAGAGCAACCTATATCTATTTTAAATACCCTTTCAATGTTCCTCAAAATGTACACTAATTAATGTAATCTGTGTAAAGCAGTTCAGAAATGAGTTGTAATTACATGTTTAATTACCTGTTTATTTTTAGGCGATTACTGGGACAAATGCTGCAATTCTCTTTGGAAATGAAACATAATTAAATCTGGAAAAATGTGCAAGCAAGTTTCATCAACAAATATTGTAAACTTCAATGACACAAGGGAGTCAGTAAAGGATGTCCTACAACACTTGTATCTGTACCACAAATGATATGATATAGTGAAGATACTCTCCATTTAAAGCAGAACTCCAGGTAACATTTTTTAAAATCTGTAGTGTAAATATAAGTTTCAGAAGGTGTATTCCACTTTCATTTTTGTTTTTTTTTCTCTATTATTTACACTTTCATTGAGGCAGAATAGTATAGCTCTTGCTATATTTGCTGCATAGACATGAGTTGCAGAGTCATTTGTCTGTCCCTCTTCTCCCCTTGCCCATTCGCTTTGTATTCTGTGAACAATTCACAAAAAAAAAAAAAAAAAAAATAGTTTTGTAAATGGGCAAGGGGAGAGAAAGGCAGACAACAATACTTCAGGGTCTGTGCACGAGAGTTGAGGTTTTCATACAAGGAACCATACTTAAAGGGCATACCTCTTTACTTAAATTTACACTGCAGATTTTAACATTATTTTTGCTATAAAAAAATCAATATAACCTGATTCTAATTTGTTTCTTCAGTTAATTAGCAGCCTTAGTCAGCTACTGTACCTCCCTAGGACCTCAGCATTGTATACTATGTTTCTAAAGATTTATTTTTAACCAGGAGGTACAGTGTATATTATTTTCTCTTGTGAGCTTCAAAGCATATAGACCACAGATTCAATTTTATTTATTTGTATCAAGTCACTGTTCAAAAAACATTGAGTTAAAAATGGTTACTCTAAGCCTACAGAAACTGCCTACTAAGAAACCAGTAGTACCATGTTTTTCATTATGACTGCAATTGTATAACAGGTCTATATGATATAGGCCTCTTGCACACTGACATAATACTTTGCTGATGTTTGTATGTAGGGATTTGGCTGGCAGAAAGATCCTTCCTGAGCAAAATGTTCCATAAGGACCTTATAGGTCATGTGGGTATAGGCGAGTAAATGTACATATTGAGAAGAGAATAAACTAATTGCTGTATTACTGATCTTTACACAGCTGTGTACATTGTTCCATAGACAACAATGTACCTGTGTTCAGATCAGTTAAAAAAATATGGCGTTTTTTTTTCAGCCGTGTACAAGAGGCCATATCTGTAAGCTTATATCTGTAAAAGAACATACTGTCCACATTAATAAATATGTTACCAAAATGAATGTATGCTGTAAATTGCCTCCACCATGGCTCCTGTGTCTTCTTGCTGGAAGCCGCCATTTTGTTGAAGTTCACTTTACTTCACGCTCCTTACTGGGAACTCTGCCCTCTCTTTGGTTTCAAAAACTGTATGTCACTTTCTTCTATCAAAATATGTACATTTCCAACCTTAATTATATGACTTAGCTCAGATAGAGAGGAAGAGTGGCAGAAGCTTTAGGCCGGTCATACATGATTCAAACTGTTAATGGGCTGGCTGAATGTACTAAGTTGATGAATCTATCAACTTGGGTACAACCAGCCTGCCGGGTCCTGTTGCAATTATCACTAGAGGCTGCTATAGCCTCTAACGATAATCACTGTCTTCTCTCGATGGGGATGGCTTCCCCCCCACCCCCTGATCCCTCCTGGGAGCAGACAACTGCTAGGCAGGAGGGATTACCCAGTCAGCACTGTATGTGTTAATGGGGGAATTGTGCAAATTAATTTCCTGCAACCCGTGGTTGCATGTGCAGAGCAAGGTGAGAGAGGGCATTACTGGGTTTTAAACAGTGTAGGCACTTATTGTTAATGTTTTACTTACAGTAGCTATACCTGCAAAAGGGGCCAGCCTGAAAGTGGCTCTAAAAGCAGAAGGTGTTTTATCTTAATGCATTCTATGCATTAAGGTATAAAACCTTCTGTGTGCAGCAGCCCTGCTCAGCCCCCTTAAAACTTACCTGAGCCCCATCTGGATCCAGCAATGTTGCACGAGAGCCTCAGCCGTCCAGAACTGTCCATCCTCATTGGCTGAGACAGCAGTGGGTGTCATCAGCGCCCACTGCTGTCAATAAAAGTCAGTGAGCCAATGAGGAGAGAGAGGGGGCAAAGCCGAGCTGTGGCTCTGTGTCTGAATGGACACACATAGCAGCGGCTCAGCTCGATTGCCCCATTGCTGTGGGGGCACTTGGTAGGAGGGTTGGGCCAGGAATGATGGCGAGGGACCCGAGAAGAGTAGGATCTGGGCTGCTCTGTGCAAAACCACTAAGTATAACATTATGTTTAAAAAGAAAAACAAGACTTTAATATCACTCGAAGTGATCTATCAGGATTTAATTGTTTGACAAAGGTTTTACTTTACTGTTTTTTTGAGAAGAAAAAAATCTGCATTTAAATTTATTTAGGTGAGCAGCTTTAATTTTCTTCCTGACCATGTGCACTTTCCCTAGCAGCTGCTGGGATTCCTAATTCCTGCATGGCACTAAATGCAAAACTGCTGAATAATTTTTAGCTAACTAAGTGTTTTTAAATATTGCCTCAACCAGAATTTTCATGTTTTTATTGAAATGTTTTCTTTATGGTTATTTTTTGTGTTGTTACCTTTATTGCAAACCTTAATAAAGCTTACCTCAATAAGGTATTGCTTCAAGAGCTACTTTTTAATTAGTTAGTTTTAACTTTTAATGTTTTCCAGAATATTTCAACCTACAGTACAATACAGTAATTACAAATGCCTACATGTAGATTGTGTGCAATATCTGTTCCTAAAGCCAATGCACTATTTATTGTGTATATAACAAAAAGTGCAGCGCTATCAAATATGGATTATGAAGAAGATATCGAGGAGAGCAGTCCACAGGTGAAAATTATGGTGAAGCATGCACAAGATATAAACATTCAGTGCTCTTCAATGTGCTGGTAATCCTCCACCCAGTCTCATTAGCCTCTCACCTCACACTTAGCCCCTGTGTCACCAGACGGGCTAGTAAGACAAACTTTCTCCAAGGATATCACAAATATAGATCAAATCAGTATTCCTCTTCATCAGAAGATAAGGCTCACAGGTAACAGATCACAGGTCCATAAAGCGGGTCACAGGTCCATAGGAAAACAAAGGTCCGGACATAGTGCATTACCGCAATAAATTACTTTATTGAACATAGCATAAAATCATAAAAATTACCTTGTAAAGCACTATACAAATGCATGTGATGAGCAGATTGTATTACACACAGCGGTCTCGACCGCAATGGATGGCGGGTGATGTCACCGGCCCCTCCCCCTTCGCACGCGTTACGTCCCACTGCACGGGACTTCCTCAGCTCAGGAAGCCCCGTGCAGTGGGACGTAACGCGTGCGAAGGGGGAGGGGCCGGTGACGTCACCCGCCATCCATTGCGGTCGAGACCGCTGTGTGTAATACAATCTGCTCATCACATGCACTTGTATAGTGCTTTACAAGGTAATTTTTATGATTTTATGCTATGTTCAATAAAGTAATTTATTGCGGTAATGCACTATGTCCGGACCTTTGTTTTCCTATGGACCTGTGACCCGCTTTATGGACCTGTGATCTGTTACCTGTGAACCTTATCTTCTGATGAAGAGGAATACTGATTTGATCTATATTTGTGATATCCTTGGAGAAAGTTTGTCTTACTAGCCCGTCTGGTGACACAGGGGCTAAGTGTGAGGTGAGAGGCTAATGAGACTGGGTGGAGGATTACCAGCACATTGAAGAGCACTGAATGTTTATATCTTGTGCATGCTTCACCATAATTTTCACCTGTGGACTGCTCTCCTCGATATCTTCTTCATAATCCATATTTGATAGCGCTGCACTTTTTGTTATATATTTGTTATTGGGACTTTTGGTTTATTGATCCTTTAGTGCATAGCAGCTTTCTATTATATTATTTTATACAGTTGCGCTGAATTTTTATCTATTATTATTTGACTATTTATTGTGTGCCTAAAATTCTGTGAATTTTTAGCTTTCCTTTTATTTTCTTGCACATCTGTCTGATGAATAAATAGGCAATTAGAAAATAAATTGTAATATACTGGATGTGCTCATTGATTTGCTAATCTCTATACTGATAGTTTAGTTTGATTGGTCATGAGCCGGCTAAAATACGTACTATTGCATAGGCAAATATACGCTAACAGCATTTTAATCTCTCCTGGCAAGTGATGGAAATTTCAAAACTGTAACATGGAGGCAGACTGTACTGTTCATCAAATAATAGGTGGATAGTGAGGATAACTTTCAGAGTAGTTATCCTAAATAGAGAATGTAAACCTCCTTAAAAAGCCACACACACAAATTCACAGCAATACACAGAAAATATAAACACTATACAGAAAATATAGCTGTTGATTTTTTTCTATGCACAGTTGTCTACAATTAAGCTAGATATTGAAGCCATATCTAGAAATGTGATTATAGGGTTATTGTGTTTTGTTTTACTTTAGCATTATTAAAACACGTGCATGCGTAACCCCCTAAACTTTGTTTGCAAATGACTGCTATCTTTTTTATTGTAGCTTTACTACTACATTTTCATTACATATGTTTGCTATTTATGTGCTATATATTAGTGACATATTAAAATTGTATCTACTCAAAAGAGAAAACAGATAGCAAAGTAGATAGTGGCGCTAAACATAATCACCCGTGCATAAAGTGATTAAAGTGATCAAGTCCATAAAAAAAAGGCTATGTAAGAAATCTTTTGTGAAAACTTTCCACCACACCACATGTATCAGTGTCACCACTCCCTTTCAGTTTTCCACTCACCAGATGTGTATGCCAAATATTCTCATATTGGCAAACAAAAGCGGGTACCCTCTCAAGGGTTATTGATAATCACAGATGGTGTCTAAGCCTTACTGAAGCTCCATAGATGTATATCATGGATTGGCATTAAAAGAAACCAGGCTCATAATAGGATGTGGCAAGTAATCCAGTGACAGGTGGTCCAATGTGTATCTTGATGGTGGAGATCCCAACTGACCAGCAGAGGGGGGCCGCAGGAGAAAGAACCAGGAAGAACGGCCGTGACATGCTACATTTCTTTATATTTTTTTATTCCTGATAATGGACATAGATCACCAAGATGTGTTACCTTTCTACTATTTGCATAACATGGCACAAACTTTCACAAACTTTCATCCACGAGTAGGAATTTGTGATCTTTCTCTTGGACTACTTGGCTGCTCTTCTGGGGAAAGTGAGTCACTTGAATTCTTCATCTCTTTCAGTTGAGCTTTTTATTACTGATTATGTTTATACTTGAATGATTTCCCCCTTCCTTTTGACCTGGTAACCATTGTCAGTAGTGCAGAAATCAAAAGGAAATTTTACAGTTATCAAACAGAGAAAATCGTCCAATGAGTATACCTGTAACAATAACAATTGTCTAAGAGGGGATTTACCTTTTTAGGCTGCTCAAAGACCAGGCCCCTTTTTTCAACTTGCCACTGCATGACTTTAACTGACAATTGCGCGGTCATGCAATGCTGTACCCAAACAAAATTTACGTTCTTTTTTTCCCATAAACAGAGCTTTCTTCTGGTGGTATTTGATCACCTCTGCGCTTTTTATTTTTGTGATATTAATAAAAAAAGAGCAAAATTTTTGAGAAAAAATTACATTTAAAAATATCCAATATACTCAATTTATGTCATATATTTTGGCCAAAATGTATTTAGCTACATGTCTTTGACAAAAAAAATCTCAATGAGCGTATTTTTATTGGTTTGCGCAAAAGTTATAGCGTCTACAAACTATGGTGTAAATACTGGAATTTATGCAGCTTTTACTTTCTGACTGCCTATCTCATTTCATGAAGTGCTAAAATGGCAGGGCAGTACAAACCCCCCCCCCCCCCCAAATTACCACTTTTTGGAAAGTAGACATCCTAAGGAATGTCCTGAGAGGCATGTTGAGCTCAATGAATATTACATTTTTTTGTCACAGGTGTTTAAAAAATGACTAAAAAAAATTGAAATGATATATTGCTCACGCATTCCATGGGTATATGTGTAATTACACCCCAAAATATATTTTGCTGCTTCTCCTGAGTACAGGGATACCACATATGTGAGACTTTTTGGGAGCCTAGCTGTGCACGGGACCCCGAAAACCAATCACCACCTTCAGAATTTCAAAGGGCGTACATTTTTCATTGCATTTTCTCACTACCTATCATGGCTTAGGAGGCCCTGGAATGTCAAGATACCACAAACCCCCCCCCCCCCCCCAAATTACCCCATTTTGGAAAGTAGACACCCCAAGCTGTTTACTGAGAGGCATGGTGAGTCCATGGAATATTTTATATTTTGCCAAAAGCTTTGGGAAAATTACATTTTTTTTAACACAAAGTTGGCACTAAAAGATACATTTCTCACACATGACATGGGTATATGGGGAATGACACCCAGCCCAAAATACATTCCACTGCTTCTTCTGGGTACAGGGATACCACATGTGTGAGACTTTTTGGGAGCCTAGCTGTGTACGGGACCCCGAAAAACAATCACCGCATTCAGGTTTTCTAATGGCATAATTTTTTGATTTTACTCCTCACTAACTATCACAGTTTCGGAGGCCCTGAAATTTCAAGCTAGAACAAACCCCCCCCACCCCACCCCCCAAATGACCCCATTTTGGAAAGTAGACACCCCAAGCTATTTGCTGAGAGGCATGGTGAGTCCATGGAATATTTTATATTTTGCAACAAGTTTTGGGAAAATTATTATTATTATTTTTTTGTTTTTTTACACAAAGTTGTCACTAAATGATATATTGCTCACACATGCCATGAGTATATGTGAAATGACACCCCAAAATACATTCTGCTGCTTCTCCTGAGTACAGGGATACCCCATGTGTGATAATTTTTTGCAGTCTAGCTGAGTACAGGACCCCGAAACCAATCATCACTTTCAGGCTTTCCAAGGGCGTAAATTGTTGATTTCACTCCTGACTACCTATCATAGTTTCGGAGGCCATGAAATGATATTTGCAGAGAGGCATGTTGAGTGTTTTGCAGATCTCACTTTTTGTCACAAAGTTTTGGAAATTGAAAAAAGAGGAAAAAGAAAGCATTTTCCTTTTTTTTCTTCATTTTCCAAAATAAATGAGAGCTGCAAAATACTCACCATGCCTCTCAGCAAATAGCTTAGAGTGTCTAATTTGCAAAATGGGGTAATTTGGGGGGGGGGGGTTGTGCTGTCTTGACATTTCATGGCCTTCAAAAGTGTGATAGGTAGTAAGGAGTGAAATGAACAGTTTACTCCCTTAGAAAGCCTGAAGGTGGTGATTGGTTTTGGGGTCCTGTACACACCTAGACTGCCAAAAAGTCTCACACGTGTGGTATCTCTGTACTCAGGAGAAGCAGCAGAATGTATTTTGGCATGTCATTTCACATATACCCATGGCATGCCTGAGCAATATATCATTTAGTGACAACTTTATGTAAAAAAAAAACAAAAACAAATTGTTACGTTCCCGAAACTTAGGGCAAAATATAAAATACTCCATGAACTCAATATGCCTCTCAGCAAATAGCTTTGGGTGTCTACTTTTCAAAAAGGGGTCTTTTGGGGGGTGTTTGAACTGTCCTGGCATTTTATGCTCAATCTTAGCCACACATCACCCACTCTTCTAACCACTTGAAAACCAAGTTTTTCTGTGACTTTTTGTGTACATAAATTTTTTTTTGTTTTTACTAGAAAACTACTTTGTACCCCCAAACATTATATATTTCTTTAAAGCATAGACCCTACAGAACAAAATGGTGGATGTTGCAAATGTTTTTGTCACACGGTATTTGCGCACAGATTTTCCAAATGCAATTTCTGCGAAAAAAATATATTTTTTTTAAATTTAATGCACAAATACATTATATAATTCCAAATTGTTTGGTAAAATGTAAAAGATGATCTTATGCCGAGTACATAGATACCAAACATTACATGCTTTAAAAATTCCGCACGCCTGTGCAGTGGCAACAAACTACGTACATTTTTAAAAGCCTTTAAAAGTCTTTACAGGTTACCACGTTAAACTTACAGAGGAGGTCTACTGCAAGAATTACTGCCCTCAACCTGGCATTTGCGGTGATACCTCACAAGCAATTGCAATTGCCGTTTACATATGACACTAGACCAACGCTTGCGTGCGCCTTTGTGCGCAAGCACGGGGGACGGGGGGGCTTACTTCTTTTTTTTTTTGCTTTTTTATGTTATTTTGATACCTTTCCTTTCATTGTTTATATAATCATTTTTATTGTTATCACAGTAAATTAAAATATCCCCTATGATAGCAATCTGTAGTGACAGGTACTTTTTAAAAAAATTGGCATCTTTTAGACTCTAGATCTCTCCTCTGACCTTAACCCATCTGACCACGCCAAAATTGGTGTGATAAAATGCTTTCCCAATTTCCCAATGGCGCTGTTTATTTCTGGCGAAACAGAAGTCATGAAATGCTCGTAGCTTCCGGTATCTTAGGCCATAGAGATGATTGGAGCCATTCTCGTCTCCAATCAGCTCTATGGTTAGATAATTGAACCACCGGCTGCACTCTCGGGTTAACCGGTGGGACAGGAGAGCCAGAGAAAAACAGCGGAAGGCGGCGAGAGGGGGGGAGTCCCCTCCCACTGCTTGTATAAGCATTCTAGCGGCCAATTATCCACTAGGATTGCTTTTTCATGTAAGCCGACCACTGGCTTCAAAAACTATACCAAGATGATGCCTAAATCTGCAGGCATCATCCTGGTATAACCACTCAAAGTCCAGCAACGTACCAGTACATTGCTGGTCCTAGTTTGGCATACAGTGTAGGTTTTTTTTTTCAATGCAGCCTGTGGGCTGCATGAAAAAAAAAGAACCTTACAGAAATCTCTGCAGGAAAAATTGTGTAGTATACACACCATTTACCGCCCAAACATCCAAACCCACTTCTTAATGGCGGGTATACATGACAATATTCCACATATACCTAAAGGTATTTTAACTGCAGTGGTGAAATCAACCTACCACAGCGCTGCCATCAGAGGTATCCATATATGCTGAGGGCTAGTGATGTCGCGAACATAAAATTCGCCGTTCGCGAACGCGAACATCGGCGAATGTTCGCGAACGGGCGAACATTGCGAACCTCCATAGACTTTAATAGGCAGGCGAATTTTAAAACCCACAGGGACTCTTTCTGGCCACAATAGTAATGGAAAAGTTGTTTCAAGGGGACAAACACCTGGACTGTGGCATGGCGGAGGGGGATCCATGGCAAAACTCCCATGGAAAATTACGTAGTTGACGCAGAGTCGGGTTTTATTCCATAAAGGGCATAAATCACCTAACATTCCTAAATTGTTTGGAATAACGTGCTTTAAAACATCCTGTGTGTGTATACGATCAGGTATGATGTTGTATCGATCAGGTAGTGTAAGGGTTACGCCCGCTTCACAGTGACAGACCAAACTCCCCGTTTAACGCACCGCAAACAACTGCAAACAGACCAGAACCGACCAAAATGGGACAGGAACTGGGCTTTAAGGGTTAGGGTTAGGGTTAGGTTTAGTGTTAGCGGCTAGGGTTAGGGTTACGGTGAGATACTTAGGGTTAGAGTTAGTAACCCTACCCCTACGCCTCTAACCCTAACCGTCTAACCCTAAGCACTAAAAATAACCCTAACCCTAACCCTAACCCTAACCCTAGCCCTAACCCTAATTCTAATTTTTTTTCTGGTTCTGGACATGCTACAGAGCTGAAACTTCACATGTACAATTTTTAGACCCCCAGACACTGAATCACACAAAAAAAGTTCTTAAAAATTGTAATTTTTTTCTAGAGAGCCAATTATTGGAAAAATTAAAAAAAAAAATAAAAATAAAAAAAAATAAAAAATGTCTTTGGATTTAGCATCTGGGGGGTCTAAAAAGTGTACCTGTAAAGTTTCAGCTCTGTAGCATGTCCGGAACCAGAAAAAAATTACGAATTAGGGTTAGGGCAAGGGTTAGGCTTAGGGCTAGGGTTAGGGTTAGGGCTAGGGTTAGGTTTAGGGTTAGGGTTATTTTTATGGCTAGGCTTAGAGGGTTAGGGTTAAGGTTAGAGGGTTAGGGTTATGGTTAGAGGGTTAGGGTTAGGTTTAGTGTTAGGGGCTAGGGTTAGGGTTACGGTGAGATACTTAGGGTTAGAGTTAGTAGCCCTACCCCTACCCCTCTAACTCTAACCCTCTAACCCTAAGCACTAAAAAGAACCCTAACCTTAGCCCTGACCCTAACCCTAACCCTAGCCCTAACCCTAAACCTAACCCTAGCCCTAACCCTAATTCTATTTTTTTTCTGGTTCTGGACATGCTACAGAGCTGAAACTTCACAGGTACACCTTTTAGACCCCCCAGACAATAAATCCAAAGAAAAATTTTTTTTTTAAGTTTTTTTTAATTTTTCCAATAATTGTCTCTCTATCAAAAATGACAATTTTTAAGAACTTTTTTGTGTGATTTAGTGTCTAGGGGGTCTAAAAAGTGTACCTGTGAAGTTTCAGCTCTGTAGCATGTCCAGAACCAGAAAAAAAGATAATTTTTCAGTAGAGCAGGGATGGTGGGAACCCCTTTTACACCTATATGATATTTTTTTCTGGTTCTGGACATGCTACAGAGCTGAAACTTCACAGG
This sequence comes from Pelophylax lessonae, assembly GCF_965119305.1. Taxonomy (NCBI): domain Eukaryota; kingdom Metazoa; phylum Chordata; class Amphibia; order Anura; family Ranidae; genus Pelophylax; species Pelophylax lessonae. The sequence continues at coordinate 113,202,517 of NC_138777.1, forward strand.
CACACTTTTTAGACCCCCCAGACTATAAATACAAAGATTTTTTTTTTTTTTAAGTTTTTTTTTTAATTTTTCCAATAATTGGCTCTCTATCAAAAAAGACAATTTTTAAGAACTTTTTTTGTGTGATTTAGTGTCTAGGGGGTCTAAAAAGTGTACCTGTGAAGTTTCAGCTCTGTAGCATGTCCAGAACCAGAAAAAAATATCATTTTTCAGTAGAGCAGGGATGGTGGGAACCCCTTTTACACCTATATGATCTTTTTTTCTGGTTCTGGACATGCTACAGAGCTGAAACTTCACAGGTACGCTTTTTAGTCCCCCCCAGACACTAATCCAAAAAAAGTAATGCCTGCCACTAGGGTTGAGCGGACACCTAGATGTCCGTGTTCGACGGGTTCGGTTTAAAAAAAAGTCCGGGTCCGTGTCCCGGACTTTTACCGAACTTTTCCCGGACACCGAACCCCATTGAAGTCAATGGGGACCCGAACTTTAAGGCACTAAAATGGCTCTAAAACACCAAAGGAAAGGGCTAGAGTGCTGCAAATGGCAGCAAAACGTAATTAAGAGCATGGCAAGTGCTCTGCAAACAAATGTGGATAGGGAAATAACTTAAAACAACAAAAAAAAACAGAAAAATAAAACAATGTTCTTCTTCATCTCTGAAGGACGAGGCCCATATGGAGTAGGAGGGAGGTTGAGGTGGTGGTGGATGTGGCGGTGACATAGGCGTGCGCACAGGGTGTGCTGGGTGTGCCTGGGCACACCCTAATCACCTAGGGCACATAGCATTGCCAGTGAGGAGATGGGAAAGATCTCCCTGGGACCTGCTCTGCTCTATTTCTCCTTGCCTACAGGTACATGGCCCCGATACATTACTCTCCCTGCTGGCAAACACAAGCCTTAAGGGCCGTGCCTTGTCATGCACCCAGAGGAGGAAGGGTGCAGCCATGCATGCCTAATTCAACATGGGATGCTGTCTCTGAAGCCCATAAACACATCCATGCATCGCCAACTGTCCCTCCTTGTCCGGCCTTCACGCTGTGTGGGGAGGTTCTGAGGGTGCTGCCTGGGGAAGCGAGCATAGAAGCCAGACTTCTGTGTTTACAAGTGACAGAAGAGCGGTAACAGTGAATATGGCCAACCCGGGGCCTATATAAAAGGTAGGGGCCTGGAGCTGCAGCTCCAATAGCCCCTACATTAATCTGGCCCTGAGGAGGAGGACGAGGTAGCCAACACTGCTTCTTTTCAAAAATTTTAAATGAGGGTACACCCCAAAAGAGTGAGAAAGAGCAAAAATGGAACAATGGGTGGGTAAGGTCGGTATCCATTGCTATTCTGCATAAGGTACGGAAAAGTCCCGTGGGATCCATGCCTGGTTCATTTTAATGAACGTGAGCTTGTCCACATTGTCTCTGGACAGGCGGCTGCGCTTGTCTGTTATAACGCCCCCAGCCGTGCTAAATACCCGTTCAGATAATACACTGGCTGCAGGGCACGCCAGCACCTCCAAGGCGTAAAGGGCAAGCTCAGGCCATGTGCCCAATTTGGAGACCCAGAAGTTGAAGGGGGCAGACCCGTCATTCACTACATGTAGGCGTGTGCACACATACTGCTCCACCATGTTGGTAAAATGCTGCCTCCTGCTAAGACGTTCCATCTGAGCTGCTGGTGCTGCTGTTTGTTGTGGCGTGCTGACAAAGCTTTTCCACATTTCGGCCATGCTAACCCTGCCTTCTGAGGTGCTGGCGGTGCCCTGGTTGCGTTGGCGACCTCCTCCTCCTCCTCTGCCTTGTGCTTCCACTGTGGCCCCGCTGTCAGATGGGAATGCCAGCAGCATGGCGTCTACCAGCGTGCGCTTGTACTCGCGCATCTTGCGATCGCGCTCCAGTGAGTGAATTAAGGACGGTACGTTGTCCTTGTAACGGGGATCCAGCAGCGTGGCCACCCAGTAATCAGCACAAGTTAGAATGTGGGCAACTCGGCGGTCGTTGTGGAGACACTGCAGCATGTAATCGCTCATGTGTGCCAGGCTGCCCAGAGGCAACGAAAGGCTGTCCTCTGTGGGAGGTGTATCGTCCGTGTCCTCTGTATCCCCCCAGCCACGCACCAGTGATGGCCATGAGCTGGCCTGGGTGCCACCCTGCTGTGAACATGGTTCCATCTCCTCCTCCAGCTCCTCCTCCTCCTCATCCTCCTCATCCTCCAGAACTGTGCCCCTGCTGGACAATTGCGTCCCTGGCGTTTGCGTGTGCAGGAACCCACCCTCGGAGCCCCTTGCGAATGACTGCCCTGAAAGCCTTGGAAATGTTACCTCTTCATCCTCCTCCTCCTCCTCATCCTGTGCCACATCCTCTTCCATCATCGCCCGAATTGTTTTTTCAAGGAGGCATAGAAGTGGGATAGTTAAGCTGAGAACGGCGTCATTGCCACTGGCCATGTTGGTGGAGTACTCAAAACAGCGCAACAAGGCACACAGGTCTCGCATGGAGGCCCAGTTATTGGTGGTGAAGTGGTGCTGTTCCGCAGAGCGACTCACGCATGCGTGCTGCAGCTGAAACTCCACTATGGCCTGCTGCTGCTCGCACAGTCTTTCCAGCATGTGCAAGGTGGAGTTCCACCTTGTGGGCACGTCACATATGAGGCGGTGAGCGGGAAGGCCGAAGTTACGCTGCAGCGCTGCCAGGCGAGCAGCAGCAGGGTGAGAACGCCGAAAGTGCGCACAAACGGCCCGCACTTTCTGCAGCAGCTCTGACATATCGGGGTAGTTTTTAAGGAACCTCTGCACCACCAAATTCAGCACATGCGCCAGGCAAGGGATGTGCGTCAAACCGGCTAGGCCCAGAGCTGCTATGAGATTTCGCCCGTTATCGCACACCACCAGGCCGGGCTTGAGGCTCGCTGGCAGCAACCACTCATTTGTCTGCTGTTCCATGCTCCTCCACAACTCCTGCGCGGTGTGTGGTTTGTCCCCCAAACAGGCAAGTTGTAAAACTGCCTGCTGTCGTTTACCCCTGGCCGTGCTGAAGTTGGTGGTGAAGGTGTTACGCTGTCCGGATGAGGAGGCGGTAGAGGATGAGGAAGCGGAGTAGGAGGAGTTAGGAACAGGAGGCAAACTGAAGCGCCCTGCAATCCTCGGTGGTGGAAGGACATGCGCCAAATTGCTATCCGCCTCAGGCCCATCCGCCACTGCATTTACCCAGTGTGCCGTTAGGGAGATATAACGCCCCTGACCGTGCTTACTGGTCCACGTATCCGTAGTTAGGTGGACCTTGGCACAGATGGCGTTGCGCAGTGCACACCTGATATTTTCCCCCACTTGGTTGTGCAGGGAAGGGATGGCTTGCCTGGAAAAGTAGTGGCGGCTGGGCACGACGTACTGTGGGACAGCCACCGACATAAGGTTTTTAAAACTGTGCGTCTCCACCAGACGGAATGACAGCATTTCAAAGGCCAATAATTTTGAAATGCTGGCATTCAGGGCCAGGGATCGCGGGTGGGTAGGGGGGTACTTCCTCTTCCTCTCAAGTGTTTGGGAGATGGAAAGCTGAACGCTTCCACGGGACATTGTGGAGATGGTTGTTGGTGACCCAGGTGGTGGTGTTGCTGACAGATCGTCTGTTTGCGGGGTGGCAGGTGCCGGTATCACTACAGATGTGGCTGGAGCGGCCGAGACTGCAGCAGAAGAGGAAGCAGGATGAGCCAGAGACGTTTCTTGGTTTTGAAGGTGTGTACTCCACTGCAGCTCATGCTTTGCACTTAGATGCCTGATCATGCAGGTTGTGCTCAGGTTGAGAAGGTTTATGCCTCGCTTCAAGCTCTGATTGCACAGGGTGCAAACCACTCGTGTCCTGTCATCAGCACATTTTCTAAAGAACTTCCACGCTAGAGAACTCCTTTGAGCTGACTTTGGTGCGCTCGTTCCCTTGCTGCGTTGGGCAGTAGCGGGCGTAGTGTCTAGGGCACGGCCGCTCCGCTTCTGCACCCTGCTCCCTCTTCTGCTGTGCTGGTGGCTCTGTGCGACCACCGCCTCTTCCTCCAAACTACTCAGGTCACCTGCATGACGTTCATTCCATGTGGGGTCGAGGACCTCATCGTCCTCCACATCATCTTCCACCCAGTCTTCACCCCTGCCCTCCTTGTCGGTCTCCACAATGCTGAACGCCGCAGCAGTTGGCACCTGCGTTTCGTCATCATCGGAGACGTGCTGCGATGATCCTTGCATGTACTCATCTTGAGAAATAAGTGGTTGGGCATCGCTGCACTCAATCTCTTCCACTTCTGGGGCAGGGCTAGGTGGATGGCCCTGGGAAACCCTGCTGACAGAGTCCTCAAAAAGAATAAGAGACTGCTGTATGGCTTGGGGCTCAGACTGCTGGCCTGATTTGCAAGGGGGTGAGGTGAAAGACGGTTGGACATTGGCTGCAGGTGCCAACTCTGACCTTTCTGCAGTAGACTGGGTGGGAGACAATGTGAAGGAACTGGAGGCACTGTCAGCAGCAAACCAATCTACTATCGCCTCAACTTGTTCTGGCCTCATCACTTCTAGGGGCGTTTGATGCCCTACCAAATACTGATGCAGGTTCTGTCGCCTACTCACACTTGAGGAAGGTGTTTCACTTGTGCGTGTAGCTGGCACAGATCGACCACGTCCTCTCCTTGCAACAGGAGCTCTACCAGCAGCACCACGACCCAGGCCACGGCCCTTATTTGACGGTCTCCTCATATTTCTGTAATTTAAGATCTTGCCCTAGAAAGGTTTTTATTGAATAGCGGAATAGGAAATATGATCCAAAAAAGTGTATGTATCTCGCACGTACAAAACCACACTAGGCCCCAATTACTATTGTTTCTACCCCTAAAAGGATGGATGAGGAGTAGGAGGAGTATGGAACAGACAGCACCCTCAAATCTTCAGAAGTATGAGATGAACCCCAAAAACTTGGAAAGGTGGATCTCACACGTACCGACACAGACTATCCCGCAATTCAATTGATCCTCAAAGGTTTTTATTGAATAGCGGAATAGGAAATATGATCAAAAAAAGTGTATGTATCTCGCACGTACACAACCACACTAGGCCCCAATTACTATTGTTTGTACCCCTAAAAGGATGGTTGAGCAGTAGGAGCAGGAGTATGGAACAGGCAGCACCCTCAAATCTTCAGAAGTATGAGATAAACCCCAACAACTTGGAAAGGTGGATCTCACACGTACCGACACAGACTATCTCGCAATTGAATTGATCCCCAAAGGTTTTAATTGAATAGCGGAATAGAAAATATGATCAAAAAGAAAGTGTATGTATCTCGCACGTACACCACCACACTAGGCCCCAACTACTATTGTTTGTACCCCTAAAAGGATGGTTGAGCAGTAGGAGGAGGAGTATGGAACAGGCAGCACCCTCAAATCTTCAGAAGTATGAGATGAACCCCAAAAACTTGGAAAGGTGGATCTCTCTCACACGTACCAACACAGACTATCCCCCAATTTAACTGATCCCCAAAGGTTTTTGATTAAATAGCGGAATAGAAAATATGATCCAAAAAAAGTGTATGTATATCACACGTACACAACCACACTAGGCCCCAATTACTATTGTTTGTACCCCTAAAAGGCTAGATGAGGAGTAGGGGGGGTATGGAACAGGCAGCACCCTCAAACCTTCAGAAGTATGAGATGAACCCCAACAACTTGGAAAGGTGGATCTCTCTCACACGTACCAACACAGACTATCCCCCAATTTAACTGATCCCCAAAGGTTTTTGATTAAATAGCGGAATAGAAAATATGATCCAAAAAAAGTGTATGTATATCACACGTACACAACCACACTAGGCCCCAATTACTATTGTTTGTACCCCTAAAAGGCTAGATGAGGAGTAGGGGGAGTATGGAACAGGCAGCACCCTCAAACCTTCAGAAGTATGAGATGAACCCCAACAACTTGGAAAGGTGGATCTCTCTCACACGTACCAACACAGACTATCCCCCAATTTAACTGATCCCCAAAGGTTTTTGATTAAATAGCGGAATAGAAAATATGATCCAAAAAAAGTGTATGTATATCACACGTACACAACCACACTAGGCCCCAATTACTATTGTTTGTACCCCTAAAAGGCTAGATGAGGAGTAGGGGGAGTATGGAACAGGCAGCACCCTCAAACCTTCAGAAGTATGAGATGAACCCCAACAACTTGGAAAGGTGGATCTCTCTCACACGTACCAACACAGACTATCCCCCAATTTAACTGATCCCCAAAGGTTTTTGATTAAATAGCGGAATAGAAAATATGATCCAAAAAAAGTGTATGTATATCACACGTACACAACCACACTAGGCCCCAATTACTATTGTTTGTACCCCTAAAAGGATGGTTGAGCAGTAGGAGCAGGAGTATGGAACAGGCAGCACCCTCAAATCTTCAGAAGTATGAGATGAACCCCAACAACTTGGAAAGGTGGATCTCACACGTACCGACACAGACTATCTCGCAATTGAATTGATCCCCAAAGGTTTTAATTGAATAGCGGAATAGAAAATATGATCAAAAAGAAAGTGTATGTATCTCGCACGTACACCACCACACTAGGCCCCAACTACTATTGTTTGTACCCCTAAAAGGATGGTTGAGCAGTAGGAGGAGGAGTATGGAACAGGCAGCACCCTCAAATCTTCAGAAGTATGAGATGAACCCCAAAAACTTGGAAAGGTGGATCTCTCTCACACGTACCAACACAGACTATCCCCCAATTTAACTGATCCCCAAAGGTTTTTGATTAAATAGCGGAATAGAAAATATGATCCAAAAAAAGTGTATGTATATCACACGTACACAACCACACTAGGCCCCAATTACTATTGTTTGTACCCCTAAAAGGCTAGATGAGGAGTAGGGGGGGTATGGAACAGGCAGCACCCTCAAACCTTCAGAAGTATGAGATGAACCCCAACAACTTGGAAAGGTGGATCTCTCTCACACGTACCAACACAGACTATCCCCCAATTTAACTGATCCCCAAAGGTTTTTGATTAAATAGCGGAATAGAAAATATGATCCAAAAAAAGTGTATGTATATCACACGTACACAACCACACTAGGCCCCAATTACTATTGTTTGTACCCCTAAAAGGCTAGATGAGGAGTAGGGGGAGTATGGAACAGGCAGCACCCTCAAACCTTCAGAAGTATGAGATGAACCCCAACAACTTGGAAAGGTGGATCTCTCTCACACGTACCAACACAGACTATCCCCCAATTTAACTGATCCCCAAAGGTTTTTGATTAAATAGCGGAATAGAAAATATGATCCAAAAAAAGTGTATGTATATCACACGTACACAACCACACTAGGCCCCAATTACTATTGTTTGTACCCCTAAAAGGCTAGATGAGGAGTAGGGGGAGTATGGAACAGGCAGCACCCTCAAACCTTCAGAAGTATGAGATGAACCCCAACAACTTGGAAAGGTGGATCTCTCTCACACGTACCAACACAGACTATCCCCCAATTTAACTGATCCCCAAAGGTTTTTGATTAAATAGCGGAATAGAAAATATGATCCAAAAAAAGTGTATGTATATCACACGTACACAACCACACTAGGCCCCAATTACTATTGTTTGTACCCCTAAAAGGCTAGATGAGGAGTAGGGGGGGTATGGAACAGGCAGCACCCTCAAACCTTCAGAAGTATGAGATGAACCCCAACAACTTGGAAAGGTGGATCTCTCTCACACGTACCAACACAGACTATCCCCCAATTTAACTGATCCCCAAAGGTTTTTGATTAAATAGCGGAATAGAAAATATGATCCAAAAAAAGTGTATGTATATCACACGTACACAACCACACTAGGCCCCAATTACTATTGTTTGTACCCCTAAAAGGCTAGATGAGGAGTAGGGGGGGTATGGAACAGGCAGCACCCTCAAACCTTCAGAAGTATGAGATGAACCCCAACAACTTGGAAAGGTGGATCTCTCTCACACGTACCAACACAGACTATCCCCCAATTTAACTGATCCCCAAAGGTTTTTGATTAAATAGCGGAATAGAAAATATGATCCAAAAAAAGTGTATGTATATCACACGTACACAACCACACTAGGCCCCAATTACTATTGTTTGTACCCCTAAAAGGCTAGATGAGGAGTAGGGGGGGTATGGAACAGGCAGCACCCTCAAACCTTCAGAAGTATGAGATGAACCCCAAAAACTTGGAAAGGTGGATCTCTCTCACACGTACCAACACAGACTATCCCCCAATTTAACTGATCCCCAAAGGTTTTTGATTAAATAGCGGAATAGAAAATATGATCCAAAAAAAGTGTATGTATATCACACGTACACAACCACACTAGGCCCCAATTACTATTGTTTGTACCCCTAAAAGGCTAGGAGTAGGGGGAGTATGGAACAGGCAGCACCCTCAAACCTTCAGAAGTATGAGATGAACCCCAACAACTTGGAAAGGTGGATCTCTCTCACACGTACCAACACAGACTATCCCCCAATTTAACTGATCCCCAAAGGTTTTTGATTAAATAGCGGAATAGAAAATATGATCCAAAAAAAGTGTATGTATATCACACGTACACAACCACACTGGGCCCCAATTACTATTGTTTGTACCCCTAAAAGGCTAGATGAGGAGTAGGGGGAGTATGGAACAGGCAGCACCCTCAAACCTTCAGAAGTATGAGATGAACCCCAACAACTTGGAAAGGTGGATCTCTCTCACACGTACCAACACAGACTATCCCCCAATTTAACTGATCCCCAAAGGTTTTTGATTAAATAGCGGAATAGAAAATATGATCCAAAAAAAGTGTATGTATATCACACGTACACAACCACACTAGGCCCCAATTACTATTGTTTGTACCCCTAAAAGGCTAGATGAGGAGTAGGGGGGGTATGGAACAGGCAGCACCCTCAAACCTTCAGAAGTATGAGATGAACCCCAACAACTTGGAAAGGTGGATCTCTCTCACACGTACCAACACAGACTATCCCCCAATTTAACTGATCCCCAAAGGTTTTTGATTAAATAGCGGAATAGAAAATATGATCCAAAAAAAGTGTATGTATATCACACGTACACAACCACACTAGGCCCCAATTACTATTGTTTGTACCCCTAAAAGGCTAGGAGTAGGGGGAGTATGGAACAGGCAGCACCCTCAAACCTTCAGAAGTATGAGATGAACCCCAACAACTTGGAAAGGTGGATCTCTCTCACACGTACCAACACAGACTATCCCCCAATTTAACTGATCCCCAAAGGTTTTTGATTAAATAGCGGAATAGAAAATATGATCCAAAAAAAGTGTATGTGTATCACACGTACACAACCACACTAGGCCCCAATTACTATTGTTTGTACCCCTAAAAGGCTAGATGAGGAGTAGGGGGAGTATGGAACAGGCAGCACCCTCAAACCTTCAGAAGTATGAGATGAACCCCAACAACTTGGAAAGGTGGATCTCTCTCACACGTACCAACACAGACTATCCCCCAATTTAACTGATCCCCAAAGGTTTTTGATTAAATAGCGGAATAGAAAATATGATCCAAAAAAAGTGTATGTATATCACACGTACACAACCACACTAGGCCCCAATTACTATTGTTTGTACCCCTAAAAGGCTAGATGAGGAGTAGGGGGGGTATGGAACAGGCAGCACCCTCAAACCTTCAGAAGTATGAGATGAACCCCAACAACTTGGAAAGGTGGATCTCTCTCACACGTACCAACACAGACTATCCCCCAATTTAACTGATCCCCAAAGGTTTTTGATTAAATAGCGGAATAGAAAATATGATCCAAAAAAAGTGTATGTATATCACACGTACACAACCACACTAGGCCCCAATTACTATTGTTTGTACCCCTAAAAGGCTAGATGAGGAGTAGGGGGGGTATGGAACAGGCAGCACCCTCAAATCTTCAGAAGTATGAGATGAACCCTAAAAACTTGGAAAGGTGGATCTCTCTCACACGTACCAACACAGACTATCCCCCAATTTAACTGATCCCCAAAGGTTTTTGATTAAATAGCGGAATAGAAAATATGATCCAAAAAAAGTGTATGTATATCACACGTACACAACCACACTAGGCCCCAATTACTATTGTTTGTACCCCTAAAAGGCTAGATGAGGAGTAGGGGGGGTATGGAACAGGCAGCACCCTCAAACCTTCAGAAGTATGAGATGAACCCCAACAACTTGGAAAGGTGGATCTCTCTCACACGTACCAACACAGACTATCCCCCAATTTAACTGATCCCCAAAGGTTTTTGATTAAATAGCGGAATAGAAAATATGATCCAAAAAAAGTGTATGTATATCACACGTACACAACCACACTAGGCCCCAATTACTATTGTTTGTACCCCTAAAAGGCTAGATGAGGAGTAGGGGGGGTATGGAACAGGCAGCACCCTCAAACCTTCAGAAGTATGAGATGAACCCCAAAAACTTGGAAAGGTGGATCTCTCTCACACGTACCAACACAGACTATCCCCCAATTTAACTGATCCCCAAAGGTTTTTGATTAAATAGCGGAATAGAAAATATGATCCAAAAAAAGTGTATGTATATCACACGTACACAACCACACTAGGCCCCAATTACTATTGTTTGTACCCCTAAAAGGCTAGGAGTAGGGGGAGTATGGAACAGGCAGCACCCTCAAACCTTCAGAAGTATGAGATGAACCCCAACAACTTGGAAAGGTGGATCTCTCTCACACGTACCAACACAGACTATCCCCCAATTTAACTGATCCCCAAAGGTTTTTGATTAAATAGCGGAATAGAAAATATGATCCAAAAAAAGTGTATGTATATCACACGTACACAACCACACTGGGCCCCAATTACTATTGTTTGTACCCCTAAAAGGCTAGATGAGGAGTAGGGGGAGTATGGAACAGGCAGCACCCTCAAACCTTCAGAAGTATGAGATGAACCCCAACAACTTGGAAAGGTGGATCTCTCTCACACGTACCAACACAGACTATCCCCCAATTTAACTGATCCCCAAAGGTTTTTGATTAAATAGCGGAATAGAAAATATGATCCAAAAAAAGTGTATGTATATCACACGTACACAACCACACTAGGCCCCAATTACTATTGTTTGTACCCCTAAAAGGCTAGATGAGGAGTAGGGGGGGTATGGAACAGGCAGCACCCTCAAACCTTCAGAAGTATGAGATGAACCCCAACAACTTGGAAAGGTGGATCTCTCTCACACGTACCAACACAGACTATCCCCCAATTTAACTGATCCCCAAAGGTTTTTGATTAAATAGCGGAATAGAAAATATGATCCAAAAAAAGTGTATGTATATCACACGTACACAACCACACTAGGCCCCAATTACTATTGTTTGTACCCCTAAAAGGCTAGGAGTAGGGGGAGTATGGAACAGGCAGCACCCTCAAACCTTCAGAAGTATGAGATGAACCCCAACAACTTGGAAAGGTGGATCTCTCTCACACGTACCAACACAGACTATCCCCCAATTTAACTGATCCCCAAAGGTTTTTGATTAAATAGCGGAATAGAAAATATGATCCAAAAAAAGTGTATGTATATCACACGTACACAACCACACTAGGCCCCAATTACTATTGTTTGTACCCCTAAAAGGCTAGATGAGGAGTAGGGGGGGTATGGAACAGGCAGCACCCTCAAACCTTCAGAAGTATGAGATGAACCCCAACAACTTGGAAAGGTGGATCTCTCTCACACGTACCAACACAGACTATCCCCCAATTTAACTGATCCCCAAAGGTTTTTGATTAAATAGCGGAATAGAAAATATGATCCAAAAAAAGTGTATGTATATCACACGTACACAACCACACTAGGCCCCAATTACTATTGTTTGTACCCCTAAAAGGCTAGATGAGGAGTAGGGGGGGGTATGGAACAGGCAGCACCCTCAAATCTTCAGAAGTATGAGATGAACCCTAAAAACTTGGAAAGGTGGATCTCTCTCACACGTACCAACACAGACTATCCCCCAATTTAACTGATCCCCAAAGGTTTTTGATTAAATAGCGGAATAGAAAATATGATCCAAAAAAAGTGTATGTATATCACACGTACACAACCACACTAGGCCCCAATTACTATTGTTTGTACCCCTAAAAGGCTAGATGAGGAGTAGGGGGGGTATGGAACAGGCAGCACCCTCAAACCTTCAGAAGTATGAGATGAACCCCAACAACTTGGAAAGGTGGATCTCTCTCACACGTACCAACACAGACTATCCCCCAATTTAACTGATCCCCAAAGGTTTTTGATTAAATAGCGGAATAGAAAATATGATCCAAAAAAAGTGTATGTATATCACACGTACACAACCACACTAGGCCCCAATTACTATTGTTTGTACCCCTAAAAGGCTAGATGAGGAGTAGGGGGGGTATGGAACAGGCAGCACCCTCAAACCTTCAGAAGTATGAGATGAACCCCAAAAACTTGGAAAGGTGGATCTCTCTCACACGTACCAACACAGACTATCCCCCAATTTAACTGATCCCCAAAGGTTTTTGATTAAATAGCGGAATAGAAAATATGATCCAAAAAAAGTGTATGTATATCACACGTACACAACCACACTAGGCCCCAATTACTATTGTTTGTACCCCTAAAAGGCTAGGAGTAGGGGGAGTATGGAACAGGCAGCACCCTCAAACCTTCAGAAGTATGAGATGAACCCCAACAACTTGGAAAGGTGGATCTCTCTCACACGTACCAACACAGACTATCCCCCAATTTAACTGATCCCCAAAGGTTTTTGATTAAATAGCGGAATAGAAAATATGATCCAAAAAAAGTGTATGTATATCACACGTACACAACCACACTGGGCCCCAATTACTATTGTTTGTACCCCTAAAAGGCTAGATGAGGAGTAGGGGGAGTATGGAACAGGCAGCACCCTCAAACCTTCAGAAGTATGAGATGAACCCCAACAACTTGGAAAGGTGGATCTCTCTCACACGTACCAACACAGACTATCCCCCAATTTAACTGATCCCCAAAGGTTTTTGATTAAATAGCGGAATAGAAAATATGATCCAAAAAAAGTGTATGTATATCACACGTACACAACCACACTAGGCCCCAATTACTATTGTTTGTACCCCTAAAAGGCTAGATGAGGAGTAGGGGGGGTATGGAACAGGCAGCACCCTCAAACCTTCAGAAGTATGAGATGAACCCCAACAACTTGGAAAGGTGGATCTCTCTCACACGTACCAACACAGACTATCCCCCAATTTAACTGATCCCCAAAGGTTTTTGATTAAATAGCGGAATAGAAAATATGATCCAAAAAAAGTGTATGTATATCACACGTACACAACCACACTAGGCCCCAATTACTATTGTTTGTACCCCTAAAAGGCTAGGAGCAGGGGGAGTATGGAACAGGCAGCACCCTCAAACCTTCAGAAGTATGAGATGAACCCCAACAACTTGGAAAGGTGGATCTCTCTCACACGTACCAACACAGACTATCCCCCAATTTAACTGATCCCCAAAGGTTTTTGATTAAATAGCGGAATAGAAAATATGATCCAAAAAAAGTGTATGTATATCACACGTACACAACCACACTAGGCCCCAATTACTATTGTTTGTACCCCTAAAAGGCTAGATGAGGAGTAGGGGGAGTATGGAACAGGCAGCACCCTCAAACCTTCAGAAGTATGAGATGAACCCCAACAACTTGGAAAGGTGGATCTCTCTCACACGTACCAACACAGACTATCCCCCAATTTAACTGATCCCCAAAGGTTTTTGATTAAATAGCGGAATAGAAAATATGATCCAAAAAAAGTGTATGTATATCACACGTACACAACCACACTAGGCCCCAATTACTATTGTTTGTACCCCTAAAAGGCTAGATGAGGAGTAGGGGGGGTATGGAACAGGCAGCACCCTCAAACCTTCAGAAGTATGAGATGAACCCCAACAACTTGGAAAGGTGGATCTCTCTCACACGTACCAACACAGACTATCCCCCAATTTAACTGATCCCCAAAGGTTTTTGATTAAATAGCGGAATAGAAAATATGATCCAAAAAAAGTGTATGTATATCACACGTACACAACCACACTAGGCCCCAATTACTATTGTTTGTACCCCTAAAAGGCTAGATGAGGAGTAGGGGGGGTATGGAACAGGCAGCACCCTCAAATCTTCAGAAGTATGAGATGAACCCTAAAAACTTGGAAAGGTGGATCTCTCTCACACGTACCAACACAGACTATCCCCCAATTTAACTGATCCCCAAAGGTTTTTGATTAAATAGCGGAATAGAAAATATGATCCAAAAAAAGTGTATGTATATCACACGTACACAACCACACTAGGCCCCAATTACTATTGTTTGTACCCCTAAAAGGCTAGATGAGGAGTAGGGGGGGTATGGAACAGGCAGCACCCTCAAACCTTCAGAAGTATGAGATGAACCCCAACAACTTGGAAAGGTGGATCTCTCTCACACGTACCAACACAGACTATCCCCCAATTTAACTGATCCCCAAAGGTTTTTGATTAAATAGCGGAATAGAAAATATGATCCAAAAAAAGTGTATGTATATCACACGTACACAACCACACTGGGCCCCAATTACTATTGTTTGTACCCCTAAAAGGCTAGATGAGGAGTAGGGGGAGTATGGAACAGGCAGCACCCTCAAACCTTCAGAAGTATGAGATGAACCCCAACAACTTGGAAAGGTGGATCTCTCTCACACGTACCAACACAGACTATCCCCCAATTTAACTGATCCCCAAAGGTTTTTGATTAAATAGCGGAATAGAAAATATGATCCAAAAAAAGTGTATGTATATCACACGTACACAACCACACTGGGCCCCAATTACTATTGTTTGTACCCCTAAAAGGCTAGATGAGGAGTAGGGGGAGTATGGAACAGGCAGCACCCTCAAACCTTCAGAAGTATGAGATGAACCCCAACAACTTGGAAAGGTGGATCTCTCTCACACGTACCAACACAGACTATCCCCCAATTTAACTGATCCCCAAAGGTTTTTGATTAAATAGCGGAATAGAAAATATGATCCAAAAAAAGTGTATGTATATCACACGTACACAACCACACTAGGCCCCAATTACTATTGTTTGTACCCCTAAAAGGCTAGATGAGGAGTAGGGGGGGTATGGAACAGGCAGCACCCTCAAACCTTCAGAAGTATGAGATGAACCCCAACAACTTGGAAAGGTGGATCTCTCTCACACGTACCAACACAGACTATCCCCCAATTTAACTGATCCCCAAAGGTTTTTGATTAAATAGCGGAATAGAAAATATGATCCAAAAAAAGTGTATGTATATCACACGTACACAACCACACTAGGCCCCAATTACTATTGTTTGTACCCCTAAAAGGCTAGGAGTAGGGGGAGTATGGAACAGGCAGCACCCTCAAACCTTCAGAAGTATGAGATGAACCCCAACAACTTGGAAAGGTGGATCTCTCTCACACGTACCAACACAGACTATCCCCCAATTTAACTGATCCCCAAAGGTTTTTGATTAAATAGCAGAATAGAAAATATGATCCAAAAAAAGTGTATGTATATCACACGTACACAACCACACTAGGCCCCAATTACTATTGTTTGTACCCCTAAAAGGCTAGATGAGGAGTAGGGGGAGTATGGAACAGGCAGCACCCTCAAATCTTCAGAAGTATGAGATTGTGTTCACTGTACCCCACAAAGATTGAGTTCACTGCACCCCACAATGATTGTGTTCACTGCACCCCACAAAGATTGTGTTCACTGCACCTCACAAAGATTGTGTTCACTGTACCCCCCAAAGATTGTGTTCACTGCACCCCACAAAGATTCTGTTCACTGTACCCCACAAAGATTGTGTTCACTGCACCCTAAAAGGATGTTGTTCACTGCACCCCACAAAGATTGTGTTCACTGCACCCTAAAAGGATGTTGTTCACTGCACCCCAAAAAGATTGTGTTCACTGTACCCCCCCAAAGATTGTGTTCACTGCACCCCACAAAGATTGTGTTCACTGCACCCCAAAAAGATTGTGTTCACTGTACCCCCCAAAGATTGTGTTCACTGCACCCCAAAAAGATTGTGTTCACTGTACCCCCCAAAGATTGTGTTCACTGCACCCCACAAAGATTCTGTTCACTGTACCCCACAAAGATTGTGTTCACTGCACCCCAAAAAGATTGTGTTCACTGTACCCCCCCAAAGATTGTGTTCACTGCACCCCACAAAGATTCTGTTCACTGCACCCCACAAAGGATTTTGTTTACTGCACCCCAAAAAGATTGTGTTCACTGCACCCCAAAAAGGATTTTGATCACTGCACCCCAAAAAGGATGTTGTTCACTGCACCCCAAAAATGATTTTGTTCACTCCACCCCAAAAAGATTGTGTTCACTGCACCCCACAAAGATTGTGTTCACTGCACCCCAAAAAGATTGTGTTCACTGTACCCCCCAAAGATTGTGTTCACTGCACCCCACAAAGATTCTGTTCACTGTACCCCACAAAGATTGTGTTCACTGCACCCCAAAAAGATTGTGTTCACTGCACCCCAAAAAGGATGTTGTTCACTGCACCCCAAAAAGGATGTTGTTCACTCCACCCCAAAAAGATTGTGTTCACTGCACCCCACAAAGATTGTGTTCACTGCACCCCAAAAAGATTGTGTTCACTGCACCCCAAAAATGATTTTGTTCACTGCACCCCAAAAAGGATTTTGTTCACTGCACCCCAAAAAGGATGTTGTTCACTCCACCCCAAAAAGATTGTGTTCACTGCACCCCAAAAAGATTGTGTTCACTGCACCCCACAAAGGATTTTGTTCACTGCACCCCAAAAAGATTGTGTTCACTGCACCCCAAAAAGGATGTTGTTCACTGCACCCCAAAAAGGATTTTGTTCACTGCACCCCAAAAAGATTGTGTTCACTGCACCCCACAAAGGATTTTGTTCACTGCACCCCACAAAGATTGTGTTCACTGCACACCAAAAAGGATTGTGTTCACTGCACCCCAAAAAGATTTTGTTCACTGCACCCCAAAAAGATTGTGTTCACTGCAGCCCAAAAAGATTGTGTTCACTGCAGCCCAAAAAGATTGTGTTCACTGCAGCCCAAAAAGATTGTGTTCACTGCAGCTCACACACAGAAAAATGGATGTGGATCACTGACACCTGCCTATCTCCAATCCCACACCACACAGCAATATCGATTGTAGTTTGTAGAACACAGTTTCCCTAAAATTCAGCAGACTCTGTCCCTAACAGGATTGAGAAGAGATCGTAGATCAGGATTGAGTGCAGATTCACCCCACCCCCCACACAGCAATATCGATTGTAGTTTGTAGAAGACACTGACCCTATAATTCAGCAGACTCTATCCCTAAAATGCCTACAACTCGCCCTGCCTAAACACTCCGACCTGTCCCTCAATTCTATCCGGACACAAATGGTTTTTTCCTGCCTATCTTTCCCTAATCAGCAGCCAGCACATTGATGTGTGCTCTGTCCCTTAGCTAAGCAGCAGAATGACGCTGCTGCGGCGGCTGCCTCGAACTTATAAAGACTTGGTCACATGCTTCAGACGGCCAATCACAGCTACTAAGACATTTGCAGGCATGGCTGGGATGGCTTAAGGCACACCAGTTAAACGATTGTTGATTGGCTGTTGAAAGCCCGCCATGAAAAGAGCGCCAAAGCATGCAAAACCCGGAAATAAAACGACCGAACACGCATTTTTACCCGAACATACAGTAAAGTGTCCGTGTCCGTGTTCGGGTAAAAAAAATCCAATTATTCGGTACGAACACGAATAATACAGTCCGTGTTCGCTCAACACTACCTGCCACCGTATATATCAGTGGTGGGTGGGCAGTGGCACTGCAGTGGGCACAGTACACTCTGTGGACCTGACAGTCACTGGCAGCCCAGGCAACTGCAATAATAAAAAATATTTTTTTTTTCAATTTGCAACAAGATGCTGTGCCACCGTATATATATCAGTGGTGGGCAGTGCACTGCAGTGGGTACAGTAATCTCTGTGGACCTGACACAGCACTCACTGCAATTATGACAGAGGAAAAGAAAAAATATTTTTTAAAATGCAAGGTACTGTGCCTGTGCCACCCGAAATGAGTGTGGTGTGCACACAGTACAGTCTGTGGTGGGTCTGTGGCCTCTCACACACAGCGGGCAGGTAACTGCAGTGCACAATAGATATATATATATATATATATATAGAAAATACTCAAATACCAGCCCTCAAAAGGGCTTTTGGGGACAATAGATATATATATATATATATCACAGAACAAAAAAAATTACACAAATACCAGCCCTCAAAAGGGCTTTTGGGGACAATAGATATATATATATATATATATATATATATATATATATATATACAGTGGGTACGGAAAGTATTCAGACCCCCTTAAATGTTTCACTCTTTGTTATATTGCAGCCATTTGCTAAAATCATTTAGGTTCATTCTTCTTCCTCATGAATGTACACATAGCACCCCATACTGACAGAAAAACACAGAATTGTTGACATTGTTGTAGATTTATTAAAAAAGAAAAACTGAAATATCACATGGTCCTAAGTATTCAGACCCTTTGCTGTGACACTCATATATTTAATTCAGGTGCTTTCCATTTCTTCTGATCATCCTTGAGATGGTTCTACACCTTCATTTGAGTCCAGCTGTGTTTGATTATACTGATTGGATTTGATTAGGAAAGCCACACACCTGTCTATATAAGACCTTCCAGATCACAATGCATGTCAGAGCAAATGAGAATCATGAGGTCAAAGGAACTGCCTGAAGAGCTCAGAGACAGAATTGTGGCAAGGCACAGATCTGGCCAAGGTTACAAAAAGATTTCTGCTGCACTTAAGGTTCCTAAGAGCACAGTGGCCTCCATAATCCTCAAATGGAAGACGTTTGGGGCGACCAGAACCCTTCCTAGAGCTGGCCGTCCGGCCAAACTGAGCTATCGGGGGAGAAGAGCCTTGGTGAGAGAGGTAAAGAAGAACCCAAAGGTCACTGTGGCTGAGCTCCAGAGATGCAGTCAGGAGATGGGAGAAAGTTGTAGAAAGTCAACCATCACTGCAGCCCTCCACCAGTCGGGGCTTTATGGCAGAGTGGCCCGACAGAAGCCTCTCCTCAGTGTAAGACACATGAAAGCCCGCATGGAGTTTGCTAAAAACCACCTGAAGGACTCCAAGATGGTGAGAAATAAGATTCTCTGGTCTGATGAGACCAAAATAGAACTTTTTGGCCTTAATTCTAAGCGGTATGTGTGGAGAAAACCAGGCACTGCTCATCACCTGTCCAATACAGTCCCAACAGTGAAGCATGGTGGTGGCAGCATCATGCTGTGGGGGTGTTTTTCAGCTGCAGGGACAGGACGACTGGTTGCAATCGAGGGAAAGATGAATGCGGCCAAGTACAGGGATATCCTGGACAAAAACCTTCTCCAGAGTGCTCTGGACCTCAGACTGGGCCGAAGGTTTACCTTCCAACAAGACAATGACCCTAAGCACACAGCTAAAATAACGAAGGAGTGGCTTCACAACAACTCCGTGACTGTTCTTGAATGGCCCAGCCAGAGCCCTGACTTAAACCCAATTGAGCATCTCTGGAGAGACCTAAAAATGGCTGTCCACCAACGTTTACCATCCAACCTGACAGAACTGGAGAGGATCTGCAAGGAGGAATGGCAGAGGATCCCCAAATCCAGGTGTGAAAGACTTGTTGCATCTTTCCCAAAAAGACTCCTGGCTGTATTAGATCAAAAGGGGGCTTCTACTAAATACTGAGCAAAGGGTCTGAATACTTAGGACCATGTGATATTTCAGTTTTTCTTTTTTAATAAATCTGCGACAATGTCAACAATTCTGTGTTTTTCTGTCAGTATGGGGTGCTATGTGTACATTCATGAGGAAGAAGAATGAACTTAAATGATTTTAGCAAATGGCTGCAATATAACAAAGAGTGAAAAATTTAAGGGGGTCTGAATACTTTCCGTACCCACTGTATATATCACAGAACAAAAAAAATTACACAGATACCAGCCCTCAAATGGGCTTTTTGGGGACAATAGATATATATATATATATATATATATATCCAAAAAAACCTCAAATACCAGCCCTAGGAAGGGCTTTTTGGGGTGCTGTCCTTACAGCAGGAGTGTACCAAGAACACTGGCTAACAAGACCGGGAACACTGACTAACTGTCCCTAGCTATAACAGCAGCAGCAGCAGCACTTTTCCTGCTCTCAGTAACACAGAAATGATCTAAGATGGATGCTGCCCTTGCTTATTTATAGGAGGTGGGAGGTATGCTGATTGGCCTGGAATGTGTCTGCTGACTGTGAGATTCAGGGTCAAAGTTTGCCTCAATGATGATGTATAGGAGGCGGACCGAACATCGCATATGTTCGCCCGCAGCGGCGAACGCGAACATGCGAAGTTCGCCGGGAACCGTTCGCCGGCGAACCGTTCGGTACATCTCTACTGAGGGCAAACGCTGTTTGTGTCAGAATATATAAAATCAGTGTGGCAGCAGATGAGTACCTGCAAGGCAAACAGGTTAACAAAAGAATGAAAAACAAAGTACAGTAAAAGTACAGTAGGAAGAGTAGAACAACATAAAAAAAACTGAGACGACAACTGTTTTTGGTTTTTTGTTTTTATTTTTTTTTTGTAACTTTTTATATTTTTATGTAACTTTTTTAAATTTTTTTGTATTTTTTTTTACACTTTTTTTTTTCTGAACTACAATTTTCCAGCTTAGGGTCTCTCAAAATGTTGATAGCCATCAAACATCTTTCGAGACCCTGTGTTAGTGTGCCCTACACTATGTCATGCTGTACCCTACACTAAAACTCCACTAGTGTGTGGTAGCGCTCAAAACATTCCCCGATGCAGAGATCAGGTTGGTCAGGACAGGTGGGACAATATTAACGGGTGTCACGCCTAAATCCGCGTCTGCTACAGACACAACATCTTCTTTGGTGGTGTCTTTGAGTAGGGGTACTCGGGAGGACATGTGAAAAATGCCTCTTATGCAGCCGGCCCTGGAAGGGGAAGTTGGGCAGGAACACCTCCTAGGTACAGGTAGGCATTGATGATCTCTTCCTGGAATTCTCGGAAGGATCCGGTTTGTACTGACGCTCTGTAAAGTACAAAGGCGTTCAGCATAGCCAATTAAAACAAATAAACAGACACTTTTTTGTACCAGCATCTGGCTTTACGGGCAACTAAGTACAGCGCTTAAAGCTGGTCATTAAGGTCCACCCCTCCCATATTAAGGTTATAGTTGTGGACACAGAGGGGTTTCTCCATAACACCAGTTGCCGTAGTAATTTGGACCATCGTGTCTGCGTGAAGGGAGGACAGAACAAAAACATTCCGTGTATCCCTCCACTTCACTGCAAGCCATTTGTCTGTTTTCAAGCAGGCTCTCTCCCCCTGACTAAGACGGGAATTTACAAGCCGTTGGGGGAAGCCCCAGCGATTAGGTCGCATGGTGCCCATCCGCCAATCTGTAATTCGAGCAGGTGACTAAATAGTGGCACGCTTGTGTAAAAATTGTCCACGTACAAATGGTACCCCTTTCCGAATAAGGGTAACACCAAGTCCCAAACTATCTTGCCGCTGCTCCCTATGTAGTCTGGGCAGTTGAGGGGTTCCACGGTGCTATCTTTTCCCTCGTAGACCCGGAAACTAACTGTATAGCCTGTGGCCCTGTCAAACAGCTTATACAGTTTGACCACACATCTGGCACACTTGCTGGGGAGATACTGTTTCATAGCAAGATGGCCAGTAATCTTAATCAGGGACTCGTCAATGCAACTTGTTGGGGGGTAAACAAGGCTGCAAACCACTGATTGAAGTGGTCTATGAGGGGCCGAATTTTGTGGAGCTGATTATATTCAGGGTCTCCCTGAGGACGACAGATTTCATTGTTGTTGAAATGCATAAATCGCAGAATTTGCTCGTATCTCGCCCTGGACATGGAGGCAGAGTACACGCGCATATAGTGAAATGGGCTAGTGGACCAATATAGCCGCAATTCACTCTTTTTGGTTATTCCCATGTTGAGGGAAAGGGCCAGAAAGTCTTAAACTCGAGAAAACGTTACAGGTTTCCAGCCAAATTGTCTGGCAAGGGGCAAATTTGGGTTGGCGGCCATGAATTGACCAGCGTATAACTTTGTTTGGTCCACAATAGATCTGAAAAGATCTTCCCTGAAAAAAAGCTCATAAAAATTCAGGGGAGTAAAATTGGCTGTTTCCACGTGGATTCCAGGTTGGCCAGTGAATGGGGGAAGTACGGGCACTGTAGTATCAGTGGGTTGCCAATTGGGATATGCCAGCGCATCAGGGAGGGCACTATGGGCTCTACGGGCCTGTCTTCGAATACGCGGTGGCTGCGGGCCACTACTTGTGCTAGCCACCGCACCAGCTTCAACTGCACTTATGAGACTCGCCACGTCACCAAGTGTTACTGCAGTGCTGGTTGTACTAGGTCCAGGGTGTACTAGGCCGCTGGCGCTTTCCAGGTCACCAGAAGGCTGAGCAGCACTAGTACCGACACCATATGAGCACCCTGAAATCTCTGCACCTCAGCAACTCCAGAATGGGGTCGGGTACGCCTGGTTCTAACAGGGACCCATCCGTCATCGGAGCTATCTGTCAGGGAGCCGCTGCTCTCTTCGGGGTCGTATACTGACCCTGATTCTGCCAGTGAGGCTTCCACATCGCTCTTATCTGACATGGTCAGTATACTGTAAGCCTATGTACTACTGTACCACCGTTTGGTAATTTTAGCAACTAAATTTACCGGTACAGTAGTGTGACTCACAGGTAAAAAAAGCACCTTGTTGTGAAGGACCATTTCAACCGCTACCAAAAAAAACTGCTAATGCTAGCAGGAATCAGGCCTGACTCTGCTAACACAGCGGTTTTGTGTGTTTTGTGTTTTTTTGTAAGTGACAGTAATCTATTGATTACTACAATTGCCTGGGTGGGGTGGGGTGGGTGGAGGGGTTAAACGCAGGTGCTAGCAGGAATCAGTGCTGATCGTGCAAACACCGCATTTTGGGAACCCTAAACTATGGGGACACTAGTATAGTTCTGATCAGATCAGATATTGATCTGTTCAAACACTATACTAGTAATGGAAGTGTATGTGTGTGTGTATGTCTGTGTGTGTGTATGTGTGTGTATGTGGTAATCAAGGGGTTATTTCTAATTATGCGCCAGGGATCTTAGATCTTAGACTGATGCTAACACTAACTAATGTCACCTGTGACACTAATAATAGTGATCAGAAAAAAAACTGTACACTATAAAAGTGACACTGTGACAGGACAATGAAGGGGTTAACTGGGGTGATCAGGGGGGGATCAGGGGGTTTATCTTGAAGGGGTTAACTGGGATGGGGGAGTACCCTAAACCTACTTGGGAAAGAAATGTACTCGCTAGCGCTAACTGAAGTCACAATCACACTGTCACAGATATACAAAAAAACACTATATTACCTGTGTATAGTGTGCAATGTGACGGGGGAAGGGGTTAACTGGGGGTGATCAGGGGGGATCAGGGGTTAAATCTTTATTGGGGGGGGTGGCGGGTATCCTAACCCTAAAAGGAACAGCCGCAAGCGCTAAACCTGGTCACAAGTCACACTGCTGCAGGTATATAGGAAACTGCTATATATTGTATGCAGTGTGTGTTGTGACAGGGGGTGTAGGGGTTAACTGGGGGTGATCAGGGGGTTAAATCTTTATTGGGGGGTGGCGGGGACCCTAAACCTCAAGTCACAATCACGCTAATACAAAATACAGTAAAACACTATATTACCAGTATATTAGTGTGCAATGTGACAGGGGAGGAGGGGTTAACAGGTGGTGATGGGGGAGGGGGGTCAGGGGGTTAAATCTGTATGGGCGGGGTAGCGGGTAACCTAAGTGTAAAAGGAAGGGCCGCATGCGCTAAACCTGGTCACAAGTCACACTTATACGGTTATATAGGAAAATGCTATATACTGTATACAGTGTGTGTTGTGACAGGGGGTGTAGGGGTTAACTGGGGGGTGATTGTGGGTTAAATGTGCTTAGCCTAGGTGTGTGTGTGGTTGTTTGGTGCAGTACTCACATTTCAGATCCGCTCTCTTCTCTCAATGAATCCAAAAAGGGTTTGGGGAGCAGAGAGCGGGTCTTTTCTGTGCCTGTGTTTACATTACACAGGCACAGACAGTATCTGATTGGGCAGGACCGATCAAATGATCTTTGGCCTGGACCTGATTACTGATCGGTTCTGAACCAAATCAGATCATCAGCAGGGCCAGGGGTGCGCTGGAACGCACCCCAGAGCGGCGTGGGGCGAACGACATAGGGCTTCGACGCTTTGCCTGTAGGGGGCTGACTGCTTCATTAAATAGTCATGCGGCGGTCGGCAAGTGGTTAAATTAGAAGAAATGTTCTTACACTTCCTGTTATGTCCTTAGAAAGCAAATAAAAAATCTCCCCAGTGGGGCACAAAAAAATGTGAGTGTTTTTAGTTATTCTCATCACAATACAAAGTGGGTAAAAAAACGACACAAACAAATGTTAAAGGATAAGTTCACCTTTGTAAAAAAAAAAATACATTAACATCTTTTTGCAGGTAAAAAAATATGTATTTGTTTTAAATTTTTTTTTACTATGAGCCTTCAAAGCATTGCACCCATGATCAGCAGATCGCGGGTGCAATGCAGGATTTCAGACTATCCTTGTAAGATGTCTGCTTGTACCTCGTATGAGCAGGGAATTACACTCTGACAGGAAAACTCAATGAACTACCTAGAGCACTTGACAGCTGCAACGACTGTCCGTACTTGTAACACTGTGAATGAATGATGCCGCCAGGTGGGCAGAGCCCCGCATGGTTGATTTTTTTTTTTTAAATTGTGACAGCGAGCTGGAGGAGGACTTCCCTCGCTTTCTGTCAAAACGGAGGATTGGGGGGTGCAGAGGCTGATGCATCTGTAATATGTTACATCCTAAATATGGGTGTAACATGCAACAAAAT
The DNA here is from genome assembly GCF_965119305.1 of Pelophylax lessonae. Classification (NCBI taxonomy): domain Eukaryota; kingdom Metazoa; phylum Chordata; class Amphibia; order Anura; family Ranidae; genus Pelophylax; species Pelophylax lessonae. Next base: position 113,227,685 of record NC_138777.1, read on the forward strand.
GAGAACATATTCTTTAACAACTCAATATGATGAATATCACAATCATGTAAAGTGTTTGTTACCCCAGCATTTCATATTCCTGATATGTGCCTGCTGTACCATTTCCTTGTATGAAAAGTATTTTGTTCTCTTTGTATTGCTTCCTTTGTGTGAAATCCCTGGTGTTCCTGACAGTCCCCCTGCTATCCTATTAAAAAAAACTGCAGTGAGAAGCCGTCTGTCCTTCTCCCTGAAATGATCACAGAGACCATGCTATATAGGATCGCATGTCTCTATGATCATTTCAAAAGCCCAACCCCCCCCCCCCCACAGTTAGAATCACTCCCCTAGGCTTACATATAACCCCTTGAGCGCCAATGCGCCAATAGTATTAACCCCTTCCCTGCCGATGGCATTATTACAGTAACAGTGCATATTTGTAGAACTGATTACTGTAGTAATGTCACTGGTACCCCCAAAAGCGTCAAAAATGTCAGTTAGGTGTCCTATCTGTCCGCCGCAATGTCGTAGTCTCGCAAACAATTGCAGATCGCCACCATTACTAGTTAAAAAAAAAAAAAACAATAAAAATGACATAAATCTTTCCCATTGTTAGTAAACACAATAAATTTTGAGCAAACCAATCAAAATACGCTTATTGCGATTTTTTTTTTACCAAAAATATATAGCAGAAAACAAATTGGCCTAAAATGTTAAAAAAAAAATGTTGATTTTTAAATTTTTTGGGGGGGGAAGGTTATGTAGCAGAATATGAAAAATATTGTTTTTTTTTTTTTTTTTTTCAAAATTGTTACTGTTTTTTTGTTTATAGCGCAAAAAATAAACATCACACAGGTGATCAAATACCACCAAAAGAAATCTCTATTTGTGGGGAAAAAAGGACACCAATTTTATTTGGGTAAAGCGTCGCATGACCGCGCAATTGTCCGTTAAAATAACGTAGTGCCGAATAGGGCCTGGTCATTAAGCAGGAAAATCTTCCGGTCTTAAAGGGGTTAAGTAACTCTATTTCCATATACAGTAAATAAAAAAGTGGTGCCTAGGGAAAAGGTATTTTTAATATTTACATGTCCAACTTCTATCAATCTTTGCTGGCTGACTATTCTTTTGCAACTGACACACTTCCAGAGGTGTCAGATGTCTGGTTTTGTGGCTGCACCCTGTGATTCCACCACGGGCTCTCATGCCACTGTGGGACGCCTTAGTTACATAGAGTCTGATAGGTATAACTGCAGCTCTCAGTGATGGACCAGGCCTCTGACACACATGGAAGTTTACAGTATCTAACACTCAATATTCTTCAGCCAGTGGTTTCTTCAAATCACACCTACTCATCTATGTTTCATAAAAAGCTGCAAATCAATGTTATCCAAAAAAATCACTGCCTTTGAAGTTGAAATGCCTGTGCTCTCTTTTTTTCTTATGAGTCAATGAATTTGTATTAGTCCCCAGTCTCTCAGTGTGTCAGTACTTCACAATTACACTACTTTTGTTGGAGTTCAGTGAATTTACCAGAAAGGTTCACATTTCTTTCTTTCATTTTTTTTTTTAGGCCAGCTCAGACTGGAGAACACCTTTCATTTAGATGCCATTATTAACAAAATAGACAAAGAAACAGCTAAGTCAAAAATATTAAAGTTGTGAGGCACCAGTCTGTGTTAACAATAAGATTTTATTTAAAATCAAGTACCACACTCAGTTAGATCTACAAACACACATGCGTTATGCATAATAAATCATGACACAGCAGAAAGCACACAGCTGTACAACCCGTTGGCTCTGGAAATAATCAGCAGATGCCCTATGTGCATGCTTTTTGTTCAAGGGTGCCCTTTCTGTCACTTTGTTTACCTAGGTTTACACTGAGGCCGGGGTAAAATCGTGCGATTTCAGCTGAACTTGCACGATTTCAAACCGGCATTTTCAGTCCGACTTCGGGGATGATTTTACAGACATCTGTGCGGGTCCCTGCACAGATGTCTATTAAAATCGCCAAACAAAATGGCCCCTGCCCCACCTATAACTGGCCTTCGCAGCAAGGAGCACATGGAAGGGCAACCCAGGCAAGACAAAACCAGAAAAATTCCCAGCTCAACTCTCCAACCAGTTTGCTTACCAAACAAATTAACCTGTCTAACAATATATTTTATCTAAAAAAAGTGAGTACACCCCTCACATTTTTCTGTCCCCTCAAAATAACTCAACACAGCTATTAATGTCTAAACCGCTGGCAACAAAAGTGAGTACACCCCTAAGTGAAAATGTCCAAATTGGGCCCAAAGTGTCAAAATTTGGGTGGCCACCATTATTTTCCAGCACTGCCTTAACCCTCTTGGGCATGGAGTTCACCAGAGCTTCGCAGGTTGCCGCTGGACTCCTCTTCCACTCCTCCATGATGACATCATGGTGCTGCGTTCCTCCACCTTCCTTTTGAGGATGCCTTTAGAGATGCTCAATAGGGTTTAGGTCTGGAGAAATGCTTGGCCAGTTTATCACCTTTACTCTCAACTTCTGTAACAAGGCAGTGGTCACCTTGGAGGTGTGTGTTGAGGTCGTTATGTTGGAATACTGCCCTGCAGTCCAATCTCCAAAGGGAGGGGATCATGCTCTGCTTCAGTATGTCACAGTACATGTTGGCATTCATGTTTCCCTCAATGAACTGTAGCTCCCCAGTGCTTGCAGCCATTATGCAGCCCCAGACCATGACACTCCCACCGCCATACTTGACTGCAGGCAAAACACACTTGTCTTTGTACTCCTCACCTGGTTGCCGCCACACATGCTTGATACCATCTGAACCAAATAAGTTTATCTTGGTCTCATCAGCCCACAGGACATGGTTCCAGTAATCCATTTCCTTAGTCTGCTTGTCTTCAGCAAACTGTTTGCAGGCTTTCTTGTGCATCATCTTTAGAAGAGGCTTCCTTCTGGGATGACAGCTGTGCAGACCAATTTCATGCAGTTTGCGGCGTGTGATCTGAGCAATGACAGGCTGACACCCCCCCCCCCTTCAACCTCTGCAGCAATGCTGGCTGCACTGATACATCTATTTCTCAAAGACAACCTCTGGATATGACGCTGAGCACATGCACTCAACCTCTTTGGTTGACCACGGCGAGGCTCGCTCTGAGTGGAACATGTCCTGTTAAACCACTGTATGGTCTTGGCCACCATGCTGCAGCTCAGTTTTAGGGTCTTGGCAATCTTCTTATAGTCTAAACCATCTTATGTAGAGCAACAATTCTTTTTTTCAGATTCTCAGAGAGTTCTTTGCCATGAGGTGCCATGTTGACCTTCCAGTGTCCAGTATTAGAGAGTGAAAGCGATAACACCAAATTTAACACACATGCTCCCCATTCACACCTGAGACCTGAGTAACACTAACGAGTCATATAACACCGGGAAGGGAAAAAGGCTAACTGGGCCCAATTTAGACATTTTCACTTAGGGGTGTACTCACTTTTGTTGCCAGCGATTTAGACATTAATGGCTGTGTGTTGAATTATTTTGAGGGGACAGTAAATTTACACTGCTATGGAAGCTGTACACTCACTACTTTACATTGTAGCAAAGTGTAATTTCTTCAGTGTTGTCAAATGAAAAGATATAATAAAATATTTACAAAAATGTGAGGGGTGTACTCACTTTTGTGAGATACTGTGCAATAAAAACAGGGGTTTAGTTAGCACACATTTGCAAACGCATGCGTAAGCTGCAGGGCCACTTCACGGCACCCTGTATTACCTGCAGTCCTAACTAACTCTTTAAATCTGTAAATCTATTAGAGTCTCCAGAGTGGAAGCATATGCATTCTAATGGATAGATAGGGGGCAGGGGGACCTGGAGGGCCCCTAGAAGTCTCCGAAAGTACCCATTACCCACACAGGAAATAGAGCAGTGGGGAACATTACAGAGGACACCTAGTGGCGAGCAGAATATAAGTAACAACAACGGGGAGATAATACTACATGTTTATTTTAAAATTCAGGTGAGAGGCCAGAGAGCACAGTGGTGACTCCTGGATGAAGAAAAGAATCTCATATGGTCACTTATTATTAAATGGTGAATGGATACATAATGGATATACACAGGGGACTTTTTTGTCATTGAAGATTTTTTTCATTATATTTTTTATTTTATGTTTTATTCAATATTAACCACTTAAGCCCCGGAGGATTTGGCTGCTAAACGACCAGAGGGTATTTTGCGATTCGGCACTGCGTGACTTTAACGGACAATTGCGCGGTCGTGCGACAATGTACCTAAACGAATTTGGCGTCCTTTTTTTCCCACAAACAGAGCTTTCTTTTGGCGGTATTTGATCACCTGTGCGATTTTTTGATCACGCGCTATAAACAAAAAAAGAGCGTAAATTTTGCAAAAATAGCAATATTTTTCCCTTTTTTTTATATGAAATTCCCCCAAAAAAAAATGTAAAAATCAAAATTTTTTAATATTTTCGGCCAATTTGTTTTATGCTACCTATGTTTGGTAAAAAAAATCGCAAAAAGCGTATTTCGATTGGTTTGCGCAAAAGTTATTGCGTTTACTAACAAAGGGAAAGATTTTTGTCATTTTTGTTGTTTTTTTTTTTAACGCGAAATGGCGGCGATCTGCGATTTTTTTTGCGGTACTGCGACATTGCGGCGGACAGATCGGACCCTTGACTGACATTTTTGACACTTTTGGGTTTACCAGTGACATTTCTACAGTAATCAGTGCTATATATATGCACTGTTACTGTAAAAATACACTGGTAGTGAAGGGGTTAACTTTATTTGAGAGGGAGGGGCTGTGTGTGTCCCTAGGGGCCTGATTCTAACTGTGATTGGCTGTGGCTTCAACTGTATGCAGAGTGATCAATGGATCTACATAGTAGATCCATGTGATCATCTCTCATACAGAGAGGAGAATGACAGGCAGCTTGTTTACACAAGCTGCCTGACTTTCTCCCTCTCCCCCGCCGATCGCAGAGTGGCCGGCGGCGATCGGGTCCGCCGGTCACACGCGCGGGGGGGTCCGTGACCACGCGGGAGCGGGAGCGCGCCTCCGGCGGCGCGCGCTCGCTCCCTAAACCCTCACAGGCGAGCGACGTAGACCTACGTCACTTTGCCTGTGAGGGGCTGACCGCCGCCGTAGATAGTCGTGCGGCGGTCGGCAAGTGGTTAACCATCATATGATCTTATCTGTGAACATTGTGAATGCAATATTATTCACTCTTTTGAATTTTACATGATTGCACGGTGAGCCATGGTGGCTTATTATGTAATTTATATGCACAAGGATTATATTGTAGCAGAATGTGTGATTCTGTATAGGAATTAGAGCATTTTTTTTTTTAATTTGTTTTTATTGAGACATCGCATTTCGATATATAGAACATCACAAATAGGAAATTCGAGCAATTATTTTTTATAAAAAAACAAGTTTTATTGAGTCACTGCACTTTCATATAGAGAACATTACAATACCTAAATGGCAGTGCAGCACCATTTACCTACCATTCTACTTAATAACACATTACCCAGTCCATATCAGTATACTGTAGGTATCCAGCATAATATTTTTCCCCATTGAGATCTGATGTGTTTTCAAAGTGTTCCTTTAATTTTTTGAGCAGTGTACTTTCTGATGGTCTTAACCGGTTGCCGACCGCCGCACGACTATATACTGCGGCGGTCAGCCCCGGCCAGGCAGAGTGACGTATCGGTACGTCACTCGCCTGTCACTGACTTGCGAGCCTATCGCGGGCGCGCGCGCGCCCGCCGAGGCGCGCGCGCGCCCGCCGAGGCGCGCGCCCGCCGCGGCTCGTTCACAGGCAAGTCAGTGCGTGTGACCGGCGGACTCGATGTCCGCCAGTCACACTGCGATCGCTCCTGTGAAGGGAGAAAGACAGAGCAGCTTGTGTAAACAAGCTGCCTGTCAGTTCTCCCTGTGTAAAAGTGAAGATCTGACCGTTCTACTATGTAGAACGGTTGATCTTTGCTTTTACACCAATAGGAATGTCCCTGCACAGTAGAAAGCACGCCCCTAGGACACACTTAACCCCTCCCTGTCCAATAAAGTTAACCCCTTCCCTGCCAGTGTCATTTTTGCAGTAACAGTGCATATGTATAGCACTGATTACTGCAGTAATGTCACTGGTACCCCCAAAAGTGTCAAAAATGTCAGTCAAGGGTCCGATCTGTCCGCCGCAATGTCGCAGTACCGAAAAAAAAATCGCAGATCGCCGCCATTACGCGTTAAAAAAAAAACACCAAAAATGACAAAAATCTTTCCCTTTGTTAGTAAACGCGATAACTTTTGCGCAAACCAATCAAAATACGCTTTTTGCGATTTTTTTTACCAAACATAGGTAGCATAAAACAAATTGGCCGAAAAATGTTAAAAAATTTTGATTTTTACTTTTTTTTTGGGGGAATTTCATATAAAAAAATGTGAAAAATATTGTTATTTTTGCAAAATTTACGCTCTTTTTTTGTTTATAGCGCGTGATCAAAAAATCGCACAGGTGATCAAATACCACCAAAAGAAAGCTCTGTTTGTGGGAAAAAAAGGACGTCAAATTCGTTTAGGTACAGCGTCGCACGACCGCGCAATTGTCCGTTAAAGTCGCGCAGTAAAAAATCGCAAAAAAACCCCTGGTCCTTTAGCAGCCAAATCCTCCGGGGCTTAAGTGGTTAATCGTAATTTTAATCCCTGCAACTAAGCCTATTGGCTGAAGCATGGTATGTAATATGTACACCACTTGCTGAATAATTCTTAACTCATTGGATTCACTGAAGTGTGGCTGTTTCTTCTTTGGACATTGTGTGTGGAAATTAGACCAAACCATTTATGGTTAAACCACATGTCTGGCTGGAGAAGGAGTCGGAAAGGCTTAGAGGCGTCATTGTTTCTTTCTGTATAGTAAATCCATATTGACAGAGATGCAAGAATGAGGCTGACACATTATTTCATATTTTCTGGACTTTCTTTAAAATTAAAAAGTTTTGGACAACTCATTTCCTTAAAGAAAAACAAAAATGGTATCCAGGTAGCAGAATGCCTAGTGATTTACATCTAAGCATTATAAATGTGAAAGTTTAGAAATGCTCTATACTCATTCAAATAAAACCACATTCTGGAATTAGGCTTATGGTCTGACAGTCAAATAATGCTGGGTTCAACTTAACCAGGTAAGTGAAATTAAAGTCTTGACCCTGTCTATGCAAGACTGAGACAAACAATTTCAAAGTATATTAATTAATTTCCAATTCTCCAACCATTTGGTGCTTAATAGTAGTACCCTCTGACATATAACAAATTTTCATTACAGTAATGTGTACGTATAGAGAATACTCCTCATCTCTCTTTCCAGAGTGTAAGCAAGCAAACTATCTCCTTTCTTCTTTTTTCTTCTTATTTATTTTCCCTTTCCTTCTTCTTTGTGTTGATTTAAACAGTGCTGAGTATAAATTAATACACGCCCCTTTGAAAAGTACGATTTTAATCAATATCTCAAGGAGCACAAGAACAATTTCCAAAATTTTGACGAAACTGAGTTTTATAGAACAGTTGTGTAGCTCTATTACTTGAAAGTAAGGGTCAGTGGAGGGAAAGGAAAGGGAAAAGAAGGGGGACAATTATTCCTTTTTTTTTTTTAAAAGGGACTTAAGACAAACAATATTCAAAAATGTTGTATGGTAATGCATATGCTGGGAACACCTTTTTTTATGGTTTTGAGTATGTCAATGTTTTTGTAATGTTGTATTTCTTTCTTTCTTTTGTATGTAAAGTAAAATTAAAAAAAATATATAAAAACTAGAAAGTAAGGATAATAATATAACTTAGATTAAAAAATCTTCGGTTTTACTCACATTAGTTGATGCAAAAATGAATACACCCCACAAACTACTACATCTAGTATTTTGTATGATTTCCATGATTTGCAAGGACAGCACCAAGTCTTCTAGGCATGGAATGAACAAGTTGGCGACATATTGCAACATCTATCTTTTTCCATTATTCAAGAATGACCTCTTTTAGAGTCTGGATGCTGGATGGAGAGTGATGCTCAACTTGTCTCTTCAGAATTCCCCATAGGTGTTCAATTGGGTTCAGTTCAGGACATACTGTATATAGGTTTCCTAAGGTTTAGGTGTGTGTCAATGGGAATGTTTGACCATTTTTCCAGAAGCGCATTTGTGAGGTCAGGCACGATGTGGATGAGAAGGCCTGGCGTGCAGTGTGCGCTCTAATTCATCCTAAAGGTCCACTGGTCCAAATCATTTGGTGAAGGGGGGATTATGGTGTGGTTGTGGGTTTTTTAGGGGTTAGGCTTAGCCCCTTAGTTCCAGTGAGTGTCAGCCTACCAAGACATTTTGGACAATTTCATGCTCCCAACTTTGTGGAACAGTTTGGGGATAGCCCCTTCCTGTTCCAATATGACTGTGCACCAGTGCACAATTTCAACTAACATCAATCACGCACACAAAAAAAAAAACAATAGTGAAAACAAAAAGTATGTGCATGAAGAATTACAGTGATATCACACGTATAGCAGTAGTCCCCTAGTTAGTAATAATGACAGGACATCCAGGTCTGAAGCCTCTATTGTTTTACCCCACACACAGAAAAAGGTTACCAGAAAGTTTGCAACCCCCAATAACCAGAGTTCAGAAAAAGCTGTTTTACTCAAACTTTTCTCTGGTTGGAAAAGCACCTGGCAACTCCTCCTGTTTCCCAGTGTTAAGCCACTGATGATGTCACATATGGTGAAACGCATAGGGAGGAGCTAGGACACTAGTGAACTTAGCCTTTAACCACTTCCCAACCGCACTGTAGCCAAAAGATGTCTACAGCGTGCTCATCTAGTTTTGGGAGGGTGTCCATGGACATCTTCCCAGAACCATATCCCACACATGCCCACTGGGGAGCAGAGACGGGAAGCTCTGATTATCAGTGCATCCCCAACAGTGCCAATCAGTGCCCATTAGTGCTGCCTATCAGTGCTCAGCAGTGCCGCCAATCAGTGCTCATCAGTGCCTCCTGTCAGTGCATCCTCAACAGTGCCGCCTTATCAGTGCTGCCTTTCAGTGCCTATCAGTGCTGCATATTAGTGCAGCCTCATCAGTGCCCTCTCATCAGAGTCCATCAGTGCCTCCTCATCAGTGCCGCCTCATCAGTGCCGCCTCATCAGTGCCCATCAGCGCTGCCTCTCAGTGACCCTAAGTGCAGCCTATCAGTGAACCTAAGTGCAGCCTATCAGTGCCCATCAATAAAGCCCCATAAGCGCACATAAGTGAAGGAGAAAAATTACTCATTTGCAAAAACAAGGAAACTAGGAAAAAAAAAATTTTTATTTTTCAAAATAATTGGTCTGTTTTTGTTTGTTAGCAACATAAAACAAAAAAACTCAGCGGTGATTAAATGCCACTAAAAGAAGGCTCTATTTATGTTATAAAAATGATAAAAATATCAAATGGGTAGTGTTATATGGGTACCCTGTTATATACTATTAAACAGTGTTGCATGGCCACTCAATTGTGAGACAGCACTGAAAGCTGAACGTTGGCCTAATCAGGAAGGGGGAAGTTTCTGGTATTGAAGTGGAAGTAAAAACTTGAAGCAGTAATAAGCCCAAAACCAAAAATGCATTATATTGCATCTCACCAATCATTAGATGTGGTGAGTGAGTGCATCAGTTTTCTTTTTCTTATCTGATCTGGTCAGTAACACTGCTCCTGTATTAGAGTACCCCCACTCAGGATGAAGGAGCGAAGGGGGGCACCTTCAGACAGCAGCACTATCTGTCTGGGGAGAGGGGAGTGTTGCATGTACTAGCAGATTGAATTACCTGCATGAAGCCAAACTCCAGCTAATACTTTATAAGCAGTAACAGCAAACATTGTTTTTCCTTTTGGGATAAAGGTTTTACATACATAAAAACTGAACACTGTAAGCACCCCTGTCAGTGTTAAATAGTTTGTCTCATCTCTGTAAATAAAATACTCTGCTGAAGAGCTTGTTCTTTTGAAAAACAGACTTACTGGTCAGATCAACAGAAGAAAGCCAAAACAGGAAAATGAATGCAGCCATCACATCTAGGAAATGGTAAGCTGCAATATAATAAATGTTTGCTTTTAATACCCCTTTAAGCAAAGAGGAAACCTATATCAAATTACCAAACACTTGCACAAGACAGAGGTATGTGCTACTTTTTGTCTTTAACTGTTACATCTGTTATTGAATTTACAGCGCTTAAATATTTCTTCATCTTCTAAAGTCTTTGAACAGCTCCAATTTATTTATACTGTATGTCTAAATTTTCTACTAAGTGCTAAAATGGCTCTGTGTTGAGCTTACAACTCATGAGTCATAAGGTATTACAAGGCAGAGCATTACACACTACAGAACAGCTAACTTCAGTGTGAGTGCTTTATAACAAACCATATGTATGTGTTAGGATTTCTGTGCCTTTCAGTTGTATAGTACCCTCCCCTCTAACATCATGGAGGTGGTTGAAGCCGTCAGGCCTGCATGAAGTTACATGCATCATCTAGGCAGGTATAAATATTCATGAGGTTTCATGAGATTGTGAACATACTGCTAACTTCATTCATAGGTTAACATGTATATCATTTTAACACCTGCTTATACAGTTACTGGCTGATGCACAGTGTACTTGGATTAGATTCTTTCCTATGCAAGTATTACATTAAAAAGGGTACTTTTATTTTTGATTTCCATTTTTTTCTTTTTTTTATTGAAAAACTTTATATAAATACAGAGGCCTATAAATACACTTGACAATTTCATAGTAGTCAAGAAAAATCACCTCTGTATACAGAAATGCCAGAACTTTCAAATTGAATGAGGCCGGATCTACTGTTCCACAGCAACCATTAGCTGTGGAATTAGAAAATGTTGTCATACCTCCCAACCGTCCCTGAGTCGCCACGACCATCATGGAGGAGGGAGGCATGGAGTCATGGGGCAGAGGAGGGAGGCATGGAGCAGAGGAGGGAGACTTGGGGGGGAAGATGGAGCTGGGATGGGATCAGGGGAATGGATAGAGCTGGGATAGGATCAGGGATGGAAGGAGCTGGGATGGGATCAGGGGGAGGGATGGAGCTGGGATGGAATCAGGGGATGGATGTAGCCAGGATGGGATCAGTGGATGGATGGAGCCAGGATGGGATCAAGGGGATGGATGGAGCCAGGATAGGATCATAGGGAAGGATGGAGCTGGGATGGGATTGGGGTATTAGGGGAGCCAGGGTGGCATCAGGGGATGGATGGAGCCTTGATGGGATCAGGAGGAAGGATGGAGCTGGAATAGGATCAGGGATGGATGGAGCCAAGATGGGATCATGGGATAGGTGGAGCCGGGATGGGATCAGGGGATGGATGGAGCTGTGATGGGATCGGGGGATGGATGAAGCTGTGATGGGATCAGGGGATGGATGGAGCCTGGATGAGATTGGGGAATGGATAGAGTTGGGATGGGATTGGGGGAATGGATGGAGCCTGGGATGGGGTCAGGGAGAATAGATGAAGCCGGAATGGGATTGGGGAAACAGATAGGGCCGCCCCCTGCATTCTGTACAGTACATACTCCCGCAGCCTGCATTCTGTACTTTACACACTTCTGCACCCTGCATTCTGTACATTACATACTCCTGCCCCTTGCATTCTGTGCATTACATACTCCTGCCCACTGCATTCTGTGAATTATGTACTCCTGCCCCCTGCATGCTGTACATTACACACTCCTGTCCCCTGCATTGTGTGCATTACATACTCCTGTCCCCTGCATGCCATGCATTACATACTCCTAACCCCTGCATTCTGTGCATTACACACTTCTGTCTCCTGCATGCTGTGCATTACATACTCCTAACCCCTGCATTCTGTGCATTACACACTTCTGTCTCCTGCATTCTGTGCATTATGTACTCCTGGACCTTGCTCTCTGTGTATCATGTACTCTTAAACTCAGGACTGAGTACAGCCCTCAGTGCGTTACATACTCCTGAATCTTGAACACATTGCATTACACACTCTGGACCCCTGCAGTCTGCGTTATGTATCCTAAACCTGTCACTGACTGCAGCACTCCCAAATCCACTGTGCTCTGCTTTACACATTCCTGCCCTATATACACAATACTGTACATTATATACTTCTCACCAAAGTCTTCATTGTCTCAACAGTTGCTGGTTGCTCTGCAGTCCCTGACTATTTTAATGAAATTCTTCTTTAACCTCTTCCGGACTGCCCGCTGCCTTTTTACTGCAGCAGGGCGACCCTCCTGTGCAAACTGAGGTAGACCTATGTCGGTCACATGCCTGCAGCTAGGGGGCGAGCGTGGGCCGGTGGCACGTACTTCTGCCCCACTCAGCAGCGGGGTAGCTGATGCACGGGGCAGGTGGCTCTGATTGCCGCCTGACACCCGCGATCGCTCCCCGCTGAGAGTAAACACAGCTGACCCTTATTCTCCCTGGAATGATCATAGAGCCCATGTGATTCTTCTATACAGGATTGCAGGTCTCTATGGTCATTTCACAAGCTATGCCCCCCCCCCCCCCCATAGTTAGAATCACTCCCCTAGGCTCACATTTAGCCCCTTGATCACCCAAAATGTTAATCTATTCCCTGCCAGTGTCATTATTACAGTAACCGTGCATATTTTTAGCACTGATTACTGTAGTAATGTCACTGATCCCCCAAAAGTGTCAAAAATGTCATTTAGGGCTCCGATCTGTCCGCCGCAATGGCGCAGTCCGGCTAAAAATCGCAGATCGCCACCATTACTAGTAAAAAAAACAATAAAAATTACATAAATCTTTACTGTAGTTAGTAGACGCGATAACATTTGCGCAAACCAAACAAAATATGCTTATTGTTATTTTTTTTAACCAAAAATATGTAGCAGAAAACAAATTGGCTAATGTTAAAAAAATAAATTTTTTAATTTTTTTTGAGAATGTTAGATAGCAGAAAGTGAAAAATATTGTTTTTTTTTTTTCAGATTTGTCGCTTTTTTTGTTTATAGCGCAAAAAATAAAAATCGCACAGGTGATCAAAGACCACCAAAAGAAAGCTATATTTGTGGGAAAAAAACCCATCAATTTTATTTGGGTACAGCTTCGCACAACCGCGCAATTGTCCGTTAAACGAATGCAGTGCCGAATCGCAAAATATGGCCTGGTCATTAAGGGGGAAAATCTTCCGGTCCAGAAGTGGTTAAAGTAGGGTCAGACAAAGCAATCAAAACATATTTTATAGGCACAAGGAAGCCTGGGTTTTGATTAACTACATCCCTTAAGCCCCTCCCACTGCTAAGTGATTGGCCACTCCCACATTCTGCCGCATCAGAAGTCTTGTCCCTCCTCCAGTGTCCCTCATTTCTAAATTCAAATGTTGGGCGGTATGAATGTAGTGCTGGAGCAAATGAAAGTTTGCCTCAACGTTCTCATGGACCTCAGTACTAGAGGTGTACCGAACTGTTTGCAGGCGGACAGTTCCCGGCGAACTTAGCATGTTCGCGTTCGCCGCTGCGGGCGAACATATGCGATGTTCGGTCCGCCCCCCATAATACATCATTGAGGTAATCTTTGACCCTGAACTTTACAGTCAGCAGGCACATTTCCAGCCAATCAGCATACCTCCCTCCCACACCCTCCCACCTCCTATAAATAAGCAAGGGCAGCATCCATCTTAGATCATTCTGAAGCAGTGTGTGTTAGTGAGAGTAGGGAGAGCTGCTGCTGCTGCTGTTAAGCTAGGGACAGTTAGTCAGTGTTCCTGGTCTTGCAGTGTTCTTGGTCCACTACTGCTGTAAGGACAGCATCCTGACAGCACCCCAAAAAGCCCTCCTAAGGGCTGGTATTTGTGTAATTTTTATATATATATATATATATATATATATATATATATATATATATATATATAGTGTCCCCAAAAGCTGGTAATTGAGGTTTTATTTTTTATTTTTATATATATATATAAATATATATATATATATATATATATATATATATATACAGTGACTGTTCTTGAATGGCCCAGCCAGAGCCCTGACTTAAACCCAATCGAGCATCTCTGGAGAGACCTAAAAATGGCTGTCCACCAACGTTTACCATCCAACCTGACAGAACTGGAGAGGGTCTGCAAGGAGGAATGGCAGAGGATCCCCAAATCCAGGTGTGAAAGACTTGTTGCATCTTTCCCAAAAAGACTCCTGGCTGTATTAGATCAAAAGGGGGCTTAATACTGAGCAAAGGGTCTGAATACTTAGGACCATGTGATATTTCAGTTTTTCTTTTTTAATAAATCTGCAACAATGTCAACAATTCTGTGTTTTTCTGTCAGTATGGGTTGCTATGTGTACATTCATGAGGAAGAAGAATGAACTTAAATGATTTTAGCAAATGGCTGCAATATAACAAAGAGTGAAAAATTTAAGGGGGTCTGAATACTTTCCGTACCCACTGTATATATATATATATATCCAGTGTCCCCAAAAGCCCTTTTAAGGGCTGGTAATAGATATATATATCTTTATATATATATATATATATATATATATATATATATATATATATATATTGTACACTGCAGTTGCCTGCCCGCTGTGTGTGAGAGGCCACAGACCTACCACAGACTGTACTGTGTGCACACCACACTCATTTCGGGTGGCACAGGCACAGTACCTTGCATTTTAAAAAATATTTTTTTTTCCTCTGTCATAATTGCAGTGAGTGCTGTGTCAGGTCCACAGAGTGCACTGTACCCACTGCAGTGCACTGCCCACCACTGATATATATACGGTGGCACAGCATCTTGTTGCAAATTGAAAAAAAAATATTTTTTATTATTGCAGTTGCCTGGGCTGCCAGTGACTGTCAGGTCCAGAGAGTGTACTGTGCCCACTGCAGTGCCACTGTGTGCCCATCCACCACTGATATATAAGGTGGCACAGCAGCTTGCAAAGTAAAAAAATATATATTTTTTTTATAATTGCAGTTGCCTGGGTGCCAGTGACTGTCAGGTCCACAGAGAGTGTACTGTGCCACTGCCCACCCACCACTGATATATAAGGTGGCACAGCAGCTTGCCAAGTAAAAAAAAATATATATTTTTTTATAATTGCAGTTGCCTGGGTGCCAGTGACTGTCAGGTCCACAGAGAGTGTACTGTGCCACTGCCCACCCACCACTGATATATAAGGTGGCACAGCAGCTTGCCAAGTAAAAAAATATATATTCTGTTTATAATTGCAGTTGCCTGGGTGCCAGTGACTGTCAGGTCCACAGAGAGTGTACTGTGCCACTGCCCACCCACCACTGATATATAAGGTGGCACAGCAGCTTGCCAAGTAAAAAAATATATATTCTGTTTATAATTGCAGTTGCCTGGGTGCCAGTGACTGTCAGGTCCACAGAGAGTGTACTGTGCCACTGCCCACCCACCACTGATATATAAGGTGGCACAGCAGCTTGCAAAGTAAAAAAATATATATATTTTTTTAATTGCAGTTGCCTGGGTGCCAGTGACTGTCAGGTCCACAGAGTGTACTGTACCCACTGCCCAACACTCCTATAGGGTGGCACAGAACCTTGCACTCATAGTACAACGCATTAAAAAAAAAATGACAGGCAGAGGCAGGCCACCCCGCAAGGGCCGTCGTGGTCGTGGTGCTGTTATTTCCTTAGGCCCTAGAATAATGCCCAGTGTTCAGAGGCCACCACAGACCCTGAACTCAAAAAATTCTGAGGACATAGTTGACTGGCTTACACAGGACACCCAATCGTCTACAGCTTCCGCTCGGAACCTTAATGCACCATCCTCCTCCAGCTCAGCTTCGGGCACCTCTCAATTTACCACTCGCCAGCCCGCCGGCACCACCACCAACACTAGCACCACAGCCGCTTCACTTGATCCGTCAGAGGAGTTATTTTCACATCAGTTGGAAGAAATAAGTGATGCGCAACTATTAGTGCCAGAGAATGTAGATAACGGGGATATGTCTCAGTCAGGCAGCATTATACACATGGACGTACATTGTGATGATGATGATGATGTTGTACCTGCTGCTGCTGCCTTTGCTGAGTTGTCAAGTGAAGCGGCTGATGATGACAATGTGTCTGTGGATGTCACCTGGGTGCCTGCTCGAAGAGCAGAAGAAGAGGGGGAAAGTTCAGATGGGGAGACAGAGAGGAGGAGGAGACGAGTTGGAAGCAGGGGGAGGAGGTCATCGCAAGGAGCTAGTGGCGCAGTCAGACAGCATGTAGATTCGGCACCCGGGGTCAGCCAGACAGCACGCCAATCAACGCAAGCTGTTGCCACCACCAGAATGCCGTCCTTGCAAAGCTCAGCAGTGTGGCATTTTTTTTGTGTGTCTGCCTCTGATATCAGCGATGCCATTTGTAACCTGTGCCAAAAAAAAGAGTCGTGGGAAGTCCAACACCCACCTAGGTACAACTGCTTTGCGAAGGCACATGATCTCACATCACAAACGCCTATGGGATCAACACATGAGTAAAAGCAGCACACAAACTGAAAGCCACCATCCTCCTCCTGGTCCAGCATCTTCAGCCACGTCAACCACTGCTGTCCTCCATGCCCCCTATCAACAACCCGCCCCTCCACCTCTCACCTTCAGCAGTTCCTGCTCACCTGCCCACAGTCAGGTGTCTGTCAAGGAAATGTTTGAGCGTAAGAAGCCAATCTCACAGAGTCACCCCCTTGCCTGGCGTCTGACAGCTGGCTTGTCGGAACTCTTAGCCCGCCAGCTTTTACCATACAAGCTGGTGGAGTCTGAGGCCTTCAAAAAATTTGTCGCTATTGGGACACCGCAGTGGAAGGTACCCGGCCGAAATTATTTTTCACAAAAGGCAATCCCCAACCTGTACTCTATTGTGGAAAAGGAAATCATGTCACGTCTGGCACACAGTGTTGGGGCAAGGGTCCATCTGACCACTGATAGCTGGTCAGGGCAGGTATATCACTTACACTGCGCATTGGGTAAACCTGCTGGCGGCTGCCAAGCTTGGAATGCGTGGCTCTGCTGCAGAGGAGTTGGTGACACCGCCACGACTTGCAGGCAGGCCTGCTGCCACCTCCTCTACTCCTCCTACTCCATCCTCTTTGCTAACCTCCTCGGCTGAGTCCTCTTCTGCTGTTGCGTCTTGCTCCACACCAACTGCACCCCCCCAGCTCCCCAGGGGCTATTCCACATGCCGGATACGACAGTGTCACGCTGTCTTGGGGTTGACTTGCCTGAAAGCAGAGAGTCACACCGGACCAGCACTACTGTCCGCCCTGAATGCACAGGTGGATCAGTGGCCGACCCCGCACCAACTGGAGATCGGCAAAGTGGTGTGTGACAACGGAAGCAATTTGTTGGCGGCATTGAATTTGGGCAAGTTGACACATGTGCCGTGCATGGCACATGTGTTGAATCTGATTGTGCAACGCTTTGTGCAGAAGAACCCAGGCTTACAGGACGTCCTCAAGCAGGCCAGGAAGGTGTGTGGCCATTTCAGGCGTTCCTACACGGCCATGGCGCACTTTGCAGATATTCAGCGGCGAAACAACATGCCAGTGAGGCGCTTGATTTGCGACAGCCCGACACGTTGGAATTCAATACTGCTAATGTTCGACCGCCTGCTCCAACAAGAAAAAGCGGTCAACGAGTATTTGTATGACCGGGGTGCTAGGACAGCCTCTGCGGAGCTGGGTATTTTTTTGCCACGTTACTGGACGCTCATGCGCAATGCCTGTAGGCTCATGCGTCCTTTTGAGGAGGTGACAAACCTAGTGAGTCGCACCGAAGGCACCATCAGCGACATCATCCCATATGTTTTTTTCCTGGAGCGTGCCCTGCGAAGAGTGCTGGATCAGGCCGTAGATGAGCGTGAAGAGGAAGAGGAAGAGTTGTGGTCACCATCACCACCACCAGAAACAGCCTTACCATCGCTTGCTGGACCTGCGGCAACACTGGAAGAGGAGTGTGAGGAAGAGGAGTCAGAGGAGGAATGTGGCTTTGAGGAGGAGGAACACCAACCACAGCAGGCATCCCAGGGTGCTCGTTGTCACCTATCTGGTACCCGTGGTGTTGTACGTGGCTGGGGGCAAGAACACACCTTCAATGACATCAGTGAGGACGAGGAATTGGACATGAGTAGCTCGGCATCCAACCTTGTGCAAATGGGGTCTTTCATGCTGTCATGCCTGTTGAGGGACCCTCGTATAAAAAGGCTGAAGGAGAACGACCTGTACTGGGTGGCCACGCTATTAGACCCCCGGTATAAGCAGAAAGTCTCTGATATGTTACCCAATTACCGGCAGTCGCAAAAGGATGCAGCAGCTACAAAATAAATTGAAAAGTATGCTTTACACAGCATATAAGGGTGATGTCACAGCCCAACGGGAATCCAACAGGGGAAGAGGTGAAAGTAATCCTCCTCCTACCACAACAACAGGACAGGACGCTTTACAGACGTCTTGTTGATGGAGGACATGCGGAGCTTTTTTAGTCCTACCCATCGCCACAGCCCTTCGGGGTCCACCCTCAGAGAACGACTCGACCGACAGGTAGCAGACTACCTTGCCTTAACTGCAGATATCGACACTCTGAGGAGTGATGAACCCCTTGACTACTGGGTGTGCAGGCTTGACCTGTGGCCTGAGCTATCCCAATTTGCCATTGAACTTCTGGCCTGCCCCGCTTCAAGTGTGCTGTCAGAAAGGACCTTCAGCGCAGCAGGAGGTATTGTCACTAAGAAGAAAAGTCGCCTAGGTCAAAAAAGTCTTGATTACCTCACGTTTATTAAGATGAATGAGGCATGGATCCCGAAGGGACTGACAGTGGGGGATGCATTTCACTAAAAAAGGCCTGGTGATGACTGAGATGCCTTGGGCTAAAAATGGTCCACACGCTGCTGTATTTAATCATTCTCTGCATGCCGGATGACTTACGTGACGTCTCCGCCACCAACTACGGTTAAAGCCGCAATGTTTTAGTGCATTTTCTGCCTTGAAAACCTCAATTTTTCAGGCCGCTGCTACTGCAGCGGCTGCAACAATACCTGCTTTTTCATGCATGTGTACATGCCTAATTTTTCTGGCCTCTGGTGCTACACTGTGGCTGCAAAAAAACAAAAAACAAAAAAAAGGCACATACATGTGTCAATTCCCCTTCGTGATCGTTACCTTGTCGTGGTGAAGGGGCTTGCATATCACAATGAAGCGATCACCTCTAGGAGTGTGTTGGCACACCCCAGATGATAAGGTCGTTGCTTCATTGTGAACAGACCAAAAGCGATCCGCAGGATAATTTTTCATAGAAAAAACATTCATTTTCTTTCATTCTTTCTGCGGAGCTGGGTATTTTTTGGCCGCGTTACTGAATGCTCATGAACAATGGCTGTAGGCTCATGCCATGCGTCCTTTTGCGGAGGTGACAACCCTGGTGGTCAGTCGAATCCAAGGCAACATCATCGACCTCATCCCATATGCGTTTTTTCTGGAGCGTGCCCTGCGAAGAGTAGATGAGCATGAAGAGGAAGAGTTGTGGTCCCCATCACCACCAGAAGCAGCCTTGTCGTTGTCAATTGCTGGACCTGTGGCAACGCAGAGAGAGGAGTCTGAAGAAGAGAAGTCAGAGGAGGAAGGTGGCTTTGAGGAGGTGGAATACCAGCCACAGCAGGCGTCCCAGGGGGCTTGTTGTCACCTTTCGGGGACCCTTGGTGTTGTACGTGGCTGGGTGGAGGAAGAGACCTTCAATGATGTCAGTGAGGACAAGGAACGGGACATGGCTAGCTTGGTATCCAACCTTGTGCAAATGGGGAGTTTGCGTTTGTGCAAATGGACTGACTGACTGTTAAACGGGGAGTTTGGTCTGTCAGAGTTTGGTCTGTCACTGTGAAGCGGGCGTAACCCTTACACTACTTGACCGATAAAACATCATACCTGATCGTATTCACACACTGGATGTTTTAAAGCACGTTATTCCAAACAATTTAGGAATGTTAGGTGATTTATGCCCTTTATGGATCAAAACCCGACTCTGCGTCAACTACGTAATTTTCCATGGGAGTTTTGCCATGGATCCCCCTCCGGCATGCCACAGTCCAGGTGTTAATCCCCTTGAAACAACTTTTCCATCACTATTGTGGCCAGAAAGAGTCCCTGTGTGTTTTAAAATTCGCCTGCCTATTGAACTCTATGGCGGTTCGCCCGGTTCGCCGGTTCGCGAACATTTGTCGATGTTCGCGCTCGCCGTTCGCGAACGGCGAATTTTAGGTTCGCGACATCACTACTCAGTACCTCTGACATACCGAGTTGAGTGTACAAACATACAATATCACAGGAAAACACTGAAAGTAATACTTAGAACACAACAGTAGTGCTATATCAAAGAAAAAAGGTACCAAACCATGTAGTAAATGCAGACTTAAAGCGGAGTTCCGGCCCCAAAATCGACATAGTCCATTTTGGGCCATCTGCTTTTTTCTAGGTCACCTGAAACAGAAATCGATAATTACGATTTTTTTTTCCTTACCTTCTAATTGCAGAAAAATATACTCACCTTTCTTCCACTTCCTCCCTCGGCGGCCGCGGCCCGCGCCATCACTTCTGCTTTGCAATGATTCCTGGGAGCTGAACGTCATCGCTCCCAGGAATCAATGCGCCTGCACCCTCCCCGACGTCAGTCCTGGTGCAGGCACGTCATACCTTGCTAAACAGCTTCTGGGCATGCCCAGAAGCTGTGCAGGGATGACGCTGCAGCCCCGGAAGTGACGGCGGGGCCGGCGCAGTGCATCGTGGGACCGAAGAGGACGGAAGAGGATGCAGAAGAGGATCGCGCTGGCTTCAAGCTGCCCACACCTGAGATGGCAGCGCTGGAGAACACATTTTCAAAGTAAGTATTTCTTATAAAAGGTAAGTGCGAACCGGGACAGATCAGAGGCTATCCATTGTGGAATGTACTAGCCCTGACTGCCCCGGGGGTATTTTCATTGAAATTTTTTTTTGGTGGCCGGAACTCGGCTTTAATATATAGTCACCCAGTATGATTGGTAACTAGGCAAGCATAAATGAATTAACAATGGCAATAACACAATTTAGCATAAACTGTGATTAACAGTAAGGACTAGGCATAAGATAACATTTAATGTCTAGATCAGCATAAACAGTAGCAAGGCCACCTCAAGTACAGCAGTGAGCAGTAGTAAATTTTATTCTACAAAATGCCGGAACTATACTGCCAGAGGACATTTATGGCAGCAATGCTAGTCCTAGACCAACATGCACTGTCCAAAAGAAAAGTAGGTTGGTAGCAGAGGGGACAGGGGAACAAAGGGGGCTTGCAGAACAATTAATACAGGAGGGAAAGTCCTTTAAGATGTTCCTCTGCTGGTTATTCTTGGGGCCTTTTAAGAGCATCTTTGCACTTAACGACAGTATCAGTTAACCTGCATTTAGTATAGGTACAGTATGGGTATGTTATAGTCTCAGCACAGTTGCACATTAGATGTGGTCCGGATGCGGTAAAGATTTGGTATAATGTGGTATAGGGTTGGTATAGGTGTAGTCTAGGTTTAGAATAAGTGCATTATGAAGTGCTCCCAGGTGTCCATACTACCAGTCTCAGGCTCTGATCTCTACTAGCATGGTCCTCCACTGGCAGAGGAATTTCCAGACAGAGGTGCTCTCTCTCTAACTCCCTCAGTGCCAAAAGGAAGGGCTTTCCCCAGCAGTTTATTAATTATCCTCCCTCCACTCCTCCTACTGCACAGTGCGTTTCAGGATCTGTAGTGTAACCATTATAGTGTAGCCCAGCCTTTTTCAACCAGGGTGCTCAGGCATCCTGGGGTGCGATCAGGTGTCTTCAGGGGTGCCTTAGCAAAATGCCTAGAAATTACCCAAAAAATTGTATACAAGGCAGTGGGTGGATCAAGGATGCCACAAGTTTTAATTGTGCACCAGTACAATTACCAGTTTTGGGCACCAGTTCTTAAAAAGGATATCGGGGAACTGGAGAAAGTGCAGAGAAGGGCAACCAAACTGATAAGAGGCATAGAGGAGCTCAGCTATGAGGAAAGATTAGAGGAACTGAATGTATTCTCTATTGAGAAGAGGAGATTAAGGGGGGATATAATCAACATGTATAAATACATAAGGGATCCATATAGTGAACTTGGCGTTGAGTTATTCACTTTAAGGTCAACACAAAGGACAAGGGTGCACTCTTTACACCTAGAGGAAAACAGATTTAGTCTCCAGATACGGAAAGGTTTCTTCACTGTAAGAGCTGTGAAAATGTGGAATAGACTCCCCCCAGAGGTGGTTCTGGCTAGCTCACTAGATTGCTTTAAAAAAGGCCTGGATTCTTTCCTGGGTGTACATAATATAAATGGTTACTAATATTTATAGGTAAAGTTGATCCAGGGAATATCTGATTGCCTCTCAGGGGGATCAGAAAGGATTTTTTTCCCCTGCTGTAGCAAATTGGATCATGCTTTGCTGGGGTTTTCGCCTTCCTCTGTATCAACTGTGGGTATAGGATTGTGTATATGGGTTAGGTTTTCTTTACTGTTTTTTTTTTTTTTTATTGGCTGAGCCAGATGGACTTTTGTCTTTTTTTAACCTGACTAACTATGTAACTATATAACCTTCCACCTGCCAGTGACCTCATCGGTTGATAAGGAGGATTTTGGGCACTTGCACAGCATCCTTGTTTGCCCCTCCCTGGCCCTCCTCCATCGACTCTGGGGTCACATTAGCTGAGTGAGGGAGAGATACTGAGATAGAAGAGAAACATTGGAATACTAATTACTACCAGTGTGCAAAGGTGTGTTTGCTTTGGAAGAATAATCTTCTCTAATGTTGGGTGTCCTACATGTGTGGTTGTTGCTGCGTTACTGTATGTAAAGCTATTAGTTTTGTTTTTAAACTTTAGAATGGGGTGCCTTGAGATTGTGTGCAATTTTAAAGGGCGCCTTGACTGAAAAAAGGTTAAGAAACATTGGTGTAGCCAATATATGGCTGCTACCTCAAACTACAACTACCAGGATTCTAAGCACTCTGCATAGAAGTCTATAGGCTTGCTAGGCTTTAGTGCTCCCCCTGCTGGCCAGAGGGGGGGTGGTGCAGCTTAACAATAATATCACAGTATAGGGAGAGAGAGGCAGGTAAAGGGCAATGTTTCCTTCTCTATGTTGTTGTAGCCCAGCACCTGGCTACACAAATAAGTGGGCCCTTCATGCAGTTCATCTTTATTTCATAAATAAACTCTGTGGTGTTTATTTACTTCCAAGTGCACTTGCAGTGCACAGTGTATTTACCTTAAGTAAATAAACCCCTATGTGTTATGTGCATATTACAAATAACCATAATAGCACTATAATAAAAAGACAAAATGATGCCATGCTACCACAAGGATACCATCCATGAGACACATTTGTACAAGATTATAATCACTAAGATATTTAAAATAATATCTATTAAAATGTTGCTGCTATCCTATCTATTACCTACTCTCTACCATGCTGTCCGCTACCCACTCTTTACCACCACACAACCCCTTTTCTTCTATTATTTGACTTTGAGGACAGTCAAACTCATCTTTACATGACCCCTAATCAATCTAAATCAATTTGGATACACATCTGCATTTTAGCCACTAGATGCTCCATTATCAAATAATGAACGCGACCAACTTTCCAACTATCCTAGATGTCAATACTGCCATTCAATATGTTTACCTAAATGAAAAACTTGAGCTGAATAAACTCTCACCTATCATCTCCTTGTTTCCTGTCCAAATGGAAAGACTACATTAGGACTATCTTATATGACCAAGAGGAGAATGGACTCTATATACTCCCACATAATGCCCTGCTATTGTTGCAACCTTAGCTGATCCAGTTGTCTTCTTTTCCTCTTGGATATGTACATATTTGCGTGTCTTGTTATGTTATTCTATCATAGTTGTTCATATTCTACATTGTTCGCTCTCCTTTCCCATCCTTTCTCCTCCTTCAACCCCTCCCCCGCATTTTATCTCTTCCTCTTGATACCTAACCAAACAAGCTTACCATGTCTCCAACACCTCCCTATTTCTCAGGGATGACATTGACTTTTTGCCTCGGTTCACACTAGGGCGACCTGTGAGGCGACCTGGTCGCCTCACAGGTCGCCGCAGGTCGCCTCCCATAGGGAAGCTGCGGACCCGTTCTAATAGGAGCGACACAAGTCGCTCCGACCTAGAAAAAGGGTCCGGAGCTTCTTTGGGGCGACCAGGAGGCGACCGCCATAGACTTCAATGTTATGAAGTCCGTGGCGGCCGCTCCGAGGTCGCGGCGCGCTGCTCGCACCGCGATCTCGGAGGTCGCCCCGGGAAGTAGCGTCGCGGTAGTGTGAACCGGCGCTTACTGAATGTCATCTCTGACCTATGTTTACAAATCTTCTGTGATTACAATGCTGATTGTTTTTTCATACTTGACAATCCCTTTTACCCAATATGAGCTTTATCCTTTTTATCTGATCTTTTTTGTTCTCTATTATGATGTTTATTTCAGAAAAAAATATGTTAAATAAAAAAAAAGCTGTTGCTATAGGTTTGGAAATAAGTGAAAGTAGAACTTCACTCTATCAACCAATATTGACTATTTTGAATCCTTATGCTGCTGGCATTAGTAAATAGGTAGGAGAGCTGGCATTAGTAAATAGGTAGGAGAGTATAACATATGTACTATATGAACATATCTTTTTTTTCATTTCTTCAGTTACTTCCTGGTTTCCAGGCCTAAGCAAATTATGTCATACATCTCAGGAGTCTTCAGGGGGGGAGATTGGGCTTTATCAGCTACGCACACCCTCCTGCCTGCATGCCTGCGCTAAAGGCTACATGAATCATCTACCCTTACTCAAGATAGCCACAGCCAGAAATACTAGTGATTTCTCAGCAAAGCACAGAGATATGGATGAATGGGAGGCTTGCTTTGAATATTTTTTTTATTAGATTTTATTTAATTTTGTTTAAAATTACAGAAGTTTTTGTAGATATAAAATAATACACCAACTAGACAAAGTGCAAAAGAAAAAAAAAACTCAACTAGAAACATGAAAACACAAATAGCCTATTGAGTCTCCTACGTGATAAGCAAGGTAAGTGGCATAATTTAAACTTTGGAATACTCTGACTCTGGCTATGTGCCCAGCTTTTAGAGCAATGGAAGAAGCAACTACTTAGAAGGAATTACCGACTAACTCGATTCAGAACTTATATGCTCCGACTTAAGTAGTCAAATTTCCTCAAACCTTTTTAAGGATCTCCTGAGAAAAAAAGTATGTCTCTCATAACAAATACACCTGTTGAGATTTAATATGCATGTGGAAAGGGTTGGGGTTCTGGGGGGTTTAAATAAGGGTGATTTACCTACAGGTCACAAATAGTGCACGTAAACTGAACTGGTGACTTAAGCGTGGAGTCTATAAAAGTTGTCAAGTAAGCATATAAGTGGATCCACTAAAAGATTAACATCTAGAAGCCCATTAAGCATGCCCACAACCTCCACCCCATACCTCTGGAGCTTAGGGCAGCACCACAGTGGGTGTGTCAGAGACCCCATATTACCATATCTTGGAATGCGCGGACCGGACCTTAGCCTAATAGCACACAGAAATTCTGGGGTCCTGTATACCCTATGAAGAATAAAAAGCTGAGTTAGCCCATGTGAAGGAGAGAGTAAGACTAGAGGGAGGGCCTGAAGAATCGCCTCCCAAGCCTGGTTCGAAACTGGCCCAATATCCTGTTCCCAATTTGCCCTACAGGCCAGGGTAAATTTATATATAAAAGTTCCACAATAGGGCCAAATAGGTGGCTGAAATTAGGCCCTTTGTGTAAAAAGCCTTTACCACTCTGTACAACACCAGCACAGAGAAAAACCTAACTGGAGAGGAGGAGAATTAAAAATGCAAAGCATATTGGAGCTGCAAGTATTGATAAAACCACTTAGGGTTCAAGGAAAATTCTCAACTGTTAAAGGATTTAAATAAACCATTTGCATGATGTAGCCGGGAGCGGACTTCCATTATCTTACACTGCAGACTTACTTTCTGCTCTCTCCGACTGTCTCTATACTGCCCCAGTATTGGTCTCAGGTTTCAGGCATCATGCTCCTGAGACTGGAAGAAAGGCATCGTGGAAACTGTAGTTTTCTACAAGGATATTATTGCACTGCTAAACTGTTTAAGAACTGTATTTCCCAGCAAGCCGTGGGCTCCAGGAGAGACTATAAAGGGATCTGCTGAACAGGCCGAGGCTCTCTTACCTGCCGGGATTGATCTTGTGCATATCAGTCTGCCACAGAAGGAGCGGACTGTAGCCTACTGCACACCACCCAGCTGCCTGCAGACTCAGCCCAGGCAGGATGGCTGACCATCGCTGCATTGCAGACATCCCTGCAGCATCACTGATTGAGTGGGGTCAGTGGGACTCACTTTTACAGCAGAGTGCAGCCCTCTCAGCCTCTCATGGTGTGGAGGATTTCCGGCGCCAATTCTTCTAGGACTCTCATTGCTGGACATCAGAGCTCAGATAACAGTCATTACAGTCCTTTGATACACTGAACAAAGACACTTTACAGTTGGATCAGTTACAGGATCTTTTACAATCAGAATCCGCTATTCTGCCTTACTTGTTACACATTCTGCCACATTGGGAATCATTTTCTTTCATGAGCTCCAACTGTCAGTGAAGATCTTAGCAAGGCCTTGCAAGTAGAACATTGTTATATTATTGCTCTTAAAGGGGACACGTTACTGGTATCTAAATAACCTCATCTCTTATTAGGATACAGGTATTATAGGCTGGCCCGGGGTTCCTCTTTTCTGCAGTGCTTTTCTGTAATAATTTATAGCTTTCTGAGAGATTAGTTCCCATACTGCAAGATGCTGTGTATATTTGCCTGTAATTATAACTTGTTTTATCACTGTTTCTTAGTGTTAGTTCAACTGAGCTCAGGCTGTTTATTCAGGGTCTAGTTGACTAATACTCCTTTCAAGACCTTACCTTGAGTAAAGCTAAGCTAAAGAGTTAAAACCTATTGCATTGTGTCAGTGTGTCATTTAAAAGTACATACAACATGTCTGAACCTAGAGTGTCAGGAGGACTGGATAGTTCATAAGGTCAAAGCGGCACAGAAGAACATACATTAACCAGCAACCCTCAAGGGGGCAGTGCTACATTTGGGGGCTCGTCCGAGATGTATCCCTGGGTTATAGCAATGGTTGCTTCCGGCAACGGCCGAATAGTCAAGTAATGCCATGTCTTTCCAAGTAAAGGGCTGGAGTGTCAGTGAAGAAAGTAAGGTCTGCTCTACAGTGATCCGTGAAAGTGTGCTGCTAAGTCATAATCACAGCAGTGGTTGCTATTGGCAATGACCAGACATTTATCAAAGAAACAGTGTTTTCACATGTAAAGTGCTGGAGTGTTTTTGAAGAAAGGATGTACTGTATTGTGCAAGAGAACTGTGTCTGCTTTGCAGTAATCGGTGCAAGTGTGGCTGAGCAGAGTTGCAGCAGCAGCGAAGGGGTTACTGCACCGTGCGGGAAAGCGCACACTAAAGAGACCTGCCTTACAGGAGGGGCCACCTCCAGAGAGCCAGCTAGTCTAGAGTTGTGGGAGGAGTTGTCACCCGCGAGCTGCCAATCCGAGTGGAGAAAGAGACCTGAGACATCACTTCCCCCACTGGGTGTAGCTAAGGAGCAGACACATGTGTGGAGGAGCAAGATGGCGGATGCCAGAGTGAGCTGGAACACAGGGGCTATCCCACGTGTTGGTGGAGTAACTGTGGAGAAAGCGGAATCACCAAATCCGACCCTGTTTGACACAGGGGTGTGATTGGTGCCCATCGGGAGACTGGCTTTGTGCAGTGGAGGGGACAAGGAGCATCTCGGGCTGGTATGTAGTCGATGCTTGAATGTGTCCGTGCAGCTGTGAGCGTGGAGTCAGTATGGACACTGCGGTGATATGTTGATGCAGGCGGTGCGGAGTGATTGTCGCCCCAGAAAACTGAGTGTGAGCTGGGAGACAGGAGTCTTTCCAGAGTTGCTGGTGCCTACAATGGGGATCCCTGTGGGCAGAAGAAGAAGAGTGTTGAGAGCACTGTTGGGGCCGGGACCAGTAGCGCAGACCTACACCACAGTATGCCAGGCCAGGGAGACCCATATCTTGGAGGTGAGATGCACTCAGATTGTGCAGGCCAAATTGCGGGCGCAAAGAGGGCCAGTAATTCCTGCAGAGGCAGAATGCACCACTCCTAAAGTGGCAGAGGGCAATCAATGGGCTCCTGAGAGGAAGGCCGGAGGAAGAGGCTGGAGCCATTGACATAAGGTCATCCTACTTCCAATGCTGGTTTGGGTCCCTGGAGGAGGGCATCAATGTTTGGAAGTCAGAAGAGGAGACTGAATGGGACTGGGGAACAGAGAGGAGGAGCAGCTCGGCAAGTCCTAGTTCACTCAGCGATAAGACTAGAGGGGGCTGTCATTCGTATGCAGTGTGCCAGGAACTTGGGGTTCTGTGAGGCCTATGCCACAAGGGTCCCAGATTTATCCCCACCTTGCACCTACACCCAAGCTTGGGATCAGAATGAGAGCTATTCCAGTCTCATCAAGAGGTAGGAGACCCTATACACCCCACCTGGGAGAGGAGACAGACAAAGACTTCCTAGGTTCTCTTGATGCCAGCGCCTGATCCAGAAGAAGGGGGCCTTGCTATATGGGTATGACTTGCCTTATGCTGCTTGGGAGATTATGGAGGAGATAGAAGCCAAGATGGTGTGATGAAGCGGTTTAGGATTTCCTTTACATACCCAAACCATATTGCAACTGGAAGAGGCCTGAGTTGTGGGACACCTTTCTATCTGTGAAGGCTAACTGGAACTTGGGGCGGTCCATCCACATAGCCTGTGTGAAAGTTCGCCAACCAAATGGAACAGGCCAGACTTGGGCTGTTCGAATTCAGGACTCTGCGGGGAAAAGTATCCTTATTCCTCATCCCGATTACTGTTGTTGTCGGTAGAGCTGATTCGTTAAGAGGCTAGGTAGCCTGAGGGTTGTTCAAGATGTGCTGTTACAGTAAAAAAAGGGCTAGATTGCCTGAAGAGCTTTTACTGAGTTCAAAGTTGTTGTTAGGGCCGGAAGCCCTATTTCCAAATCCCATTTACCTTCTATTCTTGCAAGAGGAGTTGGGGACTCAACAAAACAACTACCACCATGCATTTTTCCATGTGGAAGAGGGCTGACCCTCTAACCCACCAAAACTTCCTGTTCAAAGAACTTTAGTGGACAATTGGCTTTGTGCTACAGTTTGTTACAAGAAGCCATGTCTACTGGATACTCTTTCAAGATCCTTTGGGCCAATGGGCCAGGATCTCGAAATGCTGTTAAAGACATTCTGCGGAGAACTTGGGCCAGTGGGCCAGGATGGCTGAAGGATGGAAGAGGATGCCTTACAAAGATACTTTGCTCAAAGGACACTTTGTGAAGATCCTGTCGGGCCAGTGGGCCGATTTAGAGAAATTCGTATAAGTTGCTACCTTGGGAAAAGGAGGTAGTGGCTCATTGTCCTTTCAGAGAAGGGGATGTCAGAGTAAAGGCCCCTTGAAGAGATTTTCAGAGACTCACAAGTTAGACAAATTTGCTCAGGCTCCAGCAAAACAACTTGTCACTAGAAGAAGATGTGTTGCCTCTGTGTTACAGAAGGAGAGGACACTGTGAACACCAGTCGGGTGGACTCCGCATTTCTTCATTCTGAACTTATGGGTCTTACTATAATAGGAGAGAGAGTCAGTGCCCTAGTGTCTGAGATGGACTGTGCCTATTATTTAGTCAAAAATATGATTCTCAGTAGGAATCAATGGTGAAGTGTTAGATAGTCAGCTTGGCAGGATCTGTTTGTTGTCTATTATAGGTACACAACAGAACGTCGAGGCAACATGCTCTTAGGTGACCTGGAGTGATGAAGATCTATACGGGAATGTCACAGTTAGAGATAATGTTGATTAGAAGGTTGCCTCTGAGGAGGGGGCAGTTTCACTGTGAATAGGCAACAATGTACATTTTGTGCTGAATTTTGTTTCCGTTGCAGGTTTGCATAGGATTTCCGGGTCTGGATAGGCCCTTTACCGCTCATTGTAAATTTCTATACAATGTAGATATTGTATTCAGTTAGCTAGATGTCTTAACCTGTCAAGCAGATTTTTGTTTAGCGGGGGGTGCATTGGTCTAAATGGTATATGTACATAAATGAATATTTGTACAGCAGAGTCATATATTTTTCCATGTAATTTATTGTATTCACTGGGCACAAATGGAGTATGCCCCATGGCCTGTACATATGTTAATTCCCTTTTCCCCTTTTCCAAGTTTGTGGGATATTCCGTAAAATTTTTGTACAAAGAATTTTTGTAGGGGCGGCTGCCCAGAGCCAGCGAGGACATGGCTCATTTTGGCGGGGGGTGAGTGTAGCACCCTCCTAGGTAGGTGCTGGTGAGAGAGTATAGTTTTAAACTCTGTCTGCTTACCAGAGGGGCTGAAAGGTACATCTATATTGTTCTCTGCCTACCAGAGAGCAGGATCTGTTAGTGAGGTCTGCTCATTGTGCTCAGTATGCAATTCATTCAGACTAGAGAGTGTTTTACGCTGGTCCAATAGGGAGGCATGTTGGACAGTGGGGGGAAACCTGACGAATGGGTGTATAGGCTTTTGATACAGTCCTGATGATTGGCAGAGGGCAGGTCGCCTCGGTGCATGCTGTGATACTCTATAAAAAGCCAGGAGCACACGTGCTCAGGGTCTTTCCTTGGAGAGCAGAGTGCTGGAGGCAGGGGACGGCTGCCTCCTCCTCTGTAGAGGTGCCATGCAGGCTCAGGAGGTGGTTCTGAGGCCTGGAGGAGTGGTCGACCGGAGCTGAACCCAGAGGTCCGGGGAAGCTGACTGAGAGGGGAGACACTGGAGATCCTGTTTCTACAGTATCATGAGTACAGGAACTGGTGTCAAGGGGCCTGACCTGAGGGAGGCCACCCCTGCTCATGGGATAGTCAGTGGGCAGGTGTCAGTAGAGAGAAGATGCTAGGGAGAGTATCCTGAAGATAAGATATTGTTCACCAAGTCGTCTTGTCAGAGAGGATAAGGAAAGCAAGAGAGTTAACCTTAGTCATCTAAAGTGGCAGGATACATTAACAGCCTGGCTGTTCCATATCTACAAGTGGAGTTGTGAAGATAGAAGTCCTCAGATATTGTGAATAGTTAAAATTCCCTTCTCCTATCCCAATTACAAAATAAACAACAAAACAAACACAATACCAATATAGTTGTGCTAGAGTATAGATACCTGCTCGTTCCTACCTCTGGAAACCCTGCAGGATGGATATCTCGGGAAGCCTGTCGTTGCCCCAATCAGGGGTATAATCTGAATATTAAAAAGGAATCAAATTGCTTTTTTGGTTTGTAGTGCTCAGATACAGTGTAGTCCTGCTTTAATTACACATAAAAGACCATGGCACACATACATTTCATGATGTTATATTTAATAAATTAAATTCTAAAAGTACAATTAACCACTCTACTACCGCTCACGGTAATAGTACTGCGGCAGAGTGGCTCGTTCCCGTCCAGTCACGTAGTATTAACGTGACTGGACTTCTCCCCTTCTGGGCGGCGCTTGCGCGCCGCCGGAGGCTCGCTCCCGCTGTTTTCATTCACAGCGGGAGTCGGGCCAGGGGAGGAGCAGCGGCGATCGCCGCTGCTCTTACCCGATCGTCGGGGATCGAGTCTGGAGATCCGCCCGCTGTGTGTAAACACAGCAGGCGGATCTCCATAGTGACAGGGAGTGACAGATCGGACTGTTCAGCATAGCTGGACATCCGATCTGTCCATGAATCACATAGTCACCTCCCCCCCTACACGTCAGTAAGCACCAGGCATACATTAACCCCTCCCTCTCCAATAAAATTAACCCCTTCCCTGCCAGTGTCATTTTTACAGTAACAGTGCATATATATATAGCACTGATTACTGCAGTAATGTCACTGGTACCCCCAAAAGTGTCAAAAATGTCAGTCAGGGGTCCGGTCTGTCCGCCGCAATGTCGCAGTCCCGCAAAAAAAATCGCAGATCGCCGCCATTACGCGTTAAAAAAAAAACACCAAAAATGACAGAAATCTTTCCCTTTGTTAGTAAACGCAATAACTTTTGCGCAAACCAATCAAAATACGCTTATTGCGATTTTTTTTACCAAACATATGTAGCATAAAACAAATTGGCCAAAAACTTTTAAAAAAATTGGTTTTTACATCTTTTTTGGGGGGAATTTCATATAAAAAAATGTGAAAAATATTGTTATTTTTTCAAAATAAACGCTCTTTTTTTGTTTATAGCGCAAAAAGTAAAAATCGCACAGGTGATCAAATACCACCAAAAGAAAGCTCTGTTTGTGGGAGAAAAAGGACGTAAATTTCGTTTGGGTACGGCGTCGCACGACCGCGCAATTGTCAGTTGAAGTCGCACAGCGCCGAATCGCAAAAAGTGGCCTGGACGGAAGACAGCAAAATCCTCCGGTTGTAAAGTGGTTAAAGGCTCCTGAATTCGTTGTCTAAACAAGCACCAAGTTTGCTTACTTTGTGATGCACAAATCTCATAAATAAACACAATTTGTTTTCTTTTTTTTCCTTTACCTTTTGAGTGAGCCAAATCCTCTGTCCTTTATGTCTCACATGCCCCCACCCCTCCTCCGACACTGTAGCTCACAGTTGGAGGGTTTCAGCAGCAATGGTAAAGGGCAAGACTATGTTTTGTTAGGTACTGATAGACAATCTGCAGGCTTTAAATTAAAAGTGACAATAATGATAGCCATGTCTGCTGCATTATTATCCCATTGTAGTGCTGGCACAGCCTACAGGAGAGCGGCAACTGAATTCAGGAGCACACAAGCACGACATACTACTATTTGCTTTTAGGTTTTATACTGCTTTAAATGTGAAAAAGATTCTCCACTCTGCTGGCGAGACTGCGGGGCTACGGGCACCATCCTACACACATTTTGGTCTTGCAAATCTCTCACGAGTTTCTGGAAGAAGATATTTTCCATCCTAGCTAGTATCACGAATGTCACTGTAAGCCCAAATCCTGCTCTTGCCCTCTTGCTCCTGGGGATTGATCTCTTTCCCCCGCCATACTGGATGCTAGTTTCCCACATTTTGCTTGCCTCCTCATTAGCGATAGCCCGTCATTGGCGCGACCCCTCATCTCCTAACCCCTCAGAGGTGGTCTCACAGGTCCAACTGAATTACCAATATGAAAGTCTACTGGCGTTGCGCTCTTCCTCATATCCCTCCTTTGCATCCAACTGGGACCCATGGGGGCAGTGGCATGGGGGATGCCTCCCTCCTGCTACTGCCAACACGGACCCCTCACCACAAGTTACAACATCCCCATCACCCTCCTCTTCCCCTTAGACCGGGGCTTTGTTTGTTTGTCTCCTCATAATATACTGTTGATATAACGGCCTTGCCGTAGCGGTAACTCACGAAATCTTTCTCTGTTGATTGTCTAACTCACCCTGTTGCACATGTTATAATATCTTTAGGCTTGACCATCTCTCTTGTTCTTGTACCATCTGCGATGTTGCAGCTACACTGTTATATATTACAGCCCTATTATTCGCATTGCGGCTGCGACCGCGTCTTTATTGTTTGTTTTTTCTTTTGTTGTGTTAAAACTTCAATAAAAACCATTTGAAATAAAAAAGATGACAAATAAATGTGAAAAAGATAATGCAAAGATGCTGAGATACTAAAAACAGCCCAATTTTAACCTCCCTGGTGGTCTGAATATGTCAGTATTTTTGAATGTCAAAGCGGTACATTGTTTTGCATGGAAACCTGTTGGTTTATATTGTAGGCCTGTAATTCTTAGGAAAAAAACAGTAAAAGTGAATAAAAATTATAAATACATTATTAATAAATGAATAAGCAAATGAATAAATAAATTAATAAAGTAATATATTAAATAAAACAAATTGATAAATCATTAAATTATTAATAAAAAATTATGAATAAAAATAAAAAAGGAAAAAAAAACAGGCAGGGCACTGGACAAAGCACTAGGGACAAAACTAAGGTGAAATGGTTTGATACAGTAATGTAATCCTAACAGATTACAATGCATAATGTTATTGTTTGTGTACTTTTTTTGGATTTCCTGCCGGGTTCCGTCCCCCTTTGTCACGGCGCTCGCAGGGAAGGGAACCCAGAAGACGAATGCCAGCATTGGCAGGAGGACACAGCGAGAGGACATCAGGGGATTGTAGGAACAAGGTAGATTTCACTAAAGGATAACCCCGAGTGTGGCTCAGGGTTACCCTTTTGGTACTGAAAATTAACCCTGCCAGGGAGGTTAAAAGAGAGATTTTATTGTGCAAATGATCAATGACATAAATGCAACAATTTAGCTTCTAATGATTTGTTAAAGACTCCATGGGAGGTGTAATAATGTGTGGGGTAAGGGGTTACAGGGGGGATTTGTCGACATAGAAACAGAGCAGGTGAGAATAAACAATTTTCAACAAAAGGAACAGCTGCATACAGCTTATTTCCTTATTTTTCTTTTGTGAAATGAGTAGCAGGTTAGTATAAGAGAAGATAACTGTGGTGGTTCAGGAATATTCATTAAATTGCCTTGGTATAATGTTTATGCCTTATTTGTATGCTTTGACTGTTTAGCTGGACTGTATCCTTTAAGGGTTTTTATGATATTTATAAAAGTCCAGACATTGCAATAAACTTTATACCTGTAAAAAAATGTCTCAGTAGAATATCTTGAATAGGATTTTGGCTCCCAGATCCATACCCATATTTGTTTGGCCAGGGTTGCTAGGAAAGTGTGATTATATTCAGTCTAAATCACTACCCCAATACTTACAGTTTTGTACCCTTTGAAGAACCACTTCAAACAATAACATAGGTTTTTTTTCCCATTTAAAGTGTTACTAATCCCAAGACCCTGTTTTCACTATATCTGGTCTCCCATAGTACACAGAACATGGAAACACAATTATTTTAGCAAATATAAACTGCTAAATACCTTTCTCATTAGCAGTATATAGCAGTCTTGTGACTTACTGTATATCAGTGTCTCCCTGAGCACTGGTTAAAGCTTGTAGGAGGAGTTTTCATTCTCCTATGATTGTCCTATGAGGCTGCATGACTTTCTGTCTTGACAGTACTGATTGGCCCTGTGCTGAGCACATGCTCCCTCCCCCCAAAAAAACAAAAACTCTCTAGCAATACACATCAAACATAATATGTGCAGAGAGCCCCTAATTTATATTTGA
Organism: Pelophylax lessonae; assembly: GCF_965119305.1. NCBI lineage: Eukaryota > Metazoa > Chordata > Amphibia > Anura > Ranidae > Pelophylax > Pelophylax lessonae. Next base: position 113,263,077 of record NC_138777.1, read on the forward strand.
ACCCCCTAAAATCATGCTGACATTTACACATGCAAGTTACCTGATGCATAAGCCCTGAAGAAGATCCCAAAACATGTTCACTACTTTTATGGTTATTTATCAAAAGAAAAAAAAGCACAGTTGGAATAGTTTTTGTCTCTGGGTATTTGCATTTTGTGCTTCCATCTTTGTTTGCTCACAAATAAAAGAAGTGGCATTGTAGGCCCTGAAACTCACCGTGCACATTACAATCTAATGTGCAGTCTCATTTAGACTAATAACAACTATGTAGCAGAATGGCCTATCTGATTTGGTACAAATACATTTACAAATTTACAGAACTAAAAGCATCATACAATCAAGTTATCATGCACAGTCAGCTCAATACTGCCCACGGAAGGGCATCAATTTTACTAAAAGAAATGGTCAAGGACATATCAGCCCACCCTTCAATGAGCTTTGTGATACTTGGCTAATGAAAATAAAGGATGCAAGCTCACTGTAATATTCATTAAACCTTTCTCTTTCCATTTCCAAGAGGTAAGAAATGGAGTATATTCACATAAATTTTCCAATTTAAATTTATTCTGGACATGATAATTATAGCTGGCCATACATGGATCAAAATTTAGCTGGTTTAACAGAGACCAGCCAAATTTCGATCCATGTATGGGTAGGCTGGTTGCACACAAGTCAATCTATTGATCATTGCTACTTCTTCAATAAATATAACAAAAAAATAATTATTGCTTTGCATTTATAGTCAATAATCACATGGGTCCATTAGTATCTCTAAAGTAAAAAACAAGCCACTATAACTACAGTATAGTTATAGTAACTTGTTCTACAATTTGTATTAGTTAAATAATAAAAAAGATAAAATATGACACATTGACCTTTTGTAAAGGCCTCACACTGAGGATATTTTCTAAAAATGTATGCCCCAAGAAAGACATGCTAGGACATATCAGAGTAAAGCATTTAATCTATAGTGCCCATGTCTCATTGGATTTTGGAACAGTGTTATTCATCCTAGTAGGAATACACTTTCAACCATTACCTAGGACTGCTAGGTTTTTTTTTTTGGTCTAGTGCAAAGCAGGGTCACAGGGTTTAGGTTCCCAATTAATAAAATGACTGAGAGGTGATACCATGTAGCAGAGTGTGGTCAGTTTTGGATATTCTGCTAAATATTTTTGAGCTGTGATCAATGGTAAAACAATTGCTCCCTATTAATTTACAGTACATTTGTTTGGCAGAGAAATGCCTAAGTGAATCACCCTGAAAGGGCAATTCTGTGAGTTACAAATTTTTTGTATCTCCTGAATATTTGGAGGCGGATTTGTCCAGTCGCAGATAATAAAAAGTACTGAATTCATTTTTTTACTGATTTTATCATACCTATGTCTAAGCTCATGTAATAGCCTTTTGAAAATCCGATATTATACAGCAAAAATCCAAAAGAACATTTATATGTTAAAATAGGAATTATAATAGTTGCAATTTGAATGAATTAAAACCACAATATGATCAGGCGCCGGTTGAAGGGACAGATCTTGGGATAAAAACAACACTGGGATCCATAGCTGCTGATAAAAAAAACTCCTGGGAAGGAGAGACGGAAAAAAGCAACAAAGATTTAACAAAGATTTAAAAGCATTTGGGGCCAGGCTGAAAAACAAGTTTAATAACTGTATTTATTGGATCTGAGTCACAGTCTTAAAATTCACAGATTTCCACTGAATTACTGGTGAGAGTTTTTTATTGTACATATAAGTGCATAAAATTCAACTTTAAAAAACGTTATATAACAAGGCTATGCAAGCCCAGGGATCCAGCTAGATTTAAAAAAGACAACCAGCGACTGAACCAGCCTATTTGCCGACAGATGAAGACGTCCGGGGTAAGTCCTTAACTAGGGAAGACTTCAGCTGTGTGGAGTTAGGTGGGCTTTCCTAAAGGATGGTAAAGGAATGTACCTTTGCAAAGCACTGGGGAAAAACACAGCCTAGAAGGACCATGATGGATATACAGAAGGACTGCGTCTCTGCAGTGGAAACCAGCGATTATGTCTATCACCGTGCCAAGTAGACCATGCAGAAGCCGCTGGGCCGGAGGATGCGTGGAGTGCAAGCCTGTAGTTTGTGGTCCTGTCACTATGACAACATGTTTCGCGCGTCTTCACCTTGTCAAGTCATGTGATGGGACAGACCACCCTGAAGTATTTAACAAGAAGGAGATAGGGAAACCGGAACTGGACAGAGGGGAAGTGAGCACTGTAATTGCATCGGACATACCACGGACATCTTACTCTGAGACAATTGTTACAATCAGGGCTTTTTTTCAGCGGGAACGTGGGGGAATGCAGTTCCGGCACCTCCAGCACTGAATGTATGTAATGGCAAGGAATGCTGGCTGCTGGGGGATCTATTGTAACTTACTGGTGAGGATCTATTGATGCTAGGGGTGTCTTATGTTGCTGAGAGGTCAGTTGTTGCTTGAAGGGATCTACTGTTGAGGAAGAGGTCTATTGTTGCTTTCTGCTGAGGTGGTATTTTGTAACAGGGGGCCCATTGTGTGAGGGATCTGTTAATGTGGGGGATATATTGTGGCTGTGGTGGGATCTATAGTTGCTGGTGATATCTAGTGTGGCCAGGATTGGGTCTATTGTTGCTGCCTGCAGGGGATCTGTTTTACTGCTTTTATCATTAACAAATTGCATACAAATTACTTAATTACTTACAAAATTATACTTGGTTCTGTATTCTGTAAAAGGGGTGGTACTAGGAGGTGGGTAGGGGGTGGAACCAAGGGACTCGAAAGTAGGTAGGGGGCAGAGCCAGGGGGTAACTCAAAAGGGGGGATTTCCTGTACCTATTCTCTGAGAAAAAAAGACCTGGTTACAATAATTACAATAACGAAACAAAATACATAAGGAAAATGATAATCGGAGAATAAAACTGTGAATGCATCAAAATAATTAATGATAGAAATTATTAAATAAATAATAAAAAATCCTTTATAAATAAAAAAAACAAAATATGCCAATAATCAAAATAAAATATACCAATTGGTAAAAATTGTAATTCAAATTTAAAATAAAGGTTAATGTTGTTATACAGCTATGTAGGTGCCTGTGTAGGTATATCCACCTACATGACTACAACCCTATATATATACACCTATAACACCCCTTTAATGTGAACATACACAGGGTAGTACACAACTCCTTAAATTCAATAGGACAATTAAAACAGGGTATTACAGATTCTCTAATATCAAAAAACAACTACCGATCGAAGAATGTAATTGTAAACTAAACGAATTCCCCTTTGTTAGACTAATCATAATACTAGCAATCAAAGGAGACATAATGCAACGTAGATTGTTTTCTACATCTTCATCTGTCAGCAAGTAGGCTGGTTCAGCCGCTGGTTGTCTTTTTTTTACATGTAGCTGGATCCCTTGGCTTCCATAGCCTTGTTTTATAACCGTTTTTAAAGTTGAATTTTATGCACCTATATGTACAATAAAAAACTTTCACCAGTAATTCAGTGGAAGTCTGTGGATTTTAAGACTGTGACTCAGATCCAATAAATACATTTATTTAACTTGTTTTTCAGCCTGGCCCCAAGCACTTTTAGATATTTGTTGCTAATTTGAAGAAATTAGACTATCAAGTAATTATCTTTTCACCAATACTATGACTAGACCATTTGATTTTAAACAATTATCTACATATTTTTTTTTTTTTTGTTCACGATATTAGCCTAACAGTTAATTAAAGATCATTTTTATGTTGGAATTTGAAAAGGAAAGTTTACATAGCATGTTTTTGTGGTAAAAGATGCAATATGACATATTGAAAGCTTGGTCAAAACATTCTTTCCATTGAAGCATGAAATACTATTATCCAGGTCATATAAACTGTGGCTAAGAAAAGCTAAAGTCATACTGTCATTCTTTTAAAGTTATGTTGAAAAAAACAAGGCTGAGAAAATTTATCAATATTTTTTTCATGTAACGTTGAGATAAAGCATTTACCTTTATTTGTGAAAATATTGTCTCACTGAGTAGAATGTAAACATTAAGTAACAAAGCTTTTAGGGAAAACTGCAGCACAATATCAAATGGGTGATATACCACAGCAGAAAGTAAATATGAAAGGATATAACTAATTGTCACGATCAGAGGTCAGGCTAGGAGACCAGTAGCTATAGCAGTAGAGAGGCTCCCACCGGCCAACAAGATAGGTATACAAACAGGTCATCCTGGTGCATGATGCAGGCTCACCTGAGGTGCTGGGTGCAAGCATAACCAGTATCAAGAGCGCCTGAAATTAGAGATGGGTTTTGCTGCATGTTAGTGCCAGGTCACAGTCCCCAGGATTGCCCCACCAGAAAGTGATCAAGCCGAGGTCTGGTAGAAGTGTAGTCAAGGAACAAGCCAAAGGTTGATAACGAGCGGTAGCGACAATACAGATGGCAGCAGGAGTGGCAAAAGCAAGATACTGGCTGGAGCGAGCACAATAATCTAGCAAACAGGAGGTGAAAAGGCTTAACCACTTTGCCTCTCACACCTGTACACTTTCTATGGACCAGAGTGATTTTTACAATTCTGCTATAGACCTATTTATTAACCACTTTCCCACCGGAGGATTTTGCAGCTTAAAGACCAGACCCCTTTTTTCAACTTGGCACTTCGTGACTTTAACTGATAATTGCTCGGTCATGCAATGCTGTACCTAAACGAAATTTATGTCCTTTTTTTCCCACAAACAGAGCTTTCTTTTGGTGGTATTTGATCGCCTCTACGCTTTTTATTTTTTGCGATATTAATAAAAAAAGAGCGAACATTTTGCAAAAAAATGACATTTTCAACTTTGTCTTTTAAAAAATATCCAATATACTCAATTTATGTCATTTTTTTTGCCAAAATATATTTAGCTACATGTCTTTGACAAAAAAAAAAAATCAATGAGCGTATTTTTATTGGTTTGCGCAAAAGTTATAGCGTCTACAATCTATGGTGTAAATAGTGAAATTTACGCAGCTTTAATTTCTGACTGCCAATCTCATTTCATGAAGTGCTAAAATGGCGGGGCAGTACAAACCCCCCCCCAAACTACCACTTTTTGGAAAGTAGACATCCTAAGGAATGTCCTGACAGGCATGTTGAGCTCATTGAATATTTCATTTTTTTGGCACAGGTGTTTGAAAAATGACTAAAAAAAAATTATTTTTTTTTTTTTTACACAAAGTTGTCATTGAAATGATATATTGCTCACACATGCCATGGGTATATGTGTAATTACACCCCAAAATATATTCTGCTGCTTCTCCTGAGTACAGGGATACCACATATGTGGGACTTTTTGGGAGCCTAGCTGTGTAGGGGTCCCCAAAAACAAATCACCACCATCAGAATTTCAAAGGGCGTACATTTTTCATTGCATTTTCTCACTACCTCTAACGGTTTAGGAGGCCCTGAAATGTCAAGATACCACAAAACCCCCCCAAATGACCCCATTTTGGAAAGTAGACACCCCAAGCTGTTTTCTGAGAGGCATGGTGAGTCCATGGAATATTTTATATTTTGCCACAAGTTTTGGGAAAATTACAATTTTTTTTTTTAATTTTTTTTTTTTACACAACGTTGTCACTAAAAGATAAATTTCTCACACATGACATGGGTATATGTGGAATGACACCCCAAAATACATTCTACTGCTTCTCCTGAGTATGGGGATACCCCATGTGTGAGACTTTTTTGGAGCCTAGCTGTGTACAGGACCGCAAAGCCAATCAACACTCTCAGGTTTTCTAATGGCGTAAATTGTTCATGTCATCTCTGCACTACCTGTCACAGTTTCGGAGGCCCTAAAATTCCAAGATAGCACAAAACCCCCCCAAATGACCCCATTTTGGAAAGTAGACACACCAAGCTATTTGCTGAGAGGCATGGTGAGTCCATGGAATATTTTATATTTTGCCACAAGTTCCGGGAAATATATATATATATATATATTTTTTTTTTTTTTACACAAAGTTGTCAGTAAATGATATATTGCTCACACATGCCATGGGTATATGTGAACTGACACCCCAAAATACATTCTGATGCTTCTCCTGAGTACAGGGATACCCCAAGTGTGAGACTTTTTTGCAGTCTAGCCGAGTACAGGACCCCAAAAACCAACCTCCACTTTCAGGCTTTCCAAGGGCGTAAATTGTTGATTTCACTCCTGACTACCTATCACAGTTTCGGAGGCCCTAAAATTCCAAGATAGCACAAAACCCCCCCAAATGACCCCATTTTGGAAAGTAGACACCCCAAGCTATTTGCTGGGAGGCATGGTGAGTCCATGGAATATTTTATATTTTGCCACAAGTTCCGGGAAATATATATATATATATATATTTTTTTTTTTTACACAAAGTTGTCAGTAAATGATATATTGCTCACACATGCCATGAGTATATGTGAAATGACACCCCAAAATACATTCTGCTGCTTCTCCTGAGTACAGGGATACCCCATGTGTGAGACTTTTTTGCCGTCTAGCCGAGTACAGGACCCCGAAAACCAACCTCCACTTTCAGGCTTTCCAAGGGCGTAAATTGTTGATTTCACTCCTGACTACCTATCACAGTTTTGGAGGCCATGAAATGCCAAGACAGCACAACCCCCCCCCCCCCCAAATGACCCCTTTTCGGAAAGTAGACAACGTGAGCTATTTGCAGAGAGGCATGTTGAGTATTTTGCAGATCTCACTTTTTGTCACAAAGCTTTGGAATTTGAAAAAAGAGGAAAAAAAATGCATTTTCCTGTTTTTTCTTCATTTTCCAAAAAAAATTAGAGCTGCAAAATACTCACCATGCCTCTCAGCAAATAGATTGGAGTGTCTACTTTGCAAAATGGGGTAATTTGGGGGGGTTTTGTGCCATCTTGGCTTTTTATGGACTTCAAAAGTGTGATAGGTAGTAAGGAGTGAGATCAACAATTTACGCCCTTGGAAAGCCAAAAGGTGCGCATTGGTTTTCCGGGTCCTGTACGCGGCTAGACTGGCAAAAAGTCTCACACATGGGGTATCATTGTACTCAGGAGAAGCAGCAGAATGTATTTTGGGGTGTCATTTCATATAAACCCATGGCATGTGTGAGCAATATATCATTTACTGACAACTTTGTGTAAAAAAAAATAAAAAAATAAAAAAAAATTTTTTTCCCGAAACTTGTGGCAAAATATAAACTATTCCATGGACTCACCATGCTTCTCAGCCAGTAGCTTGGAGTGTCTACTTTGCAAAATGGGGTCATTTGGGGGGGTTTTGTGCTATCTTGAAATTTCAGGGCCTCTGAAACTCTGACAGGTAGTCAGGGGTAAAATCAGCAATTTACTCCATTAGAAAACCTGAAGATGTGGATTGGTTTTCGGGGGCGCGTACACAGCTAGGCTCCCAAAAAGTCTCACACATGGGGTATCCCTGTACTCAGGAGAAGCAAAAGAATGTATTTTGGGGTGTCATTTCACATATTCCCATGGCATGCATGAGCAATATATCATTTAGTGCCAACTTTCTGTAAAAAAACAACAACAAAAATAATAATAATAATTTTCCCGAAACTTGTGGCAAAATATAAAATACTCCATGGACTCACCATGCCTCTCAGAAAAAAGCTTTGGGTGTCTACTTTTCAAAAAGGGGTCATTTGGGGGGTGTTTGAACTGTCCCGGCATTTTATGCTCAATCTTAGCCACACATCACCCACTCTTCTAACCACTTGAAAACCAAGCCTTTTCTGTGCCTTTTTGTTTACATGAAAAAATATTTTTTTTTTACTAGAAAATTACTTTGAACCCCCAAACATTATATATTTTTTTAAAGCAGAGGCCCTATAGAATAAAATGGTGGATGTTGCAAATTTTTTTGTCACACGGTATTTGAGCACAGATTTTCCAAACGCAATTTTTGCGAAAAAAATACATTTTTTTTTAATTTATTGCACAAATACACTATATAATTCCAAATTTTTTTGGTAAAATTTAAAAGATGATCTTATGCCGAGTTCATAGACACCTAACATGACATGCTTTAAAAATTGCGCATGCCTGCGCAGCGGCAAAAACATACGTACATTTTTAAAAACCTTTAAAAGTCTCTACAGGTTACCACTTTAGACTTACAGAGGAGGTCTACTGCAAGAATTAGTGCACTCGATCTGGCGATCGCGGCGATTCCTCACATGCATGGTGCAATTGCGGTTTACATATGACACTAGACCACCGCTTGCGTGCGCCATTGCGCGCAAGCACCGGGGGAAAGGGGGGGGGCTCAATTTTTTTTTTTCTTTTTTCTATTGCTTTTTTATGTTATTTTGACACCTTTCCTTTCATTTTTTTTTTTAAATCATTTTTATTGTTATCACAGTGAATTTAAATATCCCCTATGATAGCAATCTGTGGTGACAGGTACTCTTTTTTAAAAAAATTGGGGTCTTTTAGACTCTAGATCTCTCCTCTGACCTTAACGCATCTGACCACACCAAAATTGGTATGATAAAATACTTTCCCAATTTCCCAATGGCCCTGCTTATTTCTGGCGAAACAGAAGTCATGAAATGCTCGTAGCCTCCGGCATCTTAGGCCATAGAGATGATTGGAGCCATTATCATCTCCAATTAGCTCTATGGTTAGACAATTGAACCACCAGCTGCACTCTCGGGTTAACCGGTGGGACAGGAGAGCTCAAGAAAAACCACGGAAGGCTGCGGAAGGCGGCGGTGGGGGGGGAGGCCCCTCCCACTGCATGTAAAAGCAGTCTAGTGGCCAATTACCTGCTAGGATTGCTTTTACATGTAAGCCGACCGCTGGCTGTAAAAAACGATACCAAGATGATGCCTAAATCTGCAGGCATCATCCTGGTATAACCACTCAAAGTCCAGCAACGTACCAGTACATTGCTGGTCCTTGTTTGGCATACAGGTTTTTTTTTTTTCATGCAGCCTGTGGGCTGAACGGAAAAAAAGAGAACCTATCAGAAATCAGCACAGGAATAATGCGTAGTATTACTCATCATTAACCGCCCAAACAACCACCCACTGAATTTAATGATGGGTATACACGACACTACCCACGTATACCAAAATAGGATTTTAACTGCAGTGCTGAAATCAGAAAATCACCACAGCTGCTATCAGCAAAGGTATCCATATATGCTGAGCGCAAACACTGTTTGTGTCAGAATATATAAAATCAATGCGTGGTAGCCGACGAGTACCTGCAAGAGAAACAGGTCACAAAAGAATGAAAAAACAAAGGACATTAAAAAAAGTACAGTAGGAAGAGTAGGACATATAAAATGACTGACACAACAAAAGTTTTTGGATTCTCATCATTAACCGCCCAAACAACCACCCACTGAATTTAATGATGGGTATACACGGCACTATCCACGTATACCAAAATAGGATTTTAACTGCAGTGCTGAAATCAGAAAATCATCACAGCTGCTATCAGCAAAGGTATCCATATATGCTGAGCGCAAACACTGTTTGTGTCAGAATATATAAAATCAATGCGTGGTAGCCGACGAGTACCTGCAAGAGAAACAGGTCACAAAAGAATGAAAAAACAAAGGACATTAAAAAAAAGTACAGTAGGAAGAGTAGGACATATAAAATGACTGACACAACAAAAGTTTTTGGATTCTCATCATTAACCGCCCAAACAACCACCCACTGAATTTAATGATGGGTATACACGGCACTATCCACGTATACCAAAATAGGATTTTAACTGCAGTGCTGAAATCAGAAAATCACCACAGCTGCTATCAGCAAAGGTATCCATATATGCTGAGCGCAAACACTGTTTGTGTCAGAATATATAAAATCAATGCGTGGTAGCCGACAAGTACCTGCAAGAGAAACAGGTCACAAAAGAATGAAAAAACAAACAAAGGACATTGAAAAAAGTACAGTAGGAAGGAGTAGAAGGACATATAAAATTACTGACACAACAACAGTTTTTGGATCCTTTTATTTTTCTAACTGTTTCTTGATTTGGGACTGCGATCTTCTGCGATCTTCTCTTCCAGCTTGGGTCTCTCAAAATGTCGATGGACATCCAACATCTTTCGAGACCCTGTGTTTGTGTGCCCTACACTGTGTCGTGCTGTACCCTACGCTAATACTCCACTAGTGTATAGTAGCGCTCGAAACATTCCCCGATGCAGAGACCAGGTTGGTCAGGACATTTGGGACAATAATAACGGGTGTCACGCCTAAATCCGCGCCTGCTACAGACACGACATCTTTTTTGGGGGTATCTTTGGGTAGGGGTACTCGGGAGGACATAAGGAAAATGCCTCTCATGCAGCCGGCTCACTGCATCTGGAAGGGGAAGTTGGGCAGGCATGCCTCCTGGTTACAGGTAGGCAAGGATGATCTCTTCCTGGAATTCCCGGAAAGATCCAGTTCATCCTGACGCCCTGTATAGGACAAAGGCGTTCAGCATAGCCAATTGGTAAAGGTAAACAGACACTTTTTTGTACCAGCGTCTGGCTTTACGGACAACTAAATACGGCGCCAAAAGCTGGTCGTTAAGGTCCACCCCTCCCATGTTAAGGTTATATTCGTGGACACAGAGGGGTTTCTCCACAACGCCAGTTGCCGTAGTGATTTGGATCGTCGTGTCTGCGTGAAGGGAGGACAGAACATAAACATCCTGTGTATCCTTCCACTTCACCGCAAGCAATTTGTCCATTTTCAAGCAGGCTCTCGCCCCCCGACTAAGACGGGAATTTACAAGCCGTTGGGGGAAGCCCCGGCGATTAGGTCGCACGGTGCCACATGCGCCAATTTGTAAATCGAGAAGGTGACTAAATAGTGGCACGCTTGTATAAAAGTTGTCCACGTACAAATGGTACCCCTTTCCGGATAAGGGTGACACCAAGTCCCAAACGATCTTACCGCTGCTCCCTATGTAGTCTGGGCAGTTGGGGGGCTCCACACATAGACCCGGAAACTAACTGTATAGCCTGTGGCCCTGTCACACAATTTATACAGTTTGACCCTGTACTTGGCACGCTTGCTGGGGAGGTACTGTTTCATAGCAAGGCGGCCAGTAAATTTAATCAGGGACTCGTCAACGCAGACAACTTGTTCGGGGGTAAACAAGGCTGCAAACCGCTGATTGAAGTGGTCTATGAGGGGCCGAATTTTGTGGAGCCGATCGTATTCAGGGTCTCCCCGAGGACGACAGATTTCATTGTCGCTGAAATGCATGAATCGCAGAATTTGCTCGTATCTCCCCCTGGACATGGAGGCAGAGTACATGCGCATATGGTGAACTGGGCTAGTGGACCAATATAGACCGCAATTCACTCTGTTTAGTTATGCCCATGTGGAGGGAAAGGCCCAGAAAGATCTTAAATTCGGAAACCGTTATAGGTTTCCAGCCGAATTGTCTGGCAAGGTGTAAATTTGGGTTGGCGGCGATGAACTGTTGTGCATATAAATTTGATTGATCCACAATCGATCTGTAAAGATCTTCCGTGAAGAACAGCTCATAAAAGTTTAGGGGCGTAAAACCAGCTGTCTCCACGTGGATTCCAGGTTGGGCGGTGAATGGGGGAAGTACTGGCGCTGTAGTATCAGTGGGTTGCCAATTAGGATATGCCAGCGCATCAGGGAGGGCACTATGGGCTCTACGGGCCTGTCTACGAATACGCGGTGGCTGCGGGCCACTACTTGTGCTAGCCACCGCACCAGCTTCAACTGCACTTAGGGGACTCGCCACGTCACCAGGTCTTACTGCAGTGCTGGTTGTACTAGGTCCAGGTTGTACTAGGCCGCTGGCGCTTGCCAGGTCGCCAGAAAAATGAGCGGCACTAGTAACCACACTCTGCTCCATACGAGCACCCTGCGATTCCTGCATCTCAACAACTTCAGAATGGGGTCGGGTACGCCTGGGTCTAACAGGGACCCATCTGTCGTCGGAGCTATCTGTCAGGGAGCCACTGCTGTCATCAGGTTCATATACTGACACTAATTCGGTCATTGTAGCTTCCCCTTCGCTATCAGATGACTCAGTCAGCATATAACTGATAAGCTCTTCATCCCTGTACGAACGTTTGGTCATTTTGGTAACTAAATTTACCCGTACAGTGATGCGACTCACAGGTAATAAAAGCACCTGGTTGTCGAAGATTATTTCAAGCGCTACCAAAAAAACTGCTAATGCTAGCAGGGATCAGGCCTGACTCTGCTAACACAGCGGTTTTGTGTCTTGTGTTTTTTTGCAAGTGACAGTAATCTATTGATTACTACACTTGCCTGGGTGAAAGGGTTAAACGCAGGTGCTGGCCGGAATCAGTGCTGATCGTGCAAACACCGCGTTTTGGGAACCCTAAACTATGGGGGCGCTAGTATAGTTCTGATCAGATCAGATATTGATCTGTTCAAACACTATACTAGAAATGGAAGTGTATGTGCGTGCGTGCGTGTGTGGTAATCAGGGGGTTACTTCTAAACTATGCGCTGGGGATCTGGGGGGGGGGGTGGCGGGGACCCTAAACCTCCTTTGGGAAAGAAACTAGCTAGCTAGCGCAACCTCAAGTCACAATGACACTAATACAAAATACAGTAAAAACAGTATATTATGTGTGTATTAGAGCCGGTTCACACTTCTGCGTGTGCCGGGTTTGCATGTCATGTCGGAGCGCACTGCTCCGACATGACATGCGATCAGCTGTGCGGTGCGAGTTTAGCCATACAGTTTGTATGGCTAAATTCGCACCGCACCCGCAGCAAAGACGCACAGGAGGCATTTTTGCTGCCGCATCAGGATCGGATCGCACAGCGGTTCACACTTGTGCGATCCGATCCTGTGCGAACTGCACGATCGCACTGCGATATGCGATCAAACTGGGGGTGTCGTTAAGATTACATTGACACCCCCAGCGGATCGCATATGGCAGTGTGAACTGCCGGGGGTGCGTGTGCGATGCGGGAACAGGCTGCGAATTCGCAGCCTTCCCGCATCGCAATAGTGTGAACCGAGCCTTAGTGCTAATGTGACAGAGGGTGTAGGGGTTAACGGGATGTGATCAGGGGGGGATCAGGGGTTTATATCTTTATTGGAAGGGGCTGGCGGGTATCCTAAGGATAAAAGGAACGGTGGCAAGCGCTAAACCTGGTCACAAGTCACACTTATACGGGTATATAGAAAATGCTATATACTGTATACAGTGTGTTGTGGCAGGGGGTGTAGGGGTGATCAGGGGGGGGATCAGGGGATTAAATCTTTATTGGGCGGGTGGCGGGGACCCTAAACCTCCTTGGGACAGAAACTTAGTCGCCTGCGCTAATTCTGATCACAATGACACTAATAAAAAAATACAAAAACACTGTATATTACGTTTGTATTAGTGCTGATGTGACAGAGGGTGTAGGGGTTAACTAGCAGTGATCAGGAGGGGATCAGGGGGGATCAGGGGCTTAAATCTTTATTAGGGGGGGTGGCGGGTAATTCAAGTGGAAAACGGGGGGTCGCAAGCGCTAGACCTGACCACAAATCACACTTATACGGGTATATAGCAAAATGCTATATACTGTATACAGTGTGTTGTGGCAGGGGGTGTAGGGGTGATCAGGGGGGGGGTCAGGGGCTTAAATCTTTATTGGGCGGGTGGCGGGGACCCTAAACCTTCTTGGGACAGAAACTTAGTCGCCTGCGCTAATTCTGATCACAATGACACTAATACAAATATACAATAACACCGTATATTGCGTTTGTATTAGTGCTGATGTGACAGAGGGTGTAGGGGTTAACTAGCGGTGATCAGGGGGGGGTCAGGGGAGATCAGGGGCTCAAATCTTTATTAGGGGGGGTGGGGGGTAATTCAAGTGGAAAAGGGGGGGTCGCAAGTGCTACACCTGTTCACAAATCACACTTATACAGATATATAGGTAACTGCTATATGCTGTATATAGTGTGTGTTGTGTCAGGTGCTGTAGGGGTTAATTGGGGGGCGATTGGGGGGTAAATGTGCCTATCTAGCTGTGTGTGACTGTGTTTGGTGCAGTACTTACAGTTAGAAGTGCTCTCTTCTCCAGATGAATCCAAAAGGGATCATGGGAGAAGAGGGCACGTCTTTTCTGAGTCTGTGTTTACATTTCACAGACTCAGAACAAGATCTGATTGGGCAGGACCGATCTACAGGTCCAGGCCAAAAATCATTGGCCTGGACCTGATGACTGATCGGTTTTGAACCCAATCGAGCCATCGGTGTCGGCGGGCACGCGCGGGCGCGCGCACAGGACCGGCGGCAAGTAGCGACGTAGACCTACGTCACTCTGCCTGGCCGGGGCCGACTGCCGCAGTAAATATACTGTGCGCAGTCGGCAAGTGGTTAAGCAATAACCTTGTCATTACTTAAACCACTTGCTGGCCGATTGACTGGGAAAATGGGTCATTACTTTGATGTTTAATACCAGACTTATGACTGCAACTAGATGCCATAACCCCAGTACTGGTTTTTCCCTCAGGCGCTGGACTTTCTGCTAAAAATGATCCGAGCAGTGCATTCACCTCTAGATCACTTTTAAAAGAGGCGGGAGGGGTCCCCCCTTCCTGACGCTTTACGGTGGTTCCCGGGTTTCTCTGGGTGATCTGTAGCTCTGGGAACTGATCCAGAGCTGGCAGTGGCTGGTTACAGAGATTAACTGATCCAGAGCTGGCCTCCACTCATCTCTATGGCCTCGGAGGACTAGAATGACATGATGACATCACTTCTGTTTCCGGCACCAAGATCATTTTTTTTTTTAAAGCAAACTATCAAAAACTTTTTTTTTATGGTTTGCTTTTAAAGGTAGAGGTGAGATTTGAGGTCTTATAGACCCCCAGATCTCTCCATAAAGAGGACCTGTCATGTTGTATTGTTATCGTAAGGAATGCTTTAATTTCTTGCAATAGCGATAAAAGTAATCAAAAAATTTAAAGGGACAGTGTAAAATAAAAAAAAAAGAAATAAAATATCTATTAAAAAAACATATTTTTTTTAAAAATGCCCCTGTCCCCCCGTGCTTGTGTGCAGTGGTGAAGGAATATGTAGGTCTTCCTCACATATGTAAACAGTGTTCAGGTCACACATGTGAGGTATCGCTGCGAATGTCAGAGTTAGAGCATCCTAGTACTAGTCCTCTCTAACTCTAAACTGGTAACCTGTAGAAAGTGTAGCCTATGGAGTTTTTTAAGTGCCATATTATTCTTGTACAGGTTAATGGTCAGAGGAAATATGGTGGCCCTCCTGCAGACTGAGTTGTCCCCCACTTGGGCTACAAATATTTATCAACAATCTCCCTCAAGAAATCTATGAAGATAAGTTAATTCCACTTTTTTAGACTGCTGGAACATTGTGATGACTTGTCTAGTGGACAGATTACACAAGTTAAAGTCAAACACCTGAAGACAGCATGTGTAATGTACTTTGTGTATCCAGAGCTGTGGGCTTCTGGACAGGCTGTATGGGATGGGCTGCCTGACTAATCAAAGCATTGTCTGGGTGCCTGACTGTTGATTAGCTTACTGTTAATTAGATCTCTGTTAGCTGTTAATTTCCTATTATCATTCCTTGGTTTTCCACCCATAATCCCTCCATCAACTGGGAAGCACTGACCATGAAATTTTACATCCCCCTCCTTTGCGAAGGAACATTGTATGTTGTATTGAACATTGTAGAGAGCCCTGTTGAACATGTTTTCCATCAATTAAGGAGTCACAAGTTGATGTGGTCAATATGACAACCTGCCACCACAATACCATGAGTTCCAGAGTGTCTGTGATAAAAATAATGTTGATCGATTACCTCCTCATTGCCTGTATGATTGTCCCATTGAACTGCTCCCAGTGGCAGTTCTGCCAAATTCTTTAAAAAACTAGATTTATGGGGGCATATAACATTGTCCACATTCATCAAGGAGACAAATGGGAAATTGCCTTTAGAACCAGATATGGAGATTCAGAGTCCTTGGTTATGCCATTTGGCTTTTTCAATGCTCCTGCAATTTTTCAACACTTTATCAATTATGTTTTGTGAGATCTATTGGACCAGTTTTGCATATCTGAATGATATTCTCATTTTTTTTTTTTTTATATTTTTATTGAGTTTGCAAACAAGAACATACAGAGAAACCAAACCATACAAAACAAAAAAAAAAAAAAACACAAAAAAACCCCCATAACAGGAAGGTAAAACAGAAACAACACAACCAAACATTACTATTAACGCTGGTGCTCCCAGTCACCCCCCCCAGTATATCTAGCATAGGAGAAGGAACAGCAACACATTATGACAAAGGGAACAGTTTTAGGTCAATTTCTAAAGAAGCTTATATAGTATATGGAACATCAGCATCGCTCCCTTATGGAGTAGCAGAGATGGAACCCTGGTCCACTAAATTTGAAGGAGGTAGAGTAAGGGGACTTTAGACCCAGCCATGCCATATTTTTTCAAATAAATGTGGACGACCTCTTAGTTCAAAAGTAAGTTTGTAAAGGGGAAGACAGTTATTAATCAATTGGAGCCAGGTAGCAACAGTGGGCCCCTCGGACCCCTTCCAGGTCAGGAGTATCGCCTTTTTAGCATAGAAATACGGGATACGGGGCAGACGTTTGACATGGCCGGCGACCAGCAGGTCCCCAAACACGCCCAACAGGCAATTTTTCGGATGAAGGATATTAGGGAGACCAAGAACCGCGGATATAAAGGAGTTAATGTCAGACCAAAATTTAGCTACTACTGGACAGGACCAGAAACAGTGAAGAAAGTCAGCCGGCGGTCCACAGCCCCGAAAACAATCAGGATTGGGACGCATGCCTAATTTATGTAGTCAACTAGGGGTAAAATGACTCTGATGAAACACCTTGAGCTGAATCAGACGATCATTGGAGGTCAGAATGGATTTATGGTAAGTAGTAGAAAATTCAGTCCAGTCATCCTCACTAAAGTCAATGCCCATAGCCACCCATTGTGCCTGTGCCCTTGCAAATCTGGGATTGGAATCTGTCATCAGAAAGGAGTAATATTGGGAAATTAGTTTCATAGTGCCAGGATCCCTAAGTAATTTCTCCAAGGCAGACATGCTTAACTACCTCAATACTGGGCACTTAAACCCCCTTCCTTCCCAGACCAATTTTCAGCTTTTAGAGCTGTTGCATTTTGAATGACAATTGCGCGGTCATGCAACACTGCACCTAAACCAAATTTGTGTCATTTTTTCCCCACAAATAGAGCTTTCTTTTGGTGGTATTTGATCACCGCCAGGTTTTTCTTTTTTGGTGCACAAATAAAAAAAGACGGAAAAGTTTGAAAAAAAAAAGTTTTTTTGTTTAGGTTATAACATTTTGTAAATAGATAAGTTTTTTCCTGCACTGATAACGCCGCACTGACAGGCACTGATGAGGAGACACTTATGGGGTGGCACTGATGGGGTGGCACTGATATGCAGCACTGATGGGCACTGATAGGTAGCACTGACATGCAGCACTGATGGGCACTGATATGTGGCACTGATTGATAGCACTGATATGCAGCATTGGTGGGCACTGATAGGTAGCACTGATATGCAGCACTGATGGGCACTGATATGTGGCACTGATAGATAGCACTGATAGGCAGCACTGATGGGCACTGACAGGCAGCGCTGATGGGCACTGATAGGCAGCACTGATGGGTACTGATCGGCAGCACTGATGGGCACTGATGGGCACTGATAGGTGGCACTGATGGGCAGCACAGATCGGCACTGATGGGCGGCACTGATCGGCACTGATGGGCGGCACTGATGTACACTGATAGGCAGCACTGGTGGGCAATAATGGGCACTGGTGGGCGGCACTGATAGATGGCAATAATGGGCACTGGTGGGCAGCACTGATAGATGGCATTGGTGGGCAGCAGTGATAGGGAGGGCACCACTGGCAGGCTCTCTGAGCCCTGTTTGCCATCCCTGGTGGCCATGGTGGGCATCCCTGGTGGTCATGGGTGGGCATCCCTGGTGGCTCTAGTGGCACCCCCCCTCCCAGGGCTGCACTGATAATCAATGTTCTGATTACCAGCACAGATCCCCCCCCTGTGATCAGTGAGTAATTAGAAATACTCACTGATCCCCCCGGCTGCAGTATCGATCCTCTCTTCTTCTCCTCACTGACAGGATCTGTCAGGAGGAGAAGAGATCAAAGCCGTTACAATGGCTGTGTTTACGTTACATGACAGCTGTGATTGGACACAGCCGTCATGTGATCTGGAGGGCCAATCACAGGCCCTCCTGCCGCATCTTGTTGCTCTGTGTCCGAGGGACACAGGCACATTGAGATCGCGGCGCTGCGCGTGCCCACGGCGCGTGCCTGCGGCGGCGCGATCTCGCTCCTTCTGAAGGACGTTCCGGAACGTCCGATCAGAAGGACGAGACTCCCACCCGGTCGTATATGTACAGTGGCCAGGTGGGAGGTGGTTAAAGGAGCCTGAAGAGAAGTGAATTGACTCTACAGGGCATGTCGAACCTGGATATAATAAAACCAGGCTGAAGAGGGTAGTCCAAATTCTCCACGAAGTTGCCGGAAAGATTTGAACCCCTGGGCAGTATACAGGTGATCGAGATATTTAACACCCCTGTCTATCCAAAACTGGAAGTATGGGTAGGACACTAGTTCAGGGAGTCATTTTTTCTAATAACCCAGAGGAGCATTGCAAGCATGTTTGCAATGTCTTTGAAAGATTAAGGAAGAACCAACTTTATATCAAACCTGAGAACTGTGAATTTTAAAAAACTTACTTCCGGTACTTGGGTTATATTATTCCTCCAGAAGAAGTAATTATGGATCCTGAGAAGATACACCAATGGTGGATTGCCCTGCCCCTAGAAATGTTAAGGAAATACAGCAATTTGTTGGATTTGACAACTTCTACAGAAAATTCATGGGAAATTTCTTCAACCACTTCAATACAGGGCACTTTCACCCCCTTCCTGCCCAGGCCAATTTTCAGCTTTTAGCTCTGTTGCATTTTGAATGACAATTGCGCGGTCATGCAACACTGTACCTAAACCAAATTTATGTAATTTGGTTCCCACAAATAGAGCTTTCTTTTGGTGGTATTTGATCACCGATTCTTTTTTGGCACACAAATAAAAAAGGCCCAAAAACTTTGAAAAAAAAAAGTTTTTTTGTTTATGTTATAAAATGTTGTAAATATATACGTTTTTTCCTGCACTGATGAGCACTGATGAGGCCGCACTGACAGGCACTGATGAGGAGGCACTGATGGGGTGGCACTGATGGGGTTGTACAAACTACTGAGTGCCATTTTGGGTTGCTGCAATTAAATTTAATCAAAATAGACTAGTCTGCTGCATAATTTTTTTCACTTTGATTTTTGGGGTGTCCTTGAATTCAGCCCTCTGTAGGTTGATGATTTTATTTCCCATCAAACTATGTGGCATCCTTTCGATCCTAACCGATTACCCAGTACATATCAGTATAGATATCCAGCATGATATTTTTTCCCATTGAGATCTGATGTGTTTTTAAAGTGTACATAACACATATACAGTATGTACAGTATATGTACAACCTGCTCCACATTTTACAGGGGCTGTGAATTGGTGACAAAGGAAGCAGAGGACGTAATTTCTCTGCTTTCTCCTCACATTGCAGCCATTTCTGTCCGTGGAGAAGGTGAAGAAGCAGGGAGGGAGATAATTTACACAAATGGCCAGGCAGCCTTGGCTTATCACAGCTTAACCACTTGTTGACCACCCTATAGCAGTTTACTGCTACAGGGCTTTGGCTATGCGCAAGGTCACGTATCTATAGGTGATCCCGAACTTCTGGGCTGCAGGCATGAATGATTATCCACAGCGAGAGCCAATAAATGGTTGTTGCGGACTCAATGTCTGCCGGCACCCGCCGATCATTTATTATACCAGCAGAACAGCAGTCTGCCTATGTAAACAAAGCAAATTGTCATTTTGTCAGTTTGGAAGGCATGGATACTGTGTTCCTGCAGGGGCATGGATTCATGCGTTTCCCTAGTAAAAGCGCCTCCCACACTTTACACAAACACTGGCTAGGCACACAGTTAACCCCTTGATTATCCCTGATGTTAACCCCTATTTTTAGCACTGATCACTGTATTAGTGTCACTGGTTCCCAAAATATTGTTAAAAGTGTCAGTTAGTGTCCCATTTGTCCACCGCAATATCGCAGTCCCTCTATAAGCCACTGATCGCTGCCATTTCTAGTAAAAAATGTTTTAAAAATTACCAAAAATATGTAGCAGAATACATATTGGCCAAAATTGATGAAGAAGTTTGATTTTATTTTTACATTTTTTTATTGAATATGTTTTATAGCAGAAAATAAAAAAATTATATATATTTTTTCAAAATTGTCTGTCCTTTTTTGTTTATAGCGCAAAAAATAAAAACTGCAGAGGTGATCAAATATCACCAAAAGAAAGCTTGTTATGGGGGAAAAAAGTACATCAATTTTATTTGGGTACAGTGTTGCACAACCGCGCAATTGTTAGTTAAAATAAAGCAGTGACGTCTCGCAAAAAAATGGCCTGGTCATGGGGGGGGGGGGGGGGGTAAATCTTCCGGAGCTGAAGTGGTTAAAAAACAAGCACCATAATTGGGTATTTAAAGTGAACAGAAATTTTCTTTTTACATTATTGGATTTACAATAATTTTTTTTCACACAAGATGATGATTGAACAGTCTGAAACCTCCTTTTATAGATTATGTTTCATTTGTAGAAGCTATAGTAAGGCCTTTATGAATGGAGGTGTTGGGCAGAAAGAGCAGGCATGCTCAGGCACTCTTGATGAGTGCCTGTCACAGCTCTATTAACTCTCTTTCAGCAAAAGATTATGGTGGCAAGGCAAAAGGTTTCATCTAAACCAGGAGACAGCAGCACAACTTTGGCTCTACAAAAAAATGTAGCACTTTTTTTTTTATATTCAGTAGCATTTTTCTTACTTCTCCCTTCAATACTTCACAAATTCTTTGACAGATTATGCGACTAGTCTATGTACCACTCAATATCCATATGCTGTAATTCTATTCATGGCATCCTGATTAGGGTTGAGCGAACACCTAGATGTCCGTGTTCGACGGGTTCGGCCGAACTTTAAAAAAAAGTCCGGGTCCGTGTCCCGGACTTTTACCGAACTTTTCCCGGACACCGAACCCCATTGAAGTCAATGGGGACCCGAACTTTAAGGCACTAAAATGGCTCTAAAACACCAAAGGAAAGGGCTAGAGTGCTGCAAATGGCAGCAAAACGTAATTAAGAGCATGGCAAGTGCTCTGCAAACAAATGTGGATAGGGAAATAACTTAAAACAACAAAAAAAAAACAGAAAAATAAAACAATGTTCTTCTTCATCTCTGAAGGACGAGGCCCATATGGAGTAGGAGGGAGGTTGAGGTGGTGGTGGATGTGGCGGTGACATAGGCGTGCGCACAGGGTGTGCTGGGTGTGCCTGGGCACACCCTAATCACCTAGGGCACATAGCATTGCCAGTGAGGAGATGGGAAAGATCTCCCTGGGACCTGCTCTGCTCTATTTCTCCTTGCCTACAGGTACATGGCCCCGATACATTACTCTCCCTGCTGGCAAACACATGCATGTGTATTTCAACTTTGGGGTGCACACCTTAATGCAATAGGCTGCGCACACCTATGGGCAGTGTAGGTGGAAGCGGCGGTGGAGGAGGACCAGGGCCGGATTAACAGCATCATGGGCTTGGTGCTGAGGATTTTGAAGGGCCTTAAGGGCCGTGCCTTGCCATGCACCCAGAGGAGGAAGGGTGCAGCCATGCATGCCTAATTCAACATGGGATGCTGTCTCTGAAGCCCATAAACACATCCATGCATCGCCAACTGTCCCTCCTTGTCCGGCCTTCACGCTGTGTGGGGAGGTTCTGAGGGTGCTGCCTGGGGAAGCGAGCATAGAAGCCAGACTTCTGTGTTTACAAGTGACAGAAGAGCGGTAACAGTGAATATGGCCAACCCGGGGCCTATATAAAAGGTAGGGGCCTGGAGCTGCAGCTCCAATAGCCCCTACATTAATCTGGCCCTGAGGAGGAGGACGAGGTAGCCAACACTGCTTCTTTTCAAAAATTTTAAATGAGGGTACACCCCAAAAGAGTGAGAAAGAGCAAAAATGGAACAATGGGTGGGTAAGGTCGGTATCCATTGCTATTCTGCATAAGGTACGGAAAAGTCCTGTGGGATCCATGCCTGGTTCATTTTAATGAACGTGAGCTTGTCCACATTGTCTCTGGACAGGCGGCTGCGCTTGTCTGTTATAACGCCCCCAGCCGTGCTAAATACCCGTTCAGATAATACACTGGCTGCAGGGCACGCCAGCACCTCCAAGGCGTAAAGGGCAAGCTCAAGCCATGTGCCCAATTTGGAGACCCAGAAGTTGAAGGGGGCAGACCTGTCATTCACTACATGTAGGCGTGTGCACACATACTGCTCCACCATGTTGGTAAAATGCTGCCTCCTGCTAAGACGTTCCATCTGAGCTGCTGGTGCTGCTGTTTGTTGTGGCGTGCTGACAAAGCTTTTCCACATTTTGGCCATGCTAACCCTGCCTTCTGCGGTGCTGGCGGTGCCCTGGTTGCGTTGGCGACCTCCTCCTCCTCCTCCTCTGCCTTGTGCTTCCACTGTGGCCCCGCTGTCAGATGGGAATGCCAGCAGCATGGCGTCTACCAGCGTGCGCTTGTACTCGCGCATCTTGCGATCGCGCTCCAGTGAGTGAATTAAGGACGGTACGTTGTCCTTGTAACGGGGATCCAGCAGCGTGGCCACCCAGTAATCAGCACAAGTTAGAATGTGGGCAACTCGGCGGTCGTTGTGGAGACACTGCAGCATGTAATCGCTCATGTGTGCCAGGCTGCCCAGAGGCAACGAAAGGCTGTCCTCTGTGGGAGGTGTATCGTCCGTGTCCTCTGTATCCCCCCAGCCACGCACCAGTGATGGCCATGAGCTGGCCTGGGTGCCACCCTGCTGTGAACATGGTTCCATCTCCTCCTCCTCCTCATCCTCCTCATCCTCCAGAACTGTGCCCCTGCTGGACAATTGCGTCCCTGGCGTTTGCGTGTGCAGGAACCCACCCTCGGAGCCCCTTGCGAATGACTGCCCTGAAAGCCTTGGAAATGTTACCTCTTCATCCTCCTCCTCCTCCTCATCCTGTGCCACATCCTCTTCCATCATCGCCCGAATTGTTTTTTCAAGGAGGCATAGAAGTGGGATAGTTAAGCTGAGAACGGCGTCATTGCCACTGGCCATGTTGGTGGAGTACTCAAAACAGCGCAACAAGGCACACAGGTCTCGCATGGAGGCCCAGTTAAATTAAATAGCGGAATAGAAAATATGATCCAAAAAAAGTGTATGTATATCACACGTACACAACCACACTGGGCCCCAATTACTATTGTTTGTACCCCTAAAAGGCTAGATGAGGAGTAGGGGGAGTATGGAACAGGCAGCACCCTCAAACCTTCAGAAGTATGAGATGAACCCCAACAACTTGGAAAAGTGGATATCTCTCACACGTACCGACACAGACTATCCCGCAATTCAATTGATCCTCAAAGGTTTTTATTGAATAGCGGAATAGGAAATATGATCAAAAAAAGTGTATGTATCTCGCACGTACACAACCACACTAGGCCCCAATTACTATTGTTTGTACCCCTAAAAGGCTAGATGAGGAGTAGGGGGGGTATGGAACAGGCAGCACCCTCAAACCTTCAGAAGTATGAGATGAACCCCAACAACTTGGAAAGGTGGATCTCTCTCACACGTACCGACACAGACTATCCCCCAATTTAACTGATCCCCAAAGGTTTTTGATTAAATAGCGGAATAGAAAATATGATCCCAAAAAAGTGTATGTATATCACACGTACACAACCACACTGGGCCCCAATTACTATTGTTTGTACCCCTAAAAGGCTAGATGAGGAGTAGGGGGAGTATGGAACAGGCAGCACCCTCAAACCTTCAGAAGTATGAGATGAACCCCAACAACTTGGAAAGGTGGATCTCTCTCACACGTACCAACACAGACTATCCCCCAATTTAACTGATCCCCAAAGGTTTTTGATTAAATAGCGGAATAGAAAATATGATCCAAAAAAAGTGTATGTATATCACACGTACACAACCACACTAGGCCCCAATTACTATTGTTTGTACCCCTAAAAGGCTAGATGAGGAGTAGGGGGAGTATGGAACAGGCAGCACCCTCAAACCTTCAGAAGTATGAGATGAACCCCAACAACTTGGAAAGGTGGATCTCTCTCACACGTACCGACACAGACTATCCCGCAATTCAATTGATCCTCAAAGGTTTTTATTGAATAGCGGAATAGGAAATATGATCAAAAAAAGTGTATGTATCTCGCACGTACACAACCACACTAGGCCCCAATTACTATTGTTTGTACCCCTAAAAGGCTAGATGAGGAGTAGGGGGGGTATGGAACAGGCAGCACCCTCAAACCTTCAGAAGTATGAGATGAACCCCAACAACTTGGAAAGGTGGATCTCTCTCACACGTACCGACACAGACTATCCCCCAATTTAACTGATCCCCAAAGGTTTTTGATTAAATAGCGGAATAGAAAATATGATCCCAAAAAAGTGTATGTATATCACACGTACACAACCACACTGGGCCCCAATTACTATTGTTTGTACCCCTAAAAGGCTAGATGAGGAGTAGGGGGAGTATGGAACAGGCAGCACCCTCAAACCTTCAGAAGTATGAGATGAACCCCAACAACTTGGAAAGGTGGATCTCTCTCACACGTACCAACACAGACTATCCCCCAATTTAACTGATCCCCAAAGGTTTTTGATTAAATAGCGGAATAGAAAATATGATCCAAAAAAAGTGTATGTATATCACACGTACACAACCACACTAGGCCCCAATTACTATTGTTTGTACCCCTAAAAGGCTAGATGAGGAGTAGGGGGAGTATGGAACAGGCAGCACCCTCAAACCTTCAGAAGTATGAGATGAACCCCAACAACTTGGAAAGGTGGATCTCTCTCACACGTACCAACACAGACTATCCCCCAATTTAACTGATCCCCAAAGGTTTTTGATTAAATAGCGGAATAGAAAATATGATCCCAAAAAAGTGTATGTATATCACACGTACACAACCACACTAGGCCCCAATTACTATTGTTTGTACCCCTAAAAGGCTAGGAGTAGGGGGAGTATGGAACAGGCAGCACCCTCAAACCTTCAGAAGTATGAGATGAACCCCAACAACTTGGAAAGGTGGATCTCTCTCACACGTACCAACACAGACTATCCCCCAATTTAACTGATCCCCAAAGGTTTTTGATTAAATAGCGGAATAGAAAATATGATCCCAAAAAAGTGTATGTATATCACACGTACACAACCACACTAGGCCCCAATTACTATTGTTTGTACCCCTAAAAGGCTAGGAGTAGGGGGAGTATGGAACAGGCAGCACCCTCAAACCTTCAGAAGTATGAGATGAACCCCAACAACTTGGAAAGGTGGATCTCTCTCACACGTACCAACACAGACTATCCCCCAATTTAACTGATCCCCAAAGGTTTTTGATTAAATAGCGGAATAGAAAATATGATCCCAAAAAAGTGTATGTATATCACACGTACACAACCACACTAGGCCCCAATTACTATTGTTTGTACCCCTAAAAGGCTAGGAGTAGGGGGAGTATGGAACAGGCAGCACCCTCAAACCTTCAGAAGTATGAGATGAACCCCAACAACTTGGAAAGGTGGATCTCTCTCACACGTACCAACACAGACTATCCCCCAATTTAACTGATCCCCAAAGGTTTTTGATTAAATAGCGGAATAGAAAATATGATCCCAAAAAAGTGTATGTATATCACACGTACACAACCACACTAGGCCCCAATTACTATTGTTTGTACCCCTAAAAGGCTAGGAGTAGGGGGAGTATGGAACAGGCAGCACCCTCAAACCTTCAGAAGTATGAGATGAACCCCAACAACTTGGAAAGGTGGATCTCTCTCACACGTACCAACACAGACTATCCCCCAATTTAACTGATCCCCAAAGGTTTTTGATTAAATAGCGGAATAGAAAATATGATCCCAAAAAAGTGTATGTATATCACACGTACACAACCACACTAGGCCCCAATTACTATTGTTTGTACCCCTAAAAGGCTAGGAGTAGGGGGAGTATGGAACAGGCAGCACCCTCAAACCTTCAGAAGTATGAGATGAACCCCAACAACTTGGAAAGGTGGATCTCTCTCACACGTACCAACACAGACTATCCCCCAATTTAACTGATCCCCAAAGGTTTTTGATTAAATAGCGGAATAGAAAATATGATCCCAAAAAAGTGTATGTATATCACACGTACACAACCACACTAGGCCCCAATTACTATTGTTTGTACCCCTAAAAGGCTAGGAGTAGGGGGAGTATGGAACAGGCAGCA
Organism: Pelophylax lessonae; assembly: GCF_965119305.1. NCBI lineage: Eukaryota > Metazoa > Chordata > Amphibia > Anura > Ranidae > Pelophylax > Pelophylax lessonae. The sequence goes on from NC_138777.1 coordinate 113,289,625, forward strand.
CCCTCAAACCTTCAGAAGTATGAGATGAACCCCAACAACTTGGAAAGGTGGATCTCTCTCACACGTACCAACACAGACTATCCCCCAATTTAACTGATCCCCAAAGGTTTTTGATTAAATAGCGGAATAGAAAATATGATCCCAAAAAAGTGTATGTATATCACACGTACACAACCACACTAGGCCCCAATTACTATTGTTTGTACCCCTAAAAGGCTAGATGAGGAGTAGGGGGAGTATGGAACAGGCAGCACCCTCAAACCTTCAGAAGTATGAGATTGTGTTCACTGTACCCCACAAAGATTGAGTTCACTGCACCCCACAATGATTGTGTTCACTGCACCCCACAAAGATTGTGTTCACTGCACCTCACAAAGATTGTGTTCACTGTACCCCCCAAAGATTGTGTTCACTGCACCCCACAAAGATTCTGTTCACTGTACCCCACAAAGATTGTGTTCACTGCACCCCAAAAAGATTGTGTTCACTGCACCCCAAAAAGGATGTTGTTCACTGCACCCAAAAAGGATGTTGTTCACTCCACCCCAAAAAGATTGTGTTCACTGCACCCCACAAAGATTGTGTTCACTGCACCCCAAAAAGATTGTGTTCACTGCACCCCAAAAATGATTTTGTTCACTGCACCCCAAAAAGGATTTTGTTCACTGCACCCCAAAAAGGATGTTGTTCACTCCACCCCAAAAAGATTGTGTTCACTGCACCCCAAAAAGATTGTGTTCACTGCACCCCACAAAGGATTTTGTTCACTGCACCCCAAAAAGATTGTGTTCACTGCACCCCAAAAAGGATGTTGTTCACTGCACCCCAAAAAGGATTTTGTTCACTGCACCCCAAAAAGATTGTCTTCACTGCACCCCACAAAGGATTTTGTTCACTGCACCCCACAAAGATTGTGTTCACTGCACACCAAAAAGGATTGTGTTCACTGCACCCCAAAAAGATTTTGTTCACTGCACCCCAAAAAGATTGTGTTCACTGCAGCCCAAAAAGATTGTGTTCACTGCAGCCCAAAAAGATTGTGTTCACTGCAGCCCAAAAAGATTGTGTTCACTGCAGCCCAAAAAGATTGTGTTCACTGCAGCCCAAAAAGATTGTGTTCACTGCAGCTCACACACAGAAAAATGGATGTGGATCACTGACACCTGCCTATCTCCAATCCCACACCACACAGCAATATCGATTGTAGTTTGTAGAACACAGTTTCCCTAAAATTCAGCAGACTCTGTCCCTAACAGGATTGAGAAGAGATCGTAGATCAGGATTGAGTGCAGACCCCACCCCCCACACAGCAATATCGATTGTAGTTTGTAGAAGACACTGACCCTATAATTCAGCAGACTCTATCCCTAAAATGCCTACAACTCGCCCTGCCTAAACACTCCGACCTGTCCCTCAATTCTATCCGGACACAAATGGTTTTTTCCTGCCTATCTTTCCCTAATCAGCAGCCAGCACGTTGATGTGTGCTCTGTCCCTGAATCTAAGCAGCATAATGACGCCGCTGCGGCTGCCTCGAACTTATAAAGACTTGGTCACATGCTTCAGACGGCCAATCACAGCTACTGAGACATTTGCAGGCATGGCTGGGATGGCTTAAGGCACACCAGTTAAACGATTGTTGATTGGCTGTTGAAAGCCCGCCATGAAAAGAGCGCCAAAGCATGCAAAACCCGGAAATAAAACGACCGAACACGGATTTTTACCCGAACATACAGTAAAGTGTCCGTGTCCGTGTTCGGGTACAAAAAATCCAATTATTCGGTACGAACACGAATAATACAGTCCGTGTTCGCTCAACACTAATCCTGATCATGACTTACTGTCAAGCCACCTTTTGTTTTTAGATAAATAATTTGAAAAGGTAAAATCTCCCATTGAGGATATTAATATTGACATATTACATCGCCTTTGGCCGTTTTCTTTCAGTTACGGCAGTTCATCGTTTTGCTTTTATTGCAGAATTATTTTAGATGCTCTCTATATTTTCAAAACTTTTCTGCTTGCTTTTGCAGTCGCTTGATTTTGTATGTTAATGCTTACTTGCTCACCTGCTGCACCCTGCCTTCTGGATGCGGGACTAGTCTCTGCATGCAGAGAAGGTCTGCTTGTATCAAACATCAAATTCTTCTGTTCGTTGGGTCAATAACCTTATTTTGTGGTTGGATAGTGACAATTTTTTCAGAGAAAAATCTGTAAGGTTAAAGCAATGTGTAGGAACATTAAATTTACTCACAACAAGACATGCAACAAATTATAACATGACTAAAAGAAGTGATGATTTAACATCACAGTAGGGTGACCACTCCAGGCACGAGGGTGTGACACACAAACATTTTACACTCAGCTATATTATAGCCAGGTTGTCTTTAATAAATAGTGCATAATATGGAAGTACTATAGATATTGTACAAGGTCCATAAAGTTCTTCCTACTGGCACTTTCATTCTTCATGCTCCCAACTTTCATACATACAGCCAAGTAAAAATAAAAAATGTTAAATAGACTAAATACGCATCAACCAGATGCAAGAGAACCTACTATGAATTTGGCAATACATGTAGTATTCCCCTAGATAGATCCCTAAGAGAACAATGCCTCTCTCAATGGATGTTCACATAACAGATTCCTGTGAAACCAAACAATACAAAAAAGCCATTGAACACTGTTCTAAATCCTTTTATGAACAACTTTATAATTTACAGTCTTCACATTCCACCCTTCATTCTCAAACTAATAGTCCCAAAATTCAAGACTAACATCTACTGAAATTCGTAAATTATAACCAGAAAGTGACAAAAGATAACTCAAGTGCAAATAGGAGAGCAACCATTGGTTAAAAAGATCTGTGGGGCAGCCAACTAGGAGCCAGCCTAAATCATAAAAAAGCAATACAAATCATACAGTAAAAATAATTTCTTCAGCACTCAAATCCTTTGTGCAAAAAAAAACATAAAGTAGAAAATAACATGTATAACATTAAAACAAAATTATTGTTATACATGTAATGTATTACTGTTCCTTTAACTAGAAGCTGTTAATGTATTGGAAGCTCCAATCTCTGGAAAATAATTTATGCATATTGTCTCCAGACTCAAAAGAGGCAAATCCACTAGTAAAAAGATAAGTGAGTCAGCGCTGCCCTCTCATTCCTAACATTATGCGTAATGAAACATAGAATCTGTACGTATGATAAAGTGCTGGGTGCAAATCTAATTACCACCTATGTGAATCCTGATTAAATCAGTAAAAATACAATAATAAACCACAATATACAAATAAATATCTTTGACTGTATAGAATAATGACATATAAATGACCATAAATGACCAGGTGCTTGCTGTGCTTTTCAATGAATAGATAGCCAAATAAATAAATATATAAATAAGTCCTTCAATAAATTAGTTGATAGTGCAAAAAGGTGCTCCAGTGCGGTAATTCACACAAAAGTGCTGGTGCTCCCCTCGGGTGGCCCCACTCACCGGAAAGATGTAGATAATGCGCCTTGTATCTCGATATTACAATGGCTGGGTGATCTCACACTGATCCTATATCTCAACAGGGTTGCTGGTAATGCCGCTGGCTGTATGTTTCCTCATTAAACAAAACGAGAATGGCCTGCCATAGGGAAGTACATAATGAAAATTTATTGTAGCATAAAAGAATCACACTTACAGAGTTGCAGGAAAAAAAATTGCGATCTGGTCTAATTTGGTCTAATTTGGTGGACGCTGCTCCCGCAGCGTGCGTTCCACCGACCGGAAGTAGTGGGGGCTGACGTCACACGCTCTCTGCCTCGCTAGACGCAGCGTTTCGCCCTCCTATTGGGCGTGCCAACAGTTTTGTCCTTCCCTATTACAAAACATACCACCAGATTTTACCCCCCCCTTTCCAGCAATGCCTTTAACTCCTTTACTGATACTTACCTGCAGCAAAGCTCTTTTACTCATGGTTCCCTTGCCTCAACCATAGAATTGATACCCAAACCCCAGAAAGATTCAACTGATTTCAACAGCTGTAAACTGCTCAACGTGGATTTGAAAAATCCAGAAACAATACTTTGCACACTAACAATACCATACACTGGGCCCGTCACTGCAATACTACCATGATGCTCCTCTTCACTGACGCTGAGAAGACATTTGATAGAGTCGCCTAGCTATTCATCTTGAAACACTCAAATATATCAACATGGGCCCTTGGGCACTCCACTCAATTATTTCTCTAAATTATTGTCCTAATGCAAATGTCAGAGTCGATTACAACTTTTTATTTAGTGTCCTCATATCAAATGGCAGATGACAAGGATGCCTCCTCTTTCTATCAATATTTGCCCGTAGCTTAGAGCCCTATTTATGCCACCTTAGATCCCACTCAGATATTATCGACCTTTGAGTTAACTCAGAAACCCATAAAATAGCAACATACACAGATGGCCTTAATGGCATCCCAGGCTAAAGGCTCATACACAAGATACAAAAATCGGAAGTAAAATTTCGTCCGACGAACGATCTGCCGATTTTCGGAATGTTAGTATGGTGCTTTCGACAGCCAATTACGAATTTTTAGAAGACAAAATCTGGATGTGCAGGCTATAAAATGTATATCGTACGTCAACACAACGTCCAATTTTTGTTTAATTAGTACAGTTTTCATCAGAAAAAAATCATAAGAGCAAGACTAGGCATGCTCAGAAACGAAAGAACACATACAAAACAATTCAACACGTGACATCACTTCTGAAGTTGAATTCTGTCATACGGGAATTTTTGTATGGAAGTAACCTCTTCACTTTCGATAGAGACTAGCATGCAACAAAAATCGGACGCAAGATCGTTAGATAATCTGACCGTGCGTACGAGCCTTTAGTCAGTATTATATTTCAAAATTTAGTTGGCCCACCCTTTGCAGCTATAACAGCTTCAACTCTTCTGGGAAGGCTATCCACAAGGTTTAGGAGTGTGTCTATGGGAATGTTTAACCATTCTTCCAGAAGCGGATTTATGAGGTCAGGCACAGATGTGGACAAGAAGGCCTGGCTCGCAGTGTGCGCTCTAATTCATCCCAAATGTGTTCTATCAGGTTGAGATCAGGACTACGTGCAGGCCAGTCAAGTTCCTCCAAATAATTTGGTGGAGGGGGATGTGGGGTTGTTTTTCAGGGGTTTGGCTTGACCCCTTACTTCCAGGGAACTCTTAAGATGTCAGCATACCAAGATATTTTTGATAATTTCATGCTCCCAACTTTGCGGGAACAGTTTGGGATGACCCCTTCCTGTTCAAACATGACTGTGCACCAGTGCACAAAGCAAGGTCCATAAAGACATAGATGAGCGAGTTTGGGGTGGAGGAACTTGACTGGCCTGCACAGAGTCCTGACCTCAACCCAATAGAACACCTTTGGGATTAATTAATGCACACACTGCAAGCCAGGCCTTCTCGTCCACTTTAGTGCCTGATCTCACAAATGCCCTTCTTGAAGAATGGTCAAACATTTCCAGAGACACACTCCTAAACCTTGTGGACAACCTTCCCAGAAGAGTTGAAGCTGTTATAGCTTGGAAAACTTTGCAGTTAATTTGGAAATCAAGGTCCAAGAGTTTGGAGGTAAAGTGGAGAGGCACAGAATCCAGGTTGCATGAGGTCAAGTGTGAACTTTACACAGTCAGAGATGATTTGGGGAGCCATGCCATCTGCTTGTGTTAGTCCAAAGTCCAAAGTCAGTGCAGCCCTCTTCCAGGAAATTCTAGAGCACTTCAAGCTTTATGACTGCTGACTAGGGTTGAGCGAACACCTAGATGTCCGTGTTCGACGGGTTCGGCCGAACTTTAAAAAAAAGTCCGGGTCCGTGTCCCGGACTTTTACCGAACTTTTCCCGGACACCGAACCCCATTGAAGTCAATGGGGACCCGAACTTTAAGGCACTAAAATGGCTCTAAAACACCAAAGGAAAGGGCTAGAGTGCTGCAAATGGCAGCAAAACGTAATTAAGAGCATGGCAAGTGCTCTGCAAACAAATGTGGATAGGGAAATAACTTAAAACAACAAAAAAAAACAGAAAAATAAAACAATGTTCTTCTTCATCTCTGAAGGACGAGGCCCATATGGAGTAGGAGGGAGGTTGAGGTGGTGGTGGATGTGGCGGTGACATAGGCGTGCGCACAGGGTGTGCTGGGTGTGCCTGGGCACACCCTAATCACCTAGGGCACATAGCATTGCCAGTGAGGAGATGGGAAAGATCTCCCTTGGACCTGCTCTGCTCTATTTCTCCTTGCCTACAGGTACATGGCCCGATACATTACTCTCCCTGCTGGCAAACACATGCATGTGTATTTCAACTTTGGGGTGCACACCTTAATGCAATAGGCTGCGCACACCTATGGGCGGTGTAGGTGGAAGCGGCGGTGGAGGAGGACCAGGGCCGGATTAACAGCATCATGGGCTTGGTGCTGAGGATTTTGAAGGGCCTTAAGGGCCGTGCCTTGCCATGCACCCAGAGGAGGAAGGGTGCAGCCATGCATGCCTAATTCAACATGGGATGCTGTCTCTGAAGCCCATAAACACATCCATGCATCGCCAACTGTCCCTCCTTGTCCGGCCTTCACGCTGTGTGGGGAGGTTCTGAGGGTGCTGCCTGGGGAAGCGAGCATAGAAGCCAGACTTCTGTGTTTACAAGTGACAGAAGAGCGGTAACAGTGAATATGGCCAACCCGGGGCCTATATAAAAGGTAGGGGCCTGGAGCTGCAGCTCCAATAGCCCCTACATTAATCTGGCCCTGAGGAGGAGGACGAGGTAGCCAACACTGCTTCTTTTCAAAAATTTTAAATGAGGGTACACCCCAAAAGAGTGAGAAAGAGCAAAAATGGAACAATGGGTGGGTAAGGTCGGTATCCATTGCTATTCTGCATAAGGTACGGAAAAGTCCCGTGGGATCCATGCCTGGTTCATTTTAATGAACGTGAGCTTGTCCACATTGTCTCTGGACAGGCGGCTGCGTTTGTCTGTTATAACGCCCCCAGCCGTGCTAAATACCCGTTCAGATAATACACTGGCTGCAGGGCACGCCAGCACCTCCAAGGCGTAAAGGGCAAGCTCAGGCCATGTGCCCAATTTGGAGACCCAGAAGTTGAAGGGGGCAGACCCGTCATTCACTACATGTAGGCGTGTGCACACATACTGCTCCACCATGTTGGTAAAATGCTGCCTCCTGCTAAGACGTTCCATCTGAGCTGCTGGTGCTGCTGTTTGTTGTGGCGTGCTGACAAAGCTTTTCCACATTTCGGCCATGCTAACCCTGCCTTCTGAGGTGCTGGCGGTGCCCTGGTTGCGTTGGCGACCTCCTCCTCCTCCTCCTCTGCCTTGTGCTTCCACTGTGGCCCCGCTGTCAGATGGGAATGCCAGCAGCATGGCGTCTACCAGCGTGCGCTTGTACTCGCGCATCTTGCGATCGCGCTCCAGTGAGTGAATTAAGGACGGTACGTTGTCCTTGTAACGGGGATCCAGCAGCGTGGCCACCCAGTAATCAGCACAAGTTAGAATGTGGGCAACTCGGCGGTCGTTGTGGAGACACTGCAGCATGTAATCGCTCATGTGTGCCAGGCTGCCCAGAGGCGACGAAAGGCTGTCCTCTGTGGGAGGTGTATCGTCCGTGTCCTCTGTATCCCCCCAGCCACGCACCAGTGATGGCCATGAGCTGGCCTGGGTGCCACCCTGCTGTGAACATGGTTCCATCTCCTCCTCTAGCTCCTCCTCCTCCTCATCCTCCTCATCCTCCAGAACTGTGCCCCTGCTGGACAATTGCGTCCCTGGCGTTTGCGTGTGCAGGAACCCACCCTCGGAGCCCCTTGCGAATGACTGCCCTGAAAGCCTTGGAAATGTTACCTCTTCATCCTCCTCCTCCTCCTCATCCTGTGCCACATCCTCTTCCATCATCGCCCGAATTGTTTTTTCAAGGAGGCATAGAAGTGGGATAGTTAAGCTGAGAACGGCGTCATTGCCACTGGCCATGTTGGTGGAGTACTCAAAACAGCGCAACAAGGCACACAGGTCTCGCATGGAGGCCCAGTTATTGGTGGTGAAGTGGTGCTGTTCCGCAGAGCGACTCACGCGTGCGTGCTGCAGCTGAAACTCCACTATGGCCTGCTGCTGCTCGCACAGTCTTTCCAGCATGTGCAAGGTGGAGTTCCACCTTGTGGGCACGTCACATATGAGGCGGTGAGCGGGAAGGCCGAAGTTACGCTGCAGCGCTGCCAGGCGAGCAGCAGCAGGGTGAGAACGCCGAAAGTGCGCACAAACGGCCCGCACTTTCTGCAGCAGCTCTGACATATCGGGGTAGTTTTTAAGGAACCTCTGCACCACCAAATTCAGCACATGCGCCAGGCAAGGGATGTGCGTCAAACCGGCTAGGCCCAGAGCTGCTATGAGATTTCGCCCGTTATCACACACCACCAGGCCGGGCTTGAGGCTCGCTGGCAGCAACCACTCATTTGTCTGCTGTTCCATGCTCCTCCACAACTCCTGCGCGGTGTGTGGTTTGTCCCCCAAACAGGCAAGTTGTAAAACTGCCTGCTGTCGTTTACCCCTGGCCGTGCTGAAGTTGGTGGTGAAGGTGTTACGCTGTCCGGATGAGGAGGCGGTAGAGGATGAGGAAGCGGAGTAGGAGGAGTTACGAACAGGAGGCAAACTGAAGCGCCCTGCAATCCTCGGTGGTGGAAGGACATGCGCCAAATTGCTATCCGCCTCAGGCCCATCCGCCACTGCATTTACCCAGTGTGCCGTTAGGGAGATATAACGCCCCTGACCGTGCTTACTGGTCCACGTATCCGTAGTTAGGTGGACCTTGGCACAGATGGCGTTGCGCAGTGCACACCTGATATTTTCCCCCACTTGGTTGTGCAGGGAAGGGATGGCTTGCCTGGAAAAGTAGTGGCGGCTGGGCACGACGTACTGTGGGACAGCCACCGACATAAGGTTTTTAAAACTGTGCGTCTCCACCAGACGGAATGACAGCATTTCAAAGGCCAATAATTTTGAAATGCTGGCATTCAGGGCCAGGGATCGCGGGTGGGTAGGGGGGTACTTCCTCTTCCTCTCAAGTGTTTGGGAGATGGAAAGCTGAACGCTTCCACGGGACATTGTGGAGATGGTTGTTGGTGACCCAGGTGGTGGTGTTGCTGACAGATCGTCTGTTTGCGGGGTGGCAGGTGCCGGTATCACTACAGATGTGGCTGGAGCGGCCGAGACTGCAGCAGAAGAGGAAGCAGGATGAGCCAGAGACGTTTCTTGGTTTTGAAGGTGTGTACTCCACTGCAGCTCGTGCTTTGCACTTAGATGCCTGATCATGCAGGTTGTGCTCAGGTTGAGAAGGTTCATGCCTCGCTTCAAGCTCTGATTGCACAGGGTGCAAACCACTCGTGTCCTGTCATCAGCACATTTTCTAAAGAACTTCCACGCTAGAGAACTCCTTTGAGCTGACTTTGGTGCGCTCGTTCCCTTGCTGCGTTGGGCAGTAGCGGGCGTAGTGTCTAGGGCACGGCCGCTCCGCTTCTGCACCCTGCTCCCTCTTCTGCTGTGCTGGTGGCTCTGTGCGACCACCGCCTCTTCCTCCAAACTACTCAGGTCACCTGCATGACGTTCATTCCATGTGGGGTCGAGGACCTCATCGTCCTCCACATCATCTTCCACCCAGTCTTCACCCCTGCCCTCCTTGTCGGTCTCCACAATGCTGAACGCCGCAGCAGTTGGCACCTGCGTTTCGTCATCATCGGAGACGTGCTGCGATGATCCTTGCATGTACTCATCTTGAGAAATAAGTGGTTGGGCATCGCTGCACTCAATCTCTTCCACTTCTGGGGCAGGGCTAGGTGGATGGCCCTGGGAAACCCTGCTGACAGAGTCCTCAAAAAGAATAAGAGACTGCTGTATGGCTTGGGGCTCAGACTGCTGGCCTGATTTGCAAGGGGGTGAGGTGAAAGACGGTTGGACATTGGCTGCAGGTGCCAACTCTGACCTTTCTGCAGTAGACTGGGTGGGAGACAATGTGAAGGAACTGGAGGCACTGTCAGCAGCAAACCAATCTACTATCGCCTCAACTTGTTCTGGCCTCATCACTTCTAGGGGCGTTTGATGCCCTACCAAATACTGATGCAGGTTCTGTCGCCTACTCACACTTGAGGAAGGTGTTTCACTTGTGCGTGTAGCTGGCACAGATCGACCATGTCCTCTCCTTGCAACAGGAGCTCTACCAGCAGCACCACGACCCAGGCCACGGCCCTTATTTGACGGTCTCCTCATATTTCTGTAATTTAAGATCTTGCCCTAGAAAGGTTTTTATTGAATAGCGGAATAGAAAATATGATCCAAAAAAAGTGTATGTATATCACACGTACACAACCACACTAGGCCCCAATTACTATTGTTTGTACCCCTAAAAGGCTAGATGAGGAGTAGGGGGAGTATGGAACAGGCAGCACCCTCAAACCTTCAGAAGTATGAGATGAACCCCAACAACTTGGAAAGGTGGATCTCTCTCACACGTACCGACACAGACTATCCCGCAATTCAATTGATCCTCAAAGGTTTTTATTGAATAGCGGAATAGGAAATATGATCAAAAAAAGTGTATGTATCTCGCACGTACACAACCACACTAGGCCCCAATTACTATTGTTTGTACCCCTAAAAGGCTAGATGAGGAGTAGGGGGGGTATGGAACAGGCAGCACCCTCAAACCTTCAGAAGTATGAGATGAACCCCAACAACTTGGAAAGGTGGATCTCTCTCACACGTACCGACACAGACTATCCCGCAATTCAATTGATCCTCAAAGGTTTTTATTGAATAGCGGAATAGGAAATATGATCAAAAAAAGTGTATGTATCTCGCACGTACACAACCACACTAGGCCCCAATTACTATTGTTTGTACCCCTAAAAGGCTAGATGAGGAGTAGGGGGAGTATGGAACAGGCAGCACCCTCAAACCTTCAGAAGTATGAGATGAACCCCAACAACTTGGAAAGGTGGATCTCTCTCACACGTACCAACACAGACTATCCCCCAATTTAACTGATCCCCAAAGGTTTTTGATTAAATAGCGGAATAGAAAATATGATCCAAAAAAAGTGTATGTATATCACACGTACACAACCACACTAGGCCCCAATTACTATTGTTTGTACCCCTAAAAGGCTAGATGAGGAGTAGGGGGAGTATGGAACAGGCAGCACCCTCAAACCTTCAGAAGTATGAGATGAACCCCAACAACTTGGAAAGGTGGATCTCTCTCACACGTACCGACACAGACTATCCCGCAATTCAATTGATCCTCAAAGGTTTTTATTGAATAGCGGAATAGGAAATATGATCAAAAAAAGTGTATGTATCTCGCACGTACACAACCACACTAGGCCCCAATTACTATTGTTTGTACCCCTAAAAGGCTAGATGAGGAGTAGGGGGGGTATGGAACAGGCAGCACCCTCAAACCTTCAGAAGTATGAGATGAACCCCAACAACTTGGAAAGGTGGATCTCTCTCACACGTACCGACACAGACTATCCCGCAATTCAATTGATCCTCAAAGGTTTTTATTGAATAGCGGAATAGGAAATATGATCAAAAAAAGTGTATGTATCTCGCACGTACACAACCACACTAGGCCCCAATTACTATTGTTTGTACCCCTAAAAGGCTAGATGAGGAGTAGGGGGAGTATGGAACAGGCAGCACCCTCAAACCTTCAGAAGTATGAGATGAACCCCAACAACTTGGAAAGGTGGATCTCTCTCACACGTACCAACACAGACTATCCCCCAATTTAACTGATCCCCAAAGGTTTTTGATTAAATAGCGGAATAGAAAATATGATCCCAAAAAAGTGTATGTATATCACACGTACACAACCACACTAGGCCCCAATTACTATTGTTTGTACCCCTAAAAGGCTAGGAGTAGGGGGAGTATGGAACAGGCAGCACCCTCAAACCTTCAGAAGTATGAGATGAACCCCAACAACTTGGAAAGGTGGATCTCTCTCACACGTACCAACACAGACTATCCCCCAATTTAACTGATCCCCAAAGGTTTTTGATTAAATAGCGGAATAGAAAATATGATCCCAAAAAAGTGTATGTATATCACACGTACACAACCACACTAGGCCCCAATTACTATTGTTTGTACCCCTAAAAGGCTAGATGAGGAGTAGGGGGAGTATGGAACAGGCAGCACCCTCAAACCTTCAGAAGTATGAGATTGTGTTCACTGTACCCCACAAAGATTGAGTTCACTGCACCCCACAATGATTGTGTTCACTGCACCCCACAAAGATTGTGTTCACTGCACCTCACAAAGATTGTGTTCACTGTACCCCCCAAAGATTGTGTTCACTGCACCCCACAAAGATTCTGTTCACTGTACCCCACAAAGATTGTGTTCACTGCACCCCAAAAAGATTGTGTTCACTGCACCCCAAAAAGGATGTTGTTCACTGCACCCCAAAAAGGATGTTGTTCACTCCACCCCAAAAAGATTGTGTTCACTGCACCCCACAAAGATTGTGTTCACTGCACCCCAAAAAGATTGTGTTCACTGCACCCCAAAAATGATTTTGTTCACTGCACCCCAAAAAGGATTTTGTTCACTGCACCCCAAAAAGGATGTTGTTCACTCCACCCCAAAAAGATTGTGTTCACTGCACCCCAAAAAGATTGTGTTCACTGCACCCCACAAAGGATTTTGTTCACTGCACCCCAAAAAGATTGTGTTCACTGCACCCCAAAAAGGATGTTGTTCACTGCACCCCAAAAAGGATTTTGTTCACTGCACCCCAAAAAGATTGTGTTCACTGCACCCCACAAAGGATTTTGTTCACTGCACCCCACAAAGATTGTGTTCACTGCACACCAAAAAGGATTGTGTTCACTGCACCCCAAAAAGATTTTGTTCACTGCACCCCAAAAAGATTGTGTTCACTGCAGCCCAAAAAGATTGTGTTCACTGCAGCCCAAAAAGATTGTGTTCACTGCAGCCCAAAAAGATTGTGTTCACTGCAGCCCAAAAAGATTGTGTTCACTGCAGCTCACACACAGAAAAATGGATGTGGATCACTGACACCTGCCTATCTCCAATCCCACACCACACAGCAATATCGATTGTAGTTTGTAGAACACAGTTTCCCTAAAATTCAGCAGACTCTGTCCCTAACAGGATTGAGAAGAGATCGTAGATCAGGATTGAGTGCAGACCCCACCCCCCACACAGCAATATCGATTGTAGTTTGTAGAAGACACTGACCCTATAATTCAGCAGACTCTATCCCTAAAATGCCTACAACTCACCCTGCCTAAACACTCCGACCTGTCCCTCAATTCTATCCGGACACAAATGGTTTTTTCCTGCCTATCTTTCCCTAATCAGCAGCCAGCACGTTGATGTGTGCTCTGTCCCTGAATCTAAGCAGCATAATGACGCCGCTGCGGCTGCCTCGAACTTATAAAGACTTGGTCACATGCTTCAGACGGCCAATCACAGCTACTGAGACATTTGCAGGCATGGCTGGGATGGCTTAAGGCACACCAGTTAAACGATTGTTGATTGGCTGTTGAAAGCCCGCCATGAAAAGAGCGCCAAAGCATGCAAAACCCGGAAATAAAACGACCGAACACGGATTTTTACCCGAACATACAGTAAAGTGTCCGTGTCCGTGTTCGGGTACAAAAAATCCAATTATTCGGTACGAACACGAATAATACAGTCCGTGTTCGCTCAACACTACTGCTGACCAGTTTTATGTTGATACTGATTTCATTTTGCAGCATGGCTTGGCACCTGCCCACACTGCCTAAAGTACCAATACCTGATTTAATGATCATGGTATCACTGTACCTAATTGGCCAGCAGACTCACCTGACCTAAACCCTATAGAGAATCTGTGGAGTATTGTCAAAAGAAAGATGAGATACACCAGACCCAACAATGTAGATGAGTTGAAAGCCGCTATCAAAGAAACCTGAGCTTCCATACCACCTCAGCAGTGCCATGCCACACCACAGTGATGCAATAATCCATGCAAAATGAGCCCTGACCAAGTATTGAGTGCATACGATACTGTACATCAACATACTTTTCAGTAAGCCAATATTTCTGCATTAAAAATCTTTTTTTTTTTTTTATCAATCTTATGTAATATTCCAATTTTCTGAGATACTGAATTTTAGGTTTTCATTAGCTATATGCCATAATCATCAAAACTAAAAGAAAGAAATGCTTGAAATATGTCACTTTGTGTGTAAAGCATCTATATAAAATATAGGAGTTTCACATTTTGAATTGAATAAATGGAAGAAATTTGCTTTTTGATGATATTCAAATTTTATGAGATGCACCTGTAAAAAACTCACATTAAGAATTTGGGTGACAAGGACTAAGAAGAATAAAAAAAAATATATAACTCAGATCCAGGTGAAGAATGACAATTGGGCAGTCTCATTTGTCCATGAAGATACTCATTCTGGCTATTTTGATATTCCTCATATTCTTTCACTTTTAGTATCATAAAAGAGGAACTACTGTTTCTCACCTGTTGTTGAAGCTAGAAATATCTTTTTTTTTTTCAGTTTTAGGGGATGCAGCTACTGAATACTGGGTGAAGAATAAATTACTACTTTTGATATTAATAAATTAACAACAACAGAAAGATTAAGCCAATGGATATAAATAAAATATATGCACTATATATTTGGATATATTTGGAGCCTGTGTCAAGCTATTGTGGTGCTTTGGGTTCTGTTACTGATGTTGGTTGCCAAGGTAGGGGAGATTTACTGCTTTAGGGTGTTTAGAGGGGTTTTACCTTGTGATCATTATCAACCTGAATAAGGACATTGCAAAAATACATTCCTCTGCCCAGATTAGGCAAATGACGGCGAAAAGGTGGTTATATTATCCTGGCCGGACGTCATATGACGGCGGCAGGATAATGCGCTCTGGGCGCTCCCCAGCGATCAGTGATGTGGCGTGTCACTCTGACACACCGCATCTCAGAGCATTGATTACCAGTGCAGACCCTTGGGGGGGGCACTAGAACCACCAGGGATGCCCACCTATGACCCCAGGGATGCCCACCATGGCTACCAGGGATGGCAATCAGGGCTCAGGGATCCCGCCAGTGCCCTCCCCATCAGTGCTGCCCACCAGTGCCCTCCCTATCAGTGCGGCCCACCAGTGCCCATCATTGCCATCTATCAGTGCCGCCCACCAGTGCCAATTATTGCCCACCAGTGCTGACTATCATTGCCATCTATCAGTGCCGCCCATCAGTGACGATCAGTGCCGCCTATCAGTGCGCATCAGTGTCACCTATCAGTGCCCATCAGTGCGGCCTATCAGTGCCCACCAATGCTGCATATCAGTGCTACCTATCAGTGCCCATCAGTGCTGCATATCAGTGCTGCCTATCAGTGCTGCGTATTAGTGCCACCCCATCAGTGCCACCCAATCAGTGCCACCCCATCAGTGCCTCCTCCTCAGTGCCTGTCAGTGTGGCCTCATCAGTGCTCATCAGTGTAGGAAAAAACGTATCTATTTACAACATTTTATAACATAAACAAAAAAACTATTATTTTTTCAAACTTTTTGGTCTTTTTTTATTTGTTTAGCAAATCAAATACCACCTAAAGAAAGCTCTATTTGTGGAAAAAAATTAAAAAAAAATGAAAAATTTGGTTTAGGTACAGTGTTGCATGACCGCGCAATTGTCATTCAAAGTGCAACAGCGCTAAAAGCTATAAATTGGCCTGGGCGGGAAAGGGGAAAATTGCCCGGTATTGAAGTGGTTAAACATGATAACTAGCCAGTCAGCCAGCTATGCCAAGTTTGTATCTTCATAATGTGTTGGTTCATCTTCTCTTTTGGAAGACTGCAAAAATTCCCTTGTGTTGTAAATCTACTTCAAGACTATTCAGCTACCCGGTGGCCACCCCTTTGTTTAATATCTGAAATGCTTTTCAATCTGGAAGCAAGCATGAAGCTACACAGTAGTCATTCCACAGCTTAATATTGATTGTCAGACTGAAAAGAAGTGAGCTGTATGTGGTTTTTGTCATCGCCCTAAACAACAACGTAGGGAAGAATTTTAAACTGCTATAGCCAGTGCTGAGTATTTCTGCAGTCCATTAACAACAGCAGATATTGATTCTCCAGCAGTTCAGTCCTTCAAAGCAACAATTTTTTGCAGTTGTTGATGTATGAATCATTCATGTGCAGAAAAGACAAGAACCAGTACAAAGCAAATATTAACAAACTCATAGTTGAATGTACTTACTGTAATCTTACATTTAAGTGGAGAGATAATTAGCGATAACAAAAGGTGTCAAAATTTTTCCATGCCTTTTCATAGGTCAATTATTAAAAGATAATTTTCAGATGACTGTAAAGCAATCTATCATTGGAAGAGAAGAAATCTTCTGGCTTTTTATAAACTAAATATAATAAAATGGGTATCAGAGGTAGGTAAGTAAGATACTTTTACTACTTGAGAAATTAATAAAGTAGTATTAAACCCGAAAGCAAACATAAAGTATATTGCAGCTTACCATTTCTTAGATGTGATGGCTGCATTAACTTTTTTTTTAGGCTTTCTTTTTTTTCACCTGTAATCCTGCCAGTAAAGCCTCGTACACACGCAACGAATTTCCGCCGACCGGTCATCCGTCTTTTGTCCAGAATGGTGTTTTGTTGGTTGGAATGTGCTCTAGACTGCACAAAAATTTTCCCGTACGACAGAATTCTACTTCAGAAGTGATGTCATGTGTTGGATTGCTTTCTATGTGTTCTTTCATCTCTGAGCATGCCTAGTCTTGCTCATAAGATTTTTCCCCATCGAAATCTGTACTAATGAGACAAAAATCGGACGTGTTTTGACGGTCAACAAAAATTTTATAGCCTGCACACCAGGATTTTTTCGGCCGAAAAGTCGGAGTCGGTTGTCGGAAGCATCATATTAACAAGCCGAAAATCGGCAGATTGGTCGTCGGAAGAAAATTCCCGGCCGAATTTCCACTCGTGTGTACGGGCCTTTAGTCTGTTGTTTTTCAACATAACAAGCTGTCCTGCAGATGTAGAAGGCCATTTACCACTGACAGGGGTGCTTATAATGGTCAGCTTTTATTTATGTAAAACCTTTATCTAAAAAGAAACAAAAGTGTTTTCTGTAACTGCTTAAAAAGTATTACCTGGAGTTTGGCTTTAATGCAGGAGATGTGTTACTGGCCAGAATACCTGGTGAAAACAGAGGGGGGAAAGCCTAAAAAATTAATTCAGCCACCACATCAACAATCAATTCCAAAATGGACCGGACAAAATAATTAGCACCTTTTCAAAATTGTAAGAAATAATTGCATTCCCGGTTTGTGTTGCTCCAGAGATCTTAGTGTCTTATGTCCACTGTGCGCAACATTGTCAAGATGTTTACAGCACATGGCACTGTATATAATCTCCTTGGATGTGGACGAAAGAGAAAAATTGATCAAAGAGTTTGCCAAAACTTACCTGAGGAAGCCAAAATCCTTTTAGGAAAATGTGGCTAATCTCCTTGGATGTGGACAAAAGAGAAAGATTGATCAAAGTGTTTGCCAAAACTTACCTGAGGAAGCCAAAATCATTTAAGGAGAATGTGCTGTGGACAGATGAAACAAAATTACAGCTTTTTAGTAAAGCCCATCATTCTACTGTTTTCAAAAAAACAAATAAGGCTTTTATCTCCTTTCCTGCTTTATTCCCCTCCTTCCCCTCTCTCTCTTTCTCTGCTACCACTTGCAGTTCTACCGACAACGTTCCTCTCTGGTTCAGCCACTATTCTTCAACCACCTGTAATATGGTAACAGAGAGCTGTGTTTCCCCCTGTTTATCGCTCGAAACTTCATGTTCCAGCTGTCTTGGTCCCTGCCCAAGATGGCCCTATTTTTCCCACGCTTCCCTCCCCTGGGATCTGCATACCCTCATGAAGCTGCCTCGTCAACCGGCGAGTGATCGTTGGTCACGCCTCCCCCACAAGGGCACAGCGAGTTCCCTTTACGGGGTGCCTGGGGGGTAGGCCCCACCTACTTTTCTCCATCCCCAGATCCCCCATTTGTTCACCACCTTTGTCATCACCTACCAAGGTTTACATGAAGTTCGGACTGTTTTTTTTTTTTTTTGCTCTCTGTAACCTGTAAGTTATTGGTTGTATCTCTGTAATTCTTCAGTGCACGTTAAACGTTGTATTGCATTTGTTATCTCCAATAAAATGTTTGAAACAGAAAAAACAAATAAGGCTTTTAAAGAAAAGAATACAGCCTACTGCTGCTTTAGGCACTGGATGTCTTGACTGTGTGCATGGCGTTATGAAATCTACCAAAGAATTCTGGGGTGCAATATGGGGCTCTGTGTCAGAAAGTGTGGTCTCTGTCAGAGGTCATGGGTCTTACAGCAAGACAATGACCCAAATCACACGTCAAAAAGCACCCAGAAATGGCTTAAGTGCTGAAGAGTACTGAACTGGCCAACAATGAGTCAACATCTAAATTGATTGAGCACCTGTTGAGAGATCTCAAAACAGCAGTTGGGAAAAGGAATCCTTTCAATCCGAAAGACCTGGAGCAGTTGGTGAAAGAAGAGTCTTCCAAAATTCCAATAGAGAGGTGTAAGAAACTCATTGATGATTACAGGAAGTGATTGATTTCACTTTTTTTTCTGAGGGGTGTGTGCTACCAAATATTAAAATGAGGATGCCAATAATTTTGTCCAGTCCATTTTTGGAGTTTTACGTGGAATGTGTCAGACTTGGCTTTTTGTTTCTCCCCTTTTTTTTGTGTCATACCAATACAAATAAAATAAATAAACATGAAAATGCCTAAACATTTGTAATTACAACAATTTTCTGGGTAAAATGGTGCATTATCTGACAGAAATGCAGGGGTGCAAATATTTTTGACCATGACTGTAGAATGCAGTAAACACCAAGGGTCCACATCTGGCAATAATATGAAAATGTAGATTCAACAATGTCTATTTACTAAAGAGTAAATGAAAAGAAACAAACATTAAAGGAAAACAAGTTTGGTACTAAGCATTTTTCAAAACGAGCCTCTAACAAAATATATGCAAACCAATTTGTGAAAATAGTGGGAAAAAAAAGAAAATAAATGAAAAAGGAGGTACAAAAATGACAATAAGATAAGTTTGTGCTGTCTTCCAAAATGTTGTTGTATTTTGACTGTTTAACCACTTCCGGACTGCTCACGTTGCTGCTACTACAGCAAGGCGGCAGCCCTGGGTCCAGCGACGTAGACCTACGTGGCCAGATTCCTCCCTCTCTCGGTGGGAGTCGGGCCAGGGGAGCAGATGTGGTGATCACCGCCGCTCTTCCCCGATCGTCGGGGAAAGAGTGAGGAAATCCGCCCGCTTGTGTAAACAAAGTGGGCGGATCTCCTCTGTGACAGGCAGGGACAGATCACAGGATTCAGCATAGCTGAACCTCCGATCTGTGTCTGTGTAACACAACCCCCCTCCCTCCACACGCGTCAGTAAGCATAAGGCACACATTTAACCCCTTGATCACCAACAGTGTTATCCCCTTCCCTGCCAGTGTCATTATTACAGTAACAGTGCATATATTTAGCACTGATTACTGTAGTAATGTCACTGGTCCCCCCAAAAGTGTCAAAAAGGTCAGTTAGGGGTGTGATCTGTCCATCGCAATGTCGCAGTCCCGCAAAAAATTGCAGATCGCCGCCATAAAAAAAATAAACAATACAAATATTGTTTTTTTTTTTCAAAATTGTCGCTTTTTTTTTAAAAAAATTAAAAATTGCACAGGTGATCAAATACCACCAAAAGAAAGCTCTATTTGTAAGGAAAAGAAAAAGGACATAAATGTAATTTCGGTACAGCATCGCACGACCGCACAATTGTCTGTTAAAGTAACGCAGTGCCAAATCACAAAATATGGCCTGGTCAGGAATGGGGTAAAATCTCCCGGTCTTAAAGTGGTTAAAAATATGCTCATTGAGAATTTTTTTGTCAAAGACATGCAGTTAAATACATTTTGGCCTAAATATATGGCAAAAATTTAATATATTGGATATTTTTTGTAACTGTCAAAGTAGAAAATGTCAATTTTTCGCAAAATTTTCGCTCTTTTTTTATTAATATCGAAAAAAATGAAAAGCGCAGAGGTGATCAAATACCACCAAAAGAAAGCTCTATTTGTGGGTTAAAAAGGAAGTAAATTTTGTTTGGGTACAGCATTGCATGACCGCGCAATTGTCAGTTAAAGTCGCGCTGTGCCAAGTTGAAAAAAGTGGCCTGGTCATTAAGCAGGAAAATCCTCCGGTCTTAAAGTGGTTAAGGTGACTTTTTATGAGTGGTTAGATTAGGGGTTCTATGGGGAAGGGATAGACAGCCAAAAACAACCAAAGCCAAAAACAGAAATATAAACTTGAGCAGACCTTCTATAAGTTACAATTCATCAAGTATAAAAAATATATTTTGATTCACTGATGCCTCACTGTGAACATCTTTATTATTGGACTAAGTAACCTGGGGTGTGTTATGAAAGCAACATAAGAAGCTTGGGGAATGGAAAACACTTTCTTTTTAAGTGACAGATATTTGACA
Source organism: Pelophylax lessonae (assembly GCF_965119305.1). NCBI lineage: Eukaryota > Metazoa > Chordata > Amphibia > Anura > Ranidae > Pelophylax > Pelophylax lessonae. The sequence continues at coordinate 113,310,300 of NC_138777.1, forward strand.
GAAGAACAATCAATCATTCTCATTAGGAACCAGTTAGTCTAAGAAACCTTAGGCAAAAGAAAAAACAATCTTTATCGGCTATTCAAGGTTGTTAAATCCAGAAACCCAACAAAGCACTTTCCCCAAATCAAACTCAATTTTTGCTTGTTGTCACTTTATTTACTTCTAATTTCACCCTCTCCTGGTATCCCCTGTGTGACATTAGGCACCTTAGAAAGAACTACAGTATACAAGTACTGACAAGCTGTAATAATGCTTGTATAACAAATGAAAACCTCCCTATCCAGATACAGTTATGTGGTATAGAAAACTTTCTCCAGAACTGAGAAGAACCATATAAATGTACCCATAATAAGGACAATTGCTGTGATTTGCAATACTTTGAACCTGACCACATCATGACTTTTGCAAATGTAGACGTACCCATGTGTTTTTTAGGCAGCACTGACATTAGCATAACTACTGTCATAAATACTAAGAAAGAAACACTAACACCAAACAGATCTGAATGTACAATACTGTGACAAAGTTGGTGTAAAGAAATGCTGTAAAGTACAGTTACATAATGCAAAGTTAGAAAATGGAAGAAAATGCCAAAAAGAGGGGCTAATGATCATCAATTTTATATGTAAGTTGAAACACAGTCATTAACTAGAACATATATAGCTAAATAGCTGTGTAGAAGGCAACAAGACACAAGGTAGTTATACTGCGTCAGAAAAGTCTCTTCCAGGCAAAGATTTCAAAGCAGACCGGGGTTTCAAGATGTGCCTTTAAAGCTCTTTTGAAGAAGCACAAAGAAACGGCAATGTCAAGGACCATAGAAGCAGTGGTCAGCCAAGGAAACAATGCAGCAGATGAAAGACACATTATGCTTATTTCCCTTCTACATTGGAAGATGTCCAGCAGTCCCATCAGCACAGAACTTGCAGAAACCAGTGGGACCCAGGTACACCCATCTACCATTCTGAGAACTCTGCCCAGAAGCGCTCTTCATGGAAGAATTTCAGCCAAAAGGCCATACCTCCAACATGGAAACAAAGCTAAGCAACTCAACTATGCACAAAAACATTGGAACTGGGGTGCACAGAAATAACAGCAGGTGTTCTGGACTGATGAGTCAAAATTTGAAATATTTGGCTGTAGTAGGAGGCAGTTTTATTCGCCAAAGGGCTGGAGAGTAGTACTATAATGAGTGTCTGTAGGAAACATTGAAGCATGGTGGAGGTTCCTTGCAGGTTTGGGGCTGCATTTCTGCAATTGGACTTTAAGGTTTGGTCAGGATCAATGGTGTCCTCATCCATCATGCCATCATCAGGGAGGTTTGTGATTGGCCCCAGATTTATTTTGCAGCAGGACAATGACCCCAAACATACAGCAATGTCATTAAGAACTATCTTCAGCATTAAGAAGTACATGGAGTCTTGGAAATGATGGTTTGGATCCCACAGAGCCCTGATCTCAACATCATAGAGTGTATCTGGGATTACATAAGGATTTCAGGCAGCCTATATCTATGGAAGGTTTGTGTTTAGTTCTCCAAAATGTCTTGAATAACCTGCCCACTGAGTTCCTTTAAAAGTTGTGTGCAAAGAACTGGAAGAATTGATGCAGCTTTGAAGGCAAAGGGTGGTTACACCAAATATTGATTTGATTTGGATTTCTCTTCTCTTCATTTACTTTTCATTTTGTTAATTGAAAAAAAATAAGCAAATCACACCTCTGTTTCTGAAAGCATTCTACAATTTTTGCACAGTAGTGTAAATTGACAATGACCTTTAACTATTAATCTGCCAGAGACGTTTTTGTCCTTTTTGTTCATACGTATAAAAAATAATTTAGGCCTCAAGATTACATAATCCCCCAAAAGATTACAATTTTTTTTTTTTTTTGAAAGAAGACACACTGAAGAATAAAATGGCAGTAGTTCCATTTTTTTTTTAATGTTGTACAATATTAGCACCACAGTTTAGGAAGCCCAATTTTTAGGTAAGTTATAAAGTTTGTGCCTAGTAAATAGATACCTAGCATGCCAAACTTTAAAACTGGGTGCACCCATGAAATGGCAACAGACTTCAGCACCCTATATTTGCTTAGACAATTAAAATTGTCGTATTAAAATCCACAGCAGGTCATCAGGCTCAGAATTATTAGTCTCACTCCAGTGTGTGTGGTGATATGTAACACGTGTAGCGCAATTTATGTTTTCCGGCATAGGAGCCTTGACATCCACACTTACATTTGTGTGTGCATCTAGTAGTGTGGGGGGGGGGGGGGGGGCTCAAAACATTTTTGGGGGATTTCAAGTGCTTGGGTGTAAGTTCAATTAAGTTCAATTTTTTACACTTATTTTTTCTTCACAAGGGGACAAAAAGTCCCCTATTTGATGATTTTTGTGATAGGTTTTCTTTAATGAGACATCAGGGGTATAAAAGGCCCTGGATAACTTACCTGTCCACCAATTAAATGAATGCAGTGGAGATTATACTGCATTAGTTTGTAGCCCAGCCAGTGACCGGGTGACACAGAAGCAATGTTTTTCACATCACTCCGTGAGTCAGTAAGAGTAAGGGGAGAAGAGTGAACTAATGTTCACTCAGCTTCCTAATCTCTATTTGGCGCCAACTTTCTTGCCCGTGCTGGGTCTACCGTACGATGAGCGAAGTCTGGGAAGCATAGTGGGGGCATAAGGTGGAGATGAACCCTGGCCAGGACTGTGTGTAAAACCCCCTGCTGCCATCTCTGCATAACGTACATTACTGGCACTGAAAGGGTTAAAGGGTAACTTCACTTTTGTAGAGAAAAAAATAACAAAGAAAAAAAAAATATATAGCATATACATTTGGTATAGAAGCTGTGTTGTAATTTAACATGATTAAATGTTACCTTTCCTTTTCAATTTGCAGCATTGTTATTTTATGTTAAATTCAATGCAATATGGCAAACTGGAGATGTTCTTTACACTGTTGGTAGAGAACAACACCAGGAAAGTAATTTTCTGCTGATTGGCTCACTGATTTTCCCAGAAGTCTGAGCTAAGGTACAAGTAGAATTTTGGGCACCCCCTGCAATAGGAATTTCATTTTTTGTGGAATAATCCAAGGGTTAAATAGTTTAAAAGGGATGCAGACCCTGCAACTTTTTTAATTAGAACACTGAGGGTGTACCAGATGATTATAATGAAACAATTTCTCCCATTTAGAATCAGTCTGCAAAAAACACGGTGAAACGAATATTCCTTCAGAGCAATAAATGGTAGAAAAATACAACAAAGTTTGTTAAAATCTCTACAATTTACATGGATCACCCAAAGGGTATTTTTTTTTTTTCAACAAAAGTTACTCTTTAAATCTTTGATTTAGAAAATAACAGATTTTACATAAATCAAACATATTGAACACAATAAAACTGTAAATGTAGTAGTGATCGAGTGAAATAGTTTTTTTTATTGCCGATACCGATACCAATATTTTTACACAGGTACTCTTGAGGAGGGATCTGGGGGTCTAAAAGACCCCAAACCCCTCCTTTGCACTTAAAAGCATTCAAAACGCCAAGTTTGCCTGTTTTGGATGCTGTCATTTTTTTTAATTTGGCGTTGAGTACCCAGAAGTGATGTCATAACATCACTTCCAGGTTTTTACACGGAGACCCAATCAGAGCCGAATGCGGTCGTTCAGGTAGGATGCCTGGGTCTCCCGGTGGCACAGGAGACCCAGGAGAGCCACGGAAGGTGGCGGGAGGGGGGGCATCCCCTCCCGCTCCTTGTAATGACAGCCGAGTGGCTTCTCAGCTGCATCGGTTGACATTACAAGACAGCCGACCATCGGCTGTGGACGCTGGTACCGGGGTGATGCCTCTAGCTGCAGGCATCACTCTGGTATATGCACTTTCCAGAAATATTGGCAAAATTGGTAACCTCAGGGGCCGATTCCAATATATCAGGGAAAGTGCATATCGGCCCTCGATATACAGGTATTGGCTTTGACAATAATCGGCCGATCCCTAATATGTAGCCCAAACTTTTCTTCAGTTTTGAATACAGCTGAACATGATTAGAACTCCTGCAAGGTTTTATTGTTTTCTGTGTACTGTGACAGGGCACATGGACCCGTGATCGACGGAAGATACATGTCACCGTGGTTCCTGGCCTCGGTGAGATAAGAGCCGGTAATTCTGTGTCAGCAGCAGCTAGTGCTGCTTGACACTTTTCTATTTTAGTGTGGCTGCAAAGTCGAATCCGGGCCGGCTCTTATTGGGAGCAGTCAAGGTGTGGGTGGGTGGCTGCTCCCCATGCTGCAGGCCGGGTCTTACCTGGGGTTTGTAAGGCAGACAGCCTAACAGGTGGGGGAGAATGATCTCCATACACCAGAAGGCTGGAGAAGTCAGTGCTGAGGTCGGAAAGGCTACAAGCAGGTGAACCGATCTGTTACTATGCGTGAGCAGCACCAAAGAGACACAGGTGAATGGACTTGTTGCAGTGTTTAAACATGCCTCAAAGACTGTCGTTTTCCTTTTTTGTTGGGTGTGAATTAACACCAAAAAAGACTGTTACTTTTGTGTTCCTGAAATGTGAATAAAACACTCCTGATTTACTTGAAGAACCGTCTGCGTGCTGCACCCGCAAACCCTTCTTACAAGAGCAACCCCCCCCCACAGTACCCACTAAGTTGATTTACCCTTTCTATTTGTCCCGGTGACCAATGTTATCAGGACAAAAAGTGATATAAAATTTTACAATTACCATCAGTACACAAGGTTAAGTCTTCGAATGGGGACACCTGTTCCAGTGACAACTGTCAAAGAAAGTAATTCCAAATACTTTGTTGATATTTCCTCTCACCTTCTGTTGCATCTTTGGGACAAGATGTAAAGTCAAATTCCCCCAAAAAGACACAGATAAGGAAATATATTCTGACATGGGTTTTACACTCTCTTCTAAACTAAAAAGAACAATTTTGGCTACTCAAACACTTTAAACAACAAATACCACGACACACGCACAGCGAAAAACAGTTTCGCCCTGTCTAGCGAAGAAGAGTGACACAGCCACATCATAAATTTAATGATAAAGAATTAGAGAAAAGAGGATGGTAGGCAGGGAGCTTGCTGCAGTGTTGACAGCTGTATGACACTTTTGGTTCCTCCTCGTTCTTCATTTAGAGGTGAAGGGATTCTCTTTGAGACATTCTGGAGCAGCAAATGATGATCCATGAGCTGAACTTCCCTACAGGTAAATAGGGGAGACAAAAAAAGGGGGAGAAGTGCCATATAAGATTGCATAACTGTAGTGTTTTCTCTAATTGTGAATTAAATCAGTTGATTAGTCACACTCACATTATGAAAAAAAAACACAAAATATAAATACTCAGGGGTGAGTGAACGGTTCATATTAAACTATTTTATCTGCATCAAATGTATGTCAAACATTGAAAACCCCGAGCACTGCTTTAGAAGACAAAAACATTGAAGCACATATGGGAACCAAGGTTTTATTACTATCTAGGGGCCTAAATTTCTTAGATTTATTGATGTCATCTGACTTCTACTTAAACTCAGGTCTATTCTCACAATGTCTCTCCAAAACATCTGAACTCCCCAGTTTTCTTCAGACATCTCTATGCTCCAGGACAACTACTCAGTTCATAGCTTCTACCAGACACTCTTCAGTGAGAGAGAGGTTTATTCTCACAATGTCACAGGACAACTGAACACCCTCCAGCTTTCGAATGATACTCTTCAGTGACTCATCCAGACCAGATCCTTAGGTTGGGCTTAGCTGCAAAGATGATCAGGAATAGGCCTCCAGTTCTGCAGCAGCTTTATGAACATCAACAAAATCAACCAAAGACAGCTTCCGAGGGGGAGAGCCCCTGTGGCTGTGAGACTTCTCCAGAAGGACAATAACAGGGCTCCTCCAGACCCTAGGCTATTTATGTTCACTTTAGCCACCTACTGGGTACACTTCTCCAGGAATTGGCTGCAGAACAACAAATATTCAAGTTGCCCATTTGACTCTCCCAGCTCTCTATGTTCTAGAAGCCTCCAGAATGCAGGGTAATCAGATCTGCAGCATGTGGGATCCAGAACAGCCCAGAGAAATCAATAGCTGCTCCAATGATTACAGAGGAGCCCAAAAAATCTACGTTTACCTATCATGACATTTTTAGGAGAGAAAAGAAAGAAAAGTAAAATCATCATCACCCATTACCAGAAACCTGAGGCTGGTAGATTGCAACACCAGAATTTTCTCTACACTAAAAAATTAGAAAATTGTTGTGTGTTAATGGGGGTGTTTAGCTCAGTGATAGATGTGTTTTTACGGTGAGTCCACAGCAGTCGTCACCTTGGTTTAACAGCGTGGCAGCCCGTTTTATAAAAAAAAAGAAAAATCTTTTTAACAAAGGTTTTCACACACAGGGGGTTTCTGCTTTCCACCAAACACAAGCAGTGAAACATATGAAGCCACCTGGCTCTTAGGCTCACTCAGCCTTGATTGCCGTATCTTGCTGGACGGGCCTACTTCTGGCCTCCAAATAGTGTTCTCCAGCCGTCAAGAGTGGGTGGGTATGTTCTAACAGGGCCACCAATAAGAGGGTACCCTCCTGTATGGGGCCCGGGACCCGTCAGTTCAATAGGGGGGCCAGGGCAGGTGATAAATAGGGGGAAGAGAATGTTGGACAGGGGGTAGTGATTGGTGTGGGGGGGGGGGGAAATTACTAGAACCGATTCCCTTGTGGCAACCCTTCAGCAGCTGAAATTATTCTCCTTCTTTTCTCTCTTTCATTGGCTTTTGGCTGTTGCAGGGGTGCCATAAGGGAAATTATCCTAGTAATTGCCCCCCTGACACCACTCTGATTGCCCCGCTATAAATCACTCCCTTCCCTCTGCTGTCTTGGCCTCCCTGTCTGCCCCCCACAGCGCTGTGGCTTTCCCACCCCTCCCTTCAGCCGGCTGCTGCAGGCCCATAGGGGGATCGTTTTAGGATGAAAAGAAGAGAGGCTGGGGAATATATCTTATTTACTAGACTCTTTCCTTTTCTGAATGAACACACTAAGTGATCAGTATTAATAACTCCTGTATTCATTTATAACTAAAGCATAGTAGCTTGTGTTTAATATGCTTCAGGTGATATAAATGATAAAAAAATGTGTAAAAATAATACAAAAATTAAAGGCGGATTCATGGGTTCTCATTGCGAATGAGCAGTTTGTGTGGTTGAAGCCACCTGTTACTCTAAGTATGAACACAACCGCTGGTCCCAATTTTACAGGTGTACAGTTGTGTGTGAGTGGCCCCAAATGCACACGAACTGTGTTCAGAGCCTTATACCTGCACCCACATGCCTGTCAAATTTGGACCTGCAGCTCTGTTAGTACAGCTGTTGTGGCCCCATAGAGTAACATTGTATGCCTGCACACAGCTCTATCCACATAAAAAAATGTTAATTCCCAATGTACAACCCTGTGTAGCGCCAAGACCTCATTCACACATAGATTTTCATCAACTCAATACAGTTTTATCTTTTGGATTTAGCATGCATTTTATAAGTTATGTTCTGTTTGAGTCCATTAATACTGATTTCAGTTCATTTTTTTTTGATGGGGGGGTGACCCTGTCAGGCTTTATGGGGCACTGTCATTTCTAACAGCAGCCCTGCATTCTTATATAGACTGGGACCATAAAGAATTAACCACTTGCCGACCGCCCGCCTAATATATATATTGCGGCAGGCTGGCTCAGCTTCGCAAATCGCCGTACCTATATGGAGATCAGCGGGAGCACTCCTGGGGGCAGCAGGGATGCCGTTGCGTGATTTCCACTGGGCACCCGCGATCGCTCCCCGCTGAGAGAGAGCACCGGTCAGCTGTTGTAAACACAGCAGACCGTTGTTCTCTCGGAAATGATCACAGAGCATCTGTGATCCTTCTATATAGGAACACAGGTCCCTATAATCATTTCACAAGTCCCCCCCCACAGTTAGAAAACACTCCCCTAGGCTCACAATTAACACCTTGATCACTCCTAGGTTAACCTCTTCCCTGCCAGTGTCGTTATTACAGCAACAGTGCATATTTTTAGCACTGATTACTGTTGTAATATCATTGGTCCCCCAAAAAGTGTAAAAAATGTCAGTTAGGGGTCTGATCTGTCCGCCGCAATGTTGCAGTCCCACTAAAAAATGCTGGTCGCCGCCATTACTAATAAAAATTAAATAAATAAATAAAAAGTCCAAAAATCTATCCCCTAGTTTTTAAACGCTATAACTTTTGCGCAAACCAATTAAACTTTTTGGAATTTTTTTTTACCAAAAATTTGTAGCAGAATACAAATTGGCCTAAACTGATAAAAAATGTTAATTTAAAAAAAAATTATTGGGAATGTTTTATAGCAGAAAGTAAAAAATATAGCATTTTTTTTTTTTTTCAAAATTGTCACTCTTTTTTTGTTTATAGCGTAAAATCTGAAAAACGCAGAGGTTATCAAATACCACCAAAAGAAAGCTCTATTTATGGAAAAAAAAGACATCAATTGTATTTGGGTACAGCATCGCACGACTGCGCAATTTTTCGTTAAAGTAACGCAGTGCCGAATCACAAAAAATGTCCTGGTCATTAAGGGGGTAAAACCTTCCGGGGCTGAAGTGGTTAAAGTAGCTCCAACTTGTCTTCTTTCTCCGGCGATGTCTTCTCCCTTCAGTTTTTCTCTCCACTGTCTTCTTCCTCTGGTTCTTCCTTCAGTTCTTCTCCCTTCAATGTCTTCTTCCTCTACCGGTTCTACTTCCTCCGGTTCTTCTCCCTAATGGGGCAGTGACCTCACACAGGGGCGGGTTCTTCGGATGATGTCACTGGATGGCCATGCCCCATGGCTTTATAAGAAATGGCACACACCAGAGCTAACACAACAGTGGTGGAGCAGAACCCGCAGAGGAAGAAGACAGCGGAGGGAGAAGAACTGGAAGAAGAACCAGAGGACGAACCAGAGAAAGAAGACAGCAGAGGGAGAAGAACTGAAGGGAGAAGACTGGAGAGAGAAAACCAGAGGGAGAAGACACTTTTTTGAGTGAATGAGTAGGGGTACTCTTTTTTATCATTCTCCTATTTTTAGATCTTTTCAGATCAGTACCAACCTTTGAGACACCCTTATTATTCAATATAGAACTGTGAGTGTTAAGCATGGCTACTCATGTACAGGATAAGGTAAGTAGTTTGCTACAGGTTGTTAGTGCCAAGCACTGATGTAGAGGTTGGGTTAGCCTTCCCTACTCATCTTTTCTAACTGTTTTTCACTAGTTTTGCATTTGGCTAGGGTCAGTGTCACTACTGGTAGCATGAGGCGATACCTGGACTCTATAGAGGTTGCACAGGCAGTCTAACTCCTCCAATATGGCACATAAATACGTGCCATTGCCAGAAGGTTTGCAGTGTCTCCCAGCACAGTCTCAAGAGAATGGAGGAGATTCCAGTGACAGGCAGTTATTCCAGGAGAGCTGGACAGGGTCTTAGTCCAGCAGGACTGGTATCTGCTTTGTACAAGGAGGAATAGGATGAGCACTGCCAGAGCCCTACAAAATAACCTCCAGCAGGCCACTGGTGTGAATATCTCTGACCAAACAATCAAAAACAGACTTTATGAGGGTGGCCTGAGGGCCCGACGTTCTCTAGTGGGCCCTGTTCTTATTGCCCGAAACCGTGGAGTTCGATTGGCATTTGCCACTGAACACCAAAATTGGCAGGTCCGCCACTGGCACCCCGTGCTTTTCACAGATCAGAGAAGTTTCCCTCTGAGCAGTGGTCAGTGATTGTCCGGGCAGGCAAATCCATGGAGGGACGCAGAGACCTCTACAGGCTAGCCAATGGCCCCCTGACTGCCATTAGGTATAGGGATGACATCTTTGGACCCATTGCCAGACTCTACACTGGTGCAGTGGGTCCTGGGTTCCACCTGGTGCACGACAATGCCTGACGTCCTTTGGTGAGAGAATGCAGCTAGTTCCTGGAGGATGAAGGAATTGATACCACTGAATGGTCCCCACACTCACCTGACATAAATCCAATAGAACACCTCTGGGACATTATGTTTTGGTCCATCCGATGCCGCCAGGTTGCACCTCAGTCTGCTCAGGAGCTCAGTGATGCCCTGGTCCAGATCTGGAAGGATATACCCCAGGACACTATCCGTCGTCTCAATAGGAGCATGCCCCGACATTGTCTGGCATGCAAACAAGCACATGGGGGCCACACAAACTACTGAGTACCATTTTAACCACTTTACCACCGGAGGATTTTGCTGTCTTACGTCTGGGCCACTTTTTGCGATTCGGCACTGCATAACTTTAACGGACAATTGTGCGGTTGTGCGACGCTCTACCCAAACGAAATTGACGTCCTTTTTTTTCCCACAAACAGAGCTTTCTTTTGGTGGTATTTGATCACCTGTGCGATTTTTACTTTTTGCTCCTTTAAACAAAAAAAGAGTGATAATTTTGAAAAAAAAACAATATTTTCCACATTTTTTTTATATGAAATCCCCCCCCCCCCCCAAAATGTAAAAATCTAAATTTTTTATCATTTTAGGCCAATTTGTTTTCTCCTACATATTTTTGGTAAAAAAATTGCAATAAGCGTATTTTGATTGGTTTGCGCAAAAGTTATTGCGTTTACTAACTAAGGGAAAGATTTCTGTCATTTTTGGTGTTTTTTTTTTTAACGAGTAATGGCGGCGATCTGCGATTTCTTTTGCGGGACTGCGACATTGCGGCGGACAGATTGGACCATTGACTGACATTTTTGACACTTTTGGGGTACCAGTGACATTACTACAGTAATCAGTGCTATACATATGCACTGTTACCGTTAAAATGACACTGGCAGGGAAGGGGTTCATTTTTATTGGAGAGGGAGGGGTTAATGTATGCCTGGTGCTTACTTACGTGTGTGGGGGGAGGTGACTGAGTGACACAGGGACAGATCGCAGGTTCAGATATGCTGAACACTGAAAATACAAAGCAAAGAAAAGGGCGCACCAGCCTAGCGCATTATCCTCAGCGAGTTTATTTAGATAAAAATAAAAATCAGCTACTCACAAACAATCGTAAAATTCAGGCACATCAATTCCATACATCTGGCTCTTGCCAGAAGATCAACGTCCTTTACTGGAAGCAGAGGGCTGACGCGTTTCGAGGCCGTGCCTCTTCCTCAGAGCCTGGAGGCCATGGTCAAGTCCGTAGTTTAAGTAAGATATGGAAGACTAGGCCTCCACATGGCCCTTGGGGATGTGGGAGGAGATATCGCCCAAGTGGGCGTGACTACACAGCTGATTGCCCAAAATTATTGCAGAACACAATTATAATTACAATTTCACTTCACTAGCCCTAAGCAACCATTTATTCCACTGGTGAGCTGTCCAATCAATCAAAACTTCCCATCTCATCGTAGACTCTACTGCACATATATCATACAGGCCAAGTGTTATATTTAAGCTGGTGTAGTGAAACAGACCTGTGCATGTCTCGGTCCAAACCAATCAGAACATCATTTTTCCCCCCTCAATTTATTTGAAGTGTATAGCCTTTAGTATAGGTCCCATACCTAACGTTTTGTACAGGCTTACTGAGTTAAGTTTCCCAAATTCTCCAAGGTCTGTTTGTAGAGGAGGTATAGCACGCGTAAATTTGCGTGGAAGGTTCTACACGCCATATTCAACGAGTCACATTATATGCACACATATATATATGGTTTTAATATAGATTTTATACAATGTATTATTTTAGTCCAGTATCTATATAAATTTAATATTTTATATATATATATTTTTTACTCATTACTGTATATATTGTAATTGGATTTTGAGCAATTTTCTACCTATTTATTTATATATGTGATTTCATTTTGGCTCAGCAAGTCACATCATTGGTGCACAAGTACCTATTAATTTTGATATTATTATTGTTATTATTGTTATTATTAATGTTATTATTAATTTTAGTTTTAATTTCACTGGTTCAGGTTATTTAATCTGATGTTATGTATGAATATTTCTATTGCTACTACAAGTATGTGTGACCACCATTGTTTCCACTTTTGGTGAGCTCTCCAAGTAATTTCCACCAGAGTAGACTCTGTATTGTGTATCTAAATATGAATTTTTCTGTATATGGTCCACCGATCTGCTCCACTTTGGCTCGTATGGTACAGTCTGCATGCATTATGGGCGGAGCATATACTTGTCCTCTCCTTGCGGTTACCGTAGGAACGGCTTGCCGGGGGCGCCGTCTGACTGGATGGCTTCACCTTACCTTCTGGAACCGGAAGTTGCGTTCCACCGCCTGGATAGTGAGACGGGCGGAAGTCGTCACTGCCTGGACGGGCGGAAGTGACGTCATGCGGTGGTGCTCCGCTACTATGGTGTAAACTCTTTCCAATATTCGGATAGCCAAGCCAGTGGTGGACACCACTAGACCACCAGGTAATGTGCCTAGTATGAATATCTTCCCCGATCACACTTGACAGTTGTAGTTTATTACAGTAACCTCTAACAGTCTGTAGTGTATGATTATAGTAACTTCATACACTATCTACCTACAAAGAGTGCGTGCATGCACATCTCTTTGGATATGCATAAGCAATGGTCTGTTTTCCACTATGCGCTGGTTTGTCCCTGTGTCACTGCATGAGGAGGATGTGATGTTCTGATTGGTTTGGACCGAGACATGCACAGGTCTGTTTCACTACACCAGCTTAAATATAACACTTGGCCTGTATGATATATGTGCAGTAGAGTCTACGATGAGATGGGAAGTTTTGATTGATTGGACAGCTCACCAGTGGAATAAATGGTTGCTTAGGGCTAGTGAAGTGAAATTGTAATTATAATTGTGTTCTGCAATAATTTTGGGCAATCAGCTGTGTAGTCACGCCCACTTGGGCGATATCTCCTCCCACATCCCCAAGGGCCATGTGGAGGCCTGGTCTTCCATATCTTACTTAAACTACGGACTTGACCATGGCCTCCAGGCTCTGAGGAAGAGGCACGGCCTCGAAACGCGTCAGCCCTCTGCTTCCAGTAAAGGACGTTGATCTTCTGGCAAGAGCCAGATGTATGGAATTGATGTGCCTGAATTTTACGATTGTTTGTGAGTAGCTGATTTTTATTTTTATCTAAATAAACTCGCTGAGGATAATGCGCTAGGCTGGTGCGCCCTTTTCTTTGCTTTGTATTTTCAGTGTTTGGTCGACCGCCCTGGTCGTAAGGGGCAGCAAAGCCTAGCCATCATGGATGCCTAATATTAGCACGAGTTCCGGGATTGAGGCAGCCTGAGGACCAGGTTCCGAGCGCAGGAAAAAGGGGGTGCTATATAGCACTTATCTTCTTTCAGATATGCTGAACCCTGCAATCTGACCCTGCCTGTCACTTAAGAGATCCGCCCGCTTTGTTTACACAAGCCAAACACTCCTCCCCTGGCCCGACTCCCGCGGTGACTGAATACAGCGGGAGCAAACCTCCAGCGCGCGCGCGCGCCACCGAGAGAGGGTAATGTCTGGCGACAGCGGTAAAGTGGTTAAACTGCTGCAATTAAGTTTTAGCAAAATGGACTAGCCTGCTTCATCCTTTTATCACTTTGACTTACGGGTGTCTTTGAATTCAGCCCTCTCTAGGTTGATAATTTTCATTTCCATCAAATGATGTGGCATCCATCAATTCCTAACCCATTACCCGGTCCATATCAGTATAGAGATCCAACATAGTTTCCCCTACTGAGATCTGATGTGTTTTCAAAGTGGTCCTTCAATTTTTTGAGCAGTATATCTATATATCTATATATATATATATATATATATATTGTAGCAGAGAGAGCAAGGAAAAGTCCTGTTCCGGGTTTATACATCTCCCAGGCTCCTCTCATACACGTTCAGGGATCTCTGATCCACAATCCAGTACAGTTCTTGGTCCTCTCCCCGAGGCCAATTTAAACTCACCTGAAACAGACAGCCAGTGCTCTCATCCTGGGAAATCAGACACTTTCTGTATGTGAGAGCAAAAAGGTGGGTGAAAACCTACAAGTGACATATGTGGAAGCTGGCAAGCTGTAGGCTTGCTCAGCTTGGTAGTTAGGACCTGTATATATTGTATAGTTAGTGCCGAGACATGGCTAGGTTTTTGTTTGGCTATTTTTGTTCCTGTTTGTTTTCTGGGACACTGTAAAACACCTGTAAATAGACTTGTAAATATTACAAAAAAACACTGCACTGTTTGTCACTACCTCACTGGATTTTGTATGTGTGCCTGAGAGACTGCTTATCCTAGGGAGCTTTGTACCCGCTACCTGTCTACCTGTTCCCCAGCTTACAATAAATATATATATATATATACACACACACACACACACTGTATTACCAAAAGTATTGGGACGTCTGCCTTTACATGCACATGAACTTTAATGGCATCCCGGTCTTAGTCCATAGGGTTTAATATTGAGTTGGCCCACCCTTTGCAGTTATAACAGCTTCAACTCTTCTGGGAAGGCTGTCCACAAGGTTTAGGAGTGTGTCTATGGAAATGTTTGACTATTCTTCCAGAAGCGCATTTGTGAGGTCAGGCACTGATGTTGGATGAAGGCCTGGCTCGCAGTCTCTGCTCTAATTCATCCCAAAGGTGTTCTATTGAGTTGAGGTCAGGCCAGTCAAGTTCCTCCTCCCTAAACTCACTCATCAATTTCTTTATGGACCTTGCTTTGTGCACTGGTCCAAATCATTTGGTGGAGGGGGGATTATGGTGTGGGGTTGTTCCCACAAAGTATCAAAAGTGTTAGTTAGTGTCCGATTGTCCCCCGCAATATCGCAGTCCCACTATAGGTCTTTGATTGCTGCCATTGCTAGTATAACATTTTTTTTTTTAAATTCCAGTATATAAATCCCATAGTTTGTGACACAAATACTGTGATTAGTGATAAAAAATATGCACTGTCATTGTACTAATGACACTGGCTGGGAAGGGGTTAAATATCTAGGGCGATCAAAGGGTTAAAGATGTGTCCAGCCAGTGTTTTTGTGTACTGTGTCTGGTGTTTTGATTAAGGGATGTGATAATTTTTATTTCCTAGTTTGCAGGGAAAAATATATTTTTGAGAATAACTTATAAAGATTTCATTCCATACTGAGACAATATAGTACTTTGTTGTTCAAACTATTTGCACTTCCATCGGCAGAGCTGAGCAGTCAACATAAAGCAGAGTCTTCTTATTCAAATATTTTGCTAAATGGACCTTATAGAGGAAGATAGGTTTAACACTCATGCATGATGTGGACATTTCTTGGTGGCAAAAAACAAACTTACAATATCTGGTGGTCAGTGGCACTTTAAATCCTCCCCACCTTTAAAAAATAGATGAAAAAAAAACATTACTGGTGATATACAGGACCTAATGCAGTTCGAAGCACTTAAGCATGACAAAATATGTATATACATTCATCATCCAGGAACTGGCTGCATACTCTCACCACATGATGCCGGGCATTGTCATGCACCAGGAAGAACCCAGGACCTCCTTCACCAGCATAGAGTCTGACAATGTGTCTAAGGATTTTATCCCGATACCTAATGGCAGTCAGGGTGCCATTATCTAGCCTGTAGAGGTCTGTGCATCCCTCAATGGATTTGCCTCCCCAGATCATCACTGACCCACCACCAAACTGGTCATGCTGAACGTTGTTACAGGTAGCATAATGTTCTACATAGATTCTCCAGAACCTTTCACGTCTGTCACATGTGCTCAGGGTGAACCTGTTCTCATCTGTGAAAAGCACAGGGTGCAGTGGCGGACCTCCCAATTTTGGTGTTCAATGGTAAATGCCAATCAAGCTCCACGGTACCAAGCAGTGAGCCTTGTGCCCACTCTCATGAAGTCTGTTTCTGATTGGTCCAAGACATTCACATAAGTAGCCTGCTGAAGGTCATTTTGTAGGGCTCTGGCAGTGCTCATCCTGTTCCTCCTTGCACAAAGGAGCAGATACCGGTCCTGCTGATCAGTTAAGAACCTTCTATGCATTGTCCAGCTCTCCTAGAGTAACTGCCTGTCTCCTGGAGTCTCCTCCATGCTCTTGAGACTGTGCTGGGAGACACAGCAAACCTTCTGGCAATGGCACGTATTGATGTGCCATCCTGGAGGATTTGGACTGACTGTGTAACCTATGTAGGGTCCATTTATCGCCTCATGCTACCAGTAGTGACACTGACCCTAGCCAAATACAAAACTAGTAAAAAAACAGTCAGAAAAGATGAAACTTCAGCAAAATGGACTAGCCTGGTGCATAATTTTGAAGTAAGCCCTCTGTACGTTGATACTTTTAATTTCCATCATTCAATGTGGCATCATTAGATTCCTAACACATTACCCAGTCCATATAAGTATAGATATCCAGCATGATATTTTTCCCCATTGAGATCTGATGTGTTTTCAAAGAAATCCTTTAATTTTTTTTGAGGAGTGTATGTATAGACATGTGCAGGCTTCAAGCAAATCCGCTCTATAAGCTCTGCTTAGATATGAATCTTCACATCAGTGTTAATGCAATTTATATGGCTATGTATCAGGAAAAAATCTATTCACCGGTGTGCAATGTTTTACACTTGTATACAAAGTAGACGTGAATGATTATTATAAGCTCCATATCCCCAAAAAACTGTATTGAGAACAAGTATACAGCATGGAACTTTTGAGGTGCTACTACTCTCAGTAATTGACAACTATAACATTAACATTTCACATCTTTTATTATATCCCCATCATCCCCATTTTCGTCTTTTTTGATACAGTTTAAAATATTAGGACATCCTTTAATAATACAATGTATTTATTGTGTTTTGCCCATTATACCTTCATACAATATGGGGAGATGTTTAGTACATTATATTTGATGTATTGGTTGTTGGGGTCTCCAGTGTGCACAGAGGGTTAGGCATAAAAGCGAAGTACATCTGCCAGGATCGGTGCGTAAACAATCCAAAATATCCAAAAACACTCTAAAAATAATCCACCTGTAACTCACTCTTGTGATATGTTCCAGTGAATCCTTCTATTGGGCATTTAATCACCTTATTACAATGACCTTCCTTTACATGAGAAATGTCTAAAGAGTATATTCCTTTTATAACCATTACAGAGCTGTTTTCCCACTGGTGGATGCAAGCTGATCAAAACTCCAGGATCACAACCAACGTTTAAAAACACAAATGAAGAAAAACATACTGTAATAAAGTTTTTATTGCCACAAAGTAGACACACTTACATATAAACTGATCAATTAAGCCCTTGGTCCCAGATCGGCCTTGTACAGGACAGCGTTGCATATTATCAGAAAGCTCATGTTTGAGCTCTACTATTCACTTGTTTCATCCAGCTAGCTAACAGCAGACTTCAATCCACAGTGTGATTCTCTTAGCTCCGCCAAATCTGTTTCGTAGGCAACATTGTCATCAGGGCAGGAGTTTCTTGATGATATGGAGGACTACTCTGTATGAGACTAACTTGATGTGTTTTTTTAAAAGAAACCTTATAATATTTGGTTCTGACTTGCTTTTCTCTCTTAGACTGTTTAAACTTATGTTTGAAGTAAACCTGCATTATTTGTCATGAGCTCTTAATTTGGAACGCTGGCTTTCCTATCTCCACTGATATCCAGAATGTTCCAAAAAACAACACATTCACTTAAGTTTTTCTTTTTATTTTGATACATTTAATATGCAAAGACGGATTATCAGCCAGAATTTTGTGAGTGCAATGCAAAAAAAGCATTTTTGTAATTGTTCTAATTCAAAACATGCCACATCAAGCAACCTGTAATAAATAATATATACAGTAGGTGCATATATTAGGAAAGCATATTGAAGAAGAAAAATGAAAAATGAGAATAATGAGGAATTCAGGCGGCACTCAAGCAGTCTGCTTACAGCTCTGTTTGCTACATGCCAAACAGAGTTGGATTGACATTACTTTTCAGTCTTACTCAGTCAAGAAGTGCAAAGAACTGTGACAATGGGAAAAATACATAAACCTAAATCAAACAGTACTTAATTTAAAGAATTCAGATTAGTAAAATATGAATTCAGATTTGTTTATTACTGGTTATATATATTTTGTGATAACACTAAATTTTTTCTTTTATGAGCTGAGTTGTTGTGTATGCAAGCAATGTCCAGCTAATTTATGGCAATACATGATGACATAAATATGTTCATTTACAGTATCCCTAAACTGAATGTGACCTATTGAATTCATGGAAGTCTCTTTATTCTTTATGCAGATTAGTTTCAACTGCACAAAGAAAAGCCTGTTCCTGTTCCAGAACACCTGTATTCTTACTATACAGAACTCCTAATACCTATATTTCATATACAATGGTGTGTGTTTCCCTAAAATATTGATTTGGATGAGCAACAGATTTATGTGCTGCCGCCTAGAATATTCTGAGAATATATATTTTGGACACTGTTCATTTCTGTATTTTAAACAAAAAAAAAAAAAAACAATTAAATGGCATGTGTCAAACAAATGTAAACTGACCTTTTAACCTCCTGGGCGGTAATCCCGAGCGTGACTCGGGGTGGATTTTTTAGGTTAGGATCGGTAACCCCGAGTCACGCTCGGGGTAGATGTGCAGAGAGCGCAGCGGTGTCTCTTACCTTGTCCTGGCGATCCAGCGATGATCTCTCATTGCTGTGACCGCCAGCCGAGAGTCCCGCCGCTCGTCTGTCGGTTCGATGACTTCCTAGTTCCGTTCCCTGCAGCAGCAATGCTGCATGGGAGCGGAACTAGGGAGGGAAATTAAAAAAAAAAAAAAACGTTGCACAAAACACATAACACATTTTATATATATATATATATATATAAAATTATATTATTGATTCGATTATAATCCATGCATTATATATATACACACACACACATATATATATATATATATATATATAATATATAACGCATGAATTATAATCTAATCAATAATATAATTTTATTATATATATTATATAATAAAATTATATTATTGATTCGATTATAATTCATGCGTTTGTGTTTCAAATTTATCACATCTGGGATGTCTACTAGACTCTTGTTTTGGTCAGGTTTAAGTCAGTAATTACTAAGAATTGTAGGCCTATAATACATAACGCCAAATTTCCATTAAAAAAATTGTACCGCTTTTGGTATGTAATTCCTGACATAATCATACCGCCAGGGAGGTTAAAATATTTTTTCAGCTACAGAAAGTTAATAGATAAACTGTATAATTTAAAATGTTTGAACTCCATAAATATAAAGGTATATCTTAATATAAGATATGAACTGATGTGTTATTGTTCTTTTCGGGTAATTTTACATTCAAATTAAATTAAAATCAACAGTAATTGCAGGCTATTATACAAAATGATTTTTATACAAAAAAAATGAGCCCGTACCACCCTATCTCTGACTGATCTGCTTTCTGAACAACTCTAAAGAGTAGGAGAGAAAGAGAAAAATTATGGCTTACAAGATGAATGTTAAGAACATTTCGAAGAGAGGCATCAACACATTCCTGAGTAGTTAGTTTAAATGTGGAGTAAATATTATGGAAAGACTTTGGGTATCTCCGTTATCAAAACCCGTAGACTTCCTCCAAATGGTCATTGAATTACATGGTACCCACTTTTTCAATCTACCTACACTGTTCATAAGGTCCTATGAGATATGTGTGCGAGATGGTGCTATTAAAAATCGTACTTCACAGACAGACAGACATTTCCACCAATGACTGAAGCATGTAAAATTTACAAAGAACCTAAAATGTGATCAATTAAAGGTAACAAATATCAGTGAAATCATTGAGGAGGAGGTAATAAATTGAAACATCATTATCAAATAGGTGACATAAAGTGCAACTACACTGCACCTGAGCACCTAAAACCAAAAATTATATTTAATTTATTTTAATACTCAAAGCCAACTCACCCATCTACTCATGTCTCCATCCTTTATTTAGCTGAAATCCCTTTGAAAAACATTCCCCTAGTATTTTTCAGCTGTGGACATCTTGAGTAAGGGCAGATGATTCATGCAGCATTTACTTCCTAGAATCCATCTGTCCTTAGTTGAGGCATGGAGACAGGAGGGTGTGCTTATCTGAGAAAGCCCTTCCTCCCCTCCCGAAGACGTCTGGGATGTATGACATCCTTTGCCTGGGCCTGGAAACCAGTAAGTAACTGAAGAAATGTTAAAAAAAAGTTATAAAAAAAATAAATGTGATATACTTTCCTATCTTTCTACTAATACGAGCACCATAAGGATCAATGTTGTCAGAGAGTGTGAATTTCTGCTTTACGTAAAATACTTTTACAAAATGAATTAATACATACATAACAGACTCTTTTGAGTACTTTGTTAAAGGATAATGTAAATGCATTCCACCATGTAGCTATGTGCCATTGACTAGCAGCTTTTACCCTCCTAAAAAACATGAATCAGCTCAGCCAAAATCAAATAATTTAATAGTGCTGTTAACCACTTGCCGACCGCCCACCTCAGTTTTACTGCAGCAGGCTGGCTTGGCTGCGTGAAACAACGTAGCTCTACGTCGGTCACACGCGAGGTGCTGGGGGGCTAGCGCACACCGGCGGCGGCACGCTCCTGCCCCCCCCATCCTAGGCAGCGGGGATGATGATGTATGGAGCTAGCGGCTGGGATTGCCGCCGGGCACCTGCGATCGCTCCCGCTGAGTGAGAAGGACG
Source organism: Pelophylax lessonae (assembly GCF_965119305.1). Taxonomy (NCBI): domain Eukaryota; kingdom Metazoa; phylum Chordata; class Amphibia; order Anura; family Ranidae; genus Pelophylax; species Pelophylax lessonae. Next base: position 113,331,063 of record NC_138777.1, read on the forward strand.
GTCAGCTGATGTAAATACAGCTGATTATTCTTCTCTCTGAAATGATCACAGAGCGCCTGTGATCCTGCTATATAGGATCACGGTTCTCTATGATCATTTCACAAGTCCATCCCCCATACAGTTAGTAAACACTCCCCTAGGCTCTAATTCTTTGATCACCCCTAGGTTAACCCCTTCCCTGCCAGTGACATTATTACAGTAACAGTGCATATTTTTAGCACTGATTACTGTAGTAATGTCACTGGTCCCCCCAAAAGTGTCAAAAATGTCAGTTAGGGGTCCAATCTGTCCGCCGCAATGTCGCAGTCCCATTAAAAATCACAGATCACCGCCATTACTAGTAAAAAAATAAATAATTAAATAGAAATGACATAAATCTTTCCCCTAGTTTGTAGATGCGATAACTTTTGCGCAAACCAATCAAAATACACTTATTGCAATTTTTTTGTATAATATGTAGCAGAGAACAAATTGGCCTAAAAGGATGAAATATTTTTATTTATTTATTTATTCATTTTTTTGGGGGAATGGTATATAGCAGAATGTAAAAAATATTGTTTTATTTTCAGAATTGTCCCTCTTTTTTTGTTTATAGCGCAAAAAATAAAAATCGCACAGGTGATCAAATACCACCAAAAGAAAGCTCTATTTGTGGGAAAAAAAGGACATCAATTTTATTTCGGTAGAGTGTCACACAACCACACAATTTTCCATTAAAATAACGCAGTACTGAATTGCGAAAAATGGCCTGGTCATTAAGGGGTCAAATCCTTCCAGTCCAGAACTGGTTAATGCAATATTATAACTAAGAACAGAGTGATTGCGTAAGTGGGCAATTCCATAAAATATGAAAGAGTGTCCCACAAAGACTCATTTAATCTGGAATTTAACTTTATATCCTGGTCTTAGGCAGCTGTTGGTTAGATTTTTGCAGACTGTGTGAAAAAGTCATGTATATTTTATTCAAACTGGAAGTAATTTGCTGCTTTTGGGTCCAGATTCTGTTAAGATTGTTAAAGGGTAACTCCCCTTTTGTGGGAAAAAAATAAAATAGTAATTATTTGTACAATGCAATACAATATAGCAACCTGGAAGCATTCTGTGCACAGATGGTGTACAGAATGCCCCCCAGAAATGTAGTTCCATGCTTATGTGATTGGCTTATTGATTTTCCCAGAAGCATGCACTAAGTTTAAAATTTTGGGCATCCCCTACAACAAAAAAAAATGTTTTGGTGAGATACTCCAAAAGGGAAATCATGTCTAAAGGGATGTATACCCTGTCCATTTCCTCATTACAGCCCTGCAGGTGCAGCAGCTGAATGATAAAAATAAAATCATATTTTATAAATTATGAAAATCACTTCCATACGGATTCAAACATATATTTCTTTAGAATTACAAAAGGTAGGAATCTGTAATAAAATGTGTTAAAGTCCTTGCAATGTACAATGATCACCCAGAGGGGAATATTTTTTTCCTATTTAAATTAGAGTTATTATTTTAGTTTAGCAACAAATTATGGTATTTGTAAATTCTTTGTAAGCTTCACTCTTTTTACATTCTAAGGCAGGAAAACTTTGCATGCAATCCAATGAGTAGCCAACACAACAAAACAATGGCAAGCAAAGATCAACATTACAAATAAGAAGAAAAACTGTGGGAAGTTAAGATCCAGGTAGGATTAGGGCCTGGGTAGGTTCTTAACCTCCTAGGCGGTAATCCCGAGCGTGACTCGGGGTTGAATTTTCATATCAAGAGCGGTAACCCCGAGTCACGCTCGGGGTAGAGTTGCAGAGTGCCAGCGGAGCCTCCCTTGGCTCCCAGAAGCATTCCACTTACCTTGTCCCGGCGATCCAGCGATGTCCTTCGCTCCGATCGCCGGGTGACCGGCATCTGACTTCCTGGTTCCGTTCCCTGCGAGCAGAGGCGGCGCACGGGAGCGGAACTGGGCGGGAGTTTTGAAAATGAAACAAAATAAAAGAGGTGATACACTGTAATCTGATAGGATTACACTGTATCACCACAGATCACCTCAGATCTGACATTACAGTGCCCCTCTCTTCAGTAAACTTGTGATTTGTGCCCAAAAAAAAAATATATATTATGGCATCAAAAAAGCGCCAGTCTAAACCGCTTTTGGACCAGCTGAGTGACAGCAGCAGCGACAGCGACCCAGAGGTGCTCGCGGAAGTGAGCGATAGCGAGTCATGCGGTGATTTGTCATCCGACACTGACACTGACACGGATCTGGCAAGTGAGAACGGCGATGACCCTGACCTCAGCGATGTGCGCACTTGGTGCGCTATTGATTGCGATGCGGACCAGGTAGCGCCCCCAAGATTCCCCTTCACCGGATCACCTGGGATGAAGGTAGATGTCGAGCGTGACAATCCTCTGGCCTACCTGCAATTATTCCTCACTGAGGAGGTAATTGAATTAATTGTCGCCGAGACGAATCGCTACCAACAGCAGCAATCCGCAACGCTGCATGCCAGGCTTTCCCAAAGCAGAAGGTGGGAACCGGTAACGAAAGAGGACATGTGGCTGTTTATGGGACTCCTCTTTCTTCAGGGGTTGGTGGGGAAACCGTTCCAAAAATGGTACTGGACCACCAACAGGTTACTGGCCACACCGTTCTTTGGGACCGTGATGTCTGAGTATCGCTTCTCCCTGATTATGAAGTATTTCCACTTCACAAAAAATGAGGAATTTGATGAGGCCACGCATCCTGCGCCCAAACTGAAAAAGATCTGGGAGGTATGGCAACTTATTGTGGGAAATTTCCAGCGGACCTACGTGCCAGAAAGGGACATCAGCGTGGATGAGAGTTTGATGGCCTACAAGGGTCGCCTAAGTTGGATTAAGTACATCGCATCAAAAAGAGCGCGGTTTGGCAACAAAACATATATGCTCTGCGAGTCATCCACGGGGTACATATGGAATTCCATAATTTACACCGGCAAAGGCACTAAATTCAACCCCAGGTACAGCGACTATGGGATTGCCACATCATCCGTCCTGACACTTCTTGACCCCTTGCTGAACCAGGGATATTGTTTGACGACGGACAACTTCTATACCTCCCCGGAACTATATGATGTTTTGCTACAAAATAGAACCGACGCATATGGTACCGTTCGGCCTAACCGTCGAGACATGCCATCTTTTTTTGCCAAAAAAAAACTAAAAACCAGAGAAATGGTTGCCTGGCAGAAGGGAAAGATGATGGCAATGAGATGGAGAGACAAGAAGGATGTGTGTCTTATGAGCACTGTTCACACTACCTCCACTGCCACGGTCCATACAAAACGTGGGACTGATGTGCTGAAACCACAGGTCGTAATTGACTATAACAAAACAATGGGAGGTGTGGACAGAGCCGATCAGGCCATGACCTTCTATCCCGCTGTACGAAAACAGCAAAAAAAATACTATAAAAAAATATTTAGACATCTTCTGGAACAATGTCTATGGAACGCTTACATCCTGCACAAAGCCAACAGTGAAAACCCTCTTGCTCATTCCGAGTTTGTCTGGAAGGTGGCTGAGCAGATTTTTGCAAAGTACCAGACACCATCAGGAGTTGAAAATAGACCTGGACGTCGCGCTGTTGACGTGGTCAACCCAGAGCGTCTGACCGGCCGTCACTTTGCGGACTATATTCCGCCAACTGCAAAAAAGGCAGCACCAACCAGGATGTGTGTTGTTTGCTGCTCGAAACGCGATAGAAATGGAAAGAAAGTCCGAAAGGAAACTAGGTTCCTTTGTCCTGACTGTGACGTTGGACTTTGTGTAGTTCCTTGTTTCAAGATTTATCACTATCATCACTATCAGCATTTGTATTGAATTTTCTTTCTTTGACAAATTTCCTTATTTACTGCATTATTGAATAAAATTACATTATTTATAAGATTATAATTCATGATTTTGTGTTTCAAAATTTATCACATCTGGGATGTCTACTAGAGTCTTGTTTTGCTCAGGTTTAAGTCAGTAATTACTAAGAATTGTAGGCCTATAATACATAACACCAAATTTCCATGAAAATAATTGTACCGCTTTTGGTATGAACTTCCAGACATAATCATACCGCCAGGGAGGTTAATAACCCTTAGTATCACATATGTCCAGGGCAACATAGGGTCCATGGCATAGGTATCCATGATAGGTGAATCATTTTTGAAAGCGGCTATTTTTTTTTTTCAAATGTAGATTTTTATTGAGCAGTTTTAAAGTTTACAGAACAAAAAAGAAATATCAGAGATATTTGGTACAGATGCTGACTTCCGCTTCCTTGCAATTAGGCTGTGTGCTGTGGAAAGAATGTTTAAGACAATAGGTCTAAGCATGGGTTGGGATTTTTTGGGATGCACACTTAAAAGGGCCAATGCAATGTTTGCTCTAGGAAGCATACCCGTAACAGCAGATATAAGGCAAAAAACATTATTCCAGAAACTTCTAATGCTAAGGTCTGTCAAAAACACATGTTTTAATGTCCCCACCTGACCACATCCTCTCCAGCATTCACTATTACCAGATTTGGAGAATTTAGCTATAGAATATGGGGTCATATACCATCTTTGATTTTTTGGGCAGTTTCCCAATGCGTTATACATTTGGACTCTAAGAAGTTTAGTTGGATGGCTGACAGCCACTGTTTGTCAGTAAGGAAAATTACAGTATATTCCTCCCATTTGAGCAAAGGAGGGGATTTGATAAAGGTAATGTTCAACTTTATAAGATTTTACAGGAGGAATATTCCCCTATTCTTTGGCAGAGTAACTGACATAAAGGATCAGGCTGCCTCGGGGACTGACAAGGCTGAGAGAGAATATTTGCATATATAGGCCGCTAATTTGGCATGTAGTAAAAAATCAGATTGCGGGATAGAGAATTGCAGTGTGAGGTCATGGAATGTGATTAGCTGGTCTACCAGTAGATCTGATATGTTTTGGATCCATTTCTCTACCCAATACACAAAGGACTTCTCCTTCAGTAAGAAGTGGAGAGCCGTTAACAGTTTTTGAACAGGTATAGTACAGGGATTGGTGGGATAATGTTTCAAAAAGTACGCCCAGGCTCCCAATGTTGCACTATAGTAGGATGTGTGCATTCTGATGATATGTGGCAAAATTGAGATAGCAACACAGGCTCCCCCGTTGAATGTGGGCTTTCAGTCCACAGAGTAAAGTCCATAAGGGTGATCCAGGATTTGGATTGATCTAGAATGGTTGCCATGTGGTAGTCCCTGAGGATGGGCACTCCCATGCCTCCGGTCTTCCTAGGTTTAGCCAAGATTGCAGCAGAGCATCTAGCCTTTATGTCCATGCAAATAAATTTGGAGATTTGAGTCTGGAGTTTTTGGTAAAAGGAATTGGGAACACAAATGGGTAAAGTCCTAAATATATATAATATTTTTGGAAGCAGTAACATCTTAAACGCTGCCAACCTCCCTGACCATGATAGGTAGTGACGTTTCATCCTTTCTAATTCGCGAGTAAGCATACTGACTAGGGGTACAAAGTTGACTTTAAATAGGTTAGAGAATGGTAATGTAAGGGTAGTCCCCAAGTATTGTAAAGATCCTAATGCCCAAGGAAATGGGAAACTAGATTAAATAGTGGATTTTAAGCTTTCGGGGATATTAATACCTAGAAGACTAAATTTAATTTCACTGATCTTGTAGTAAGAAACCTTGTTAAACATCTGAAGCACTTCATAAGCTTTGGAAAGGGAAAAAGCCAGCTAACAATGTTAATACTAACAGTGTTAGTATTACATTGTTTGCAAACAATGTAAGGGTGTGTTCACTATTACAAACTTTTATGCCAGTAATTTGGACATGTGAGTAAAGTTTCTCTGTGAGGAGCTCCAGTAGTAATGCAAAGATCAAAGGGGACAAAGGTCAACCTTACCTCGTCCCATTTGAGATTGCAAAACTTTTGGAGATAAGGCCCTCCGACAGGACAAATGCCAATGGAGTGGTATGTAAGGCCATAATCGCTGCATGAATTTGACCTGAAAATCAAAATGTCTCTAAAACTTGTGACATATAGTCCCAATGCATCCCGTCGAAGGCCTTCTCTGCATTCAGTGTAAGGAGCAGAGAAAGTTCCCCTGTAGTTTCAATATGATGGATAAGATTTAGGACTCGTCTTGTTGCATCAGGAGCCTGGCGCCCAAGGATAAGTCCACCTGATCCTGTTTAAATAAGGATGGTAGGATACGTGCCATGCGATTGGCTATGAATTTGGCATATATTTTTATATCAGCCTTCAGTAAAGAAATTGGTCTAAAGTTCTGTGGTATAATTGATAATTTTTCCTATGTTTGGGTAGGGTCACAATTGTAGCTGTAAGCATTTCAAAAGGGAAAAAAGCAGAAGACATGGCTGTGTTGTGGATCCCCACCAAGTAAATGGACAATAAATCTGAAAATAACCAGTAATACTCTGAAAAATAATCGTCAGGTCCTGGGGATTTATTATGGGGGAGGGATTTATTAACGTCAGTAATTTTGGATATTGTGAATGGGAGATGTAGCGATTGCAGAGCTTCTGGAGTGATTTTTGGGCAGAGAGATGGAGTCAAAGAACTTTTAATGTTAATAAAGTTTTGAGGTAAAAAAATGGGGAATTTTCTGTTTGGAGGCCTGTACTTTAAGCTGGTTAGCCAGAAGTTTACCTACTTTGTTGCCTTGGTAATACTGACTCAATTTTAGCCATCTTAGGTGACTGTCGTGCTGGATGATCAGTAGTTGTCTAAGGTCCTGTCTAGCCTGGTAAAACTGAGACCCAATAGTGGAAGAGGGTTTTTGTTTATTGGACTGCTCTAGGTTACGTATTTTAATGGTAAGGTCATCCAACAGTCAGGTCCTCTGTTTCTTAGATACCAAACTCATTTTAAGAAAAATACCACGCATATATGCCTTGTGTGTATTCTACAGCATGGAGGGATTGGAGACAGAGTGGCCATCTAGTGTGAAAAAATCTTTAATATGTTTGAGCAATCTTAAGCTTATTGTCAGGGTGGGTCATCAAAAAGACATCATTCTGCCACCTAATGACCGTTTTCTCCTTACCTCCCTCCCAAAATGTGATAGACACATGGGCCTGGTCTGACATGTTGTACAATGTTTGTGCAATCAAATTACTTTCTGCAAACAGGAATTTGTCCACCAGAAATAGGTCAATACGTGAATACAACATATGGACATGTGAGAAGAAGATATAATCCCTCTTGTTTGAGTACTGGCATCTCCATACATATAAGAGTTGAGAAGAAGCAATGCATTTAGATAAAGTAGTTCTATGGGGACTAGAGCGGTTGTTGACTGAAGAGTCGAATGGCTAGTCTGGGATGCTGTTAAAGACTCCACCCAAGGTAACATTTTTTCAGACCTGGTCCAGGTAAGCCAGTGGTCTCACATTGGGGAGATAAACATTAATCAAGGTATATATGATGTTATTCACTTCACAAATTAGAGCACAGGTGTCAAACACAAGGCCCCAGGGCCGAATCCGGCCCTCCAGGCCATTTCATGTGGCCCTCGCACCTCTCCTGCAGCTGCAGCAACCCCTTTCATTGTTCTCCCCACCTAGTCTCAGCAGATGGCGGCAGAAAGAAGGACAAAAATCCCCCACCAGATCCTGCACTTCATGCAGCCACAGAGAGGCTTGTATTAAAGCCCCCCCCCCCCCTTCATCGTCTTAGCAGTCCGCAACAGAGAGGAAGACAGCCTGGTATATATGGGAAATGTTTGTTAGTAAATTTAGGTGGCTTCTTTGCAAAATGCATCTCCTGTAGGCATAGAACTTCGCATTTAAGAGACTTTGTTTCTTTCCATATCATGCAGCATTTTGCAGGGCTATTCAAGTCCTTAACATTCATGAAAGAAATTGTGAATTGCATCTTGAGTAAGAACGGTGTTAGGGAGGTGTGATGCTGAAGGAGGTAAGAGCAAAAGATTTTACCACCGCAATTGTCCACCAGTGAACCGGTATCTGACTATTAGTAATAAGGAAGCTGTCAGTTGCGTCAGTTCCAAAAGCACTGAGCTCTCTGTGTAGGTGTAATATAGTCCAGTACCTTGAGTGGGTCTCCAGTTGTACAGTAATAATCAAAAGTATATTCGAATGAAAAATAAAAATAAAGAAAGAGAAAAATCAAAGCATGAACCAAAAATGAGAGGAACCAATCCCCACTAGGTTGGGGAACAACCTCTTATCTTAAGAAAGAGTGATTCAAACTAGAATCTGAGCAGATAACAATCCGCTAAACAATGAGAGATTCAAAAATAATAAGCACAAAACTTGTCATAGCATTGTGAGCCCCTGCTGACGCTGCTAAAGGTAAATTGTATAACTGCTGGTTGAGCACTTCAGCCGACATCCATGGCATTCCCATCCGGGGTTTAAGAGCAATGTTTCTGGGAGTTGTTAAGTAACAGAGCATCAGGATCAAGAAGTTTCCATTCTTTTAGTAATTTGAGGCCTTGGTCCACAGTGGTGATGGAGTAGGTTCTCCCCTCCCAAGTTATTCGCAGTTTGGCAGGGTAACTCCATCTATATACAATACTATGAATGCGGAGTGGTTTGGTTATAGTGGCTAGGTTACTCCTGCGTTGCATGGTATAATGTGAAAGGTTGGTGAAAAGGGTAATGCAATGCATGCTCTCTGATATTTTTTCCAGGTTTCTTGTTAAGGCCATCAGTTTCTCTTTGGTTGAGAGAAAATGAATGCGAGCGATAGTGTCCCTTGGGAGACGCTTGGGCAGATGCTTGGGTTTCAAGAGCCTATGTATCCGGTCGATGGTCAAATATTCTAGAGGAAGTTCTGGGAGAGAATCTCTAAGGATCTTAGAGAAGAGCACCTGGAGATATAAGTGTTTAACTGATTCAGGGATCCCCCTGATCTTTACGTTATTGCTTCCCCCCAGATCTGCTAATTCAGATTTAATCCAATCCAGGTTGTCTACCCTTCCATTGTGGGCATCGACAAGTTTATTAAAAGTAGTTACAAACTCCCCCGTTTTATTTTCAATGTGCTGGACTCTAAAATGACTGTTGTATAGTCTTATCCACTTGACTGCCAAATCTGGCATTTCTCTTATACATGTAAAAATATTCTTTTTTTGCTAGAAAATTACTTAGAACCTCCAGTCTATAGTTTTAAGCAGAGGCCCTAGAGAATAAAATGTTGGGTGTTGCAATTTTATTTATTTCACATAATATTTGTGCAGCGGTTTTTCAAATGCAGATTTTTTGAAAAAAAAAAAAAGACACTTTAATAAATTTTATTGAACACAAACACAATAAAATACCCACATTTTGGTAAAATATAAATGATGATGCTACCCTAAATAGATACCAATTATGTCATGCTTTAAAATAACACACACCTGTGGAATTACAACAAACTATGGTACTTTAATTATCCATAGGCAATGCTTTGAAAGTCTTTACAGGTTACCAGTTTGGAGTTACACAAAAGGTCTGGCACTAGAATTATTGGCATTTGTGGATACCTTTTTTGGCATTTGTGGTGATACCTCAAATGGATGGTGCAATCGCCATTTACATATGCGTGCAGGACCTACGTACACATTCACATTTGTACATGAGGATGGGGCACTCTAAAAAAAGATATATTCGATTTTTATATATTATATATTATTATATATAATTATATATTTATATATTATTATATATTATATATATATATTTATAAATTATTATTTATTTAATTTAAATGTATTTATTATTTTACTGAACCTTTATTTTTATTTTTGGATTAACTTTATTGATATCACAAGGGATGAACAACATCCCCAAATCTCTCCTCTGGCCTCCAAAGCATCTAATCAAACTAATCAGATGATGTACAAGCCAGTAACGGCTAATATACAAACAAACCAGAAATGACAAAATCATCATTGCTTTTGGTTTCTGATGTCACAGAAGAGGGACTTCTGTTCCTTTCACTCTTCACAATGAATGCGATCTGACCGGTCTCATTGGTACCGGGATCCCTGATGGGATGGGAGAGTCTAGTAAAGACAGCAGTGGCAAGGGGGACGGGGTGGACGGGACTCCCTTCCACCTCTTTTTAAAGTGATTGAGCGGCTGTATAGTCACTCAGATCTTTTTTACAAAAAGAGAATTGCAGTCAGTATGTAGCTGCAGCCATGATCCTGGTATAACCACTTCAACTCGGAACCGTATATACAGCCTAATGGCAGGAAGTGGTTAAACTAATAAAACTTTCTGGATTATGAAAAATACTTGGTATTGGACCATCTTTATTTGCATCCCAGATTTACTGCATTTGGGCATAAGTAACAAAAAAGAGAGAAAAATTATATAAAGTATATCATGCAATTAATACTCAACTGGAGTCTTTACCAAAAGTGCTTCCCTCCTCCATCACGCAACATTGCAGATGTGGAAGGGTTATAAAAGTAGAGGTTGTATAGAAAAAGAACACTTCTAAATAATAAAATAATATCCTACATACCACTATAATGCTGGCGGTATGTATACGGCTTAAATAGGGGTGTGGACGCTGTCCTATATCGTACCCTTGGGGCAGGTGCCAGATATTAGATTATGAAATCAGGATTAAAGTTGATAAATTTTATCCCAAAGGCATGTCCAACAGGTGCTTAGACACTAACCGAACCGAATCTCCATCTACTGTATAACAGATGTATATATTACATCATAGTATTGCATCACCCAAAGTTTCCATACGCATGGTATCCAAATTATGTAAAAAAAAAAAAAATATATATATATATATATGATAAAAGATTGGGGGGGGGGGGGGTTTAGCCATCCTCCTATTACCATTATTCGGTATTCAAAAGATAGAAATGATGATGGCCCCGCAATTGCAAAGTGTTTATGCTTCCAAACAAAGAGAAGGGGACAGCCATATAGATTGCTGTATCAAGAAAATAAATAAATAGCGTCAAATGGGTATAGCATTGAGGGGTGCATGATAGGATCCGGTAAGGGTGTCAGACAAAAAACGTACCCTGTACGTGAACAGCATACAGAGACTCCCCACAGCGTGTGTTTCCAACTGCACTTTGGGGTGACTGTGGTGTTGATCCAGGGATTTTAGGCCTTGTTATCTCCGCATATAAACATTATATTTATATATGTTCTTGTATTTCTTAGGTGTATTAGTATTGCATTGTTAGTACTATTGAATATCTGCCCCTGAAGAAGCAGTGGAGAGGACTGCGAAACATGTCGGGAACTAGTTTGGGTTAGCCTGTTAGCGTTCTGGCTTTGTATTGGTTCTACCATGTAACTTGCTGTATTATTGTGATGTGTTTTTAATGATGCACAAATATGTTTTTATTTTAATTACAGAATAAAAGTTTTGATTGTTTTACACATGGTGCACTACTGAGTCATACAACACATTCGTATGGTACCACTAAAGTCCCCAAAAGCCCTAATTTTTCCAATTTTTGCTCTTTTCCTCAGTATCTTTATCTCTTGTTTTGTCTTCATCCTTATCCAGGAGCCCTACTGTGCCCTCTAGTGGGTACGTTGGGCCTCTGGTTCTTTTTATTTTCTATCTCTTTAGGTTTGGAGGAATATTGACCTTTGGGTCCTCCCAACCCATACTTTAGGGATATTCCCTATCACAGTTTCAATCTCTTGGGATGTAGGTACCCTGCTAATCAGCAACACACCACCACAATCACCTTTCTTTGTACGTATTCCAATAACTTTGGGGTGTGCTCTACCTCGTGTGTCTATTTATTTATATTACAATTATTGTACATAGTTTGTTTTCTTGTTTTACTAATAAACCGGGCGGTTCGCGAACGCCAGCCGCAAATTTTCTCAAAAGTCAGCGAACCGCGAGTTCGCGGCGGGCCCCATTGACTTTAATGGGAGGCAAACTTTGAAAACCTTTAGGTCATATTTTCAGCCACAAAAGTCGTACTAGCTGTGCACAAATAGTCCCAGCACATGGACAATGTCATAACAGAAGTATTGCAATTGAAAAAGTTGCCCTAAATGTTTTTTTTTTTTTTTTCAGCAAAAAATTTATATTTTTTTTCATAAATCAGCCAGAACTGACAGCAGCCAGTAAATACATTGTCTAATACATATAGGGTCCATTCACACATCTGTGACAACCATAGGATACCTGCCCCTATAGTAAAGAGACTGTAATAGACCCTAAAACGACATTGGAGCATTTTAAATGACTTTTGTGGACATTGACAAAGCGATTTGTGTGTGACTGCAGCCAATCTCTAACTGCCCCTACAGCAACCACAGGATACCTGCCCCTATAGTAAACAGAATGTAATAGACCCTATAACGACATTGGAGCATTTTAAATGACTTTTGTGGACATTGACAAAGCGATTTCTGTGTGACTGCAGCTGATCTCTAACTGCCCCTAAAGCAACCACAGGATACCTCTCCCTAAGCTCAAAAGATACTAGACCTATACCGAAAAATACCAGCCCTGAAAAGGACATTTGTGGATCTTCACAACGCTACATGTGTCTAGCAAACTCTCCCTGATGAGCACAGCAGACCTCTCCCTACACTGGCAGAAAGCAGAATGTGAAATGGCCGCCAGATCGGGTCTATTTATAGGGTAGGGGGACTGTCAATGTGCTGGAATGTTTCAATTGGCTGTCCCGTTCCACCTGATGGCTGTGTCATGGGTCAAAGTACTTCTGAATGAAAAAGATATTCGCGAACATCGGCAAAAGTCCAAAATTTGCCGCGAACCGACCATCTCTAATTATCACCTCCCAAGAATTGCAATGGCAAATGTATAAGTGCCATCAGTGAGAGACAAATTGCATCAAGCTGATGGCAACTATCCATTCACCATTGAAACTTTAGGGATGTGATATGTAGCATGGGTGGGATTTGAACCAATGACCTGACTGTTGCTAGACCAGAGTGCTAACCATTAACCCACTGCATTGCTCAGTTTTATACCTAGAATATATAGTAGTAGCATGATAAAAGCATAAACATATATAACTAAGAGTCAACATTCTAATAAAATTATATTTAGACATTAACAATTATTTATCATATAATAGAGACCCAAGAGCCTGGTTTGGATTGGGGAGACCACCACGCTGATTTTTTTTCCATTCAAATTCATGTTGTTACACCCACTTGTGGCAGGAAGCACAACTCCACTCGACAAAGCTACGTAGATTACGTAGATACATGGATTTGTATTTTGAGAATGTGTTTCAAAGCAAACAAGGATTAGAAGTAGTCAGCAACTAGTTCATTTTGTAGGCCATACACTATACAATCTCATTGTATAAGCTCTGTACAATCTCATTTAGATTTACCAAAACTATATAATGGGAGGACACACCAGCTATCCGATCACTCTGTATCCAATCAGGCAGGCCCTTGTGCCCCATACACACGTGCAGATTATCTGCAGACTTTTGTCTGCAGACTTACCTTTTCTATGTAGTGCAAGGGCCTAACAGATTGCATACAAATTGAAAGTGTTTAGGTTTGACCTCATATTATATGGTTTTGGTAAGTCTGCAGACAAAAGTCTGCAGATAATCTGCACGTGTGTATGGGGCATTGCACTACATAATTGATGGCAGATCTAAAGGAGATTGTACAACCAGACTGTATAGTGTATGCGGGATTCCCTTTTTAATCTTTTAACTTTTCCAGATTTTTATTCATTTTATCATCCCACACATGTTTTACATTTTTCTCACATCCTTCACTCATCACCCCATTTACTTTTGTAACTTACACATTTTTTTCACATTCCTCATCCGCACATCGCGTTTATTTCATTGTACACAGGTTACCCACTATTTTTCTTTCTTTTGTTTTAGTTTTTATTTTATTTTTTATTTCAATTTAATTTTTTTCACTTTTGTTTTCTTTTTACAATTTTTTTAAATTTTTTTAATTTTATTTATTTTTTCTCTATATATTTATTTTTTTATTATTTATTTATTTTCATTTTTATTATTCAGATTTATTTTTATTTCATTGTTATAATCTTTCATTCTTTTTTATTTTTCTCTTTTTTTCAGTTTTCATTTTATTTTTATCTTCTTTTCTCTTTATCATTTTTTTTTACTTTCTTATTTTCTTTTCGCACATCTCTCCCACAAACTATTTATATACAGTCTCATCCCTTTCGTCCACATACACCTCTCCTTTTTTTCTTATTCCTTATTCACCCACATATAGTACTCATAAAGTTTCCTCTCCCCGCACTTTACTTCTCTGCACCGATCTTACACATGCTCTGTTGAGTACCTTGTGTATATGACTCAGCTTGAACCTTAGATGCGCTTGCACACTATCTTTTTAAAGATTTTTAATTTTTCTAGTGCAGCAGGATATTCAGCTGTCGTTATGGCCCATGAGTCACTTAGTTATAGGCAGTGGGAAGCTTTTTTCTTTCTTTTTTAATATCTTTTTGGCTTCACTATGATACTGCTGAATTACCTGTTTTATTCCACCGCGCGAGTCGGTCCTAACACCGGAATTGTGGCGTCATCACACTTCCGGGACCCGCTACGGCCGGACCGGAAGTACCCATCTTATTAGCTATTTTAACAGGGAGAATGATGGCGCGGTTTCAGCTTCATTCCCAGTAGATGACTCCTAAGTGGAAACGCGTCGGAGGGGGCCAGCTGCGCTGCTATATGCTACGGACCGTTTTGCAGGCGGCTGTGCATTTTTAATGAGCTTTTTTCCACCTGTTTGTTTCTTTGTTGATGTAAGTGTTTGCTAATCCTTTTTAATAAATTTGATTATTGAGGGTAATGCACCATCAGCTCCCTTTCTTTCCTATGGGTACTATCTCTCTGGCCATTGTGCCCTGAGCCACCGGAACCCTACAGCTGTGAAGTGGACAAGTTCTAGGATATCCCAGCGAGAGCACACCACTCTTTTCTATCCATATACTGGATTTCCTACTTCAGCAGTCCAAGCTTATATCTCCCTGATCACTGGTAAGAATCCAATTTTACCACCGGGTGTCACCATTTCACCATACTGTCACTTCATGGTTTGAATGTCATTATTGGAGTGTTTTGCGGTAAGAGGCCACCCAGGCACAGAGAACATCTGAATTTTTTGAAGCACTACTGTTTGCATATATTGTCACGTCACCTTGGCACGGACTCACTTATTAATTTTATTTTTGAAGTTTAAGCAGATCTACATTATTTGAGAGACTTTTATGTTTGCCGTTTCTTACTACGTTCATTTTATTGATTATGTTATTTGATAGGTCTCTCATTTCCTGCACTCTCCAACTGAGCAGATCTAAGATGAATTTAGGACAAAACAAAAATGTCTGTATTTAGTGAGACCAGTGATCACTAATTAATTGTATTAGAAGAGTGTGCACCTAGCTGGGGGTGGTTGGGATCTGCTGGAAGGAGGAAACTCAGCCACAAGTGTGTTGTAACGAGGTCAGCTGATTAATTCCTTCCTGTGTCTTATGGTGGCCAAACACTATATGAAAAATCAGCCGAAATTCAGTAATTTGGACAGTTTGTTCATTTTCGGCCAGATAATAAGCACAAATTGGTAATCTGTTGTGATGTTTCTGAGCCAAAGAAACGAAGGACAAGTTTGGAAATTTTTGCAGAATGAATGATAAATTGAAAGGTTAATGTGTTTCTCATCCAAACTGTTACAGGGTTACATAGTTAGTGAGGTTGAAAAAAGACATCAGTCCATCCAGTTCAACCTATGATGTGTGTGTGTTTGCTTTTAACCGTACATTGTGTACCCCTGTATGTTTTGGTCTCCAAGGTGCCCATCTAATAGTTTTTTGAAACTATCAATGCTCCCAGCTGATACGACTGCTTGTGGAAGAGAATTCCACATCCTTACCGCTCTTACAGTGAAGAACCCCTTACGCATTTTAAGGTTAAACCGCCTTTCCTCTAGTTTTAGTGAATGGCCACGTGTCTTATTGTATCTCCTCTCTCTGAATAGTTTGTTCCTTGTGCTAGGGTCGCCAGTACAGTATTTGTACATTGATATCATATCCCCCTCAATCGTCTCTTCTCCAGAGAGAATAAGTTCAGTGCTTGTAGTCTTTCCTCATAGCTGATGTCCTCCATTCCACTCCATACCTTTATCTAGGTGGCAGCTCACTTCATCGTAGAAGGTTAATAGATTGGTTTGGCAAGAACGATTTTTCATGAATCCATGCTGATTACCACTAATAATACAGTTTTCATTACTAAAGTCTTGTATGTGGTCCCTTAACATCCCCTCCAAAATCTTGCAGACTACAGATGTTAGGCTGACCGGCCTATAGTTACCCGGGATACATCTCAGCCCCTTTTTAAATATTGGTACCACGTTGGCTTTTTTCCAATCAGCTGGCACCATACCCGTCTGTAAACTATCCTTAAAGATCAAGAATAATGGACTGGCAATCACCTGGCTGAGCTCTTTCAGAACCCTCGGGTGCAAGCCATCCAGTCCCGGTGATTTATTTATGTTAAGTTTCTCTAGTTTAGTTTTAAGTCTATCTTCTGTTAGCCATGGCGGTATTTCCTGAGGTGTGTTGTTTAGTTCGGCCTTACAAGCTAGGTTTGTGTAGCCCCCCGATTCTTTTGTGAAGACTGAAGAGAAGAAATTATTTAACACTTCCGCCTTTTCTCTGTCCTCAGTGGCCATATTTCCTTTGTCATCTTTTATGGGGCCAATGTGTTCTGGCCTCGCTTTCTTACTGTTTATATACTTAAAAAACTTCTTGGGGTTCTTTTTACTCTCCTCCGCTATATGTCTCTCGTGTTCTATTTTAGCCGCCCTGATTTCATCTTTACATTTCTTATTACACTCTTTGTAATGCTTAAATGCTGCCAATGACCCCTCAGTCTTGTATTTTTTGAAGGCCTTTTCTTTAGCACTAATATACCTTTTTATGTTGGAGTTTAGCCACCCAGGGTTTAGCTTTGCTCTTTTAAATTTATTTCCCTTTGGAATGCACTGGCCAATCCCCTTGTTAAGTATGCTCTTGAAGCACTCACATTTTTCCCCCGTGTTCTTTGTTCCCAGGGTTCTATCCCAATTGATATCTAGCAGTGAGCGCAGTTTTGGGAAACTGGCTCTTTTGAAATTCAGCGTCTTAATATTTCCCTTGTGCTTCCTATTACTGTAATTAATACTGAAACTTATTGTCCTATGGTCACTGTTTCCTAAGTTCTCCTGTATGTCTATATCCGTGAGCAGGTCTGCATTGTTAGTAATCAGTAGGTCAAGTACCGCATTGTTTCTTGTCGGTGCATTCACCATGTGACCCATGAAATTGTCCTGCAGAACATTTAGGAACTGCTGAGCCTTGGCTGAGTGTGCGGTTCCTTCTGCCCAGTCTATATCAGGATAATTAAAGTCCCCCATTATAATGACATTTCCCATCCTTGCTGCCAATCCTATCTGTTAAATGAGGTCCACCTCCCCCTCCTCCCTCTGGTGGGGGGGCCTATAGCATACGCCCAATATTACCTTCCCCACCGTGCCTTCCCTTTGAAGCTCTACCCATAGGGATTCTGCCTCGTCCTTAGCTCCATTATTAATATCATCCCTCATATTTACCTGTATACTGTTCTTAATATACAGACATACCCCTCCCCTTTTTTACCTTCTCTATCTCTGCGATAAAGGGAATACCCCTGAATGGTCGCCATCCAGTCATGAGAGCTGTCAAACCAAGTCTCAGTTATCCCCACAAAATCTAAGTCCTCCTCAAACATCAGCAGCTCCAGCTCTCCCATCTTGTTGGCCAGGCTTCTGGCATTGGTATACAAACCTCGTAATTTTGACCGGTTACAAATATCTTCATTTGATGTTTTTAGGCTGCTCTTGTGATTTTTCCCCATACCCACCCTGGGTATAGGAGCTCCAAACACCCTACCGCTAATGCCCCCATTTCTGCCCTCTGAATCTTGCTTTCCACTGGCTAATTCTACATCTGTACCCTCCCCCCCATTCCCTAGTTTAAAAGCCCCTCTAACTTTGTGGCCATCCTCGCACCCAGTACGGCTGCACCCACCCCATTTAGGTGCAATCCGTCCCTACCATAGAGCCGGTGGCCGACTGAGAAGTCGGCCCAGTTCTCCAGGAACCCGAAACCCTCCTTACTACACCAGCTCCTCAGCCACTCGTTAACTTCCCTAATCTCCCGCTGCCTCTCTGGTGTGGCTCGAGGTACAGGTAGTATTTCGGAAAATACTACCTTGGAGGTCCTTCTCCTCAACTTAGCGCCTAAGTCCCTGAAATCGTTTAGGACTCTCCATCTTCCTCTGCCTATGTCATTGGTACCCACGTGTACCATGACAGCTGGGTCTTCCCCAGCCCCACCCAATAATCTGTCCACCCGATCCACAATGTGCCGAACCCGAGCGCCCGGCAAACAACAGACTGTTCGGCACACACGGTCTTTGTCACAGATTACACTGTCTGTCCTTCTAATAATTGAGTCCCCTACCGCCAGCACCTGTCTTTCCTTTCCCTTTCTCCCGGCCTCACTGGAGGAGTTCTTCCCCTGGCAGCTAGGGGCGTCGCTCTGCTCCAGCAATGCTGGTCCCTGACTGGTTTCCCCAACATCACGCAACGGGGCGAATTTATTGGGGTGCTCCAGCCCAGGATCAGCCTCCTTGCCTTGTCCCCTTCTACCCCTCCTAACTGTCACCCCTCTACTCTGCTCTGATGCCTGCACCTCCAATACTCCGCCCACCTCTGTGCAGACCCCTGCCTGCACCTGACTGGTACGATCCTGGCTCTCCTCCGGTATGGACATTCGTCTCAGTGATGCCAGCTGCTTCCCTAGATTCAGGACCTGTGCTTCCAGGGAAGCAACGTGCTTACATTTTGCGCATTTGTATTCGCCCTCGATCATATGTCTGAGGAACGCATACATATCACAAGATGTACACCGAGTCGCATCTCCACACCCGCCGGGCATTGTACCTACTAATCTAATCTAATGGGGATTCAGTAATTTAAGTCTATCCTATGTGGCTATTTCCTAACTATGTGGATTCCTAACTCTACCTTCTCACCCTCTGGTACTCCGCTTCACTCACTTGACACTCAGTTGCACAACACTCACAATCTCACAGCCCGGTCAGTCGCACAACACTCCCAGTCTCACAGCCTGGTTCAGTTGCACCACACTCACAGTTTCACAGCCCAATTCAGTCACACCACACTCAGTCGCACAACACTGTCAGTCGCACAACACTCGCCGACACACAGCCCGGTCAGTCCCACTCAGGTAGTAATAGGTACTCTCAGACACTCAGGTAGTAATAGGTACTCCCAGACACTCAGGTAGTAATAGGTACTCCCAGACACTCAGGTAGTAATAGGTACTCCCAGACTCTCAGGTAGTAATAGGTACTCCCAGACTCTCAGGTAGTAATAGGTACTCCCAGACACTCAGGTAGTAATAGGTACTCACAAACACTCAGGTAGTAATAGGTACTCACAGACACTCAGGTAGTAATTGGTACTCCCAGACACTCAGGTAGTAATAGGTACTCACAGACACTCAGGTAGTAATAGGTACTCACAGATACTCAGGTAGCAATAGGTACTCACAGACACCCAGGTAGCAATAGGTACTCACAGACACTCATTTAGTAATAGGTACTCACAGATACTCAGGTAGTAATAGGTACTCACAGATACTCAGGTAGTAATAGGTACTCACAGATACTCAGGTAGTAATAGGTATTCAGAGATACTCAGGTAGTAATAGGTACTCACAGATACTCAGGTAGTAATAGGTACTCAGGTACTACACTACACCCTCAGTCAGTGTACAATCTCAGTCACCAGTTGCACTAGGTATATGTAAAAAAACAAACAAAAAAAAAATATTAATTTATGTGCATTGAATGATTTATCAGTCATTACATGATGGCACGATCATCTGTTCTCACAGTGTTCATTTTTCAAAAAGAAGTTCAAACTATTTTTAGTATAGTGCATTACTTTCTTCTATGTTGTCTAATACAGTTGTGCTCATGAGTTTACATACCCTGGCAGAATTCATGATTTCTTGGCCATTTTTCAGAGAATATGAATGATAACACAAAAACTTTTCGTTCACTCATGGTTAGTGTTTGGCTGAACCCATTTATTATCAGTCAACTGTGTTTACTCTTTTTAAATCATAATGACAACAGAAACTACTCAAATGATACTGATCAAAGGTTTACATACCCCAGTTCTTAATACCGTGTATTGCCCCCTTTAACATCAATTACAGCTTGAAGTCTCTTTTGTGGTATTTGTGGATGAGACTCTTTATCTTCTCAAATGGTAAAGCTGCCCATTCTTCCTGGCAAAAAGCCTTCAGTTCCTGTCAATTCTTGGGCTGTCTTGCATGAACTGCACATTTGAGATCTCCCCAGAGTGACTCAATGATATTGAGGTAGCCACACCAGAACCTTCACTTTATTCTGCTGTAGCCAATGACAGGTCGACTTGGCCTTGTGTTTAGGATCACTGTCATGTTGAAATGTCCAAGTACATCCCATGCGCAACTTCCGGGCTGATGAATGCAAATTTTCCTCCAGTATTTTTTGATAACATACTGCATTCATCTTGCCATCAATTCTGACCAAATTTCCTGTGCCTTTGTAGCTCACACATCCCCAAAACATCAGCGATCCACCTCCGTGTTTCACAGTAGGAATGGTGTACCTTTCATCATAGGCCTTGTTGACTCCTCTCTAATTGTAGCGTTAATGGTTGTGGCCAAAAAGCTAAATTTTGGTCTCATCACTCCAAATGACTTTGTGCCAGAAGGTTTGAGGCTTATCTCTGTTCTGTTTGGCGTATTGTAAGTGGGATACTTTGTGGCGTTGGCGTAGTAATGGCTTTCTTCTGGTGACTTCAAATATATTAACAGTAAAAAGGTCAAGTCTGAGCATGTAGGCCCTTTACAAAATAATCAGGAGTGGGTGACTGGGGACAAAGAGAAGGCAAATGTATTAAATGCTTTCTTCAGCTCTGTATATACAAAGGAGCATGGGAGAGCTCATGGCCATAATGTGGAGGGTATTGACACAGCTCCACAATGGCTCAAAAGTGATATGGTCATAAAAGAATTGAGCTCTGTAATTTCTAAGGCTTTGTTTCTAATTTTTAGGGACTCATTAAGGACTGGAATAATACCACTGGATTGGTGTAGGGCCAATGTGGTGCCTATATTTACAAAGGGATCAAAGTCTTTGCCAAGTAACTACAGACCTGTTAGTTTAACTTCTATAGTTGGGAAGATATTGGAGAGTTTAATAAAAGACCACATAGATGAGTTCTTGCTGGAAAAAAATATTTTAAGCAACAGACAGCATGGATTCATGAAAGACAGAAGTTATCAAACAAACCTGATTTCTTTTTATGAGGAGGTAAGTAAAACCTTGGACAGAGGGGTGGCTTTGGACGTAGTATATTTGGATTTTGCAAAAGCGTTCAACACAGTTCCACACACACGGCTAATGTGCAAGGTAAAGTCTACTGGCTTGGAAAGATAGGTTTGAAATTGGATAGAAAACTGGCTAAAAGATAGTATTCAGAGAGTAGTGGTTAACGATTCTTACTTTGAATGGTCTAAAATTATCAGTGGTTTACCCCTAGGTTCAGTATTGGGACCCTTACTTTTTAATACCTTTATAAATGATATAGGGTCTGGGATTAAAAGTAGCATTTCAGTCTTTGCAGATGACACCAAGCTTTGCAGTGGAATAACTTCTTTACAGGATGTCTCCAACTTACAAGCTGACCTCAATGCACTGTTTTATTGGGCAACTATGTGTCAAATGAGGTTTAATGTTGATAAATGTAAAGTTATGCACTTGGGGGCTAAGAATATGTATGCATCATACATACTAGGTGGAGTAGAACTGGGGGAATCCATAGCGGAGAAGGATCTGGGTGTTCTGGTAGATCGTAAGCTTAATAATAGCATGCAATGCCAAGCTGCTGTTTCCAAAGCAAGCAAAGTCCTTTCTTGTATTAACAGAGGCATGGACTCCAGAGAGAGAGATATAATTTTGCCCCTGTACAGATCATTAATAAGACCTCATCTGGAATATGCAGTTCAGTTTTGGGCACCAGTTCTTAAAAAGGATATCGGGGAACTAGAGAAAGTGCAGAGAAGGGCAACCAAACTGATAAGAGGCATGGAGGAGCTCAGCTATGAGAAAAGATTAGAGGAACGGAATTTATTCTCTCTTGAGAAGAGGAGATTAAGGGGGGATATGATCAACATGTATAAATACATAAGGGGTCCATATAGTGAACTTGGTGTTGAGTTGTTCCCTTTAAGGTCAAAACAGAGGACAAAGGGGCACTCTTTACGTCCAGAGGAAAACAGATTTCGTCTCCAAATGCGGAAAGGTTTCTTCACCGTAAGAGCCGTGAAAATGTGGAATAGACTCCCTCCAGAGGTGGTTCTGGCTAGCTCATTAGATTGCATTAAAAAAGGCCTGGATTCTTTCCTAGGTTTACATAATATAAATGAGTACTAACATTTTTTTTAGGTAAAGTTGATCCAGGGAATGTCCGATTGCCTCTCGGGAGATCAGGAGGGATTTTATTTCCCCTGCTGTAGCAAATTGGATCATGCTTTGCTGGGGTTTATTTTTGCCTTCCTCTGGATCAACAGTGGGTATAGGATTGTGTATATGGGGTTGTATGGTTGGGTTTCCAATACTGTTTTTTTTTTTTTTTTTTGGTTGAACCGAATGGACTTGTGTCTTTTTTCAACCTGACTAACTATGTATATGTAACTATGTATGACTCGACCATGCACCTCATTTTCCACTTCTTGATTAGAGTTTGAACACTGCAGATTGGCATTCTCAATTCCTTGGATATCTTTTTATATCCCTTTCCTGTTTTATACAGTTCAACTACCTTTTCCTGCAGATCCTTTGACAATTCTTTTGCTTTCCCCATGACTCAAAATCCAGAAACGTCAGTGCAGCACTGGATTAAAGATGCAAGGGTCTTTTAGGAGTCCAGAAACTCATTGACATTTTATACACACACACACACACACACACACTAATTACAAGCAAACAGATAACAGTTTTAATAGCCATTCAAACCCCTTTGTGTCAACTTGTGTGCATGTTATCAGGACAAAATCACCAGGGCATGCAAACTTTTGATTAGGGTCATTTGGGTAGTTTCTGTTGTCATTATGATTCAAAAAGAGTAAAACACAGTTGATTGATAATAAATGGCTTTCGCCAAACACTAACCATGAGTGAAAGAAAAGTTTTTGTGCTATCATTCATATTCTCTGAAAAATGGCAAAGAAATCATAAATTCTGCCAGGGTATGTAAACTTATGAGCACAACTTTATCTACATACCAGCAAGAGATGAAGTTTTCTAAGGAAATATAGCAATAGTGCAGGTAAGGCCTTCTCTCAACTAAAGAAATAGTGTAATGTTTTGCAACAGAGGTACATTAATGGTATATTATGACATAAAGGAGCTAAAATTTAGCAAAAATAAAAAATTAACTTAGCCATTAAGTGAGGCATATGCAGAAACACTTAGCTGTCAGGGAAAACAGTTAAAATGTGACCAGAGATCTATGGCATTTTCTGTGAATGGTGAACTTTTGATTGGGTGACATGATGTGAACATTACCAGGATGAGGCAATCAAAAGACATGTTTGTACGGGGTGGTGAAAATTGCTAGCTAAATTACATGTGCATAGAGTTCATTATGACTACAGGATTTGATTTTAGCCAACAGTTTGTGTTGCATTTGCTAAAATGCATGCACACATTCCACACTGTATTTACAGGAACATGTACAAATGCAGGAAGCCTACTGTGCATAGAATCAGGAAGTGATGTGTGTTCTGAGGATCACCAAACAGAAAATTCCAACACGACACCCCCCTAATCCCTGGGAACACCAAGACCTCTCCCACACTTACCTTGCAAATCAGCAACATCTCCTCATGATAAAAAAAGCGATCTTACCATGTTAGCTTGCTGACAGCTCTGAGCAGCACTAACACTTGCAAGTGCGTCCGAACATCCTTCCACACATGAGGATGCATTTCCAGGTCAGGAGTTGGCCCGGGCAACCAGTTGTGTGCCATTGGGAAAGGATATGCACGATTGCAATCAATTCACATTAGCTAACATCTTTTCACATGTGTTCAATATGCTTAATTCGCTAAATAATTATTTTTAAAAATTGGTGTTTATGGGGTGGACAACTGATAATTAGAGAAAATTAATACTTAATTTGACATGTTAAATAGTTTACCTAGGCCATAGCAAAAATCATTGGAACCTGAAAATCAGCATTAGAGCTGTTAAAAGCTTGCTCTTTTAGTTTTTTCTCTATTTAATGACTTGCTTATGTGCAGAATAAAATTATTTTGTAGCAAAGTAGATTTAATAGAGATTGGAAGGGGTGTTACCAAGATATTCTAAAATAACTGCACCCCTCCAAAGTCACACACATATAGATTTCTGGTTAGGGTTAGCTGGAATCTTCATTTTTATAAAAACAATTTAGGAAACTAGATCAACATTGGAAGTTGTCTAACACGTGAGATTTGTAAGGAACAATCAAAAGAGAAGGGTCAGCTGATGCTCATAAACAAGAAACGCATGGTCACACTGGACAAAGACACACAAAAATCCACTTTTGAGGGCCAAAATGCAAAACAATTACAGCAGACAAAACATTCATCAAACCACAGCCAGTGTGCGTCATTATGCATACTATCGCACCCCAACTGCAAATAATCTGGCCTCTTCTCAGGCAAAGCAAACCACACTAGTGCAGGCCTTTATATAACATAGGTTGGATTGATAGCACACATACACCCACTCAGTAAAGGGCACACCCACCAGGATAATTAATTCTGTCTCTTCATGTATGCTCCAAGTACTCACAGCTGTTGATCAGGAACACACACTCTTGGCAAATGAATGAATGCATCAGCTATATAAGCAAATGTATTGGTGTAGTGTAAAATGGAAAATATCAAATGTCTAAGTCTCTACCAATGATCGGTGATACCAAAAACAAAACAATTCAAATTGTAAGTTTTTTGGTATGTGGAAGGTACAAAGCAGGAAATGTAAACTTTGTTAGGGCTGCTTCACATAAATTGTTGACAAGCATATTCATCATCATCATCCAACATTTAAATATGAGTGCAGGATCATACCATACTTATAAATCCATATCTGACCAAATAAAACTTGTATAGAATTGGTGTAAAACCCACACTTTGCTTTATTTACAATGTCATTTCTTTTGTTTCCATTATGTGAAACCCATCAGAAATAAAATACCTTGTGAAAAAGAAGCTATAACACCACTACAGAGGAAGGACCTCTAACCAGATAGTAGTATGCTTTGGATTTAAACCAAAGATACCAGTGCTGCAAGGCAGAAATGCTAACCAGTTAGCTACTGTTCTGCCAAATACATGGAGCCTCCATCTCTGTGGTGTTAACCCGCCCTATGTCCCTGGGGTGCAAAAAGTTAATTGATGCAGATGTACCCTGGAGGTCCTGAGTGCCATTGACCAACCTGTTTCTGTGATATGCCATCTGGTTCCAAGGCTGGTTTTGGCTGATCACTTTTACCATGCTCATATAGGACCATCTCTAATTTTGGGGCTTTTTGCTTGGTAAGAGGCTGCAATTGGTGCTGGTGTGCAATTTTTAAAGCTGCTATTTGTCCTTCCCTATGGAACACATATGGTAACATGTGCAATAGTGGTGGAACCCCCCTACACTTAAATACTACATTTCTTTAGGCATGCACCTATAGGTGGTGGAATTATATCTGTTAGGAGTTATGTTTCTTGATTTGTTCTGTGATATTTGGTGTTTATTGGTGTGTGAGTGAAGAATAGTGGTGTTATCTTAAGAATTTTGGTAATGACATTTTGATTTGGATTAATGATGTTGGTACACAGATAACATTTTTTTTGTTGAAAATGATGATCATTTGGAAATACTAAAAAACACACAAAATTGTTACTCATTTTAAATTTGCCTCAGCAATGGTATTGTGTGTGGTTTGCAGGAGTCTTGGGTTAGATTTATGTGAAATGGAGAGCAACAAGTGCATTATGCAAATGTCAAACAGCTAAGTCTCTGAGCATGCTCAGTTTAACCAGAGACATGGATTAAATGGCAAAGTGGCTGAGCATGCTCAGTGTAACAAAAGGTATTTCACAAATGGCAATGTCCCCGGGAATGCACATGGCAGTATATACAAATATATATATTGCAGAGAATGCATATAGATTATCTATCTATCTTTTTATATATCGCAAATATGTTAACAATATATATCTACAGTATATAAACACTGCTCCAAAAAATTAAAGGAACACTTTGAAAACACATCAGATCTCAATGGGGAAAAATACCATGCTGGATATCTATACTGATATGGTCTGGGTAATGTGTTAGTAATCAGAGGATGCCACGTCGTTTAATGGCTGAATTCAAAGACACCCAGAAAATCAAAGTGAAAAAATTATGCAGCAGACTAGTCCATTTTGCTTAAATTTCAATGCAGCAACTCAAAATGGTACTCAAAAGTTTGTATAGCCCCCATGAGCTTGTATGCATGCCTGACAACGTTGGGGTATGCTCTTAATGAGACAACGGATGGTGTATTGGGATATTTCCTCCCAGATCTGGACCAGGGCATCAATGAGCTCTTGAACAGACTGAGGTGCAACCTGGCGGCAGGGCCGGCGCTACCACTAGGCAAGTTAGGCAGCCGCCTAGAGCGCACTGCCGCCTAGGGCGCCTGGCCGATGTTTTCAATTCCCCTTCTCAGTCTCTCCCTCACTCTGCCCTGTGATGTGCAGCGGCGAGCCGCTCTGGTCTCTGTACCATAAGCTATCAATCACTGTCTGACAGACTCCCTCACTGTGATCGGCAACTCGGCATGTGTGTCCTGTGAGCAGTCTGTCCTGTGAGACTGATGTCTGCAGTCTCTGTTACTAACTCTCTCACGGAGTCTCACCCCCCTCCTCCCTCCAGATGTAAATATTGATCGGTCCATCCTCTTCTCCTGCCTAAGCTGTGGAGTGGTATCATCATTTACTTCACATAGGGAGGGACTGGGCATGTCAGTCACAGATGGGGGCGGGGGTTGGGGTGCGGCTCACACCTGGGTGACACCGGCAGAGAGATGACACCATCCTAATGGCAGCCGAGGGTCCCGGAATCAGCCAGGACATGACTGCGCCACGCTAGCGCTGAGTGAGACTCCTCAGTCTCACTCTTACTGTTGCTGCGGCTACCACCTGTCACAAGCCTCCTGCCCGGAGATTGACAGTCAGAGCAAGAAACTCTCAAGGCAGCGGCTGCACACTGTATTCTCCCCTGCCCACCGCCCAGTTGCCATAGAGGGGGTCTGTAATGAGGTCGGGTCTGTACTGAGTGAGAGGGGGGTCTGTAATGAAAGGGAGGGGGCTCTGTACATAGGGGGTCTGTAATGAGAGGGGGGTCTGTATTGAGGGAGGGGGGGTTTGTAATGAGAGGGGGGTCTGTAATGAGAGGGGTCTGTAATGAGAGGGTGGTCTGTACTGAGGGGGTCTGTAATGAGAGGGGGGGGTCTGTAATGAGAGGGGGGTCTGTATTGAGGGAGGGGGGGTTGTAATGAGAGGGGGGGGTCTGTAATGAGAGGGGTCTGTAATGAGAGGGGGGTTTGTAATGAGAGGGTGGTCTGTACTGAGGGGGGTCTGTAATGAGAGGGGCGGGTCTGTAATGAGAGGGGTCTGTAATGAGAGGGGGGGTCTGTAATTAGAGGGTGGTCTGTACTGAGGGGGGTCTGTAATGAGAGGGGGGGTCTGTATTGAGGGAGGGGGGTTTGTAATGAGAGGGGGGTCTGTAATGAGAGGGGTCTGTAATGAGAGGGTGGTCTGTACTGAGGGGGTCTGTAATGAGAGGGGGGGGTCTATAATGAGAGGGGGGTCTGTATTGAGGGAGGGGGGGTTTGTAATGAGAGGGGGGGGTCTGTAATGAGAGGGGTCTGTAATGAGAGGGTGGTCTGTACTGAGGGGGGTCTGTAATGAGAGGGGCGGGTCTGTAATGAGAGGGGTCTGTAATGAGAGGGGGGGTCTGTAATGAGAGGGTGGTCTGTACTGAGGGGGGTCTGTAATGAGAGGGGGGGTCTGTAATGAGAGGGGGGTCTGTATTGAGAGGGGGGGGTCTGTAATGAGAGGGTGGTCTGTACTGAGGGGGTCTGTAATGAGGGGGGGTCTGTAATAAGAGGGTGGTCTGTACTGAGGGTGTCTGTAATAAGAGGGGGGTTTGTAATGAGAGGGGGGGGGGGTCTGTAATGAGAGGGGTCTGTAATGAGAGGGGGGGGTCTGTAATGAGAGGGTGGTCTGTACTGAGGGGGGTCTGTAATGAGAGGGGGGGGGTCTGTAATGAGAGGGTGGTCTGTACTGAGGGGGTCTGTAATGAGGGGGGGGTCTGTAATAAGAGGGTGGTCTGTACTGAGGGTGTCTGTAATAAGAGGGTGGTCTGTAATGAGAGGGGGGGTCTGTACTGAGGGGGGTCTGTAATGAAAGGGTGGTCTGTAATGAGGGGGGGGTCTGTACTGAGGGGGGTCTGTACTGAGGGGGGGTCTGTAATGAGAGGGGGGGTCTGTACTGATGGAGAGGGGTCTGTACTGAGGGGGCTCTGTACTGATGGAGGGGTCTGTACTGAGAGGGGGGTCTGTAATGAGAGGGGGGTCTGTACTTATGGAGGGGTCTGTACTGAGGGGGCTCTGTACCGATGGAGAGGGGTCTGTACTGATGGAGGGGTCTGTACTGAGGAGGGTCTTTACTGAGGGGGGGGTTTGTACTGAGGGGGGTCTGTACTGACAGAGGGGGGTCAGTGGAGAGTGGGGACTACTGATGGAGGGGTCTGTACTGAGGGGGTCTTTACTGAGGGGGGGGTCTGTACTGAGGGGGGTCTGTACTGACAGAGGGGGGTCAGTGGAGAGTGGGGTCTGTACTGATGGAGGGATCTGTACTGAGGGGGGTCTGTACTGAGGGGAGGGGGGTCTGTACTGACAGAGGGGGGTCAATACTTAGTGGAGAGTGGGGTCTGCTCTGAGGGAGGGGAGCCTATACTGAGGGGCGACTATAGTTGGTAGAGAGAGATGACACCATGTTTTATCACACCGGGTGACACCAACCCTAACAATCTAGGGACGGAAGGTGCAGACAGCCAGGGGTCCGCTGAAAGGAGCAGAGCAGCCCCGGTTCAAGGAAAACAAGCCCCGCCCGTGCCCGCTGCTGGCCATCATGAACATCCTACTGCTGGCGTGGAAGGTAACATTTTATACACCATCATACACACCAAACCCGCAGAAAGAGTTTGGGACAGGGCTAATGGGTCTCTCTCTCACCCTCCCTCTCTCTCACCCCCACCCCCTCTTTCTCTCACCCCCTTCTCTCTCTCTCTCACTCCACCGCCTCCCTCTCTCACCCTCCCTCTCTCTCACCCCCACCCCCTATTTCTCTCACCCCCTTCTCTCTCCCACCCCACCGCCTCCCTCTCTCACCCCACCCCCTCTTTCTCTCTCCTTCTCTCTCTCTCTCTCACCCCCACCCCCTCTTTCTCTCACCCCCTTCTCTCTCACCCACACCCCCTCTCTCTCTCACCCACACCCCATTTCCCTCTCACCCCCTCTCTCTGATGTTATATCAATATATTTTTTGTAATGGCACACAGTAAGATACTACAAAAAAGGGCCATTAGAAAAACAAAACAAAAAACACTAACAGACTAACAGGTTGCCCTCCCCATTTATGCTTAATTTAGATCATTTAGTTTTACTGTTTTTTTCTTGGGAGGGGTGTAAGTAGCTGATCTTGCCTAGGCGCAACATAGTCTAGCACCGGCCCTGGGTGTAGTCAAGGGGGCAGAGCCAAGGGGGCGGCAAAATGAGGTTTCGCCTAGGGCGTCAAAAATCCTTGCACCGGCCCTGCCTGGCGGTGTCAGATGGACCAAAACATAATGTGCCAGAGGTGTTCTATTTGATTTAGGTCAGGCGAGGGTGGGGGCTTTTCAACGGTATCAATTCCTTCATCCTCTAGGAGCTGGCTGCATACTCTCGTCACATGAGGCCGGCATTGTCCCACACCAGGAGGAAGCTAGGACCCACTGCATCAACGTAGGGTCTGATAATAAGTCCAAGGATTTCATCCCGATACTTAATGGCAGTCAGGGTGCCATTGTCTAGCCTGTAGAGCTCTGTACGTCCCTCCATGGATATGCCTCTCCAAACCATCACTGCCCCACCACCAAACCGGTCATGCTGAACAATGTTATAGGCAGCATAATGTGCCACGTGCTCAGGGTGAACCTGCTCTAATCTGTGAAAAGCGTAGGACGCCTATGGCGGACCTGCCAAATCTGGTGTTCAATGGCAAATGCCAATCGAGCTCCATGATGCTGGGCAGTGAGCACAGGACCCACTAGAGGACATCAGGCCCTCAGGCCACCCCCATGAAGTCTGTTTCTGATTTTTTGGTCAGAGGCATTTACACAATTGACCTGCTGGAGGTCATTTTGTAGTGCTCTGGCAGTGCTCATCCCGTTTCTCCTTGCACAAAAAAACAGCCAGAAAGATTAGTAGGGAAAAAAAATATCAGTGGCCTCCACCTGTAGAACCATTCCTGTTTTGGAGGTTGTCTCATTGTTGCTCATCTAGTGCACCTGTTGTTAATCTCGTTAACATGAAAGCAACTGAAACTGATTAACAACCCCCTCTGCTACTTAACTGACCAGATCAATATCCCAGGAGTTTACTTGACTTGATGCTATACTCTGATTAAAAAATGTACCTTTAATTTTTCTGAGCAGTGTAAATCTCTCTCTATATATACACACACACACACAGTATATATATATATATATATATATATATATATATATATATATATATAGATAGATAGATAGATAGATAGATAGATAGATAGATAGATAGATAGATAGATAGACAGTATATCTATATATATACACACACACACATACATATACAGTCTCTCTCTCTCTCTCTCTCTCTCTCTCTCTCTCTATATATATATATATATATATATATATATATATATGTATATATATGTAATCTATATATGTGTATATACAGTATCTCACAAAAGTGATTACACCCCTCACATTTTGTAATTATTTTATTATATCTTTTCATGTGACAACACTGAAGAAATTACACTTTGCTACAATGTAAAGTAGTGAGTGTACGGCTTGTATAACAGTGTAAATTTGCTGTCCCCTCAAAATAACTTAACACACAGCAATTATTGTCTAAACCTCTGGCAACAAAAGTGAGTGCACCCTTAAATGAACATGTCCAAATTGAGCCAAATTAGCCATTTTCCCTCCCCAGTGTCATGTGACTTGCTGGTTTTAAAAGGAGGTGTGAATGGTGAGCAGATGTGGTAAATTTGTTGTTATCGCTCTCACTCTCTCATACTGGTTACTGGAAGATCAACATGGCACCTCATGGCAAAAAACTCTGAGGATCAGAAAGAAAATAATTGTTGCTCTACATAAAGAAGGACAAGGCTTTAAGAAGATTGCCAAGACCCTGAAACTGAGCTGCAGCACAGTAGCCAAGACCATACAGCAGTTTAACAGGACAGGTTCCACTCAGAACAGGCCTTGCCATGGTCGATTAAAGAAGTTGAGTGCACACTCTCAGCGTCATATCCAGAGGTTATCTTCGGGAAATAAAAGTATGAGTGCTGCCAGCATTGCTGCAGAGTTTGAAGGGGTGGGGGGTCAGCCTGTCAGTGCTCAGACCATATGCCACACACTGCATCAAATTGGTCTGCATGGCTGTCATCTCAGAAAGAAGCCTCTTATAAAGATGATGCACAAGAAAGCCCGCAAACAGTTTGCTGAAGACAAGCCGACTAAGGACATGGGTTACTGGAACCATGTCCAGTGGTCTGATGAGACCAAGATAAACGGATTTGGTTCAGATGGTGTCAAGCGTGTGTGGTGGCAACCAGGTGAGGAGTGAAAAGACAAGTGTGTCTTGCCTACAAGATCGCAAGGTCTCTAACATCCACAAGTTCCGTAATATCTTCATGAAGGAGTGGAAGATGACTCCAGTGGCAACCTGTGAAGCTCTGGTGAACTCCATGCCCAAGAGGGTTACGGCAGTGCCGGAAAATAGTGGTGGCCACACAAAATATTGACACTTTGGGCCCAATTTGGATATTTTAACTTGGGGTGTACTCACTTTTGTTGGCAGTGGTTTAGACATTAATGGCTGTGTAGTGAGTTATTTTGAGGGGATAGCACATTTACACTGTTATACAAGCTGTACACTCACTACTTTACATTGTAGCAAAGGGCCTAATTCACTATAAGTTGGGAGAAGAGCTGCTCACTTCTCCAAAAATAACTCCAGCCGAAACTCATTAGCATCTTAATTAGGTGAAGTTGCTGGAATTAAACCTTCAACTAGGTGCTTTAGTGAATTCGGAGCTGGAGTTAACCAAGAGTGAATTCGGGTTTGGAGTTAACCAAATTCCGTTTGTGTTTTTCATAAAAGGAAATTTGTCTATTCTGAATCACTATTACACAGCAATGTCATCTATTATGGTTTATTTTAATTTTAAAGTATAGTTATGTATCTTACGTGTTACCTTTAGATTTACTAATAGCAGAATACACAGCTGTCTAATTAGCAATCTTCATTCTTTATTCATCTGAAACTTTCAGGCATGTATGATTGTATTCAGCACTTTGGTGTAGTGGTCTATGCTCATAGACAAAGTTTGCTAGGTCATGAGTTCAAGACCCAACCATGATAACACTGTGTGCTCACAGTTGTGTGTCATTTTTTTTTGCCACATAGTAATAAATTGGCTACATCACCTAAAATTGCATGTCAATGGCCATGTATATTCAAGAAACAGACATGCATATGTGCAGGGTGCAATTATGCATTTGCCAAGTTTCAGTATTTATTCACAGTTGTCTAAAATTTAAGGAGGTGATGGCACACTTGGGATTTAAACTCATGCTCTCAGTGTTTATAGATAGGAACACTAACCACTAAACCATTGAGCTGAGCATGATTACCCATGGAATATTTAGTCCTATGTTTCAATAGTTAACCACTTCCTTACAGGGCAGTTACACCCCCTTCCTGCCCAGGCATATTGTCTGCTTTTTATGCTGTTGCATTTTGAATGACAATTGCGCGGTCATGCAACCCTGTACCTAACACAAATGTATGACATTATTTTAACACAAATATTGCTTTCTTTTGGCGGTATTTGATCACTGCAAGATTTTTTTTTTATTAGCAAAAAGAAGACCTAAATGTTTGACCCCTAAAAAAATGTGTTTTTGTTTATGTAATAAACTTTGGTAAATCAATATGTTTTTTGTTGCACTGACGAGCATTGATGAGGCTGCGCTGGCAGGCACTGATGAGACACTAGTATGCAGCACTGATATACACTGATAGGCGGCACTGATATGCAGCATTGATGGGCATTGATAGGTGGCACTGATGGGCAATGATCGGCACTGGTGGGCAGCACTGATAGATGGTAATGATGGGCAGCACTGATGAGGAGGGCCCTAACAGGCTCCCTGAGCACTGATTGGCATCAATGGTGGCATGGGTGGGCATCCCTGGTGGCCATGGGTCAGCAATCCCTGGTGGCTCTAGTGGCATCCCCCAAGGGCCTGCACTGGTAATCAATGCTCTGATTACAAGCACAGACCCCCCCCCCCCCCACACACACACACACTTACTTTGCATATGAATGCCATTTCTTCACAGCTGAAAGTGGCCCTCACCATGATTAGCCAGTTGATTGTGACCACTTGCTGGAATGTGTGCAACCCAATTTGGTGTCATATCTGGTCCAGGGCGAACGCCAATGTGCCATTTGCAATTTATTTTAAAGAGATTTTGCTTTATTTTAAAAATGGTGCACACAGACAACTAAAATGTATTGGAAATGTTTTACCTAGGCCAGTGATGGTAATCCTTAACCCCCCATAATGCTCATGTACTGTGCAGTGTAGGTGAGCATCATGGGAAATGTTACAAAACACCTGTGTTTCCAAGGTTCATCATCACTGACCTAGGCCAACTAAAAAGGTGAGTGAGCGCTGTAGCAACCTTTTATTTAGTAATCATTTTTAGTGATTTTTCATTAAATGTTTTGGTTACATTCATCCACAGAGGCTGAATGGAAATTTTGTATTATTCCTTAATTTATATATATATATTTTAGCTAAATCTATACATACACACTTTAATTATTTCTTACAAGTTAGCCCCCCACACACACCTCCCCCCGCACCCCCCCCCCACATACACACACTCCCCCACACACACACACACTCCTCTCCCCCACACACACACACTCCTCCCCCCCCCACACACACACACACTCCTCCCCCACACACACACTGCTCCCCCCCTCATACACACACACACACACTCCTCCCCCCCACCCACACACACACACACTCCCCCCCACACACACACCCCCCATACACACCCCATCCCCCCGCCATACACACCCATACACACTTCGCTGGAGTAAAGGGAGAAACCCTACCCCTGCCGCTGTACACGGAGAAACCCTACCCATGTTCATACTGTACTGGCATTGCACACACACAAAAAATACAAGAAATGGATGACATTCAATAGACACAAAATATATCTGAATTACATCCAGACAAATATAAAAAAAAAGAAAAGAAAAAACCAGGAGCTGTGTACAAATGAATACGCTTTATTGAACATGTATAAAACATCAGTAATCACTCAAGCAGGCATGTGAAATGTGAAATGTCCCCCCCCCCCAAAAAAAAAACCCAAATCAAGTAATCTTTATTCAAATTACAGTGCAAAGATACAACATATGATGAATAGATAGAGCTTACAATATCCAACAGTCAAGCAAAATAAGTTGTAGACACCTTAGTATTAAGCATAAAACATACCCAACATACTTTTATGTTTATTGTTTGCATGAGCCTACCTTTCCATTTAAATACCATTAAATCACTAGAACATACAGCTACACAGAGGCATGAAAATTAAAAAAACACATGTATAGAATGCATAAAGACACACTTTGCAAAAACTATACCAAACAGTTAGAGCATGAAAAGTATCCATCCAACAAAATACACTTACTGCAATATGGGTCCTTAGGCATGCCAGCAAATCCCCCCACCCCCAAAAGCAAATTCGGACATAAAGACACGTGGCCCTGCCATAGGCCAAATGATCTGTTCTTAAACATCCCTTTATATAACATTGGTTAAACTACACCCACCCAGTATAGGAAACGCCCAGCAAAGTAATTAATCGGGTCTGTTGGTTCCTAAACCAAAATCACCAGTTCACTAATGAATGAGTGTTTGTCAAAATGAAAAAGCCACTTTGTGCTCATGATGAGATTATTGAAAGCATTTCTAATGTGTGTTGACTTGATGTATTATTTTTGTAACAAAAAAACTGTGCAAAATAGCAAATCTTTGGAGCATGAGCAGCTGAACCCAGAAATATATATATATATATACTGTATATATATATATATATATATATATATACTGTATATATATATATATATTTTTTTTTTTTTTTTTTTTTTTGGGGGGTTGTTGAATTCTGAGTTCTGGGGTTCCACTGCATATGCTCAATCAATTTGCAAATTCTCAGATTTTGCAGCTAAAACACCTTGCTATTTTTAGTTTAACGTGGCTCTATGTAGGAAGCAACACTAATATGGCTCCCCACTCAACCAACCAACAAATATATTAATTTCACACATATACAATGTTTTATTTTTGGGGAGGAGCTATATTAATGTTCCTTGTCATATAGAACAACAGAGACAGTTGTAGGTAGTTCAGGGATTTGAACACCCAAATACACAGTTGCACAGCAGTTTAGCTAACCATTTAGCCACCTGGTGCTCATGACATTTTTTAAAAGCATGTGTGATTTGTGATTTCTTTAAAAAAAAAAAATAATAATAAAAAAAAAAATATATATATATATATATATATATATATATATATATATATATATGTGTGTGTGTGTGTGTGTGTGTGTGTGTGTGTGTATACAGTGCCTTGCGAAAGTATTAGGCCTCCTTGAACTTTTCGACCTTTTGCCACATTTCAGGCTTCAAACATAAAGATATAAAACTGTAATTTTTTGTGAAGAATCAACAAGTGGGACACAATTGTTAACAAATAAAAAACTGAAAAATTGGGCGTGCAAAATTATTCAGCCCCTTTACTTTCAGTGCAGCAAACTCTCTCCAGAAGTTCAGTGAGGATCTCTGAATGATCCACTGTTGACCTAAATGACTAATGATGATAAATAGAATCCACCTGTGTACACACAAGTCTCCGTATAAATGCACCTGTACTGTGATAGTCTCAGAGGTCCGTTTAAAGCGCAGAGAGCATCATGAAGAAGAAGGAACACACCAGGCAGGTCCGAGATACTGTTGTGGAGAAGTTTAAAGCCGGATTTGGATACAAAAAGATTTCCCAAGCTTTAAACATCCCAAGGAGCACTGTGCAAGTGATAATATTGAAATGGAAGGAGTATCAGACCACTGCAAATCTACGAAAACCTGGCCGTCCCTCTAAACTTTCAGCTCATACAAGGAGAAGACTGATCAGAGATTCAGTCAAGAGGCCCATGATCACTCTGGATGAACTGCAGAGATCTACAGCTGAGGTGGGAGACTCTGTCCATAGGACAACAATCAGTTGTATACTGCACAAATCTGGCCTTTATGGAAGAGTGGCAAGAAGAAAAACATTTCTTAAAGATATCCATAAAAAGTGTTGTTTAAAGTTTGCCACAAGCCACCTGGGAGACACACCAAACATGTGGAAGAAGGTGCTCTGGTCAGATGAAACCAAAATCAAACTTTTTGGCAACAATGCAAAACGTTGTTTGGCGTAAAAGCAACACAGCTCATCACCCTGAACACACCATCCCCACTGTCAAACATGGTGGTGGCAGCATCATGGTTTGGGCCTGCTTTTCTTCAGCAGGGACAGGGAAGATGGTTAAAATTGATGGGAAGATGGATGGAGCCAAATACAGGACCATTCTGGAAGAAAACCTGATGGAGTCTGCAAAAGACCTGAGACTGGGATGGTGATTTGTCTTCCAACAAGACAATGATCCAAAACATAAAGCAAAATCTAAAATGGAATGGTTCACAAATAAACATATCCAGGTGTTAGAATGGCCAAGTCAAAGTCCAGACCTGAATCCAATCGAGAATCTGTGGAAAGAACTGAAAACTGCTGTTCACAAACACTCTCACTGAGCTCGAGCTGTTTTGCAAGGAGGAATGGGCAAAAATTTCAGTCTCTCGATGTGCAAAACTGATAGAGACATACCCCAAGCGACTTACAGCTGTAATCGCAGCAAAAGGTGGCGCTTCAAAGTATTAAATTAAGGGGCCTGAATCATTTTGCATGCCCAATTTTTCAGTTTTTTATTTGTTAAAAAAGTTTGAAATATCCAATAAATTTCGTTCCACTTCATGATTGTGTCCCACTTGTTGTTGATTCTTTACAAACAATTACAGTTTTATATCTTTATGTTGGAAGCCTGAAATGTGGCAAAAGGTCGAAAAGTTCAAGGAGGCCGAATACTTTCGCAAGGCACTGTATATATATATTTATATACTGTATATATATATATATTGCACTATAGTTACTTTATATTTTGTCACACCACTGCCATCTAGTGGTCAGTTTATTTAATCAAGCACACTAGTTGTATTTTGGTTACATAATTGCAACATTTTGCAAAACATAATTTAAACAAACATAATCACTTCACTACATTTATTTCATAAAATAGTTTATTAGCCTATCAATTTATATTTAAAATAGTCATTTTTCACAGAAATAAATGTTTTTTATACCTATATATAATTTCCAGTGTGCAGGATTATTTTTATAAATTTGTTAATTTTATACAGTTTCATTTAACTAGGTTAATTAGTTGGGAATTGTGGTCTTTTTTTATTTTTTATTTTTTTTGTTATCTTTATACCAAACATAGATGCACTGGCACCTTAAAAATTAATATAGTTTGATTCGATTAGTCCATCAAAAAATTATAAAACATAAAAATTATTTGAGCTTGAATTGGGTCTAAATAGAATTTGAACTAGTTTTTTTACATTTT
This sequence comes from Pelophylax lessonae, assembly GCF_965119305.1. Classification (NCBI taxonomy): domain Eukaryota; kingdom Metazoa; phylum Chordata; class Amphibia; order Anura; family Ranidae; genus Pelophylax; species Pelophylax lessonae. The sequence continues at coordinate 113,369,358 of NC_138777.1, forward strand.
TTAAGTCTCTATGTAGTTTATCTACAGATAACCAGCAGCATTTTTTATTGACCCCACCCATATATAAATTGATCTCATATGTGCATAGTCCTTAATTTTATCCAAAGTTAACATCCAAGGCGCTTGATCACATATTTTCTATATATATATATATATATACGTAGAGAGAATATTATCTGTTTGAAAAACATTACTCATTACTAGCATTGTTTATAAATAAAAAGAATAAGAAGCAACATAAATACCCAGCAAGGACCGTTTATTTTAGGAATTAAAGAGTTCATCTCAAAATTTAAAAGTATGTTTTTGTGGAAGTAACAGTTATACAATGAAAATCAATTGTTGACACTTGCATTTATATATAAATAGTACATAGTTTGCTAGCTCTCACAAATTCACGCTTGTTCGGCATTCAGACATTTCGGAATTCACTATAGCACAGGGCTAAAACAAAATGACAGTATGTTTGTGACTAGTTTTCTAGTCTGGGCATGCCCAGTTGTGTCAGTACAGAGTTCTAAAAACAGGGTGAATTTATCTCTTCTCAGGTTTTCAAGCATATTTCTGCTTTCACAACAATATTTCAAGAAATTTAAAAGCAGATCATCTCCAAACAATATACCACATGTTTAGGAACCATTTAATCTATGAGATAAGGCTCTAAACATTATTTCCATGTGCAATTCACCCGCTTTTAGCACGACTACTTTTAGACGCTTACTGATTTATGTGACCTATAGTGAATATGATTTTGTGAGTAAATATTCACCGTGTGCTATAGTGAATAGGTGTGATCGAATGGTTCGGGTCGACCATCGGTTCGACCTGAACATTGGGTGTTCGAAATTTGGCCGAATTACGAACTTTTTGAGGTAAAAGTTCGGAATTCGGTCACCAGAACCGCCCAAGATGCAATGGGACAGGAACTGGGCTTTAAAACATCAGTAATAAAAACAACAGTAAAAGCCAATTGAGGGGGGCAGGAGTCTGCTAGGAATATGATTGGAGTGACTACGGGGTCCAGAGGCCAATCAGAAGTGAATACGCCCCCCAGTATGTAACATAGCCCTGCCAAACCTCTAGCACTGTAATAAAGAGGCTGTGGAAGAGAGTGGAAGCATTTGTGTTTCTCCTGCTGCTTGTAAAGCTCCAGTGTCATTTTGCAATTATCTTCTGCTGTATGGAGCTGTTCTTTTAGTGTGAGGAAAGGGATATGCAGTGTAGTTAGGGTACTATATACCACTATAGTTAGATTCAATAATCTAGTTTTTGTAGGGATGCTTTTAAGTGTCAGGGTGACCGTAGTGTAGTTTAGGGTGACCTGACTCTGCCATGTCAGGGTGAACGTAGTGTAGTTTAAGGTGACCTGACTCTGCCATGTCAGGGTGACCATAGTGTAGTTTAGGGTGACCTGACTCTGCCATGCCAGGTTGACCAAACTCTGCCATGTCAGGGTCACCGTAGTGTAGTTTAGGGTGACTTGACTCGGCCATGCCAGGGTGACCGAACTCTGCCATGTCAGGGTGACTGTAGTGTAGTTTAGGGTGATCTGACTCTGTCATGCCAGGGTGACCCCACTCTGCCATGTCAGGGTGACCCCACTATGCATATTCTGGGTTAGGGGTATACATATATATATATATATATATATATATATATATATATATATATATATATATATATATATATTTATATATATATATGTGTATATATGTATATATACACACACACACACATATATATATATATATATATATATATATATATATATATATATATATATATATATATACACATATATTCATATATATATATATATATATATATATATATATATATATATATATATATATATATATATATATACCCCTATACAGAAGTTCAGATGTCATGCCTGCCTCCAAACGCCTTCAAAAAATGCCCAAAAAATGCCTGAAACAAAAATGCCCAGGGGTGAAAGGAGGGTAACACCATCCCTGCGCTACTGAAATTCTAAGAAAAATAATCTGTTTTTTTTTCTGGTCCTGGACATGCTACAGAGCTGAAACTTCACAGGTACACGTTTCAGACCCCCCAGACACTAAATCCAAAGAAATCTCTTTTTTTTTTTTCAATCATTTTTTAAATAATTGTCTCTCTATCAAAAACGACAATTTTTAAGAATTTTTTTTGCCTGATTCATAGTCCCTGGGGCATGACCCAGAACCCTAGGCACTTTTTAGGGGCATTTATTGGGTTTTAGGGCTTCAAAATGGTGTCTTTTGATTCCCGAAGTTCGGGTCCCATTGATTTCAATGGGGTTCTCGAATCCGAACCGAATTTTCGGGAAATTCGGGTGTTCTGGTCGAACCAAACTTTTCAAAAGTTCGATCATCCCTAATAGTGAATACCGTTTCTGACTAGTTTTAGTCGTTTGTGACCATTTTTTCACCCATTTGCCGACTAGGTGCTATAGTGAATTAGGACCATAGTAACCTGGATGAGGGTGTACGGAAAGACTTTCTGATTTAATTATACCTTCTTCTTCAGGTGACAGACAGTTGTGTTGACAATAAGTTGTAAAGGATATGCCCACCTTTTGTAGAATTAAGTGTAGAGATTTGATTGTTCATTGTTTGGTCAGGTGATGTTAGGTAAGGTCTCTTAGGAAACCCACGTTTTGAGTTCTGCCCAAGGCGTTGTATATTCTGGAGATTTTGAAAATTGACCGATCCACCTAAGAAAGTAGAGAGGTAAATACATTTAATTCAGCTTCTTGACCGGCAGTTATATTTTGTGGCATCTAACAGCGGAGTCATGGAGTGACAACTTGGGGCAATAAATAAAGAGGAGCTGTTTTTATCGGATAAGGGAATTGACTACATACCAAATAATTTAATGGAAGTAGAAAGGCATGCCTTAGATAATTTGTCAGCACAACTTCATGTGGTCATTTAGCTGGCTGACAAAAGGATTGATGGTTATTATGGATTTAAAGCAGTATACAAACATACATTAAATACAGAGTTATACACACAATTATCAGATACATCTCTGTACTGCTCTTTAACAAGTAATCTCAAGTCACTAACCCAATACAACAGGAGATTAAACAGGTGATTACGCAAGTGTATAAACAGGAAACAATGAATGTCCTTGTAATCGCAAAATAAAAATTAAAAACCTTGTCACACAGGTAGTTAATATGTTACCCAAGATTCAGAAGGACCCAATGGGACTACCAAGGAGACCAATAATGTTCAGTGTGGATTTGGTTTGTTCTTCTCTTGCAAAGCCTTAGATTTGTGTTTTACACCTTTGTAAAAACAAAATAGTGTACTAGTATTTCAATTTTTTTTTTGTTTATGATCAAACATATAAATCTGCTGCCTTGATCTACACTGGTCACTTTTTATGTAGCCAGTTTGTACACATAAACTGAGCATTTACTAGGTCAATGGGCATCCAAAATGTTGTTACAGAGCTCTCAATAATTTTCTTCACCTGAATTCAATTTCCTAATGTCTTTATTGCAATTGGTACTGTATTTTTATGTTTAAGTATCAATACTTCCCACAGATAAGGGGTGCAGCGATGGGTTAACATAATGCCAAGACTTGTATGAATGCTTTATTGAACATGATAGAGGTAGTTTATATACAGTGCCTTGCGAAAGTATTCGGCCCCCTTGAACTTTGCGACCTTTTGCCACATTTCAGGCTTCAAACATAAAGATATAAAACTGAATTTTTTTGTGAAGAATCAACAACAAGTGGGACACAATCATGAAGTGGAACAAAATTTATTGGATATTTCAAACTTTTTAACAAATAAAAAACGGAAAAATTGGGCATGCAAAATTATTCAGCCCCCTTAAGTTAATTTGTAGCACCACATTTTGCTGCGATTACAGCTGTAAGTCGCTTGGGGTATGTCTCTATCAGTTTTGCACATCGAGAGACTGAAATTTTTGCCCATTCCTCCTTGCAAAACAGCTCGAGCTCAGTGAGGTTGGATGGAGAGCGTTTGTGAACAGCAGTTTTCAGTTCTTTCCACAGACTCTCGATTGGATTCAGGTCTGGACTTTGACTTGGCCATTCTAACACCTGGATATGTTTATTTGTGAACCATTCCATTGTAGATTTTGTCTTAGGTCTTTTGCAGACTCCATCAGGTTTTCTTCCAGAATGGTCCTGTATTTGGCTCCATCCATCTTCCCATCAATTTTAACCATCTTCCCTGTCCCTGCTGAAGAAAAGCAGGCCCAAACCATGATGCTGCCACCACCATGTTTGACAGTGGGGATGGTGTGTTCAGGGTGATGAACATAACGTTTTGCATTGTTGCAAAAAAGTTCGATTTTGGTTTCATCTGACCAGAGCACCTTCTTCCACATGTTTGGTGTGTCTCCCAGGTGCCTTGTGGCAAACTTTAAACAACACTTTTTATGGATATCTTTAAGAAATGGCTTTCTTCTTGCCACTCTTTCATAAAGGCCAGATTTGTGCAGTATATGACTGATTGTTGTCCTATGGACAGAGTCTCCCACCTCAGCTGTAGATCTCTGCAGTTCATTCAGAGTGATCATGGGCCTCTTGGCTGCATCTCTGATCAGTCTTCTCCTTGTATGAGCTGAAAGTTTAGAGGAACGGCCTGGTCTTCGTAGATTTGCAGTGGTCTGATACTCCTTCCATTTCAATATTATCGCTTGCACAGTGCTCCTTGGGATGTTTAAAGCTTGGGAAATCTTTTTGTATCCAAACCTGGCTTTAAACTTCTCCACAACAGTATCTCGGACCTGCCTGGTGTGTTCCTTGTTCTTCATGATGCTCTCTGCGCTTTAAATGGACCTCTGAGACTATCACAGTACAGGTGAATTTATATGGAGACTTGATTACACACAGGTGGATTCTATTTATCATCATTATTCATTTAGGTCAACATTGGATCATTCAGAGATCCTCACTGAACTTCTGGAGAGAGTTTGCTGCACTGAAAGTAAAGGGGCTGAATAATTTTGCACGCCCAATTTTTCCGTTTTTTGTTTGTTAACAAAGTTTTAAATATCCAAAACATTTCGTTCCACTTCATGATTGTGTCCCACTTGTTGTTGATTCTTCACAAAAGATTACAGTTTTATATCTTTATGTTTGAAGCCTGAAATGTGGCAAAAGGACGCAAAGTTCAAGGGGGCCGAATACTTTTGCAAGGCACTGTATTTGATTATCTTTTATTCAAAAATTATTGCTTGTGTGGGTATTGTTTTTTTGACAATAACTGTGTAAAATGTTGGGTGAAATGCAACCTTTGGAAAAATGTATTTGTAAATCCGAATTCAATACACACAGATCTGCATTTTAATTGTACAGATAACCAAAATCTATTTAGTTCTTGGATATCCACATTTATGCAGAGGGTAACGATATACAAAGTGATTTTATTTTCAAAGCCCACTGATTGTATCAACTGCTTTATTATCAAAGTTTTCATCCTTGAAAAGTGTTCGAATCCATACCCAGAAGTCAGCTTAAATTAGTAAAATGAATTTTCAGTGATTACTCAAAACACAAATTTTGGTTTTTGGAGACTGGAGAAATTGATTACCAAGGGTTACCCTAGAGAAATAATTAGTAAAACAACTCATCAAACTGAAGGGAAGGCCATGAGGCCAGACAGGGTGGTCAGAAAAGAGTAGAAAGATAGATCCTATTTGTATCTGGGTATCTCGGTTCCACAGCATTTCATAATAAAAAGACATGGCATTCCTATAAAGAAAACTATCCAGGCAAACCCACGTTTTATAGTATACCACTATAATCTTTCAGGGGAGGTAGAACTATCTCTAACATGGTTGGATATGAGAGCTGATTATTTTATAAAAACTAAAGAGAAACAAATATTTTTGGTACATAAGGCTGCATTCACATGTCAGCTTATAATCGCGGGCAGAACCGCCGCGGTTCCGCCCGCGATTCGGAGATTTATTGCAAATCGCAGGACGCCTAGCATTGCCCGTTGATTTGCAATAGCCCCCCAAACGCCGAGCGATGTTGCCGCGATTTACGCCCGCCGAATCGCGGCAACATCGCGCAAACAAAATCGCGGGACGCAATACGCTCCAAAGAAGCTCTTGTGCAACATCGCTCGGCGTTTGGGGGGCTATTGCAAATCAACGGGCAACGCTAGGCGTCCCGCGATTTGCAATAAATCTCCGAATCGCGGGCGGAACCGCGGTGGTTCTGCCCGCGATTATAAGCTGACATGTGAATGCAGCCAACAGCACTGGACATTTTCCATGCCTTAACCGCGTTCATTATCCCAATATAATAAAAAGCTAAATTCTTTTTCATTCACAAAAGGGGCATCTAAGTAATATTATTTAAAAAAAAAATTGTGTGTGTGTGAGAGTGGGACTCCCAAAATCACAGTGCCAGTGAAGAGTATCACCCCAATAACTTAGTAAATGGTAGGTGAATATGAGGTAGGATTTTAAATACCCCTCCACTGGACACAAATACTTCACAAAATGTGTTAAAAATACATATACATCTTTATTTGATTCAGTTAAAAAACAACATTTATAAAATCATATATCAAAAAGTACAAGAACATTCATACTACCTATCATCCCTCATTCAAGGGTTGGAAATTGTTTAGCAAGGTAGTCTTTTGTGATTAGATGACAGCAGTCGAGATGTTTTGCAGGAACATCAGCTTCCTCAGGACCTCCTATCTCATTTATAGATATAGTAGAAAGAAGTTCTAAAATATATAATTCACATACTGTCTACAGGTATAATTCACATCATTGTCATTCAATATGCAAATAATGAATAACTATCCCCCAAGAAGGAGGGAGAAAGAGGGAGAGGAAAAATAAATATATATATATATATATATATATATATATACGCGGTGCCTTGCAAAAGTATTCGGCCCCCTTGAACTTTGCGACGTTTTGCCACATTTCAGGCTTCAAACATAAAGATATAAAACTGTAATTTTTTGTGAAGAATCAAAAACAAGTGGGACACAATCATGAAGTGGAACGAAATTTATTGGATATTTCAAACTTTGTTAACAAATAAAAAACTGAAAAATTGGGCGTGCAAAATTATTCAGCCCCTTTACTTTCAGTGCAGCAAACTCTCTCCTGAAGTTCAGTGAGGATCTCTGAATGATCCAATGTTGACCTAAATAACTAATGATGATAAATAGAATCCACCTGTGTGTAATCAAGTCTCCATATAAATGCACCTGCACTGTGATAGTCTCAGAGGTCCATTTAAAGCGCAGAGAGCATCATAAAGAAGAAGGAACACACCAGGCAGGTCCGAGATACTGTTGTGGAGAAGGTTAAAGCCGGATTTGGATACAAAAAAATTTCCCAAGCTTTAAACATCCCAAGGAGCACTGTGCAATATGTAATATTGAAATGGAAGGAGTATCAGACCACTGCAAATCTACGAAGACCTGGCTGTCCCTCTAAACTTTCAGCTCATACAAGGAGAAGACTGATCAGAGATGCAGCCAAGAGGCCCATGATCACTCTGGATGAACTACAGAGATCTACAGCTGAGGTGGGAGACTCTGTCCATAGGACAACAATTAGTCGTATACTGCACAAATCTGGCCTTTATGGAAGAGTGGCAAGAAGAAAGCCATTTCTTAAAGATATCCATAAAAAGTGTGGTTTAAAGTTTGCCACAAGCCACCTGGGAGACGCACCAAACATGTGGAAGAAGGTGCTCTGGTCAGATGAAACCAAAATCAAACTTTTTGGCAACAATGCAAAACTTTATGTTTGGCGTAAAAGCAACACAGCTCATCACCCTGAACACACCATCCCCACTGTCAAACATGGTGGTGGCAGCATCATGGTTTGGGCCTGCTTTTCTTCAGCAGGGACAGGGAAGATGGTTAAAATTGATGGGAAGATGGATGGAGCCAAATACAGGACCATTCTGGAAGAAAACCTGATGGAGTTTGCAAAACACCTAAGACTGGGATGGAGATTTGTCTTCCAACAAGACAATGATCCAAAACATAAAGCAAAATCTACAATGGAATGGCTCACAAATAAATATATCCAGGTGTTAGAATGGCCAAGTCAAAGTCCAGACCTGAATCCAATCGAGAATCTGTGTAAAGAACTGAAAACTGCTGTTCACAAACGCTCTCCATCCAACCTCACTGAGCTCGAGCTGTTTTGCAAGGAGGAATGGGCAAAAATTTCAGTCTCTCTATGTGCAAAACTGATAGAGACATACCCCAAGCGACTTACAGCTGTAATCACAGCAAAAGGTGGCGCTGCAAAGTATTAACTTAAGGGACTGAATAATTTTGCACGCTCAATTTTTCAGTTTTTTATTTGTTAAAAAAGTTTGAAATATCCAATAAATTTCGTTCCACTTCATGATTGTGTCCCACTTGTTGTTGATTCTTCACAAAAAATTACAGTTTTATATCTTTATGTTTGAAGCCTGAAATGTGGCAAAAGGTTGCAAAGTTCAAGGGGGGCCGAATACTTTCGCAAGGCACTATATATATATATATATATATATATATATATATATATATATACCTTGCTGCAGCTGTGTAAAATCCCATTAATGTATAATCGGATCACCAGTATAGATAGAATGATTATATTGCGTGTGAAAGTCTCGCTGGCCAGTGGGAGGATTAACAAGTCCCCAGATGCAAAATTACAAAGATAAGAGATATTCATGCTCATACATGAGTTTCTATGTCAAAACAAAAAATGTTTACCAGTCAAAAAGTATATATATTGTGGGAAAAGTGTGCCTAATCCCATAGACTACAGAAATAGAGCTTACCTATGAGAATCTACAGAGACAAACCACTGATCGCCATGTCTGTGGGGCTACATCAAATCCTAAAGCTAAATTTTCCAAAACAGAAATTAAAAGGAGGGGTCCCAACACTATAATTAGGAAAAAGGTCTGTAAATATATATATATATATGTGTGTGTATATGTGTATATATATATATATATATATGTGTGTATATATATACACACACATATACATACAAACTCATACATACAAGCATGTGTCTGCATATAGTAAATCACAATATCCAACTCCACAGTGGCAGACAGCACACAAGGGGCAATAGCTCCTTGTATTGTCAGTCCACTGTGGAAAAAACAAGTAAGTAAAAAAGATAGCCATATGTAAAAACTAATACAGAGGAAAAGGGCAGACTGGGAAAGCATTTAAATTATATATATATATATATATATATATATATATATATATATATATATATATATATATATATATATATATACAGTATATATGTATTTATTTTTTTTTCTCTCGCCCTCTCCTTCCCTCCTCCCTGGGGGATAGTTATTATTTGCACATGAATTGACAATGATGTGCATTATACATGTAGACAATATTCGATTTAAATGTTTTTTTTATTTTTAGAACTTCTTTCTACTATATCTATAAATGAGATAGGAGGTCCTGTGGAAGCTGGTGTTCCCACAAAACATGTCTACCACTCTCACCTAATCTCAAAAGACTACCTTGCTACAATTTCCATACCTTGAATGGGGGATGATGGGTAGTATGAATATTCTTGTACTTTTTGATATATGATTTTTTTTTTTATATATATTTTTTTAACTGAATCAAATAAAAATGTATATGGATATTTAACAGATTTTGTGAAGTATTTGTGTCCAGTGGTGGGGTTTTTCAAATCTTACCTCATATTTGCTTAACATTATCGAAGTCAAATTAATGGCTATTTTACCTGTCAAATATCGTACGTGATCTATATCATCAAGTGCCACATTTCCTTTATGTGTGTGAAACTACCCAGAAAATAATCACTTGCTGCCTGCCCGCCCGCAGTGTACTGCTTGCAAGCGGTGGCTGTAGGCAAAGTGAAGTACCCATATGACGCTGCCTAATTCCAGGTTTAGGGCACGCACATTCGCGCCCCCTGCCCGGCTCCCATTGTGACTGAACACAGCAGGAGCGTGTCAGCAAATCAAGGCCAATGATTCATGGCCAGGAACAGCTGATTGGCTGTTTATAATCACAGCCCAGAGCTCTTGTGTTGGTTAAAAACACAGAGCTCTGGACAAAAGGAATGATCTATCAGTTCTAATCCCTGCAAAACGGGGATTAGAAACTGAGAGACTCTTAGTAAAAAGCAGCACACTGTACACATATTACACATAGTTAGGCACATTTTTAACCCCCTGATCACCCTAGATAGTAACCTTTTCCCAGACAATCTCATTAGTACAGTGACAATGCATAGTATTAACAATGTTCACTGTATTAATGTCAGTGGCAAATAGTTAGTTCTCCCCAGCATCAGTTAGTGTCAGATTGATCACCGCAGTATTGCAGTTCCATTTTAAGACGCTTCTCACCGCCATAAGTAGTATAGAAAAAAAATTCCAGTATATATACCATAATTTATAGTGTTGTGGAAATGTTATTAGGATTAGTGTGGACATTTTTCAAGATGTGTTTTTTTTATCTTGTCATTATGGCTCCTGTTGTCGGTTTACTAGAAATACACTCAATAGAGCGTGTACAGGCGAATCGGCATTGAGGAAAGACTACTGGCAGTGAAAACCTTCCTTTAGATGTATAAAATAAGAGTGAGAAGAACAAACAGCAGTAGCTATTAAATCCCCACTCACTCAGCGCTATGGTGCTGATTGCGTTGCCACAACAAAACTAAAATAACATATAATGTATAAAATATATACAGCAGCTGCTATAAACAATAGTAATTCAAAGAAAGTTGTGTGTATAATATCCTGTTGTTAGGAAAACCCCCCAACAGAGATACATGCAAACACTAACAGCGCTAATAATGAAAGACAGAGCAAAAGTCCCAGTGCAATAGTTCATAAGACAAGGGTGCTCTAAAAATCAAACACATATGCAGGGTGAGTCAGTCCAGATAAATGATCCAGTTGAATCAATCTTTTGTATTTGGTAGGTAGAAACTTGCATATGCATGCACCATCACCTCACCGCTGTGGCCCCTTGGTATTGCCCAACTAGCTCCAGCTGACCACTGATCACTTTTAATCCGGATGGATCCTTCTAAGATCTCTCAATCCTCTATAGGAGATAATCAATGTGTCAGATATAATCCAACTAGCTCCAGCTGACCACAGATCACTTTTAATCCAGATGGATCCTTCTGAGATCTCTCAATCCACAAACACCATCCTCCATAGTGCAGGGTGTGGCCTTGTGAAAGGACCATTAGGAAAAGCTAAGACACTGATGATTAGAAAGAAGAAAATGACTGAAAGGATTCCTTTCCAAATATTGTCTTCTTGTGTTCTCCCTGGTGAAGGCGAAGTACATGAGGCTTATGGTGGTGAAGGTGAGCAGGGTGATGGTGTGTGGCTTGTAGAAGAAGTTGATGGTGATGTCCTCCACTTGCTGCTCGTTGATCATCAGGCAGAAGATAATGACACCATTCCTAACCCGTCCTCCTAAGGAGCAGCAAGTGGAGGACATCACCATCGACTTATTCTACAAGCTGCACACCATCACCCTGCTCACCTTCACCACCATCAGCCTCATGTACTTCGCCTTCACCAGGAAGAACCCAAGCCAAGAAGACAATATTTGGAAAGGAATCCTTTCTAATCATCAGTGTCTTAGCTTTTCCTAATGGTACCTTCACAAGGCCACACCCTGCACTATGGAGGATGGGGTTTGTGGATTGAGAGATCTCAGAAGGATCCATCCGGATTAAAAGTGATCTGTGGTCAGCTGGAGCTAGTTGGATTATATCTGGCACATTGATTATCTCCTATAGAGGATTGAGAGATTTTAGAAGGATCCATCTGGATTAAAAGTGATCTGTGGTCAGCTGGAGCTAGTTGGATTATATCTGGTGCATTGATTATCTCCTATAGGTACATGGGCAATACCAAGGGGGCCACATCGGTGAGGTGATGGTGCATGCATATGCAAGTTTCTACCTACCAAATACAAAAGATTGATTCAACTGGATCATTTATCTGGACTGACTCACCCTGCATATGTGTTTGATGTTTAGAGCACCCTTGTCTTATGAACTATTGCACTGGGACTTTTGCTCTGTGTTTCATTATTACCACTGTTAGTGTTTGCATGTATCTCTGTTGGGGGGTTTTCCTGTCAACAGGATATTATACACACACCTTCCTTTAGATGTGTAGACGCGTTCGCTCTACATAGACATCTCCGGCAGTGAACACTTCATGCGCTATGTGCGGGTCTGTTTGCTGGTAGAGATCTTTGAGTATTGCAGTGCAGAGTTCAATGATCAAGCAGCAAGGATATGACTGCCAGCGGGGGCCCCTGTATAATGTGCAGATTTGTTTGCTCGGTGGGGATATGTTTGATCTGTGAAGTCAATATTGCTTTGATATCTATCTGCCTTTATGAAGGGATACACGCTCATGTTTTTCTACTGTGTCTGATCACCATAGTGTCAACAGTATGGCTCTTTCCCTGCAGATAGCCTTACGTTTATGTGAACAGTAGTATAATCCTATTAGGCATTGTTCTCCGAGCCTTGCTGAGTGGGATTCACACCAGTAGTAGTGGCGGAATGCATGCACGAGTTTGAACAGAGCAACGTTTAGGGTTCTATACACTGGTTCCATGGTGTAGTGTTAGGCGCGAATTCCGCTACACATGGGTTTCATGTGTGCAGATTTCCACACCCCAACAGCGGGAAGCCGTGAACGCTGTTCTGCTCGTTCATAATCGTGTACTGCCCCTTTCTATTGTATATTTAAATGTATACAGGTGTGTCATTGGCTGATTCTATCTGAGTAACTTAGATCACGTGACTGTACATTTGGAACTGATTGGCTGATGTTTAATAGCCATCACTTCCTGTTGTTTTCCCTGTGTTGTCCCATAAATAAACAGAGCTCAGTGCTTTAGGCAGGACATTCTATTGAGCATCCAATGTGATAACAGCCTGCGTGTCTGTATTACTGGGTATTGCTGAGCGTGTTCCATTACCTTATACAAAAGAGCTGAGAACTGTGCTTTTTAGCACAATGGGATTAATTGCGCCTAGCGTATATTAATCTCCAAAAATGCATTTATTAGCGCAACAGAGTTACTTGCGCATCAAGCATACATCAAGATCCAAGACAATAGACACTATAACTTTCACGCAAACTAATCAATAAACATTTAATGGGATTTTTTTTTTATCAAACACATGCAGCAGAATACATTTTGGCCAATATTTATGAAAAAAATGTGATTAATCTGTTTTATTGGATACGTTTTATGGCAGAAAGTAAAAATATTGTTTTTCTTCAAAATTTTCCACATTTATTGGTTTATATTGTAAAAAATAAAAACCCAGCGGTGAAATACCACCAAAAGAAAGCTCTATTTGTTTGGAAAAAAAGATACAAATTTAATTTGGTTACAGCTTTGCATGATCGTGGTACCGCACTGCTGAATAGCAAAAAATGGCCTGGACATGAAGGAGATAAAGTCTTTTGGAGCTCAAATGGTTAAATAAATGAATTGGCAGATATAAACCTTCCATTGGGGATATATAACAGGAATTCCCAGTAGCCAGACATTTTTTGGAACATCCCATACAATTGTCCAATTAACCGCTTGCCGCCCGCCCGCCGTCATATGACGGCGCAGCGGTGCGACCATTATCCTGGGCCGCCGTCATATGACGGCGGCACTTTAAGCAGGGCAGGCGCGCGATCTGCCCACCGCCCTGCACTGCCGGTGTCGGGGTGTCCCCGGGACACCCCCCGTCACCGGCAGGGGGAAACAGCCAATGGGCATGGCTGTTTCCCACGTGATCGGCTGTGTTCCAATGACACAGCCGATCACAATGAAGGCGCCCACAAGATGACCGCGCATGCGCGATCGGGAGCGCGCAGCGCGGTCATGTCGGTGGCACTGTGTTCCGTAGGAACACAGCTGTCACCGGCGGTAGTAAACAGTCACTGACAGTGACTGTTTACTATGTGATCGGCTGTGAATCAGTTCACAGCCGATCACAAAATGTAAACAAAGAGCAGTAACTCACTGTTACTAGCTCTTCTCTCCTCATACAGTTTCCAGTATGAGGGGAGCAGAGCTAGAAATAGTGAGTTACTGCTCTGTATACCTTGTCACAAAGTAAAAGCACACAAATAAATGTCCCCACACAGTCCTCAGCCCCCCCCCAATGTCTCCTGTCACCCAACAGTCACCTCATCAGTGCCCAGAAATTGACACCCATAACGTTCACATGTGAGCGCAGCAATCGCGGGCAGAATCACCACGATTCTGCCCGCGATCCGGAAATCATTGCAAATCGCGGGACGCCTGTGCGTTGCCCGTGATTTGCAATAGCACCCCAAACTATGTGCGATGTTGCCGCTATTTCCGCCTGCCGAATCACGGTAACATCGTGCAAACAACGCATGACGCCCAAAAAAGGTACAAGAGTTTCTTTGGAGCGTCATGCGTTGTTTGCGCGATTCGGCAGGCGGAAATCGCAGCAACATCGCACAGCGTTTGGGGTGCTATTGCAAATCACGGGCAACGCACAGGCGTCCCGCAATTTGCAATGATTTCTGGATCGCAGGCAGAATCGCAGTGATTCTGCCCGCGATTGCTACGCTCACATGTGAACGTAGCCTAAAGTTCACCGGTCACCAGAGACTGCCATCAGTACCGCCGTGCACCATCGCCCGTCACCTGTCACCCATCAGTGATCATCGCCCGTCACCTGTCACCCCATCAATCACCGTCACCTGTCACCCCATCAGTCATCGTCACCTGTCACCCCATCAGTCATCGTCATCTGTCACCTTATCAATCATCGTCACTTGACACCCCATCAGTGATCGTCACTTGTCACCCCATCAATCATCGTCACATGTCACTCCGTCAGTGATTGTCATCTGTCACCCCATCAATCATCGTCACCTGTCACCTCATCAATCATCATCACCTGTCACCTCATCAATCATCGTCACCTGTCACCCCATCAGTCATCGTCACCTGTCACCCCATCAGTCATCGTCACCTGTCACCCCATCAGTCATTGTCACCTGTCACCCCATCTGTCATCGTCACCTGTCACCCCGTCAGTCATCGTCACCTGTTTGCCATATACATGCAATCACTTACTGACCGCCTAACGACTATATGCGTCGGCCATTAAAAGCTAAATACTGGGGTTATGGCAGCAGATAGCCCCCATAACCCCGGCGGGCGGTCGGCTTTCAGATAAGGGTGGTCCCAGTGGCGGATTCGCTGCGGAATTACCCTTACGGTGCAGGGGAAGAGGTGCCCCCCCTCCTGCCGCGTCCCAGACTTTTTCCCAGCTTACCGGACCCGCCAGCAGCGGGGAAAACTATCCGGTCCCGGATCCTCAGAGACAGGAAGTCGAGTGAGGGCAAGATGGCCCTCATTTAACTCTATGGTCTTGGAGGACCGGAGCTACGTCAAAAGACGTTGCCTAGCAACCGGTTTAAAGAGCCGCTTTTTTTTTTTCTTTTTTTTTTTCCTCTTTTAACCATTTTTTTTTTTCCTTTTTTAGTGTAGTTGTGAGGTGTGAGGTCTTTTTGACCCCAGATCTCACAATAAAGAGGACCTGTCATGCCTATTTCTATTACAAGGGATGTTTACATTCCTTGTAATAGGAATAAAAATAAACAAAACATTTTTTTTTAAACTGTGTAAAAATAAAAAAATAATAAATAAAATAAATAGGAAAAAAAAAATTAAAGCGCCCTGTCCCCGTTAGCTCACGCGCAGAAGCAAACGCATACGCAAGTCCCGCCCACATATGTAAACGGTGTTCAAACCATACATGTGAGGTATCGCCGCGATCGTTAGAGCGAGAGCAATAATTTGAATCCTAGAACTCCTCTGTAGCTTTAAGCTAGTAACCTGCAGAAATTTTTAAAATGTTGTCTATGGGGATTTTTAAGTACCAATGTTTGGCGCCATTCTGTGAGCATGCGCAATTTTGAAGCATGACATGTTGGGTATCTAATTACTCGGCGTAACATTATCTTTCACATTATGGAAAAATATTGGGCTAAATTTACTGTTTTCTTATTTTTTAGTTCAAAAAAGTGATTTTTTTTCAAAAAAATCGCATTTGGAAGACTGCTGCGCAAATATGGTGTGATAAAAAATATTGCAACAATCTCCATTTTATTCTCTAGGGTCTCTGCTAAAAAAAAATATATAATGTTTGGGGGTTCCAAGTAGTTTTCTAGCAAAAAAAATGATTTTAGCTTGTAAACACCAAGTGTCAAAAATAGGCCCAGTCTTAAAGTGGATAAATGGACAATTTTGTGTAAAGTGCTACTTGGATGTGAGGCCTATGTATGTGGCCAGGCTGTGAAAAAGTGTTACACATGTGGTATAGCCATACTCAGGAGGAATAGCAGAATGTATTTTGGGGTGCAAGTTTTGCTATGTACATGCTATGTGTTAGAAATATTGCATAAATGGACAGCTTTGTGTAAAAAAAATGTGTTTTCATTTTCTTTCCACATTTTCCAAAAACTTGTGGAAAAAAATGACGTATTCAAAAGACTCATTATGCCTCAAAAATTATACGTTGGGCTGTTTGCTTTCCAAAATGGGGTCATTTTATGGGGGTTTCCATTGTCCTGGTGCTCCAGGGCCTTCAAAAGTGCGATAGGTTGTCAGGAAATTATATGTGTAATTTGTGCTCCTAGAATGCTGGACGCTGCTACTTGGATGTTAGGCCTCTGTATGTGGCCAGGCTGTGAAAAAGTCTCACACATGTGGTATCGCCATACTCAGGAGGAGTAGTAGAATGTGTTTTGGGGTGTAGTTTCAAGTATACATGTGCTGTGTGAGAGAAATAACCTGTTAATACGGCAATTTGTAAAAAAAAAAAAAAAAAAATCTTCATTTTGCAAAGCATTGTGGGAAAAAATTACAACTTCAAAAAACTCACCATGCCCCTTATTAAATACCTTGGAATGTCTACTTTCCAAAAAGGGGTAATTTGGGGGATATTTGTACTTTCCTGACCTTTTAGTGTCTCAAGAAATGAGATAGGCCTTCAGTACATCAGGTGTGATCAAGTGTGATCAATTTTAAATGATTCGCACCATAGCTTGTGGACTCTATAACTTTCACAAAGACCAAATAATATACACTTACTTGGGTTATTTTTACCAAAGATAAGTAGCAGTATAAATTTTGGCCAAAATTTGTGAAGAAAAATGACTAATTTGCAAAATTTTATGACAGAAACAAAGAAAAATGCGTTTTTTCACGATATTTTCAGTCTTTTTTTATTTATAGCACAAAAAATAAAAAACCCAGTATTGATCAAATACCATCAAAAGAAAGCTCTATTTGTGTGAAAAAAAGGACACAATTTTTGTATGGGTACAGTGTTGCATGACTGAGTAATTCTCAGTCAAAGTGTGAGAGCGCTGAAAGCTGAAAATCGGTCTGGGCAGGAAGGGGGTGAAAGTGCACTGTAGGCAAGTGGTTAAAGTACATGGTCATTGACCTTGCCCCCCCCCCCCCCCCTTAAAGATGAAAAGGAGATAGGGAAATTAAGTTAAAAGAGAACAATGTGTAATGAATGGATTCATACATTTGACACAGAATAACGATGAGGATTAAATGCAGACTTTGATCTTTAGCTGTTTCTATAATCAAAAATAGTCATATTTTATCATATAAAACCTTGTTCATCTTTTTGGTCTTTGGAAAGTCTATCCAGAGTGGATAGCAACCAGTCATTAACAAGGAGTACATGTGTGCTGAGGAACCTGAAAAGATCCAGAACTCTGAATGACTCTTTATGATGAAAGTAAGATTAACATTGTTGATGTTTAAATGGTAAGGGAAACATAAAAACAGTGGTTTTGCACATAGGAGGCCCAATCCTCCTCTTTTCATGTCCCTCGCCGGTGCTCTTGGCCCCTCCCTCCTGCCGAGTGCCCTCAGAGCAAGCAGCTTGCAATGGGAACACCCAAGCAGGCTCATTCCTGAGCCACAGCTCTGTATGTTCATTCACACACAGAACCATGGCTCGGCCCTGCCCCCCCTGTAAACTGACCATGGTGCATCATGGCTGCTGAGCCCTGACACCGCGGTCAGTTTACATGCCTCCCTCATCCGCGGCTCTCCTCTCTATCTCCTGTCTCCTCCTTCCCTATCCCCTCCCAGCCTGTCAGCTCTTACCAATCCGCCCCCCCCCCTTCCTGTTGCTGAAATACATTTAGACAATATAGACAATACACACAATCCCCTATATTATATAGCCTCCTATGATGCAGTGTTTGTTCTTTATAAAAAAGATAACTATTTCTACCTGAATTCACAGCGCCGAACAGCGATCATGTCATTTCTCGAGGCTCCCCTCCTCCCCGGCTGACATCTTGGCTCTCCTCCTCCCCTTTCCCCGACTGACGTCAGCAGGGGGATCTCGGCCCCTCCCGCTCTAGCTGTCAGATCGGGAGAGGGAGCCTTGAGGAGTCACGTTGCTGCCAATCAGCGCTCTGAATTCAGGTAGAAATAGGCATCTTTTTTACAAAGAACATACACTGCAGCATAGGAGGCTTTATAATTGAGGGGATTGTGTTTATAAAATGGCTTAACAACCACTTTAACTTTGTCTAAAAAAACCTTTCCAAGATAGGTTTTAAGGTCCATTTTATTTTAAACATTTTGCAAGAAAGGTCTGCAGATGACTATTAGCACAACCAAATTAGATGGAAAATCTTTCCTAAGTTTCTACATAACTTAATTTTTATTTTATAGAAATATGCTGTATTCTGCAAATTATATCACTTGATTTAGAAGGATTACTCAACAGTGGACTGAAAGCTTAGTGAACCAATGTTTAATTTAATCTCAGATGTCCATGGCTTACAGAGAACCTAATTAATTATGGTTGTGACATTTGTTCTATCTGTTAAAATGTTCATAGCCATCAAGCAGAAGTTTAAAAGAGGTCAGCTGATATTGATAATAAATTGTTAGTTCTGTCCTAATGGTAGATTTACAGTTCCATAATGTTCTGGTTGATTGCAGGTATAGTAGTAGCAAGCATAGTATGCCTGGTGACTAATATGGAACTAAAATAGTTTAAGTAAACCTGCAAGGAATGTAGAGAGACCTCTGTTAAACAAAGGCGAGTAGTTTCACTAGTTGGTTTGGTAGGAGGTCTGCTCTAGAGTAAGATTTGTGAAATCTGGTCATGTTGGCGACTTTAATGGTGCCATCTTTGACTACTTCAGATCAATACAGTTTCATCCTGTTGTAGAAAACACAGTGGTTGTTAATCTCATAAATCTTAATTTCTTTAACAAGGGAATTTGCCGTTGGTAAGTTTAGTTTTCACCTCCATCAGGTATCCTCATGATAGTTCTCTAGTTGCCACTATGCCCAATGTGATTGCGTTTTTATATACTCTTATGGGTTTTTATGCTAGCCAGTAGTCAACTTCTTAACACTTCTAAGGCTCATTATACTATATTTTGAAGTATCTACCACATTTAAAACCATTGTGTTATTTCCCATAACATAATTTATTTGTGCTGTTATATGTGTAGTTCTTCTACAGTGCCTTGAAAAAGTATTCATAGAGGGGTGTGGCCGGCAACCGGCGGAGATGGCCGCGGGAGAGAAGAGCTCCGTCTCCTTTGGTCCCTCCATCTCTCCTGAAGCGACGTGGGTAAGAAACACCAGCTTTTAATCACCACCGCTCACCTCGGCAATCCTCAGAGCAACCATGGGGAAGAGAAAGACTAAAGGGGGCCCCGCAAACTCACGGACTTCTTCCTGTCCGCCAGTACGCCACGCTCTCAAGATGGCACCGAGGCCTGCTCGCAGCAGGACAGCGCCACAGCCTCTGCCAGCAGGAGTCACGGCCACAGACAGGCAGCGGGCCCTACCTACCCCAGCTCCAGCAGCCGGTCCTCCATAGGTGCTTCCCCGTCCCACAGCGCGAGAAAGGCTGCTCCAAGTAGATCATCTGACTCAGTCATATTCTAGGATAGATTTATTTGTAGCTGATCTGACTACATTGCGTGCGGTGAAGTCAGTATCCATCCACTCAATCTCGTGGTCTGACCATGCCCCGTTCTCAGTGGTGGTTTCGGAGCCCAACAAGGCTACTCCGGTCCATCTGTGGCACAACAACTTGTCCTTGCTCCGGGACCAAGGCCACCGGGAGCGGTTGTGTGGTCGGATCCGTGATTTTTTTCCTGGATAATGACCTACCAGACACTAATGTTTTTAACATATGGTATACTCACAAGGCTTACACTAGGGGCCTCTTTCTTCAGCTGGCCTCTACGGTAAAAAGGGAGCGGGCTTTAGCAATGACTACTCTTATGGCGAATCTTAGGTCTCTGGAATCCAAACATAAAGCTTATCCTACCCCTGCTCTTCTACTTGAACTCAATTGCTGCAGGCAGGCTGTTAGAACTAAATTACTAGAGGAACACCAGCATTTGCTCTACCATTTTAAAGTGAAGTTCTATGCCCAGGGTAACAAGGCTGGTAAGATGCTGGCCAACTATATTAGGAAACGACAACACCAAACCAAACTGCCTTCCATGAAGGACCCTCATACTGCCAAACTTGTGTACCATTCATCTGATATAGCTAACGCTTTTTCCAAGTTTTATGCATACCTTTATAATCTGCACACAATGACAATAGTACCCCGCAGCCAACTAAGGACTCTATTCATACTTTTCTGGACTCACTTAATCTTCCAACACTTTCGGATGACATGATAACTCATTTGAATGCTCCCATCGCTGAACAAGAGATATCCCTTGTGATCAAGTCATTACTTTCTAATAAATTTCCAGGAGCTGATGGCTTTTCAGCTGAATACTATAAGGCCTTTTTACTTATTACTGACACCGTATCTCTACAAGGTCTTTAATGCCGCCATTCTAAGTTCTTCTTTCCCCGCAGAGATGCTCCAAACCATAATTGTTGCGCTGCCTAAACCAGGTAAAGCTCCGGATATGCCATAGAACTTCTGCCCCATTTCTCTTTTAAATACAGATTTAAAAATTTACGCAAAAATTTTGGCCCAAAGACTAGCAAAGGTTACTCCTCACTTGGTGCAAACGGATCAGGTTGGCTTTGTGCAGGGTAGACAGGTGACTGATGGCACTCGGAGAATGCTTAACCTCTTGAGGATAGCGGAGTCTCATGGGGTGCCCTCAGTGTTCCTGACTCTCGACACTGAAAAAGCGTTCGATAGGGTTCACTGGGGGGTACCTCAGAGCTACACTTCAAAAATGTGGTTTGCGGGATCCTGTTTACTCTGCCATATCAGCTTTATATACAGTGCCATCGGCGAGGGTCTACACATATAACGCCATGTCTGATAGCTTTGCTATTACCAATGGCACCCGCCAGGGGTGTCCCTTGTCAACACTGATCTTTTCACTAGTTATGGAACCCCTGGCAGAGACCATCAGGAGCGATCCTTACATTACAGGCATAAGAGTATGTGACAGGGAACATAAAATAGGTTTATTCGCGGACAATGTGATTCTTACCCTGACGTCCCCAGTAGCCTCTCTACGCAAACTCACACGGGTTCTGGAAACTTTCGGAGCACTTTCGTATTACAAACTGAACATCACTAAATCCCAATGTATGCCCTTATTATTACCTTTCAGTACCTTGACTAAATTGAAGAGGGAACACCCCTTTCAGTGGACCACGACTTCCCTCCCATACCTGGGAATAGCCCTGGTTTTACCAACATCATCCACGTACTCAGCTAACTTCTCTTTCTTACTTAACACTATCAAAAATGACTTGTCATGCATCCCTTCATTTGAACTTTCGTGGTTAGGCAAAATCGCAGCTTTAAAAAAGTCAGTTCTCCTGAAAATACCTGACTATTTCAGAATCATTCCAATCACCTTACCGGAGTCCTTTTTTGTGTGGATAAACTATTTAGGAAATTTTTGTGGGATGGGAAGGTACCGAAGATCCCCTACTCCACTCTTACTAAATCTAGAGCGTTGGGAGGCACGGGACTACCGAATCTTAAAACATACCATTTGGCATCCATATTAGACCAGATGAAGGCCTGGTTTGATCCCAATTCAGATAAATTATGGGTGCATCTAGAAGGGGCATTGGTGGCAAATTGGGATCTTCCCTCCCTTCTTCTAGCAGCGCTGAATGACCGGAAAATTCACTTTCCTGAGATCCCCTCAATCCAGGCTACAGTGGCGGCTTGGGGGGCGCTCCAGAATATTTTTGGAGTTCCTCTTAGTACTAGAGACCTTACATTGGCTTCTTATGAATATCTCCTACCCTCACTGAAAACGCCACAACACTTATTCCCATGCTCATTCACGTATGCACAAGCTTTATCCCAAACCTGAGCTCCCAATTTTCTTTTTTATGCCCAACTACACTACTATCATCTTAAATTTCCAAATACGAAAATTGCATTATGGAACGAAGTGTGGGACTATCTTACCAGAGCATATCTTAAAACCAAAGGATTGTCCTGGTTCAAACATACATTGAATTCCCCGACTAAGTCAACGGCCATGCTTGACTGGGAAAGGGACTTTAATGCAGTATATTCATTGAAAGACTGGCACACAGCTATTAAATCCCACTATCAATTTACTCATTGCACTAACCATTGGGAGGTGGCACTTAAATTGCTTAACCGAATTTACCTCACTCCCTCTAAATTAGTGAAAATGTTTAAAACCGTTTTCGACTTATGTTGGAGGGGATGCGGAGATGAAGGTAATCTATTCCATCTGTTTTGGGAGTGTAGGCGCTTAAAAAGTTACTGGACTGCTATCTATGCATTGATTGCATCAGTAACAGGGTTTCAGATACCTATGACACCCTTCATTAGCATTACTGAACCTAGGTATATAAGGTTCCCAAAGAGCATAAGTGTGTGCTCTCGCATATACTTACAGCGACTAGATTAACTGTGTCTGCTGCATGGAGGTCTACTCACATCCCTACCATCTATGATGTCATAAACAGGTTGAAAGTGTACTATTCTTATGAAAAGTTCTTTGCTTGTTCGCGGGACTCCACCCTGGCATTTCATAAACAGTGGTCACAATGGTCGAAACTATATCCTAGCTGATTGAGATCGAATTCTGGAGTTTATGGTATTACTCTGAATGATGACTTTTGTTTAGGAGGCATTGTTAAGACTGTCCTCTTGATAGTCTATTAGTTCTTAGTACTTTTTTTAATCATTCATACTTTTATATTTTGAGGTCACTACTAGGGTTGAGCGGACACCTAGATGTCCGTGTTCGACGGGTTCGGCCGAACTTTAAAAAAAAGTCCGGGTCCGTGTCCCGGACTTTTACCGAACTTTTCCCGGACACCGAACCCCATTGAAGTCAATGGGGACCCGAACTTTAAGGCACTAAAATGGCTCTAAAACACCAAAGGAAAGGGCTAGAGTGCTGCAAATGGCAGCAAAACGTAATTAAGAGCATGGCAAGTGCTCTGCAAACAAATGTGGATAGGGAAATAACTTAAAACAACAAAAAAAAACAGAAAAATAAAACAATGTTCTTCTTCATCTCTGAAGGACGAGGCCCATATGGAGTAGGAGGGAGGTTGAGGTGGTGGTGGATGTGGCGGTGACATAGGCGTGCGCACAGGGTGTGCTGGGTGTGCCTGGGCACACCCTAATCACCTAGGGCACATAGCATTGCCAGTGAGGAGATGGGAAAGATCTCCCTGGGACCTGCTCTGCTCTATTTCTCCTTGCCTACAGGTACATGGCCCCGATACATTACTCTCCCTGCTGGCAAACACATGCATGTGTATTTCAACTTTGGGGTGCACACCTTAATGCAATAGGCTGCGCACACCTATGGGCGGTGTAGGTGGAAGCGGCGGTGGAGGAGGACCAGGGCCGGATTAACAGCATCATGGGCTTGGTGCTGAGGATTTTGAAGGGCCTTAAGGGCCGTGCCTTGCCATGCACCCAGAGGAGGAAGGGTGCAGCCATGCATGCCTAATTCAACATGGGATGCTGTCTCTGAAGCCCATAAACACATCCATGCATCGCCAACTGTCCCTCCTTGTCCGGCCTTCACGCTGTGTGGGGAGGTTCTGAGGGTGCTGCCTGGGGAAGCGAGCATAGAAGCCAGACTTCTGTGTTTACAAGTGACAGAAGAGCGGTAACAGTGAATATGGCCAACCCGGGGCCTATATAAAAGGTAGGGGCCTGGAGCTGCAGCTCCAATAGCCCCTACATTAATCTGGCCCTGAGGAGGAGGACGAGGTAGCCAACACTGCTTCTTTTCAAAAATTTTAAATGAGGGTACACCCCAAAAGAGTGAGAAAGAGCAAAAATGGAACAATGGGTGGGTAAGGTCGGTATCCATTGCTATTCTGCATAAGGTACGGAAAAGTCCCGTGGGATCCATGCCTGGTTCATTTTAATGAACGTGAGCTTGTCCACATTGTCTCTGGACAGGCGGCTGCGCTTGTCTGTTATAACGCCCCCAGCCGTGCTAAATACCCGTTCAGATAATACACTGGCTGCAGGGCACGCCAGCACCTCCAAGGCGTAAAGGGCAAGCTCAGGCCATGTGCCCAATTTGGAGACCCAGAAGTTGAAGGGGGCAGACCCGTCATTCACTACATGTAGGCGTGTGCACACATACTGCTCCACCATGTTGGTAAAATGCTGCCTCCTGCTAAGACGTTCCATCTGAGCTGCTGGTGCTGCTGTTTGTTGTGGCGTGCTGACAAAGCTTTTCCACATTTCGGCCATGCTAACCCTGCCTTCTGAGGTGCTGGCGGTGCCCTGGTTGCGTTGGCGACCTCCTCCTCCTCCTCCTCCTCCTCTGCCTTGTGCTTCCACTGTGGCCCCGCTGTCAGATGGGAATGCCAGCAGCATGGCGTCTACCAGCGTGCGCTTGTACTCGCGCATCTTGCGATCGCGCTCCAGTGAGTGAATTAAGGACGGTACGTTGTCCTTGTAACGGGGATCCAGCAGCGTGGCCACCCAGTAATCAGCACAAGTTAGAATGTGGGCAACTCGGCGGTCGTTGTGGAGACACTGCAGCATGTAATCGCTCATGTGTGCCAGGCTGCCCAGAGGCAACGAAAGGCTGTCCTCTGTGGGAGGTGTATCGTCCGTGTCCTCTGTATCCCCCCAGCCACGCACCAGTGATGGCCATGAGCTGGCCTGGGTGCCACCCTGCTGTGAACATGGTTCCATCTCCTCCTCCAGCTCCTCCTCCTCCTCATCCTCCTCATCCTTCAGAACTGTGCCCCTGCTGGACAATTGCGTCCCTGGCGTTTGCGTGTGCAGGAACCCACCCTCGGAGCCCCTTGCGAATGACTGCCCTGAAAGCCTTGGAAATGTTACCTCTTCATCCTCCTCCTCCTCCTCATCCTGTGCCACATCCTCTTCCATCATCGCCCGAATTGTTTTTTCAAGGAGGCATAGAAGTGGGATAGTTAAGCTGAGAACGGCGTCATTGCCACTGGCCATGTTGGTGGAGTACTCAAAACAGCGCAACAAGGCACACAGGTCTCGCATGGAGGCCCAGTTAAATTAAATAGCGGAATAGAAAATATGATCCAAAAAAAGTGTATGTATATCACACGTACACAACCACACTGGGCCCCAATTACTATTGTTTGTACCCCTAAAAGGCTAGATGAGGAGTAGGGGGAGTATGGAACAGGCAGCACCCTCAAACCTTCAGAAGTATGAGATGAACCCCAACAACTTGGAAAGGTGGATCTCTCTCACACGTACCAACACAGACTATCCCCCAATTTAACTGATCCCCAAAGGTTTTTGATTAAATAGCGGAATAGAAAATATGATCCAAAAAAAGTGTATGTATATCACACGTACACAACCACACTAGGCCCCAATTACTATTGTTTGTACCCCTAAAAGGCTAGATGAGGAGTAGGGGGGGTATGGAACAGGCAGCACCCTCAAACCTTCAGAAGTATGAGATGAACCCCAACAACTTGGAAAGGTGGATCTCTCTCACACGTACCAACACAGACTATCCCCCAATTTAACTGATCCCCAAAGGTTTTTGATTAAATAGCGGAATAGAAAATATGATCCAAAAAAAGTGTATGTATATCACACGTACACAACCACACTAGGCCCCAATTACTATTGTTTGTACCCCTAAAAGGCTAGGAGTAGGGGGAGTATGGAACAGGCAGCACCCTCAAACCTTCAGAAGTATGAGATGAACCCCAACAACTTGGAAAGGTGGATCTCTCTCACACGTACCAACACAGACTATCCCCCAATTTAACTGATCCCCAAAGGTTTTTGATTAAATAGCGGAATAGAAAATATGATCCAAAAAAAGTGTATGTATATCACACGTACACAACCACACTAGGCCCCAATTACTATTGTTTGTACCCCTAAAAGGCTAGATGAGGAGTAGGGGGGGTATGGAACAGGCAGCACCCTCAAATCTTCAGAAGTATGAGATGAACCCCAAAAACTTGGAAAGGTGGATCTCTCTCACACGTACCAACACAGACTATCCCCCAATTTAACTGATCCCCAAAGGTTTTTGATTAAATAGCGGAATAGAAAATATGATCCAAAAAAAGTGTATGTATATCACACGTACACAACCACACTAGGCCCCAATTACTATTGTTTGTACCCCTAAAAGGCTAGATGAGGAGTAGGGGGGGTATGGAACAGGCAGCACCCTCAAACCTTCAGAAGTATGAGATGAACCCCAACAACTTGGAAAGGTGGATCTCTCTCACACGTACCAACACAGACTATCCCCCAATTTAACTGATCCCCAAAGGTTTTTGATTAAATAGCGGAATAGAAAATATGATCCAAAAAAAGTGTATGTATATCACACGTACACAACCACACTAGGCCCCAATTACTATTGTTTGTACCCCTAAAAGGCTAGATGAGGAGTAGGGGGGGTATGGAACAGGCAGCACCCTCAAACCTTCAGAAGTATGAGATGAACCCCAACAACTTGGAAAGGTGGATCTCTCTCACACGTACCAACACAGACTATCCCCCAATTTAACTGATCCCCAAAGGTTTTTGATTAAATAGCGGAATAGAAAATATGATCCAAAAAAAGTGTATGTATATCACACGTACACAACCACACTAGGCCCCAATTACTATTGTTTGTACCCCTAAAAGGCTAGGAGTAGGGGGAGTATGGAACAGGCAGCACCCTCAAACCTTCAGAAGTATGAGATGAACCCCAACAACTTGGAAAGGTGGATCTCTCTCACACGTACCAACACAGACTATCCCCCAATTTAACTGATCCCCAAAGGTTTTTGATTAAATAGCGGAATAGAAAATATGATCCAAAAAAAGTGTATGTATATCACACGTACACAACCACACTAGGCCCCAATTACTATTGTTTGTACCCCTAAAAGGCTAGGAGTAGGGGGAGTATGGAACAGGCAGCACCCTCAAACCTTCAGAAGTATGAGATGAACCCCAACAACTTGGAAAGGTGGATCTCTCTCACACGTACCAACACAGACTATCCCCCAATTTAACTGATCCCCAAAGGTTTTTGATTAAATAGCGGAATAGAAAATATGATCCAAAAAAAGTGTATGTATATCACACGTACACAACCACACTGGGCCCCAATTACTATTGTTTGTACCCCTAAAAGGCTAGATGAGGAGTAGGGGGAGTATGGAACAGGCAGCACCCTCAAACCTTCAGAAGTATGAGATGAACCCCAACAACTTGGAAAGGTGGATCTCTCTCACACGTACCAACACAGACTATCCCCCAATTTAACTGATCCCCAAAGGTTTTTGATTAAATAGCGGAATAGAAAATATGATCCAAAAAAAGTGTATGTATATCACACGTACACAACCACACTAGGCCCCAATTACTATTGTTTGTACCCCTAAAAGGCTAGATGAGGAGTAGGGGGGGTATGGAACAGGCAGCACCCTCAAACCTTCAGAAGTATGAGATGAACCCCAACAACTTGGAAAGGTGGATCTCTCTCACACGTACCAACACAGACTATCCCCCAATTTAACTGATCCCCAAAGGTTTTTGATTAAATAGCGGAATAGAAAATATGATCCAAAAAAAGTGTATGTATATCACACGTACACAACCACACTAGGCCCCAATTACTATTGTTTGTACCCCTAAAAGGCTAGATGAGGAGTAGGGGGGGTATGGAACAGGCAGCACCCTCAAACCTTCAGAAGTATGAGATGAACCCCAACAACTTGGAAAGGTGGATCTCTCTCACACGTACCAACACAGACTATCCCCCAATTTAACTGATCCCCAAAGGTTTTTGATTAAATAGCGGAATAGAAAATATGATCCAAAAAAAGTGTATGTATATCACACGTACACAACCACACTAGGCCCCAATTACTATTGTTTGTACCCCTAAAAGGCTAGATGAGGAGTAGGGGGGGTATGGAACAGGCAGCACCCTCAAACCTTCAGAAGTATGAGATGAACCCCAACAACTTGGAAAGGTGGATCTCTCTCACACGTACCAACACAGACTATCCCCCAATTTAACTGATCCCCAAAGGTTTTTGATTAAATAGCGGAATAGAAAATATGATCCAAAAAAAGTGTATGTATATCACACGTACACAACCACACTAGGCCCCAATTACTATTGTTTGTACCCCTAAAAGGCTAGATGAGGAGTAGGGGGGGTATGGAACAGGCAGCACCCTCAAACCTTCAGAAGTATGAGATGAACCCCAACAACTTGGAAAGGTGGATCTCTCTCACACGTACCAACACAGACTATCCCCCAATTTAACTGATCCCCAAAGGTTTTTGATTAAATAGCGGAATAGAAAATATGATCCAAAAAAAGTGTATGTATATCACACGTACACAACCACACTAGGCCCCAATTACTATTGTTTGTACCCCTAAAAGGCTAGGAGTAGGGGGAGTATGGAACAGGCAGCACCCTCAAACCTTCAGAAGTATGAGATGAACCCCAACAACTTGGAAAGGTGGATCTCTCTCACACGTACCAACACAGACTATCCCCCAATTTAACTGATCCCCAAAGGTTTTTGATTAAATAGCGGAATAGAAAATATGATCCAAAAAAAGTGTATGTATATCACACGTACACAACCACACTAGGCCCCAATTACTATTGTTTGTACCCCTAAAAGGCTAGATGAGGAGTAGGGGGAGTATGGAACAGGCAGCACCCTCAAATCTTCAGAAGTATGAGATTGTGTTCACTGTACCCCACAAAGATTGAGTTCACTGCACCCCACAATGATTGTGTTCACTGCACCCCACAAAGATTGTGTTCACTGCACCTCACAAAGATTGTGTTCACTGTACCCCCCAAAGATTGTGTTCACTGCACCCCACAAAGATTCTGTTCACTGTACCCCACAAAGATTGTGTTCACTGCACCCTAAAAGGATGTTGTTCACTGCACCCCACAAAGATTGTGTTCACTGCACCCTAAAAGGATGTTGTTCACTGCACCCCAAAAAGATTGTGTTCACTGTACCCCCCCAAAGATTGTGTTCACTGCACCC
Organism: Pelophylax lessonae; assembly: GCF_965119305.1. Lineage (NCBI taxonomy): Eukaryota > Metazoa > Chordata > Amphibia > Anura > Ranidae > Pelophylax > Pelophylax lessonae. The sequence continues at coordinate 113,398,953 of NC_138777.1, forward strand.
CACAAAGATTGTGTTCACTGCACCCCAAAAAGATTGTGTTCACTGTACCCCCCAAAGATTGTGTTCACTGCACCCCAAAAAGATTGTGTTCACTGTACCCCCCAAAGATTGTGTTCACTGCACCCCACAAAGATTCTGTTCACTGTACCCCACAAAGATTGTGTTCACTGCACCCCAAAAAGATAGTGTTCACTGTACCCCCCCAAAGATTGTGTTCACTGCACCCCACAAAGATTCTGTTCACTGCACCCCACAAAGGATTTTGTTCACTGCACCCCAAAAAGATTGTGTTCACTGCACCCCAAAAAGGATTTTGATCACTGCACCCCAAAAAGGATGTTGTTCACTGCACCCCAAAAATGATTTTGTTCACTCCACCCCAAAAAGATTGTGTTCACTGCACCCCACAAAGATTGTGTTCACTGCACCCCAAAAAGATTGTGTTCACTGTACCCCCCAAAGATTGTGTTCACTGCACCCCACAAAGATTCTGTTCACTGTACCCCACAAAGATTGTGTTCACTGCACCCCAAAAAGATTGTGTTCACTGCACCCCAAAAAGGATGTTGTTCACTGCACCCCAAAAAGGATGTTGTTCACTCCACCCCAAAAAGATTGTGTTCACTGCACCCCACAAAGATTGTGTTCACTGCACCCCAAAAAGATTGTGTTCACTGCACCCCAAAAATGATTTTGTTCACTGCACCCCAAAAAAGATTTTGTTCACTGCACCCCAAAAAGGATGTTGTTCACTCCACCCCAAAAAGATTGTGTTCACTGCACCCCAAAAAGATTGTGTTCACTGCACCCCACAAAGGATTTTGTTCACTGCACCCCAAAAAGATTGTGTTCACTGCACCCCAAAAAGGATGTTGTTCACTGCACCCCAAAAAGGATTTTGTTCACTGCACCCCAAAAAGATTGTGTTCACTGCACCCCACAAAGGATTTTGTTCACTGCACCCCACAAAGATTGTGTTCACTGCACACCAAAAAGGATTGTGTTCACTGCACCCCAAAAAGATTTTGTTCACTGCACCCCAAAAAGATTGTGTTCACTGCAGCCCAAAAAGATTGTGTTCACTGCAGCCCAAAAAGATTGTGTTCACTGCAGCCCAAAAAGATTGTGTTCACTGCAGCCCAAAAAGATTGTGTTCACTGCAGCTCACACACAGAAAAATGGATGTGGATCACTGACACCTGCCTATCTCCAATCCCACACCACACAGCAATATCGATTGTAGTTTGTAGAACACAGTTTCCCTAAAATTCAGCAGACTCTGTCCCTAACAGGATTGAGAAGAGATCGTAGATCAGGATTGAGTGCAGATTCACCCCACCCCCCACACAGCAATATCAATTGTAGTTTGTAGAAGACACTGACCCTATAATTCAGCAGACTCTATCCCTAAAATGCCTACAACTCGCCCTGCCTAAACACTCCGACCTGTCCCTCAATTCTATCCGGACACAAATGGTTTTTTCCTGCCTATCTTTCCCTAATCAGCAGCCAGCACATTGATGTGTGCTCTGTCCCTTAGCTAAGCAGCAGAATGACGCTGCTGCGGCGGCTGCCTCGAACTTATAAAGACTTGGTCACATGCTTCAGACGGCCAATCACAGCTACTAAGACATTTGCAGGCATGGCACGGATGGCTTAAGGCACACCAGTTAAACGATTGTTGATTGGCTGTTGAAAGCCCGCCATGAAAAGAGCGCCAAAGCATGCAAAACCCGGAAATAAAACGACCGAACACGGATTTTTACCCGAACATACAGTAAAGTGTCAGTGTCCGTGTTCGGGTAAAAAAAATCCAATTATTCGGTACGAACACGAATAATACAGTCCGTGTTCGCTCAACACTAGTCACTACTATTTCATATAGCAAACTGGTCATGAATGTACCTGCTATGGATATTTCCTATGGAAGAAGTGGAGGGCTTGATGGGGGTCGGGTTGGGGTTAGGGGGACGGGGTGCAGTCTAGTCTAGACACAGTATGCTCCCATCGGGGTGTCTGGTCTTGCGGCGCCATTCCCTTGGCCCTGCTCGGTGGTATTTAAGGGGAAAGATTTGAATTACCTTCACTGACTTGATATTTGCAGCTAGAAGTACCTTGCTAATATGTGATCATATGTTTTATTGATAATACTGTATACCCTGATCTTTGTTATGAATGATAAATCTGTTTTTTGGTAATTTGAAAATCTTTAATAAAAACTATTGAAAAGAAAAAGTATTCATACCCCTTGAAATGTTCCACATTTTGTCATGTTACAACCAAAACGAAAATGTAGTTTATTGGGATTTTATGTGATGGACCAACACAAAGTGGCACATAATTGTGAAATGGAAGGAAAATGATAAATGATTTTCAAAAGTTTTTACAAATTAATATGTGAAAATGGTGGTGTGCATTTGTATTCACCCGAGTCAATACTTTGTACAACCACTTTTCGCTGTAATTACAGTTGCAAGTTTTTTTTTGGGTATGTCTCCACCAATTTTACAAATCCAGAGAGTGAAATGTTTGCCCATTCTTCTTTGCAAAATCGCTCAAGCTCTGTCAGATTAAATTGGGAGCGCCAGTGAACAGCAATTTTCAAGTCTTGCCACAAATTGTCAATTGAATTTAGGTCTAGACTTTGACTGGGCCATTCTAACACATGAATATGCTTTAAAACGAAACCATTCCCTTGTAGCTCTGGTTGTATTTTTAGGGTTGATGTCCTGCTGGAAGGTGAACTTCTGCCCCAGTCTCAAGTTTTTTGCAGACTCTAAAAGGTTTTCTTCTAAGATTGCCCTGTATTTGGCTCCATCCATCTTACCATCAACTCTGACCAGCTTCCTTGTCCCTGCTGATTAAAAGCATCCCCACAACATGATGCTGCCACCACCATTTTTCACGTTGGGGATGGTATGTTCAGGGTGATGTGCAGTGTTAGTTTTCCGCCGCACATAGCGTTTTGCTTTAAGGCCAAAAAGTTCAATTTTGGTGTCAGCTGACCAAAGCACCTTCTTCCACATGTTTTCTGTGTCCCCCCACATGGCTTCTTGCAAACTGCAAACAAGACTTATTATGACTTTTTTTCAATATAGACTTTCTTCTTGCCACTCTTCCATAAAGGCCAGATTTGTGAAGTGCACAACTAATAATTGTCCTGTGGACAGATTCTCTCATCTGAGCTGTGGATCTCTGAAGCTCCTCCAGAGTTACCATGGGCCTCTTGGTTGCTTCTCTGATTATTGCTCTCTTTGCCCGGCCTGTCAGTTTAGGTGGACAGCCATGTCTTGGTAAGTTTGCAGTTGTGCCACACTCTTTTCATTTTTGTGTTGGTCTATCACAAAAAATCTCAATACAATACATTTACATTTATTGTTGTAACATGACAAAATTTGTAAAGTTTCAAGGAGTATGAATACTTTTTCACGGCACTGTATGTGTAGGTTGTACCATTATTACAAAGTGTTGAAAAAATATTGTAGCAGTTTGTATTAGTTTATTCCACCTTCCCAACATGCTAGTTTAGCAAAATACATAGTCCATACAAAAACAAAATGCACAGAATGTTCAGTCATTATTATACACATTGACCTAAAGGGACTGAAAAGTCCTAATCTGATTTATTTTGACAGTGAAGTTAAACTTACTGACATTTGAAAAACAATTTTGGAATGCTAAATCCTAAGAAGATGTGAGTTTCCTTGTGACCCATGAAAATACTGTGATGCTAGAGAACGATTATAAAAATGTGATTTGTTGAGACTAAACATATGCTTTTTCAATAACCTTCCAAGCTTTAAAGTGATTCTATAGGCAAAAATATTTTTTACCTTAATGCATTCTCTGCATTAAGGTAAAAAAAAAAGTTTTACAGCTTGCTGTCCTCACTGGCCTCCCTAAATATTTTGCCTCAATCATCCTAGCACTGTGCGCAGCTGGATCTCTTCACTCTTCTCTTTGGCTCCTGCTGCTGTCAGTCAAGTGCTGTGAGGGGGTGGGGCCAAGTCATGCCATGTGAGCACACATGTGTGCCTCCATATCAAGTGCCTTGCTATAGGGGCACATGGAAAAGAGGAGAAGACAAGATCCCCAACGAGGGACCCCAGAAGAGGAGAAGGATCTGAGCTTACAAGAGTAAACTAAATAGGTTATTAGTAGGGTTGAGCGGACACCTAGATGTCCGTGTTCGACGGGTTCGGCCGAACTTTAAAAAAAAGTCCGGGTCCGTGTCCCGGACTTTTACCGAACTTTTCCCGGACACCGAACCCCATTGAAGTCAATGGGGACCCGAACTTTAAGGCACTAAAATGGCTCTAAAACACCAAAGGAAAGGGCTAGAGTGCTGCAAATGGCAGCAAAACGTAATTAAGAGCATGGCAAGTGCTCTGCAAACAAATGTGGATAGGGAAATAACTTAAAACAACAAAAAAAAACAGAAAAATAAAACAATGTTCTTCTTCATCTCTGAAGGACGAGGCCCATATGGAGTAGGAGGGAGGTTGAGGTGGTGGTGGATGTGGCGGTGACATAGGCGTGCGCACAGGGTGTGCTGGGTGTGCCTGGGCACACCCTAATCACCTAGGGCACATAGCATTGCCAGTGAGGAGATGGGAAAGATCTCCCTGGGACCTGCTCTGCTCTATTTCTCCTTGCCTACAGGTACATGGCCCCGATACATTACTCTCCCTGCTGGCAAACACATGCATGTGTATTTCAACTTTGGGGTGCACACCTTAATGCAATAGGCTGCGCACACCTATGGGCGGTGTAGGTGGAAGCGGCGGTGGAGGAGGACCAGGGCCGGATTAACAGCATCATGGGCTTGGTGCTGAGGATTTTGAAGGGCCTTAGGGCCGTGCCTTGCCATGCACCCAGAGGAGGAAGGGTGCAGCCATGCATGCCTAATTCAACATGGGATGCTGTCTCTGAAGCCCATAAACACATCCATGCATCGCCAACTGTCCCTCCTTGTCCGGCCTTCACGCTGTGTGGGGAGGTTCTGAGGGTGCTGCCTGGGGAAGCGAGCATAGAAGCCAGACTTCTGTGTTTACAAGTGACAGAAGAGCGGTAACAGTGAATATGGCCAACCCGGGGCCTATATAAAAGGTAGGGGCCTGGAGCTGCAGCTCCAATAGCCCCTACATTAATCTGGCCCTGAGGAGGAGGACGAGGTAGCCAACACTGCTTCTTTTCACAAATTTTAAATGAGGGTACACCCCAAAAGAGTGAGAAAGAGCAAAAATGGAACAATGGGTGGGTAAGGTCGGTATCCATTGCTATTCTGCACAAGGTACGGAAAAGTCCCGTGGGATCCATGCCTGGTTCATTTTAATGAACGTGAGCTTGTCCACATTGTCTCTGGACAGGCGGCTGCGCTTGTCTGTTATAACGCCCCCAGCCGTGCTAAATACCCGTTCAGATAATACACTGGCTGCAGGGCACGCCAGCACCTCCAAGGCGTAAAGGGCAAGCTCAGGCCATGTGCCCAATTTGGAGACCCAGAAGTTGAAGGGGGCAGACCCGTCATTCACTACATGTAGGCGTGTGCACACATACTGCTCCACCATGTTGGTAAAATGCTGCCTCCTGCTAAGACGTTCCATCTGAGCTGCTGGTGCTGCTGTTTGTTGTGGCGTGCTGACAAAGCTTTTCCACATTTCGGCCATGCTAACCCTGCCTTCTGAGGTGCTGGCGGTGCCCTGGTTGCGTTGGCGACCTCCTTCTCCTCCTCCTCTGCCTTGTGCTTCCACTGTGGCCCCGCTGTCAGATGGGAATGCCAGCAGCATGGCGTCTACCAGCGTGCGCTTGTACTCGCGCATCTTGCGATCGCGCTCCAGTGAGTGAATTAAGGACGGTACGTTGTCCTTGTAACGGGGATCCAGCAGCGTGGCCACCCAGTAATCAGCACAAGTTAGAATGTGGGCAACTCGGCGGTCGTTGTGGAGACACTGCAGCATGTAATCGCTCATGTGTGCCAGGCTGCCCAGAGGCAACGAAAGGCTGTCCTCTGTGGGAGGTGTATGGTCCGTGTCCTCTGTATCCCCCCAGCCACGCACCAGTGATGGCCATGAGCTGGCCTGGGTGCCACCCTGCTGTGAACATGGTTCCATCTCCTCCTCCAGCTCCTCCTCCTCCTCCTCATCCTCCTCATCCTCCAGAACTGTGCCCCTGCTGGACAATTGCGTCCCTGGCGTTTGCGTGTGCAGGAACCCACCCTCGGAGCCCCTTGCGAATGACTGCCCTGAAAGCCTTGGAAATGTTACCTCTTCATCCTCCTCCTCCTCCTCATCCTGTGCCACATCCTCTTCCATCATCGCCCGAATTGTTTTTTCAAGGAGGCATAGAAGTGGGATAGTTAAGCTGAGAACGGCGTCATTGCCACTGGCCATGTTGGTGGAGTACTCAAAACAGCGCAACAAGGCACACAGGTCTCGCATGGAGGCCCAGTTATTGGTGGTGAAGTGGTGCTGTTCCGCAGAGCGACTCACGCGTGCGTGCTGCAGCTGAAACTCCACTATGGCCTGCTGCTGCTCGCACAGTCTTTCCAGCATGTGCAAGGTGGAGTTCCACCTTGTGGGCACGTCACATATGAGGCGGTGAGCGGGAAGGCCGAAGTTACGCTGCAGCGCTGCCAGGCGAGCAGCAGCAGGGTGAGAACGCCGAAAGTGCGCACAAACGGCCCGCACTTTCTGCAGCAGCTCTGACATATCGGGGTAGTTTTTAAGGAACCTCTGCACCACCAAATTCAGCACATGCGCCAGGCAAGGGATGTGCGTCAAACCGGCTAGGCCCAGAGCTGCTATGAGATTTCGCCCGTTATCGCACACCACCAGGCCGGGCTTGAGGCTCGCTGGCAGCAACCACTCATTTGTCTGCTGTTCCATGCTCCTCCACAACTCCTGCGCGGTGTGTGGTTTGTCCCCCAAACAGGCAAGTTGTAAAACTGCCTGCTGTCGTTTACCCCTGGCCGTGCTGAAGTTGGTGGTGAAGGTGTTACGCTGTCCGGATGAGGAGGCGGTAGAGGATGAGGAAGCGGAGTAGGAGGAGTTAGGAACAGGAGGCAAACTGAAGCGCCCTGCAATCCTCGGTGGTGGAAGGACATGCGCCAAATTGCTATCCGCCTCAGGCCCATCCGCCACTGCATTTACCCAGTGTGCCGTTAGGGAGATATAACGCCCCTGACCGTGCTTACTGGTCCACGTATCCGTAGTTAGGTGGACCTTGGCACAGATGGCGTTGCGCAGTGCACACCTGATTTTTTCCCCCACTTGGTTGTGCAGGGAAGGGATGGCTTGCCTGGAAAAGTAGTGGCGGCTGGGCACGACGTACTGTGGGACAGCCACCGACATAAGGTTTTTAAAACTGTGCGTCTCCACCAGACGGAATGACAGCATTTCAAAGGCCAATAATTTTGAAATGCTGGCATTCAGGGCCAGGGATCGCGGGTGGGTAGGGGGGTACTTCCTCTTCCTCTCAAGTGTTTGGGAGATGGAAAGCTGAACGCTTCCACGGGACATTGTGGAGATGGTTGTTGGTGACCCAGGTGGTGGTGTTGCTGACAGATCGTCTGTTTGCGGGGTGGCAGGTGCCGGTATCACTACAGATGTGGCTGGAGCGGCCGAGACTGCAGCAGAAGAGGAAGCAGGATGAGCCAGAGACGTTTCTTGGTTTTGAAGGTGTGTACTCCACTGCAGCTCGTGCTTTGCACTTAGATGCCTGATCATGCAGGTTGTGCTCAGGTTGAGAAGGTTCATGCCTCGCTTCAAGCTCTGATTGCACAGGGTGCAAACCACTCGTGTCCTGTCATCAGCACATTTTCTAAAGAACTTCCACGCTAGAGAACTCCTTTGAGCTGACTTTGGTGCGCTCGTTCCCTTGCTGCGTTGGGCAGTAGCGGGCGTAGTGTCTAGGGCACGGCCGCTCCGCTTCTGCACCCTGCTCCCTCTTCTGCTGTGCTGGTGGCTCTGTGCGACCACCGCCTCTTCCTCCAAACTACTCAGTTCACCTGCATGACGTTCATTCCATGTGGGGTCGAGGACCTCATCGTCCTCCACATCATCTTCCACCCAGTCTTCACCCCTGCCCTCCTTGTCGGTCTCCACAATGCTGAACGCCGCAGCAGTTGGCACCTGCGTTTCGTCATCATCGGAGACGTGCTGCGATGATCCTTGCATGTACTCATCTTGAGAAATAAGTGGTTGGGCATCGCTGCACTCAATCTCTTCCACTTCTGGGGCAGGGCTAGGTGGATGGCCCTGGGAAACCCTGCTGACAGAGTCCTCAAAAAGAATAAGAGACTGCTGTATGGCTTGGGGCTCAGACTGCTGGCCTGATTTGCAAGGGGGTGAGGTGAAAGACGGTTGGACATTGGCTGCAGGTGCCAACTCTGACCTTTCTGCAGTAGACTGGGTGGGAGACAATGTGAAGGAACTGGAGGCACTGTCAGCAGCAAACCAATCTACTATCGCCTCAACTTGTTCTGGCCTCATCACTTCTAGGGGCGTTTGATGCCCTACCAAATACTGATGCAGGTTCTGTCGCCTACTCACACTTGAGGAAGGTGTTTCACTTGTGCGTGTAGCTGGCACAGATCGACCATGTCCTCTCCTTGCAACAGGAGCTCTACCAGCAGCACCACGACCCAGGCCACGGCCCTTATTTGACGGTCTCCTCATATTTCTGTAATTTAAGATCTTGCCCTAGAAAGGTTTTTATTGAATAGCGGAATAGAAAATATGATCCAAAAAAAGTGTATGTATATCACACGTACACAACCACACTAGGCCCCAATTACTATTGTTTGTACCCCTAAAAGGCTAGATGAGGAGTAGGGGGAGTATGGAACAGGCAGCACCCTCAAACCTTCAGAAGTATGAGATGAACCCCAACAACTTGGAAAGGTGGATCTCTCTCACACGTACCGACACAGACTATCCCGCAATTCAATTGATCCTCAAAGGTTTTTATTGAATAGCGGAATAGGAAATATGATCAAAAAAAGTGTATGTATCTCGCACGTACACAACCACACTAGGCCCCAATTACTATTGTTTGTACCCCTAAAAGGCTAGATGAGGAGTAGGGGGGGTATGGAACAGGCAGCACCCTCAAACCTTCAGAAGTATGAGATGAACCCCAACAACTTGGAAAGGTGGATCTCTCTCACACGTACCGACACAGACTATCCCGCAATTCAATTGATCCTCAAAGGTTTTTATTCAATAGCGGAATAGGAAATATGATCAAAAAAAGTGTATGTATCTCGCACGTACACAACCACACTAGGCCCCAATTACTATTGTTTGTACCCCTAAAAGGCTAGATGAGGAGTAGGGGGGGTATGGAACAGGCAGCACCCTCAAACCTTCAGAAGTATGAGATGAACCCCAACAACTTGGAAAGGTGGATCTCTCTCACACGTACCAACACAGACTATCCCCCAATTTAACTGATCCCCAAAGGTTTTTGATTAAATAGCGGAATAGAAAATATGATCCCAAAAAAGTGTATGTATATCACACGTACACAACCACACTAGGCCCCAATTACTATTGTTTGTACCCCTAAAAGGCTAGGAGTAGGGGGAGTATGGAACAGGCAGCACCCTCAAACCTTCAGAAGTATGAGATGAACCTCAACAACTTGGAAAGGTGGATCTCTCTCACACGTACCAACACAGACTATCCCCCAATTTAACTGATCCCCAAAGGTTTTTGATTAAATAGCGGAATAGAAAATATGATCCCAAAAAAGTGTATGTATATCACACGTACACAACCACACTAGGCCCCAATTACTATTGTTTGTACCCCTAAAAGGCTAGGAGTAGGGGGAGTATGGAACAGGCAGCACCCTCAAACCTTCAGAAGTATGAGATGAACCCCAACAACTTGGAAAGGTGGATCTCTCTCACACGTACCAACACAGACTATCCCCCAATTTAACTGATCCCCAAAGGTTTTTGATTAAATAGCGGAATAGAAAATATGATCCCAAAAAAGTGTATGTATATCACACGTACACAACCACACTAGGCCCCAATTACTATTGTTTGTACCCCTAAAAGGCTAGGAGTAGGGGGAGTATGGAACAGGCAGCACCCTCAAACCTTCAGAAGTATGAGATGAACCCCAACAACTTGGAAAGGTGGATCTCTCTCACACGTACCAACACAGACTATCCCCCAATTTAACTGATCCCCAAAGGTTTTTGATTAAATAGCGGAATAGAAAATATGATCCCAAAAAAGTGTATGTATATCACACGTACACAACCACACTAGGCCCCAATTACTATTGTTTGTACCCCTAAAAGGCTAGGAGTAGGGGGAGTATGGAACAGGCAGCACCCTCAAACCTTCAGAAGTATGAGATGAACCCCAACAACTTGGAAAGGTGGATCTCTCTCACACGTACCAACACAGACTATCCCCCAATTTAACTGATCCCCAAAGGTTTTTGATTAAATAGCGGAATAGAAAATATGATCCCAAAAAAGTGTATGTATATCACACGTACACAACCACACTAGGCCCCAATTACTATTGTTTGTACCCCTAAAAGGCTAGGAGTAGGGGGAGTATGGAACAGGCAGCACCCTCAAACCTTCAGAAGTATGAGATGAACCTCAACAACTTGGAAAGGTGGATCTCTCTCACACGTACCAACACAGACTATCCCCCAATTTAACTGATCCCCAAAGGTTTTTGATTAAATAGCGGAATAGAAAATATGATCCCAAAAAAGTGTATGTATATCACACGTACACAACCACACTAGGCCCTAATTACTATTGTTTGTACCCCTAAAAGGCTAGGAGTAGGGGGAGTATGGAACAGGCAGCACCCTCAAACCTTCAGAAGTATGAGATGAACCCCAACAACTTGGAAAGGTGGATCTCTCTCACACGTACCAACACAGACTATCCCCCAATTTAACTGATCCCCAAAGGTTTTTGATTAAATAGCGGAATAGAAAATATGATCCCAAAAAAGTGTATGTATATCACACGTACACAACCACACTAGGCCCCAATTACTATTGTTTGTACCCCTAAAAGGCTAGGAGTAGGGGGAGTATGGAACAGGCAGCACCCTCAAACCTTCACAAGTATGAGATGAACCCCAACAACTTGGAAAGGTGGATCTCTCTCACACGTACCAACACAGACTATCCCCCAATTTAACTGATCCCCAAAGGTTTTTGATTAAATAGCGGAATAGAAAATATGATCCCAAAAAAGTGTATGTATATCACACGTACACAACCACACTAGGCCCCAATTACTATTGTTTGTACCCCTAAAAGGCTAGGAGTAGGGGGGAGTATGGAACAGGCAGCACCCTCAAACCTTCAGAAGTATGAGATGAACCCCAACAACTTGGAAAGGTGGATCTCTCTCACACGTACCAACACAGACTATCCCCCAATTTAACTGATCCCCAAAGGTTTTTGATTAAATAGCGGAATAGAAAATATGATCCCAAAAAAGTGTATGTATATCACACGTACACAACCACACTAGGCCCCAATTACTATTGTTTGTACCCCTAAAAGGCTAGGAGTAGGGGGAGTATGGAACAGGCAGCACCCTCAAACCTTCAGAAGTATGAGATGAACCCCAACAACTTGGAAAGGTGGATCTCTCTCACACGTACCAACACAGACTATCCCCCAATTTAACTGATCCCCAAAGGTTTTTGATTAAATAGCGGAATAGAAAATATGATCCCAAAAAAGTGTATGTATATCACACGTACACAACCACACTAGGCCCCAATTACTATTGTTTGTACCCCTAAAAGGCTAGGAGTAGGGGGAGTATGGAACAGGCAGCACCCTCAAACCTTCAGAAGTATGAGATGAACCCCAACAACTTGGAAAGGTGGATCTCTCTCACACGTACCAACACAGACTATCCCCCAATTTAACTGATCCCCAAAGGTTTTTGATTAAATAGCGGAATAGAAAATATGATCCCAAAAAAGTGTATGTATATCACACGTACACAACCACACTAGGCCCCAATTACTATTGTTTGTACCCCTAAAAGGCTAGATGAGGAGTAGGGGGAGTATGGAACAGGCAGCACCCTCAAACCTTCAGTATGAGATTGTGTTCACTGTACCCCACAAAGATTGAGTTCACTGCACCCCACAATGATTGTGTTCACTGCACCCCACAAAGATTGTGTTCACTGCACCTCACAAAGATTGTGTTCACTGTACCCCCCAAAGATTGTGTTCACTGCACCCCACAAAGATTCTGTTCACTGTACCCCACAAAGATTGTGTTCACTGCACCCCAAAAAGATTGTGTTCACTGCACCCCAAAAAGGATGTTGTTCACTGCACCCCAAAAAGGATGTTGTTCACTCCACCCCAAAAAGATTGTGTTCACTGCACCCCACAAAGATTGTGTTCACTGCACCCCAAAAAGATTGTGTTCACTGCACCCCAAAAATGATTTTGTTCACTGCACCCCAAAAAGGATTTTGTTCACTGCACCCCAAAAAGGATGTTGTTCACTCCACCCCAAAAAGATTGTGTTCACTGCACCCCAAAAAGATTGTGTTCACTGCACCCCACAAAGGATTTTGTTCACTGCACCCCAAAAAGATTGTGTTCACTGCACCCCAAAAAGGATGTTGTTCACTGCACCCCAAAAAGGATTTTGTTCACTGCACCCCAAAAAGATTTTGTTCACTGCACCCCACAAAGGATTTTGTTCACTGCACCCCACAAAGATTGTGTTCACTGCACACCAAAAAGGATTGTGTTCACTGCACCCCAAAAAGATTTTGTTCACTGCACCCCAAAAAGATTGTGTTCACTGCAGCCCAAAAAGATTGTGTTCACTGCAGCCCAAAAAGATTGTGTTCACTGCAGCCCAAAAAGATTGTGTTCACTGCAGCTCACACACAGAAAAATGGATGTGGATCACTGACACCTGCCTATCTCCAATCCCACACCACACAGCAATATCGATTGTAGTTTGTAGAACACAGTTTCCCTAAAATTCAGCAGACTCTGTCCCTAACAGGATTGAGAAGAGATCGTAGATCAGGATTGAGTGCAGACCCCACCCCCCACACAGCAATATCGATTGTAGTTTGTAGAAGACACTGACCTATATAATTCAGCAGACTCTATCCCTAAAATGCCTACAACTCGCCCTGCCTAAACACTCCGACCTGTCCCTCAATTCTATCCGGACACAAATGGTTTTTTCCTGCCTATCTTTCCCTAATCAGCAGCCAGCACGTTGATGTGTGCTCTGTCCCTGAATCTAAGCAGCATAATGACGCCGCTGCGGCTGCCTCGAACTTATAAAGACTTGGTCACATGCTTCAGACGGCCAATCACAGCTACTGAGACATTTGCAGGCATGGCTGGGATGGCTTAAGGCACACCAGTTAAACGATTGTTGATTGGCTGTTGAAAGCCCGCCATGAAAAGAGCGCCAAAGCATGCAAAACCCGGAAATAAAACGACCGAACACGGATTTTTACCCGAACATACAGTAAAGTGTCCGTGTCCGTGTTCGGGTACAAAAAATCCAATTATTCGGTACGAACACGAATAATACAGTCCGTGTTCGCTCAACACTAGTTATTAGGTGCAAGACAACATTTTCTTGCAATATAAAGAAATATTTAAGGACATTTATAATAAGAGAAACACATAACAAAATACATATACTTCTGTCCCCAGAAATATACCCATTGTCATTGATGAGGATTACATTGCTAGACAATGTGAGTGATGCAGATTACATCCTGGAGGACATTAATAAATTGTATTTTTTATATGTCTGTTTTTTTTTTTTTTTTATGTTCTCATTAAAATCCCCCAATATTATTTATAATTTTTTCTTGAGGCACCAAAAGTGTGAAAGAGGCCCTTGTCTCTTAACATTCAGACAAAAGCACAGGCTTTTCCACCCTCCCTCCTTGCAAGCAAGCCCCCAATTTTGAAATGCATGTAGCCTAGTTTGGTATCAAAAGGGGGCTGCATGCCCACTGCACTCCCTTCCCTGGGCATCCAGGTTGCTTATCTAGAAAAAAGTCTGGGTGAAATACTAAAAGGGAACCCTACACTGTTTTGCATATTTGTTAATGTGTACCTCCACTTTAATTTTTAAACATTATCTGTCTTTGAGAATCCAGGGAATCATTAGGAGACATCATTAATGGTCATAAATAGACCTTTCATTATCAATGATGTCACCCAGGTATCAATTGTAATTCCCAGAGTCAGAAGGAGTTTAAATGAAAGTACACATTTATTTAGATAAAACATGAGAACAATATGGTAGAGTTTCCTTTATTATTTCACTGAGACCCTTATCCAGCTATGTAGCCAGGCTGGCCAGTAAATTGAGGGCAATGAATGTGTGCTCTCCTCCTACCTGGACCCAACCAGGCCACATGCCTTTCAACATTGGGTGATAGCTTGCAAATCTGTCATCCAATGATGTAATCCAAGTCGCTCACAACATCCAGCAATGATCCGTCATGTCACACTACCTTCAATAATTGACATGACTGCAGTAATATAAACAAACATTTAGAAATTCTGGTGACATTATTGATCAAATTTGGTCATTAACCCTACAGTGTTGCTGTCCTCTCTTCCCTGGCCACCCAGGAAAGAGAGGACAGCAACAATGTTTCCTTTTCAAAAAATATGTGTAGTCACTTTAATTTTTAAACATTATTTGCCTCTGGGATCCCTGGGTGACATTTATAATTAAAGGTCACTTTGTAATGCTAAAATTCCCAGAGGCAAATAATGTTTGCAGGCTTTTCCTATCTTTTCCCTGCAACAGCTTTCAATACAAATGGCACTTTGGCTGCTCTTCTGCTCTATTCTCATCTTTTTAAAGTGATAGGGCTGGTGCAAAACAAATCCCCATTGTTGACCCCTCTAAGCCAGCTGACCTAAGTTCAGAGGCATACAGCATAATAATCAGAATGAATCTGGGTGTCTGAAGTCCTGACTTGGTTCAGTGGGTCTGGGTACAGACAGGGTTTCTTCTCAAACCTACGGTAGACTCAAACCTAAACCTCACTGCTAGATGCAATATCTGGATAACATCCAAACTGAATTTAGGTAAACTATGTTTTGGTTTTACAACTTCTTTTATGAACTCACACTTTAATGATATGACACACACATGACTATTGCTGTCAATGATTACTAATTAATGAATTCAAAATTGAGCTTTTTACACGCTTTATCACATTAATTATTTTTAAACAGCTATCATCTAGTGCAAAGCCAGTTCAGCAAATGAAACTTTGTCTTCTCCTTTCAGTCTATGATTAGACACAACTTTCCATTCCACTTTGAAAAATGTTTGTTCTTCACAAAATAAATGTTCTTTTAGCTTAGTGAATAAGGTGAAGATGTGTTCACTTCAATCATCAACTTACGAGTATGTGAAAATAGTGTTTTTCTAGGACATAATTAGGGTTTTAAAGTGAACACAGCAAATGTATGTACATTTTCCAAATTCATTGTGCTGACAAAAGAGGCGGAGAAGTAGTAGATAAAAAAAAGAAATAAATCAGAGGCCAATATGATCTTCAAATAAGACCTATTATGCAATTATGGACAACAATTAAATTAACACACTTTTTATTGCAATGGAATCCATCTTTCGGCCTCCAGACTTCCACTGGTTGACAGCAGAGGTGGCTCTGGTTTATTCTAACCTTCTTCAAAACAGAGACCAGCAAGCAACCCCAAATGTTCTATCTTCAGACCCTCTTATACCCTGGAAACAGGCCGACCTTCTCCTGAGTTCAATGCAATTTAAATTGACATATACTTATTTTACTTAATTTTATCAATTTTGCCTCCACATCTTTGCTAACCTATATATAGGTGCATTTGATAATCTTCATAATCTTTTTAGCAATCTGTGTGGCATGAACCTGATTTTCCTCACATGGGGTATAATCTTTTATTTATTTATGAGGGGCTGTTTCCTAATTTTGCATTTTATGACATACCTAATAACTAATGGTAATTCTTTTTTACAGGTTGACATCACTGATTTATCAACCATTTGTATTTTCAATATATCTCTAAAAGCAGAACCCAATTAGCTTTTTAAGTAAAACATTTAGTTTTATACAATTTATGGATACAACTATCCATACTCTTGTAGCAGCAATCACAGAGGATGGGTAACCAAAATCCCTTATGGGTAGAAATGCCTCAGCTGTGACTGCACTACTAATGAGGACTTTGAGGCACAGGCTGGCTATTTTGTTCTAGGTTTGCAGAGAAACAATACTGTGCAGGGGAAAGCTAGATTCTTCGTCAACTCAAACTTGATCTTATAGCTGAGTCTAAAATGTTTTAAAGATATAACTCATATACCCTGTTTCATTACTAGTATTAATACTAATCAAAAACATCCCTGACAACACTAGCCTATTCTCAAGGAGGACCCTCCTCTGAAGACCATTCTAACACATCTAAAACTACACACTTAGGAAAGTTACAAGCAAAAAAAAAAAAAAAGACTTTGCCTCAACAGGATTAAAATAACTTCTTCAACATTCTCTGTCCTATCTTCTGCAGGCAGCTTTTGATGCACACCTAGGTGTCTTTGATGTGTATCCATTAGCCATAACATTTTGCACTGTATCCAGAGACCTGAGTACCCCTTGATCCATAAAAGATTCATGAACTGTGCAGTTTGTACTACATGTGATTAGTTGCTCATACAACATTTAGAATGTAGGGTGTATCATTAAGAATCAACAAACACTAGTCATAAATTCAAAAAGCACTCAATGAATCCCAGCATCTCATCTTACTCTATTTTCTACCATATGTACACATAAAGTATATATAGCCTCACAGAAGCGGGTCCTCTGAAAAAATAAATAGACCAGGGTTTTCTGTAGGTCAGTGGCAGAATTAGGGTCAAGGTCAGGGTCAAGGGTTGAGGTCAAAGGTCAGGATCAGTGTATGTTGTGAAGTATTAAAAAAAAGCATTTATTTAAAAAAAAAAAAAAAGTAGCAGTGTCAGTTAGTATTTTTAGGTAGGATAAAAAAAGCAAAATGCACATGATTGTTTCTGGGCCCTACAACGGGTGCAAACAGCAAATAACATTCAAATTTAATGTATGTTGTTGCTGTGATTGTCAGGAGCAGGAACATTTAGTTCAATATTTTTTCTTTTGTGGTAGATTAAGCAACTAACTAAAAGAAAGAAATATACAACTACATTTAAAAAAATGTTTTACTTTTACTATTTTGTGGTAGTTATCCTTTGATATTAATATTATTCATAAAAATAATAATAATAATAATAATAATAAAAAAAAACACAGGAGATTTCCATTATCATTTGCCACCAAATGAAAGCCCAATTTGTTCTGAAAAAAAAAAAGCATGATACAATCCACTTGGATACACTAAGTAGTTACTATGATATGTGCATTTTTACTAACCCATATCAGAATTAAGGATTTGTTTTACCCTTGTAATGAAGGGGTTATATTATAACACAACATACATTTAAATGATACATTCACCTTTTGACAAAAAACAAATGAACATTTTTTTTGCAGGTAATAAAAATGTGCATTTATTATTTTTTGTTGCAGGAGCCTGTAAAAGCATTGTACCAGCGATCAGCAGATCAGTGATGCCATGCAGGTCTTCTGCAGACCTGTCAGTGTATCTGCTGAAGACCTGCTGATACTCTCTGGCAGGAAGGCCAGTCCTTTCATAACATGTTACATGTTACACCCTGAATATGGGTGTAATGTGTAACATGTTATGAAAGGTTATCTTATCCTGTAATATAATAAATTATCAACATACCTTATAAACAAAGAAACATTTAGGATCATGCAAAATATAATAATTCTAGATTATACAGATTTGTACAGTTATGTTTGATGTAAACCCGAACAATGAAAAAACCTAATATTGACTCTAACAATAAATATCTCTTATTTGCTTCCATATTGGTCTGTTAGATATTCAATTAAAAGCATTTTGTTACCTGTTTCAGATGTCCACAAAAACGGTTGATATTGTGAGAAAGAGTTCTCCTGTGGCCTGTGCAGACTTCCTGAGTTATAACAAAGAACCCCCTAAATCATACCTTGGACTGCAGAATGATTGGCCTTTATGTAGTATAGATCTGAGAGTAGGAGTGGTTGACTAGTTTAGCAAAATAAAACTGAGCACAGCTGACAACTATGTCTACAAAAAATACTTTGTGTTGTTAACCCACAACAAAGCTTAAATTTGAGCCCTTTTTTGTCAGATCAACAGTAGGGATGAGCCAATGGTGCAGTCCATCATGCACTGTGTGCACAATTAGGCAAGTGAGTATTTTGGCCAAATCATCCTTTTTCCAAGCTGTATAAACTTGAATATTTATTGGATTTAAGCATATCAGGTGATGTTTTTTTGTGTAATGAGGGAGGGTGATCAACATCCTATATCAAGGTGTGCATAATTATTAGACAGAAAATGAAAAGTGGTCCAAAAAATAAATTTAACTGATTCTGAAAAGTCAAAAACTGTAAAGAAAAAAAAAAACTTTCAGAGGGATGCAGCACTCTTGAAATTGCTAAGATATTGGGGCGTGAGCACAGAACTACCAAATATTTGCTGCAAATAGTCAACAGGGTAGCATGAAATGCGTTGAGAAAAAAGGCGCAAATTAGCTCCCAAAATTTGAGAAGAATCAAACATGAAGCTGACAAGAAGCTATTATCCTCCATTGCAACCTACCTGGTGTGCCCAGAAGTACAAGTTGTTCAGCACATAGAGACATGGCCAAGGTAAGGAAGGCTAAAACCCGACCCCCACTGAACAAGACACATAAGTTGAAACATCAAGACTGGCCCAAGAAATATCTAAAGACAGATTTTTAAAAGGTTTTATGGAATGATGAGAGTGACTCTTGACAGACCAAATGGATGGGCCTGTGGCTGGATCAGTAATGGGTACAGAGCTCTACTTTGAATCAGGCGCTAGCAAGGTGGAGGTGGGGGTACTGGTATGGGCTAGTAAAGATGAGCTAGTTGGACCTTTTCAGGTTGAAGATGGACTCAAAATCAACTCCCAAACCTACTGCCAGAAGACCCTTTCTTCAAGCAGTGGTACAGGAAAAGGTCTGCATCTTTCATGAAGACCATGAGATTTATGCAGGACAATGCTCCATCACATGCATTGAAGTACTCCACCGCATGGCTAGCCAGAAAGACTTTAAAGATTAAAGAATGACAATTGTGGGCCCTTCTTAAACTGGAGATTTACGGTGAAGGAAACAGTACACCTCTCTGAACAGTGTCTGGGAGGTTGTGGTTGCTGCTGCACAAAAAGTTAATCCTCAACAGATTAAGAAACTGACAGACTCCATTAATGGAAGGCTTTTTAATGTTATTGAAAAGAAGGGTGGCTATATAGGTCAAGGATTTTTTTTTAAATGTCAGAAATGTTTATTTGTAAATTTTGAGTTGTTTGTTTATTATTCTCACTTTAAGAGCCGGTCCACACTAGCGCGAATTGTCAGGCGACTTGCCAGCATGACAAGTCGCGCTCCCTCGCGGTCCATTGACCGCTACAGGACCCGTTCTAATCGGAGCGACACAAGTCGCTCCGACTTAGAAAAAGGGTCCTGTACTACTTCGGGGGCGACCTCGGAGCGACTTGCATAGACTTCCTTTATGTGAAGTCCCTGAAAGTCGCTCCGAAGTCGTGGTGCATGGTAATGCACAAGTCGCCCCCGAAGTAGAAAGGAGTCGTTTCGCCTGAGTGTGAACCGACTTTAACAGATGAAAATAAACAAGTGAGATGGAAAAATGTTCCTTTTTCATTTAGTTTCATAATAATTCTGCATACTAATAGATGCCCAATAATTTTGCACACATAGATATTCTCCTAACAAAGGCAAAACCTCACTTTTACTTTTTTAAATATTCAGGTTTGAGGTTAATTAACATCTTGGATTGACCGAGAGCACTGCAGTAATTCAATAATGAAATGAATCCTCAAAAATACAACTTGCCTAATAATTGTGCACACAGTGTATATAGAAGCAGAATCCTTGACATGTAAACAAATGGGTAGGGATAATAATGGTATCACTGCTCAAACATAGCCGTTGGTTTTATTTGGGCAATAACATTAACTAAATATGGTCATATATTGCCATATTTGTGGCACAAGGTCTGTTGATTTTTGTCTTTTGATGAGTCGGTGGATGATGGACATCGTGATTTGGATTTACATGGAGCGTATTTTTTTGGGGGAAATATTATTTTTCTTGTTCAAACATTTTATTAAAGGATAAAGTAAAAATACATAAATAAGAATTATTCCCAAAGAAGAAGGGACAAAATAGGGTGTACAATGAGGCAATACAATGACAGGGATGCAGCCCCTACAGGTATAGGGTAAGTGAAGAAGTACACACAAGAGGACTGTCAAACAGCATAGTTCATGTAGTTGAAAAAAAAAGACACAGGCGTACAACAGTGTACAAGAGTATTACAGTGTAACATACTGTAACTGCATATTAGTTAGGGCTCAGAATCATTGAGTAATAGCCTATAGCATGAGACTCAATAGGAAACAGGCCCAGTATGAAGCAAAAAAATGGGGCACTAGGAACCTTAAAGGATAAAGGGGGTAAAAGGGAAGTGACTACCATGTGTATATAGAACCTTGTGTCTCATAGGACAGATGTGATTGATATACTGTTGAGTAAGTGCATACTGCTGGAATAGACCTGTGGAAAAGGGAATCTAGCAGAAAAAAAGGCAAGGATGTAAGGAGAAAGAAGAAAGAGGGGGTTAGACAAGGGAAAGGGGGGGCAAAGAAGTAAGGAGGGGCAAAGGCCTGGGGGGGTGATTTGAATAATTTTAATAAAGGATTTGTCAAACATCTGGATGTCTTTATCTTTGGGTTACTTTTTTTACTATGTACCCCTTACTCATTCATGTTGGGAAAGTCAGTATCTGGGTTCCCTATTTTTAAAAGGGGATTCCAGATGATACACTTCCCCCCCCCACAGACCCCCACATTTACTAGGCCAGGGTAATGGGAAGAGAACCTTGACCTCATTAACGTGGGACAAGGTTCTTTGCTAGGGGGGCCCCCCATGTGGCCTATGTGTGAACTGTTTAACATTTATCCCCCACCAACCACCCATCCTTTCCCATCCTTTCCTGGCCAGCCAGCCTGCATTCATAGACTAAGGGTCTGTTATGGATTGTTAGGGGAACCCCGCACTTTCATTTTTTTTTTTTTTGCATGGGAGTCCCCCTTAATTTTCATAACAGGCCTGAAGGGTCTGGTAACATTCCTTGTGAATCTCAGTATTTTTTTTTTTTTGGCTTGGGCCAAAACTTGCATTAAGATAAAAAAAACCTTCTGCCTTCACAACCACTTTAATGCATTCCTTGCATTAAGGTAAAAAGTGTTTAGGTATCAGCATCCCCCCTCACCCCCCTTTTACCTGAGCCCTTATTTGATCCAGCACCGTGCATGTCTGTAGCTCTTCTCTCCTCTCACTTCTGGATCTTGTTGGCTTTGCTGGGGCACTGGAAGCCATTGGTTCCCAGGACTGTCAATCAAAGCCAGTAACGAGGAAGTGGGGTCGAGTCAACAGACACAGAAGCCGGGCACTGGACAGATGGGAGGAGTGAGAAGTGCCAGTGCATTTACACTGCTCTGTGCAATTTCAAGTATACAAGAGAAATGGCCGCACACCAGGCAATAGCTCACAATGATAGGCTTCATTGAACAAGGATGCAAGGTAAAGCAAAATGGATGGTAGGCATGTTTCACATGACTCACAGCATGCTTGTTCACTACTGTTGGTAGCTGTGAGTCGTGTGAAACATGTCTACCATCCACTTTGCTGTACCTTGCATCCTTGTTCACTGGCGATCCAAGGTGCTGCACCCAAGGCTGGCTATGAAGTTACAAACTGCCTGAACGGTGTACATCTCTTTCTCTGTGTCAATCCCAAGTAAAGGCATTTTACCTTTATAATCACTTTAATACATATTATTTACCTTTGTATGCCCTGTACCAGTGCTGCCAACCCACAACTTGCAGGCTTTCTTTCTGTGGCATGCCAGATGTTGGGCACTTTGTAGGGATGCCAGGCACTGGGTTTCTCTGTGTTCCTGCACCTAGAACAGACATAAATCCAGTAGATCGCCTGACAGTATAAATGTACAACCCGATTCCAAAAAAGTTGGGACACTGTACAAATGAACAAAAAAGGAATGGACTAATTTACAAATCTCATAAACTTATATTTTATTCACAATATAATCTAGATAACATATCAAATGTTGAAAGTGAGACATTTTGAAATGTAATGCCAAATATTGTCTCATTTTGGATTTCATGAGAGCTATGAGAAGCTATGAGAGCTTCCAAAAAAGTTGGGACAGGTAGCAATGAGAGGCCGGAAAAGTTAAATATACATATAAGGAACAGCTGGAGGACCAATTTGCAACTTATTAGGTCAATTGGCAACATGACTGGGTATAAAAAGAGTGGCAGTGTCTCTCAGAAGTCAAGATGGGCAGAGGATCATCAATTCCCCCAATGCTGAGCCGAAAAATAGGGGAGCAATATCAGAAAGGAGTTTCTCAGAGAAAAATTCCAAAGAGTTTGAAGTGATCATCATCTACAGTGCATAATATCATCCAAAGATTCAGAGAATCTGGAACAATCTCTGTGCGTAAGGGTCAAGGAAAACCATACTGGATGCCCGTGTTCTTCGGGCCCTTAGACGGCACTGCATCACATACAGCAATGCTACTGTAATGGAAATCATAACATGGGCTCTGGAATACTTCCGGAAAACATTGTCGGTGAACACATTCCACCATGCCATTTGCTGTTGCCGGCTAAAACTCTATAGGCCAAAAAATAAGCCATATCTAAACATGATCCAGAAGTGCAGGCGTTTACTCTGGGCCAAGGCTTATTTAAAAGGGACTGTGGCAAAGTGGAAAACTGTTCTGTGGTCAGACGAATCAAAATTTGAAATTCTTTTTGGAAAACTGAGACGCCATGTCATCCGGACTAAAGAGGATAAGGACAACCCAAATTGTTATCAGTGCTCAGTTCAGAAGCCTGCGTCTCTGATGGTATGGGTTTGCATGAGTGTGTGTTGCATGGGCAGCTTACACATCTGGAAAGGCACCATCAATGCTGAAAGGTATATCCAAGTTCTAGAACAACATATGCTCCCATCCAGACGCCGTCTCTTTCAGGGAAGACCTTGCATTTTCCAACATGACAATGCCAGACCACATACTGCATCAATTACAACATCATGGCTGCGTAGAAGAAGAATCCGGGTACTGAAATGGCCAGCCTGCAGTCCAGATCTTTCACCCATAGAAAACATTTGGCGCATCATAAAGAGGAAGATGTGACAAAGACCTAAGACAGTTGAGCAACTAGAAGCCTGTATTAGACAAGAATGAGACAACATTCCTATTCCTAAACTTGAGCAACTTGTCTCCTCAGTCCCCAGACATTTGCAGGCTGTTATAAAAAGAAGAGGGGATGCCACACAGTGGTAAACATGGCCTTGTCCCAACTTTTTTGAGATGTGTTAAAATCAACTTATTTTTCCCTTAAAATTATACATTTTCTCAGTTTAAACATTTGATATGTCATCTATGTTGTATTCTGAATAAAATATTGAAATTTGAAACTTCCACATCATTGCATTCTGTTTTTATTCACAATTTGTACAGTGTCCCAACTTTTTTTTGAATCGGCTTGTATTCCTGGTCCAACTTTGTCAGGAACAGTGTGTGGCACAGGAATGTGTGATTTGATGGGTTAACACAGAGGGGGTTTAGAAGAAAGGTTTAACAGCACTGCCACTGATAGTCAATGCAAAGGGGGTTAACAGCATTGTCACTGATCATCAATGCTGGGAGGAGGTTACCAGCACTGCCACTGACTATTAATGCAGGGAAGGGGTTACCAGCACTGTAACTGACCACCAATGCAGGGTGTGGGGGTGAACAGCACTACCACTAACCATTAAATCAGGGATGGGTTAATCAGGGTTAGCATTAATACTGCCAACCAAAGTGGTTTGAAATAGCAATGCTACTGATCACCAGTGTCAGGGTTATTTAATACTACCACTGACTGACATCAATGCTGGAGTTTATTATTGTAGTCACTAAGATCAATGCTTGGGGTTATTTTGCAGTCACTGTAAACAGTGCAGGGGGTTGTTATGGCGTTCACTGGCACCAGTTATTGTTGACACTAACACCAATGCTAGGTGTTGCTAATAGTGCCACTGACAACAGCAATGGGGCTTACAATTGTTTTGCACTGGAGCTAAAGATTACAGCAGGACCAACATTTTGTAAGTGTTGAGGTGTATTACAGCCCTATCATTTTGAAAGGGCATTCTAACTTGTTTGACCCCTTGCAATTCTTGGGGCCACACTTGACTTTCAGTGTGCACACAAAACTGGGGTTTAATTTGCTATACTTAGCATCTGTATATACAGTTTACCTCCTGCCTAGGGTGAGGTTTCCATGTTCTTAACCACTGTTTGGTATCTCTATATGGTTGGTTAGATCAGGATAGTATGCCATTGAGTAATAGTTCTTTTTTACATTAATTTTAGTCTTTTTGGTTTGAGTGCAATAAACGTGGGTTTTAGAGATGTATGCTTCGTTTTCCTATACTTAGTTACCTCTGGCAGAACTCTGTGGTAGTCACTATTGCAGATTTCTTGGTCAATGTTTTTATTAGATACACAGCATGTACAGAGTAGTAACAATAGTTGGAGATGCGTAATTTTCAACTTTTTTCATATTGAAGCACCATCAACATTTGTGACAACAGACTTCCTCTTGTTATATTGTTTGTATAGAATTACAAATAAAGCAGTGTAACCACCTTTAACATAGAAAAAAACATAACATTAATCTGGGGAAACATTACTAAATTCATACTAAATAAACAAACAAAAAACAGCAAAAGGAAGAGTGCAGTAAAAGCCTTAACATCGCATAAGAGCGTAGACCATAGTAACAAAAGGACTCCCATGAAAGCAAAAAGGTAAGCCACAATGTCACTAATGCCTGACCGTTGTTCAATTAATCAAGAACTCAAAGCATAGGCTTTATTTTAGAAATGCTCAACCATACATCCCAGCTCTTAAGAGTATTAGTAGTGGGGCTTTCATTATATTTTTATTATTTGAAGATTTCTAGATTTAAAAGTTTATCAGTATAAAAAAAAAGAGAGAATAAAAAGCAAAAACAATACTAATAGCTTTGATCCCACATACATGCATTGTATCAGAAGAAACAGTATAATTTTGATCCTCTCTGGTGTTTAGGTTGCTTCTATAATTTCTCTTCCTCTTTACTTCATCTAACAACTTTATTATTAGAGTTACATGATTCCTTGGGGTCCTTCCTCAAAATAAAACCTGGTATGTCATTAAAGCTGAAGAAGAGGAGGATGGAGAAACAATTTAACCATTCAGAGCATGATATTACATGGCATTTTAAAATCCTGTTTAGCCACAAAATAGACTATAGTCTCTTCTGTGCTATTACCAAATCTAGTAATAAAAATAATCAATTTAACACAGCGCTTGCATACATAAATAAAAGATACATAAACCTGATCAAGTAACTCAAAAAAACTTTTTGAAAAAATTGATACAAAAATAAATAAATATATAAGTGTCCAAAGTGATTTAAATATCTCAAAAAAAAATGTCCATTGAGGTGAATATACAATAAGTTATAAAGTGCTCTAGTGCAAATAAAACACTCGTGCTCCAAGTGGTAGTGACCCCTCCAGGAACCCTACTCACCAGAACATGTGGACTCTAAATTAGGGTCTAAAGAGCCTGTGGACAAATAGATGTAAATGGCACCAGGACTTCTCCTTGGTAGTCATAGGCTGAATGGACCCTCCTGATCGATGGTAATCCTTTTGTCTGCTGCTACTGCTACATAGACACAGAAGGACGCTGACTCAGTGAGAGTGAGGAGGAGTAGATTGGACGGATCGATTCAGAGGAGAGAGGGCAGCCAGCAAGAGAGCGGGAGGGAGCCCTCAGCCCAGTCGATCCCAGGGCCCAGGCAGACAAAAGAATTACCATCGATCAGGAGGGTCCATTCAGCCTATGACTACCAAGGAGAAGTTCTGGTGCCATTTACATCTATTTGTCCACAGGCTCTTTAGACCCTAATTTAGGGTCCACATGTTCTGGTGAGTAGGGTTCCTGGAGGGGTCACTACCACTTGGAGCACGAGTGTTTTATTTGCACTGGAGCACTTTATCACTTATTGTATATTCACCTCAATGGACATTTTTTTTGGGATATTTTGGATATTTAAATCACTTTGGACACATACTGTATATATTTATTTATTTTTGTATCAATTTTTTCAAAATTTTTTTTGATTTCACATGATCAGGTTTATGTATCTTTTATTTATGTATGCAAGTGCTGTGTTAAATTGATTATTTTTATTTTTTCTGAGTTATTTACTTCGTGAACAGCAGCTGCAACATTCACATATACACATATTATATTTATTGTCAAGGTAGCGCGGGTTTCATTTTCATTTTCACAAATCTAGTAATGTCAACTCCTTAGAAAAGTAGAATACACAACTCCAATGTAGCATAATCAATTGGGTCTGCAGCTCTTGAAACAAGATCATGCAGTCATATTTTAACCACACTATACAGTATGTGACCTCCAACTAAAAATAAAGTGTTAAACTCACTCTTCTGAAAGACCAAATCACACTAAAACATTGATTTACCCTGTCCTGCACGGAAAAGCCGCAGGTGTTTAAATTCAGCAAATGTGAAGATGGAGGTCCGAAACCCTCTTTAGGTTTTTTCTTAGATATTCATCTTTAATAGCTCCTAAAGTGAAGAGTAAGGTCTCGTTCACACCACACCACGTGCAGAGAGGTCAGTTTTTATGCACACATTCTGCAAAGGCACAAAGAAAACAATTGTTCTCTATGTGCCCTGTTCACACCACAACACTAGTATCATGTGCAGAATTTTTCTGCGCCAGAATCTGCAATGTGTTTTAAAATCAACGTGCATGAAAACAGATGTAAACTCATATCTCTGCAAGTGAAATCTGCACATTTTTTCCGTAAGTTTTTCTGCATGTATGGTGTGAACGAGGCCTAACTTATCTCCCAATCCCAGGCAGTCAATTCAAGGAAAAGAAGCAACGGATCCATAGTGCGGGCCACTAATTGCAAGTAAAAAAATAAAAAGACAAACACAGCTCAATGAATTTGCATCTGATATCATATACTCAAACTGCATCCAACATGTTTCACCTGGAAGGGCATCTTCAGTGGCTTAGGCTGTAGACATCTGTATTCTTGTATAAGGTGGCCATGCAACTGTTTACTATTAACAAAACAAAGTATCAAGAAAACCTTTAATAGGAAGAGCCTGCTGCAACTTGGCATGTTGCTTTTCCTTTTTTACTGATGACAGATTCTATGGCTGAGCATGTAGACACAGCAGCTTGGTGGTCTTAAAAATAGGCAGCTAAGGCCTCATTCATGGACACTGGATATTTTTACAGCTGCTCCTAGGGGTATTGGATGTTTTTCTTTTTTTTTTTTTTTTACAGCTTAAAAATGCCTCTCCATGTTTTTCTATGTGTCCATGCACACATAGGATTCTAGGAGCTGTAAGGGGCATAGGCGTTTTCAAGCTGCAAAAAAAAAATCTAGAGCCAGTGTGTATTGGAGCAGCAGCGTTACAGCTGCAAAAATTCCTGACGCAGCTAAATGCGGCTAAATGCAGCTAAATGTGTGTTAATGCTGTGTACAGTGTTAAGCCGTGTCAGGTATTTTTAAGCTGTAGTAATTGGATTTGGGAGTGGAAAAGAGAGGTGTGCAGAAAAGCTATGCTAAACGCTAACACGGCTAAACTCGCATTAACATCAATGCAAAATGCTTCTAAAAGTGCGTTTTTACAGCCGAATTTGCTGGCATCTGTTCCTGGCTTTGTAGCTCGTTTTTTTAATGACCTGTGTGCATGAGGCCTTAATCACATATATGTGATGGATATGAAGAATGGCTGAGTTTCAGAGATATACAGCAGAGCCACATTTCAAAAAGCCAAACTTTTTTTTTCAACAAGAAATCCTATGCTCAGTGAAACCCACTGGAATTTTATTATTATCTCACCAGAGAAGTAACAAAAGGCTGTGTAGGTGTAAAGAAGTAAAAGCAGGGTGAGATCCAGCCTACCAGCTAGGCTAAAAGATTATCCACACAGACAAACTGCTGATCGCCCACAAACAAGCTTGATGAACTCTGTACCTTGCAGACAGTATAATTATAATACAATTTAATACAGTAGAATAAGAGGGCCCTGCCCATTAGAGCCTACAATGTAAGAGGGAGAGTCAAGGGATACAAAAGGTAATAACTGAGGGGGATGAGCTGATGGAGAAAATAAAAGTATAGTTGTTAGGTGGAGGCAGGAAAGACTTCTCTGAAGAGAATGGTTTTCAGAGACCATCTAAAAGTGAACTAGGAGATAGACAGACTGGGGTTGGGAGTTCCAAAGGATACAGGAACCTCAAGAGAAGTCCTGGAGGTGAGCATGGGAGAGGGTGACAAGCCAATGAGGAGGGAGTTGAGGTAGTCAAGGTGAGAGATGACCAGGGAGTTAACAAGGAGTTTTGCAGCATCCTTGGTTAGGAAGGGGTGAAATTTGGAGATGTTGGGGAGTTTGAGGTGGCAAGCTTTGGACATTGATTGGATGTGGGGCCAAAAGGAGAGTTCAGGATCCAGGATTACACCTAAAACGCATGCAGGGACGGGTTGATAGTTGGGCTATTGATCTCCACAGAGAAGTCACGGGAAAGGGGCATGTGGGGAAGGAAATACTGAGGAAGTGGTGTGGCATCCAGACAGATATGTCTGTTAGTAAATTGGTGATGCTTGTGGAGACTGATGTTGAGGGGTAAAGAGATAGATTTGAGTGTCATCAGCGTAGAAACAGTATTGGAAGCCCTAAGGATGCTGTTAACTGACCCAGGGAAGAATTGTAGATCGAGAATAGAAGAAATCCAAGAACAGAACCTGGGGGACCCCCACAGAGAAAGGAAGAGGAGAAGAGGAAGCAAATTTGTAAGTGACGCTGAAGGTGCGGTGAGATGTGTACCAGTAAAGAGTACAGTCATGATGACCGCTTGCTATTGCTGAGACACATTGCTCACTGGATATGGTATACTTACGTGGAAAATGTAAAACGTTTTTTCTACAAGGGAATTTTACTGCAGTCATAATCACTGCTGTGTATATATACCCCTACATGCAAATGCAATATCTCTGGAGAAATTACATGATGTTATACACATCCAGCTGAACACATATCCAAAGGGTTTGCGATTGTGGCTGGGGCTGGAGTCTTTAATCACACAGCTGCAGAAAATATATCCTAAATTCTATAAAAATGTAAATTTCCCTAGGGAAAACAACATCTGTGCTCAGTATAGCACTGTTTACCCATGACTGCATCCCTATATATGCCCCTAAGACCACATTCACACAGAAGCGGCAGGACTCCTGCACGACTTCGGGGGCGACCTGTGAAGTCCCGTGCACCGCGACTTCGGCGCGACTTGCACGGACTTTACATAATGGAAGTCAATGCAAGTCGTCTCCAGGTCGCCCCGAAGTAGTACAGGACCCTTTTTCTAAGTCGGAGCGACTTGTGTCGCTCCTATTAGAACGGGTCATGTACCAGTCAATGGACCGCGACTTGTCAGGCTGACAAGTCGCCTGAGAAGTCGCGGCAGTGTGAATGGAGCCTAATACTATAGTGATGTTTACAAATAATACCAGTCTAATCAAACGTATACATGACAATGATGAAACATCTTATATAGAAGAAGTTCACTGCTAGGTTGAGTGGTGCTTCAGAAAACAACCTAATACTAAATACAACAAAAACCAAGGAGATAATAGTGGACTACAGGAAATCCAGGAAGACCACTTGTTTCCTCCTGCACATAAATACAGAGGTGGAGACTGAATAACATCAAATTCCTGGGAGTTTAAATAACAGAGGAATTGCCATTGTCCCCCAATACCTCCCATCTGGTGATGAAGGTGAAACAGAGGCTGTTCCTTTGGAGACATATCAGGTCAGATATTTTCTTTAACCTCCCTGGCGGTCTGATTATGTCAACATTTTTGTGCTAAAAGCAGCACATTGTTTTGCATGGAAATATGTTGTTTTATATTTTAGGCCTATAATTCTAAGGAATAACCCACTTAAATCTGCCCAAAACAAGAGTCTAGTAGACATCCCGGGTATGATAAAGTTTGAAACACAAAATCATAAATTATAATATAATAATAATACATTTTATTCAATAATATAATCAAACCAAAAACACTGAAATATGTACAAACAAGGGGTGCAATATTACTAGTCACTGTAGTAAAGGTTCAGTAAACATCTCGAGTATGAAGTATTTTGAAACATGGGACTGCACAAAGTCCGACATCACAATCGGGACAATAGTATCTGGTTTCTTTTCTTATTTTCCTTCCACTGTTATCTCTTTACGAGCAACAAACCACGCACATCCTTGTAGCTGCCGACTTTTTCTCAGTTGGTGGGATGTAGTCCATGAAGTGACAACCAGTCAGGCGTTCCGGGTTGACAACGCCAACAGCACAACGTCCAGATCTGTTCACAGCCATTGATGGTGTTCAGCAACTTTTCAAATAAAGTCCGCATGAATCAAAGGCTTGTCACTCTTTTTTTTTTTTTTTTAGCAGAATGTAGGCATTCCACAAGCATTGCTCAAGATGTTTCAAGATCTTTTATAGTATTTTTTTTGCTGCTTCCTCATAGCTGGGTAGAATGTCATTGCTTGGTCGGCTCTGTCGACATCTCCCATTGTGTTGTTGTAGTCTATCACTACTTGTGGCTTCATGACTTCTTTCCCACCTTTCCTGCGTACCATAACAGTGGAGGTGTTATGCACTGTACTCATTAGGGACACATCGTTCTTGTCCTTCCATCGCAGTGCCATAATTTTGCCTTTCTGCCAGGCAACCATTTCTCCTGTCTTCAGCTTCTTTTTGCCAAACATTTGCGGCATGTCACGCCGGTTAGCCCTTACGGTTCCATAGGCATCAGTTTTGTTGTGCAGTAGAACCTCATAAAGTTCAGGAGATGTATAAAAGTTGTCTGTTCTTACACAATAGCCCTGATTTAGCAAGGGCTCAGTTAGTGGCATTTTGAGTCCTATCGTTCTGGTGAGCACATTATATCTCTATATCTTGTTGGTGTTGGGATCCAGTGAGCACTTCAATTATCACTGTTGTGGACTGTTTTTTTCACTTCACATATGGGACTGTTGATTTGATGTTCACTTTTATTCATTTTGCAATTTATTTGTATTTACCTTTCTTGGTTTATATATATACACGTTTATTTATTAGCGCTGCACTTTTTTCACATTTTGCTATTCACAATTTTCTTGTCAGATGTTTGGTGTAGCAGCTTTTTTATGGTTAGGGTAATATTTTTTCTTTTCACTTTTCAGTTAGTGAAAGAACAGAAGATGTTGCCACTCCATAATTGCTGTATTTTTCATCAAATGTTGTTCCTTTTCCAGTGTATATCACTGAATTCCAAATGTAGCCAGTTGATGATTCGCACAGCATGTTGGATTTTATGCCAAATCGTGCCCTTTTTGATGCAAGGCTAATTCCTTTGAGGATGTTATTTTTAAGGAAACGTGTTAGGAGCATCATGAGTGCCTATCTTTTCTGAATGCTTCTTACCACCTGTGAAATTGTAAGTATATTCCTTTATCTTCCAATAAATTGCCCATACGGTATTATGCTATAGTGTCCTTTTGGTTTATCCCCCTCCACAATCCCATGAGTGGGGACTCCTAGGCATTCCCGTGTGGACTGGTTTGAAAGATATTTATCACCACCTGTGATCCAGAGACACTGCTGAGGTTCCTGCCTATTCGGTACCGAGGACATCTACATATACAGCGTGTATGACCCATTTGCTGTACAGTACTTTGGGTCCATATCATGTGGTGAGCACATCTTGATTCCTTTATTCCTTTGGTGTGGGATTTATCGTTTGTTGCAGTTATTTCACATGCTGGAGTCAACACCTTTTTCAAGTCACAGTTTACACTTTATGGACATTCTGGACTTAGATTTTTTTGCATTTTTTTGCATTTTGGTTTGATTGTTCACGTTTTACTTTGTGCACATTTACTCATGTTACACATTTTTAGCGCTGCACTATTTTTCTTAATATTTTGATCACCATCACTGTTGGTTGGAGTGTTAGCAGCTTTATATTGTGTTTTACTTTACAGATTAGTTTTAAGTTAGTGCAGTTTATTCACATATTTTCCAATTGCACCCAGCAGAGCCTTCCCTTGTAGGCCATTAGACTTTGATCTATGCTGAGGTCTCTTTCTGGCACATAGCTCCATTTTAGATGTCTGAAGAATCATTTGATATACTTGATGAGTAGTTTCATCAAATTCTTCATTATTTTCAAAGTGCAGATATTTCATTATGAGGGAAAAATCGGTATTCTGACATGACCGTGCCAAAGAATGGAGTGGCAAGTAATAAATTGGTTGTACAATACCACTTCTGCAGGGGTTTCACCACCACTCCCTGAAGAATTATTAGGCCCAGAAATTTCCAAAGGTCATCTTTGGTCACTGGTTCCCACTTTCTGCATCTTGCAAACCTTCGATGCGTAGCACATTGTTGGTCTTTGTACCGGTTGGTCTCGGTAATAATGTTTTCAATAACCTCATCGGTCAAAAATAATTGGAGGTATGCCAAGGGGCTGTCATGGTCAACATCAACTTTCATACCAGGTGCTCCTGTAAATGGGAATCTTGAGGGCGCTGCCTGACCTGTACCACAGTCATTAGAGCACCAAGTCCGCACATTGCTGAGCTCAGTGGCAGAATCGTCACTGTCATCGTCACTTTCAGTACCTGATGATGAATTTTCCCAAGAATCGCAATCGCTCAGTTCAAGTAACTCAGTTTCGGTGTTTTCCAGTTCATCTAAAAGCACTTTTGTGCAAAAAGAACGCCTTTTGGATGCTATGGTCGTTCTCAATTTTCCAGGCACAAAGAACTGGAAAAGCACAGGCAGGGCACTGGAAGTGAGTTTCTTTCTGGGGTAATCCCGAGTGTGGCTCGGGATTACCGCTTTTCGTACACTATATTAACCCCGAGCCACATTCGTGAATACCGCTAGGGAGGTTAAATCTCCTGGCGAATTTCTATCATTGTACCATAGAGATGCATGGTAGAGAAAAAGAAAAACCTGTCCATGTTAGAAACAACAGCACAGCAGATCACAGTTACTGAAATTTCAAACCTGGACACTGTACTCTTGGCCAACCAAAGAAAAGGAATAGCACAGGTGGATGTGCAGAGCCTGCGAGTATGGCTGTGTAGACTCTGATCTCTGTCCCTGATCCGGCCCATTGAGCCCCACAGCCACAAGCAGCCTGAGCTCATCTGAGCCCCCTCCGGCCAACATCAATCGCTGGGACACCCAGGATCACCCCCATGTCATCGGGGTAGGTCCGCAGGGACCTCTCTCGCCATCCCAGCTTCAGCTCCTCAGCCCTTGTCGAATTCAAGATGGTGCCTGATCCACATCATGCTCCAGAGGACAGGGGGGAGGATATGGAGGAAAGCACAGATGGAGCACCACAGGCAGCTCCACAGACTGACATCAACATCAATCCTGTAAGTACTCTACTCCCCACAATACTGTCCTAAGCTTGATCACCCCTATGAGGGACCCTGCAGCAAGCCTTGCTATGTTGGCCTTCTTAGGCCAAACTTCACCGGCTACCCCTATGGACTTCTCCACAGTGATGAAAACTTTCTTCAAGATGTTATCAAGGGGGTTAGTGCAAAGAGCTTCCCAAATAACCTCAACTATACAAGCAGACCTTCAAATTCTAGGCTCCAGAATTGAGGCCATAAAAAATAAAGTGAAACGGACGGTTTTCAGAGCCAATCAAAACACAGACCATATACAGGGGCTACAGGATCACCTGGATATGGCTATGTCCAAAATAGATGATTTGGAAAATCGCTCTGGGCAACACAACTTCTGCATCAGATGACTCCCTGAGTCATTCAAATATGTTCAATTAATAGTCGGCACCTTTATTAAGCACCTCGTTCCAGTTTTACCAGAGCACCGCCTGGAGCTGGACAGGGCTCACAGAGCACTCTAACCACCTCAGTCTGATGGTTTTCCCTGGGACATAGTGGTCAAAACACACTTTTATCAAATTAAGGAGGATGTCATGCACATAACCAGGGAGATAAAGACAACTGTCCACCCAAGTACACCCGGTTCAAGTTTGCGCTGATCTTTCCCCATACACTATCCAGAAGTGAAGGGCGCTCAAACTTCTCCTCCAGATTCTTTCCCAAAAGTCAATCGGTATTGGTGGTCCCTCCCTTTTCTGTCCTTAATTTTCAAGAATAAAATGCATGGATTCTCTTCATTTCAAGAAAACTTCAGGAACATCTATTGCTACAGCTGGGTTTAATATCCCTTAATCCGCAATCAAACTCGCATCATAAGAATATAGGATCTGCCAAACGCCCTTCACCGCCAACTCCAATTTCTCCAGTCTGACATAACAACAGACAGAAAGATCCAGGGATTCCCACCCTCCATGACTTCCAGAGGAGTAGGGCAGATTTTTCCTGTCTTCATCCTATTTTTTGATTTCTTGCACAGGGATAATGTCACTCTGACTAACTGAATAATTATTCCTCAGGGAACCTCTGTTTTTTTTTTCTGTATCTGTATATTGAGTCTGAGTCCTCATAACCTCCCGAGCTTATTACTCTAACCTCATAATATGGGATCTTAATTTGGGGGACTGGAGGAGGAGGGTAGAGTGCCTTGTCTAGGGTTGCCTCCCCCCTCTCACATGCCTCCGGAGGTCAGTACTCAGGAGAAGGTGGCTGGAGGGGGGGGGTGTCTACTCAGTAGGGGGTGGATGGAGGGGGAGGGACCTACTCAGTAGGGGGTGGCTGGAGGGGGGCTATGGTGTCCCTCTTATGCCTTTATTTAATAGGGGGGATTTTTCATAAGTTTAGCTAAAATGGGTGCTGGTTGTGTTGTAATGCTCCTTACTCTGCCTCTTCACTGGAGATAACTCCTTATGTAGAGGCAGATGTCTATTTGCCATTCAGGCAGAAATTTTGAATACTTTGTGGTTTGGGAATGGGCAAATCTGTTCCCAACTCCCGGGTCCTGGGAAGGTTCATAATAGGTTTTCTCCATGCATTTCACAGGTTCCCTTTCTCTCTCTCGGGGACTCCTTTATTTCCTTCCTTTCTTTTCAGCTCTTTTTTACTTTTTCAGGTCCTGGAGCAGATATTAGAGCATGCGGCTCATGGGTGCTGGCCACATTTCGATCTGGATTCGGCAAATCATGGGGGAGTGCCTCTGGTGCAAGGTAGGTCTCTGTCCAGTAGCGAGTGTTCTATCCTTTCTGGTCCATGGCCTCAAATGACGAGATGTGGCATTGGATCAGATGCTTGATAAATCAGGGCGAGGTGGTTCTCGTCTTTTGCGTCCCCCTAAACAAAGTTTGAAAATGGATAAGCTTCTAAATTCCCATGGGTTGGTGGATATTTGGAGGGAATTTATTCCAACCTCAAGGGATTACACGCATTTTTCTGAACCTCACCAAACCTACACTAGAATAGACCATAATTTTATTGCTGCCTCTGCCATCCCATGTGTCACAAAGTCGTTCATTAGGGATTACCCATTGTCAGACCACTCAATAGTTTACATGCTACTGGTGAAACCCCAGGGCCATAATGGCATGTTTCATTGACGCTTAAATAAATCCTTATCAAGCGACCCTGTACAATGCTCGATGCTGGATAAAGGAATAGGGGAATACTTTCGAGTAAATGACAATGGTAAAGTCTCTCCTGCAACACTCTGGGTTGCTCATAAAGCAGTCATCAGTGGAAGTATTATTCAATTTGCCACCAAACTCCAACGTGAATGGAAAGCCGATATCCACAAGTTAGAATGAGAATTCTACATATTATCTAAAGACCATAGACTTAATCCCACTCCTAAATCTCGCACCCTATTGGAATCAAGTCGCTTATTCCTAAATTTGGCCCTGACCACTAAAAAAAAGCCTTCGGTGGTCTAGTGATCATTTTTACCTCCATAAAGATAAAATAGGTCCCAGACTGGCTGCCAGGCTGACAACTTGCCCCCGATCCTTCTCCTTTCCAAAATTGCATGACTCTAAGGGGTCACTCAGGCAGAATCCACAAAGGATCATGTTAACATTCCATGAAATTTATTTCAAGCTTTATAGGGTGGATGAGGCTGTCAGACCCCTTCACATCTCCAAATTCCTAGATGGCATCCCACTTCCAAAATGTAACCACTTTAGCCAAATGACCAGGCCCTATTTTGCGATTCGGCACTGCGTTATTTTAATGGACAATTGCGTGGTCATGCGACGCTGTACCCAAATAAAATTAACGCCCTTTTTTTCCCACAAATAGAACTTTCTTTTGGTGGTATTTTATCACCTGTGTGATTTTTATTTTTTGCGCTATAAACAAACAAAGAGCGTCAATTTTGAAAAAAAAAATATTTTTTTCATTCTGCTATATTGCATCCCCCCCCCCCCACCCCCAAAAAAAAAAAAAATCAAAAATCAAATTTTTTTAACATTCTAGGCCAATTTGTTTTCTGCTACATATATTTGGTAAAAAAAAATCACAATAAGCGTATTTTGATTGGTTTGAGCAAAAGTTATTGCGTCTACTAACTACAGGAAAGATTTGTCATTTTCATTTATTTATTTATTTTTTTACTAGTAATGGTGGCAATCTGCGATTTTTTGTGGGACTGCGACATTGCGGCGGACCGATCGGACCCCTAACTGACATTTTTGACACTTTTGGGGGTACCAGTGACATCACTACAGTAATCAGTGCTAAAAAAATATGCACTGTTACTATAATAATGCCATTGGTAGGGAAGGGGTTAATACTATTAGAGATAAAAGGGTTAAATGTAAGCCTAGGGGAGTGATTCTAAGGGGGGTTGGGCTTGTGAGATCATCACAGAGACATGTGATCCTATATAGCAGGATCACATAGCCTCTGTGATCACTTCAGGGAGAATGACAGACGGCTGTGTTTACATCAGCCATCCGTCCTTCTCTGTCAGCCGGGGGAGATCGCGAGTGGCCGACAGCCATTGGAGCCGCCTGTCCCACACACTGGCTCCCTGGCTGAGGAGTGGGGGCGGGAGTGCGCCGGCAGCACGCGCTTGCCCCTAGAGTTTCCTGAGCGAGCGACATTGTACTATGTCAGTTTTCCCAGGAGCGGCCGCCTGCCGCAGTAAATCTGCGGTGGGCGGTCGTCAAGTGGTTAAAAGATAACACAGATCGGATCTTGAGAAACCCATAGGAGATGCAGGAGTCTTGATATTAAAAATCTCAAGATACGTTCAGCTCCAAGCCGGACAGGTTTTCTTTATGCTACAACAAAACTTTTGCATCCATGCTCACCCTGTATTTGAGTCACTTCTTTAATTCCCTTCTGAGGGGAGCATTGGTAAATGCGGCTAACTTGGTCTACAGTACATTTCGGTCATTCCCAAGCCAGGTAAAGACCACTCAGAGGTTAGCAACTACAGGCCCATTTCACTGATCAACAATGATCTCAAAATCCTAACCAAAATCATGGCCAACAGATTGTCAGCCTTCATAGGTTGATATGTTCATAAAGACCAGGTGGGCTTCATCCCGGGAAGACAAGGTCTGGATCAAATATGTAGAGCGTGGATGTTATTTCTCTTTTGTGAGCTAACTGGAATGGGGGCAATCCTCAGGAAGGTTTCTTGCTCTCAGTTGACCTGAAAAAGGCATTGGACATGGTAGAATGGCCTTATTTGGGGTTTTGCATAGATGGGGGTTTGGCCCGCATTTTATAGGGTCTTTCAGGTTTTATATTCTAACTCAAGTTCACCGGTAAGATTTTTAGTATCCCTTCCCAATACACAGGGGGACTAGACAGGGATGTCCTCTTTCCCCCATAATTTTTCCATCGCAATTGAAACCTTGGCCTTATTCATTAGGAAAAATCCAGAAAGTCATGGAGTAAGGTGTGGTCAACACATGCACAAATGTGCCCTATTTGCGGATGATTTGCTTCTTTTTACCACTTTCCCCCTTATTACGACCCCTAAAGGCTTTTGGAAGGATCTTGGGTCTTCATGTAAATATGGTCAGGCCCGTAGTGTTGAACGTCAAGTCCCCTGCCTCTCTGGTTGAACGATTCAAAAACCACTTTTCGTTTTCATGGAGTACCACTGCTATCCCTTATTTGGGGATTATTCTGGCAGCTAGCGTGGGTCAGCTATATAAGGTTAATTACCCCCCTCTTTATAAAAAGTTTGGTGCAGACTTGTCCAGTTGGTCGCGTGGGGACATCTTCTGGCTGAGAAGGGTTAATTCAGTTAAAATGACCCTCCTTCCCAGGTTACTATACCTATTTTCTTCCCTTACGGTGCCACTTCAGAAACCCTACCTTCAAAAATTTCAATCGCAGGTAGTTTGTTTTATTTGGGGTAACAAAGGCTTTAGATGTCCAAAAAGTGAACTATTCAGAAACCAAAATCAAGGAGGTTTGGAGGTTCCTATCCACTGGAAATACTAGCTGAACTAGCGCAGTTTTCTATAGTATATTCAAGGCTACATGGGCCAGACTGGGTAGAAATAGAAATACAGGCTATTCCCAGACACACCATTGGTTTTTTGGATCCCTCCTAAAAGTAGGCCCCCCGATATTAGCACCTACACTCTCTCATTCCATGACTTTGATTCCCTACAAAAATCCCCTGTGCTAATTTCAGAACTTCGACCATTGACACATCTTTTCCAAAATCCTCAATTCCTGGGCAAAACATCCAGGCCCTTCAATGGTGGATAAATAAGGGTCTTTTTTGGATTGGTCATTTTGTTTCTTCTATGGGCCCCTTTGGCGACCCATTGCATTAGTAAATTGGAAATGCCCCAATCTGAGAGAATCCGACACTATATCTTCTCCCTCTGGAGATCTAAACCTGAGCCCCCAAGACTCACGGCCTATGAGCAGTGGTGTTCCCGGATCAAGGACCAGAGAGGAGAAATTTCCCTGACATACGCTGCTCTGGCAGAGAGCTCCAAAAACCCTTCACATGGACTAAGTTGGAAACGGGATGTGGAGATCAGCTGGGAGGCCAACACTTGGTACAGAATAGAGGGAATGTTTCACTAATTGAAGCAAGTTTCAAAATAGTTACCGTGTGCCCTCCCACCACAATTTTCCTGGGAACCTCTCCACTTTGTGTTCGAGGTTGAGGCCATGTGGGCCCTCTTTTCCATACTTGATGGCAATGTCCTTGAATTAGAGGTTTTTGGAACAGGATATTTAGTTTGCTGTGCAGTGTCACCGGTCTTGCAATGCCTAAAACTCCAGGGATTGCCTTTCTGAATAGTAAGCCAGTTGGATGCCCTAAGTGCCTACAAAAACTCATTCACTTTATGCTGCTAGGTGCTAAAATCCCCATAGCTCATGCTTGGAAAAAACTGAGAGTGTCCTAGGCTGCAGCAAAGTGAAAGATATCTTTGATAATTCTTCAGGAGAAGGCAGTCGGCATCCTTATGGCCACCTCCAAAGCATATGAGGCGGTATGAGAACCTTGGAGTATTACACACTTCCGCCCCTGTGATTCATACTGATAGAACATGCTCTCAGATGCCTCCTGATGCCTGTTTGTATCTTATCTACTTACCAGACATGGGCGTAAGTCACACATGTGCAAGTCACAAGCAAGTCTCAAGTCTTAACCTTCAAGTCTCAAGCAAAAAACAAGTTACTGTGGCGAAAAGTAAGCAAGTCAAGTTGAGTCCCTGCTAGAAGTCAAGCAAGTCAAATCAAGTCATTTATTTTGGTCAAGTCACAAATCAAGTCAAAATACTGATCTACCCCAATTTTCGCCTTTAAATCAGTTAAAAGTCAGTGGTCAGGAAAGGTTTTGTATTATTTTCAATATTAACAAAACTGCTTAGTGCTTTTTTCTTGGCATATTAAATAAACACTTTGAATGCCCAAACAGCTCAAAATCCTTCGACCGGTCATGTTTCAACACCACAGTCACTAAAAACATGTTAAGTATTTCCATTGTTAAACAGCCAGTGTCCTAAAAATCAGAACACACTGAGGTGTTTTAAGTGACTGTGGTGTCAGAAACATAACAGGCACATTAATTTTGCTTTAACACATCTTGAGAAAATGCAAATATTTAATATCTTAAAAAAGTAAAGTCATTTCGAGTCATATGTCTCAAGTCAAAGTCAAGTCTCAAGTCATGAATACCAAGTCAAAGTCAAGTCGAGTCTTTTATTCATTTTAGTCAAGCAAGTCTCAAGTCCTCAAACTGGTGACTTAAGTCTTACTTAAGTCAAGTCATGTGACTCAAGTCCCACACCTCTGCTACTTACCCTCTTTTCCTTGGATCACAAATTTACTCTTCTCTTTACTCATGATGTGAATACATAATTTATGATACTTTTAGATTTGGTCGGGTTTCGTTAAACTGATTTCAGGTAAAATCCAGATTTGTGTGGGTCTTGCAGGGTAATGGGCGGGAACCATCTTCCCCCAACCTATCCTCCTAGCTGGAATGCCCTCTCCATTGGGAGGGGGTTTCCCCATTCCCAAGAATTTTTACTTGACTTCTGATTTATTAATGTTGGTGTATAACTGGTCCTCTAGTCACTACATTAGCAGGTTTCTTTCCTTGTTAGTAAGGTTAATCTAAACCTAATCCTTTTTTGATGTTGTTGGTGTTCAGTTCTGATGCAATGTCTTATTCTATAAACTTTTTTGGTTATTTCAATAAAAACATTGAAAGTAAGAAAAGGGCTAGCAGCAACTGCAAAGATCCAACTCACCCAGAATATAGTGAGTTTATTTTTTTTTTTTTCCATAAGAAATTTTATTAAGATTTTAAATAGAAAACATCCAAAATATACACAGTAAATGAGAACAGCTACATGAAGTGTATACAGAAAGGTGATACAATAATCACATAGTAGCATAACGTAGCAATAACGACTAGGATACACAACAATATGTTCATAGTGGGTGTATGCAGAACATTAACATATAAGATATGGCCAAGTGGTTATCATAACCTGTGTGACGGGGGTCTCTTAACGTAGGGAGCCCGTCTAACTGAGGGCAGGCAGGGAAA
Organism: Pelophylax lessonae; assembly: GCF_965119305.1. Lineage (NCBI taxonomy): Eukaryota > Metazoa > Chordata > Amphibia > Anura > Ranidae > Pelophylax > Pelophylax lessonae. Next base: position 113,440,375 of record NC_138777.1, read on the forward strand.
AGGGGTCATGTGCCACAGCGGCAACATTTACTGGGTGTCGTTAGCCAGGTTGTATGCAAGATAAGGGTTGCATTCGGCCAAAAAATTAGGCAAGGACCCACTGAGTATGGAGTGGAGGGTCGTTTTAACTGGATAAAAGGGACACACAACAGATTGGGCGGGAAGGATGGGAAGGGAAAGGAGGGGAGGGGGCCAGAAAAAGAAAAGAGAGGGCGTGAAGGGAATAAAGAGGAGGAAATAGGGGGGACGAAGGCAGGGGGATGAAGGGAGTTGAGGGAATGGGGTTGGGAAAGATAGGAAGAAAGGAGAGTAGGGTGATATATGATCAGTAGTGATTCAGCGATCAGCATTGCAATTGGCGCAGAGATAAGAATAGGACGTGGAAGTAACCTCAAGCCTCGGTGTATTACTCGAGTTCACGTTGGTGAGCCCCCGGTCCCCATAATCGTTTTGTATGTGGAAGTGTGCTTGAACCGGATCCAATCTATCCATTGGGCTGAGAAATTGTGAATTTGATCATTAGAGATGCTGATTAGTTCCTCCATTTCCTCAATTCCATTGAGTCTAAGAAACCACTCTCTAGACGATGGAATGGAGGTCGATTTCCAATGGCAAGGTAGGCACAGCTTGGCGGCGTTTAGCATATGACGGGCAAGAATCGGCTTGCGTGCGTTGTGTGTATCTGGGGTATGGTTGAGAAGGAAATGACCAGGAGTCAGGAGAAGATCACAGGACGTGACCTCACGTATCAATCTGTGGATCATCTCCCAGAAGGGCTGAATAATGGCACAATTCCACCAGATATGAAGCATGGTGCCTGGTTCTTTCTGGCACCTCCAGCAGGTGTCAGGAACTCCTGGTTGGAACTTGTGAATTCTGTCTGGTGTTCTGTACCAGCGTGTTAGAATTTTATACCCATTCTCTTGGGTAGTGACGTTGACAGAGGCCCGATGGACAGAACGACATATGAATTCCCAGTCTTTCTCAGGGAGAGAGATTTGGAGGTCACGGGACCAGGCTTGTGCAAAGGGGGCCAGGGACACTGAAGGGGCATCGAGTAAGTGACCATAAAGTTCAGAAATCAAGTGATGTTGGGGCTTGGCTCGGATACTGATAGCTTCTAGGGGAGTCGGGGGTCTCGACCATTCCCCAGAGGTGGCTGAAGTGGAGAGAAAATTACGTATTTAGAAGTAGGACCAGAGTGGGAGAGTGTAAGGGGCCAAGGAACGATTGATCTCCTCCCAGGACAGGAGATTCCTGTCTTTAAAGAATTGTTGGGCAAATATTTCTTGATGGGGCCAGCCATGTCGTAGGAAGTTCAGTGAATTGCCAGGTGGAAAAGCGGGGTTCATCCTCAAAGAAGTCAAGGGCCCAACTTGCGGGTTGATCTGGAGCTTTTTCCTCCACTTGTCGTGGGCCAGAAGTGGTGGGCCAATTAGAGGATGGCATTTAAGGGTCGGAGAGACCGAAGAGAGGGGCATCCAAGCCAAAAGGTGGAGTGGGATCTCCGAGAAGGTGTTTTCAAGAGTAACAACCGATTTACAAGAGGAGTGGAGACTCCAGTCCAGAAGTCTAGCCAGGATGCAGGCCTTATGATAGTTTTGTAGCTCGGGGATGCCCAAACCCTCCTTGTGCTTCGGGGCCGTCCGGCGGGAGAATTTGATCCTGGGAGGTTTCCCATCCCATAGAAATTGAGAACTGCTAGCCCTGAGAGTCGAGAAGAATGATGTCGGAAGTTGAATGGGAGCTGCCTGGAAAAGATATAGCAGTCTAGGGAGAATGGACATCTTGAGCAGAGCAGCTCTGCCAAACCATGAAATGCGTAGATTCTTCCACGTCCGCAGATCGCAGCATATAGATGAGAGCAGAGGTCTGTAGTTTGTGTCAAAGAGGGACTCAAGGCGATGAGGTATATGGATGCCCAGGTAAGGGATGGAGACAGGCGCCCATAGAAAAGGAAAGTTGGCCTTGCATCTCTCCACATCTGCAACAGGGAGTGTGACGTTCAGGGCCATGGACTTAGAGTAGTTTATTTCTAGGTTCGAAAGGGAGCGGAAGAGTGTTAGATCTTGTAGCAGGTTGGGTATGGAAACGTGTGGTTGGGAGAGGAAAAGCAACATATCATCCGCGAAGGCGGCTACCTTGTGGGTGGTGTCGCCTATTGGGATCCCGCGGACATTTGGGTTTGAACGGAGCATGTTTAAGAAGGGTTCCAGGGAGAGTACAAAGAGGATGGGGGACAGGGGACATCCCTGACACGTACCATTGGAAAGGTGGAAGGCGTCCGACAGGTGGCCATTGACCCGCACTCGGGCTATCTGATTGGTATACAACGCGCGTATGCTCAGTATCATTCTCTCCTGTAATCCTATAGATGTCAGCATGGATAAGAGATAGTCCCAGGCCACTCTGTCGAACGCCTTCTCTGCGTCCAGGGAAAGAAGAAACCCGGGGAAGTTGCGGGAGGTAAGCCAATGGTGGATATTCAATGCCCTAGTAGTGTTGTCCCGCGCCTCTCTCCCCGGGACGAATTCAACTTGGTCTAAAGAGACCAGGGAAGGGAGGAGCGGGACAAGACGGTTTGCTAAGATTTTTGCATAACGTTTGGCGTCAACATTTAGAAGAGAAATGGGATGATAACTAGAGACAAGCGTATCGTCTTTTCCTTCCTTCGGGATCACTGTGATATACGCCTCTAGTAGCGATGTAGAATGGTGTTGGGATTCCGCCAAACTCCCAAAAGCTCTAACAAAGCAAGGCTTAAGTATATCTGCAAAAGCTCGATAGTAAAGGAGGGGGAGCCCGTCTGGTCCAGGTGCTTTACCCGGTTTCATCTCATGGAGAGCCCTAGAGAGCTCCTCTGTGGTGATAGGGGATTCAAGAGCCTCGGCATCTTGAATAGAGAGGGGAGACATGCCATGGGAAGAGAAAAAATTCTCGAGTTGGGTTTTCCTTGAGTCAATCTGAGGAGGGCTGTCTGGGGTGGAGGAGAGGTTGTATAAGCCCTTGTAAAATTCCTCGAATTGGCGGGCGATAGCCACATTAGAGGAGTGGAGGGTGCCAGATGAATCTCTGATCGTGTGGATTGAAGTAAGGTCAGTCTTGGTACGGGTGGCCCAGGCCAAGAGGCGACCACTTTTATTTCCTCGCTCATAAAACACTTTTCGGCTAAGAACTAGCCTTCGATGCGCCTGTAGACCTAGTAGATCCTTCAGGCGTGTACGGATTTCAAGGAGCTCTGACGCGGCCGTTTGAGCAAGGGACCGTTTGTAGAGCGTCTCGAGGGTGGTCAGTCGGGAGTAGAGATCTTGCAGTTCGCGTTGACGTGCTTTTTTCAGGGATGCAGCTATAGCTAGAAACTTGCCTCTAATTACACACTTATGAGCCTCCCATTGAACCAGGGGTCCGGTGTCGGGAGTGTCGTTGAGTTCAAAGTAATCTTTAAGTTTAGATGTCAAACTGGAGAGAACTGCCCCATCTTTAAGAAGCGAGGGGTTCAATCTCCACGTTTTGGTCCTCGTGATGTGTTCAGGAAATCGAAGAGTCATAGTTATAGGACTGTGATCCAAAAGGACCCTAGGCTCAATGGAGGCATCCAAAAGAAATTGCAGGTCTGGCTGTGAAAGAAAAATGTAATCAATCCTCGAGAACTTCGAGTGAGGAGCGGAGAAGAAGGTGTAATCCCTGTCATTAGGGAAGAGTGTTCTCCAGGAGTCATGAAGACGTAAGGATCAAAGCTGAAGGCGGATTTGACGTAATGCTCGGAATGGCAACACTGAGGCACTGGTCGAGGAATCTAGGAGGGGATTGAGAGGAGCGTTAAAATCTCCTCCAAATATTAAGAGCCCCGCAGTGAGTTCTTGGCATACTGTTCGAAAGAAAGGGACTTGTTTATTATTTTGTGCGTAAATATTGGCCAGGGTTACTGGACGGGTGTTGAGGTGGCCCTTAACAAAAAGGAACCTGCCTTCAGGATCTGATCTAACATCTAAAGGCTGGAAGTCAACTTGTTTGGAGAGCAAAATAGAGATCCCACTTGACTTGGAGCCTTCAGATGTGGCATGAAACGCGGTGGGAAAATGTTTATTAGAAAAGGAAAGCGGATCGCCCGTTCTGAAATGAGTCTCTTGTACTAGTATTATTTGGGCCCGTAATCTCAAGGCTTCGGCTAGAAATTGTGAGCGCTTTTCCGGAATGTTCAGTCCCTGAGCATTGGACGAGAGAATCTTGATGCAGTGCGTTGTGTGTTGATTACTTCAGGATCAGGCATGGTGGCGTCCACTCAAGAGGGAAGCTGATTCAGGGGGTAGGAGAGGGGAGATGGAGAGAGGGGGAGAATGAGGTAGGAGGTTGGAAGAGGTAGAAGGGAATGGGAAAAAGTGGGAAGGGGGAGAGGTGGGGGGGCAAAAACAGTTAGAGGAACAGGAGGAAAGAAGGCGAAGAGGTTAAAGAAGGGGAGGATAGGCAGAGAGAGGAGGGACGGGAAGGAGGGGGCAGGAAAAAACACAAGGATGGGGAGAGTGGGTAGAAGTCCCCTAGCCGACCTCTATCAGCAAATTGGGTTAATCAACCGCTAGAGGAGGAGTAGGGGGAAAAGACACAAAGTGTCACAGGTCAACAACAGTTAGGAACTGTTGTTGAGGTGGGGAACAATAGTCCGGGAACGGTCCCAAATCAGGCACAGGGCGGCTCTGCACTGGGGATCAGCAGAGCAAGTAGGATAAATGTTAGTAGGTGCCTCATACAAAGTGGCTAAGAGGGTCATTAAGTGTATTGAGATGGTGGTGTGGGGAGGGAAGCAATAAATATTGATCAGGGCAAACATTTACAATCAATGCAATTATAACCAAGTCGAGTGTAATACGACATAACATAGGAAATTTGGCAACAGTAGCTGAAACAATTAAATTGTACCATAAAATGGAAGACAGTAAGGTCAATATCATGGCTTGTCTGCATACTAAATAAGCAATTAGTGAGTTAACAAAGGGTACTTCCAACCCAATCCAATCCCCCATCTGTCACTGGCCAGTAAAGGGGAAGGGCAACAAAAGCAAAATCCGAGGGAGAGTTAAGGACAGTCATGGGGAGGCAGTCTGGGGGGAATACAACCCACGCGTGATCACGTAGGGTTAGGCAGGGGTTGACCGGGAGGGGAGGATGTGGGTAGTCGGGGGGGGGGGTGAGATTGTCGTAGGAAGCCTTGTCAGTCTGGCAGGAAGATCAGGAATGCTTAGAGGGGGGAATGGTCATAAGAGGCTAGAGGGAAAAAGGGGGGGGGTGAGTGGGAAGGGAGTCTGGGGGAAAGGTACAGTAGTCAGGTACAGGGGGGGGGGGGGATGTGAGGGAGCTAACGGCGGGAAGTCCTGGATCTACCCTTATTTCGCATCTCACATGTGACAGCTCTGCATTACGTAGCTTTACGATTACACTGTGTCACTTAAGTGTGAGTATGACAGGTTTACAAATCGAGCATGGTGGGTCGTCCCTCCCTCCCCCCACAAAACAATCAAGCGCCAACTATCATAAAAGATACACTGTTCAGGATCAAATAGTAGATTGGCAATTAGGTCATACAATAAGCGACTAAAATAAGAGTGAAGAAAAACCTTTCGTAGCAAGTGTTGGTGCATGAAGTACGATATCCGGGGGATATGGCTGAGGATCACCGCAGGCTATGGAATGTGATTGTCCAGTCCAATAGTTCCAGGATCTGCAGAAGGGCTAAATCGGTTGGGTGGCACCTATGGAGAGTCAAGGGGAAAAAGAAACAAAAAAGGGGGGATAATGAGAGGGTCGAGGGGTGGTGACAGTTCCATAAATGGTACATGGAAGGGACCGGAGGATCAGGGAGGGGGGAGAAAAGCACGGAGACCGGAGCTCGAGGGACAGTCAGTTCCAACAGGTGTCGGCTGCCAGCTGAAAGTAAGCAGCAAAGCAGAAGGGGCAGTAGCGTCTGTGGCTATTAGTCGGAAGGATCCGCAATGGAGGGGTCCGGGACAAGGGAGCAATCGGGACCGAAACAGGTAGGAACGGGAGGGGGGAAAGGGCAGGAGTACCTTTACCAAAGCAGCAGACAGACATCAACAATCTTGTGGGGAAGTCAGAGGTTCAATTTCTCCCGATGACGGGCCGGAGAGCGGAGAGGGCTCGAGCGACGGTCTTCTCTGGAGCGCATAGGAGTTGCATCCTGTTGAGAGTGGCGACGTCTACGTTGTCGGCTCCTCTGTGCTTTAGGGGTGGCAGACGCAGTAACTGAGACCCAGGGGTCCGGTGCATAAAACTCGCCATACCAGTCAGGCAAGTCTATCACTGGAATCTCGAAAGCATCACAGAAAGCAGAGATGTCATCAGGGACTTTCAAAGATGCAGATCTGCCTCGGAAGGTGGCAAAGAGGCAGAAAGGGAAGCGCCATCTGTACGTGATGCCTCTGGTACGAAGTGCTTCTAGCAAGGGGCGCAGGGCTCTGCGGTTTTGCAAAGTGATGGGCAAAAGGTCCTGAAAGAACTTTAGCTCCGTCCCCTCAAACTGTACACAATCTCGGCCCCTTGCTTTCCGGAGAATGGCTTCCTTAAGGGGATAGCTCACCAAGCAGCATATTACATCGCGGGGAGGGTCAGAGTCACCTGCTCGCGGGCGTAGGGCCCAAAGCGCCCTTTCAAAATCGATCGGGGTATCGGCCGGCCTCTCAAGTAGATCGTTGAAAATTGTGGTTAGTGTGGTGGTCAGGTCGGGGGGTTCCACAGATTCGGGGAGGCCCCGTAGCCAGATATTATGCCGCCTACCCCGGTTATCCAGATCTTCCAGGTGGCGGTTAATCTCGATGAGGTGGGATGTGTATAGGTCTGTGGGTGGCTGAGGCCTTCTCTGTGACATCCAGTCTGGCAGTCACAGAGCGAAGTTCCGCCGCAAGTTCCGAGATGGCGGAGCCCAGGGTTGATTTAATATCAGCTGCGACATTTTGGAGATCCGTGAGGCTCGGAAGAGGTACCGCTGCAGTCGGCTGGGCTTGAGACCCAGTGGAGGTGGAGGAGTGCGCCACAGGAGAGCTGGGCGCGGGAGCCGGGGAGGCGGCACGGCGGTCATTCTTCTGAGTGCGGAAGATGGTAGGTATGTTTCCCGTGAGTTGGGTGTCTTGGTCAGGCATCGCCCGGCTGGCTGAAGCACTGCGACCCGATCTTAACATAGTAGGAAGGCTGTAGGCACTCGAAAAAGCGAATTATAGATCCCCAGTGCACGGAGCCGAGCTAACATGCGGCCATTCGAGTCCGGTGCCAAGCCACGCCCCCCTATAGTGAGTTTATTACAATTTTATCAGAAAAAAGATACAAAACAATCAAGACTCACACAAACAGATTGAAGTATAGTTTCATTTCCAGAGCTGTGCTATTCATTACTTCATATTATACAAAACTCCCAAGAATGTTACTGCTCCTTAGTATTTTATATGCAAATATTGTATCAGTGTTCTTTTTACCTACTTGTATAATATTTGAATTACTTTGGATACATTTGTGTCATTTGCACAGGTTATTGCTTACATTTTATTGGCATGTAATGTACATTTGGATGTATGTTGGTACATATATTTGTATGTAGATGTGCACCAAATGGAAATTTTGGTGCCGAAGCCAAAATGCAGGATGCACTTGGCCGAAAACCGAAAATGACAGTTTTTAAAAAATATTTATATTTTGAAACTGCGGACAAACAGGCAACCTACTCCACATCCTGTGGTCCTGCAAGAGTATCTGCAGCTTCTGGTAATCAACATTTAGACTCCTCTCCCAAATTACTGGTATAACAATAACTCCTAATCTAGCATTAGCACTCCTAAATCTTGGTATAGACACCTACCCTGCTACCTCCAGGAAAATCATAGCATCCATCCTACTAGCAGCTAAACTAAACACAACAAGAAACTGGAAAAAAGAGCTAGCCCCCAACCTTTCCGACATAATAACAACCCTGCAAATACAGTATTCCTCCGAATGGTTACTAGCATTTAGAAACAGTTCTTCACTAAGATTTGAAAGCGCATGGCACCCATGGGTTAAATGGTTTAAAAAAGAATCTGCTAATTTGTATAACTCATTACTGCATTCAAATCTACCTTACTGGCGAATGTACCTATAGCTAAAGACATACTATCAATACTAACTCATGTTATTATTCTATGTTACTAAATATTATTACCTGCATATGCTGCCCTGCGTGGCAAGTTTAAGTTTACCACTTTCTTCTCTATCCCTTTAACCCCTTTTTCCTTTCTGTACCCCTTTAAAGCAAAACCTCAATAAAAATTATTGAAACAAAACATATTTATATTTTTATATTTAATTGTATTATATTCGACTTTTTAATTATTATCATCACTTTAAATAAATAGGGATTTATTGTCTGCCAATAATAAAGTTTAAGAAAAATGTATTCCTTTAAATTCTATGTATGTCCTCACAATGGTCCATTGGGCTTCCATTGTGGTGTTAAAAATCCTTTATGTAACTATGGAAACCCATGCATATGAGTGTATGTATGCACCTATATCTACCAGAATTATTTTTATTTATATGTATCAAAAGTGTTTAAATATTCAATACATTTTATATTTTGTATCTTGTGGTTTGTGTCTCACAAAGTCCCTTGGTCATTCTTCTTCTTTGTGTTAAAAATCCTGCTTGCTGTATTTTTGTTCAAGTAAAAAGATTGCACCAAAAACGCACCTTCTTGTTGAAATGCATTGAAAACACAGCAAGAATGCATCATTAACTCACCTGTGTTACGATTTTTATGCATTTTTTTGAGTCACATGACCTATGAAAAAAGAAACCATAAGCACAAAAAAATTGTGCCAAAATCGCCGCAAATTCACAGTAAAATCACGTACGTTTTTGGTGCCATTATCGGTAAGTTTTTTCTCTAATCTGCAAAATGCTGATAATACAATTTTCGGCCGATATGTTTTTACTGACAACATTTCGGCGCTTGTCTATTTGTATGTGTGGGTAAATCAAAAATTTAGGGTGGCAAAGAGGCAAAAGGGCAAAGGGTAAACTACACATACATGATAATAAAAAATAATGATTTTATTAAACATGTATTAAGCTAAAAATGAGAATGTGAACAATAACCAAAGGCTCAAAAAGAGCCAGTTGACTATATATATATATATATATATATATATATATATATATATATTTAAAGCTGTTGTCAGAGATTTACCATATAAAAATGTAATTGGATTCAACCCAATGATGAAAAAAGCTTTTTATGCATGGCCTTTAGCATTAATAACAAATGCAAACCTAACGGTGAACTCAAGACAGATAACAAAAACACACAGGTCTGTAATTATTAATACATAATTAAATGTATTTTTTTTTTTATGCAAGTAATGTCAGTACCTGAATTTATGATAGTATTAGTCTCTTGCACTACCTGGCACAGCTGAGCTCAGACTGTGAGAGGGAGAAGCAGTACAATGATCTGTGTATACAAAGGAGCATGGGGGAGCTCATGATTATAATGGGTATGATATTGACACAGCCACAAATGATCCATAATGGCTCAAAATTGATATGATCCAGAAATATTTTGACAGAATAAAGGTGAAAAAGCAGATGGCATATACCCACAGATCCTAGAAAACCTGAACTCTGTCATTTCAAAGTGTTTTTAATTTTTAGGGGCTCTTTAAAGTAGTAGTATAATCCGCTTTTTAACTTTTACCTACAGGTAAAGGTAATATCTTCTAAACCTGCACGGTTTAAGAGATATTCGCCCTGCATGCAGCCGCTGACACCAGCCTTCAGAGCTCCTTGCCGGAAAGTGGGAGTGATGTCAGAGCGGCTCCGGCCACTCACAGAAGAGACTCTGAGGGAAGATGTCATCTGCCTCAGCAGTTTCCGGGAGACCGAGTCGAGGCTTCATTCTAAGGTAAGTATTTCATAATGAGCTAGTATGCGATGCTCATTATGCCTTTGTCCTGCAGGGTTTTTTTTTTTTAAGGATACAACCGCTTTAATAGGGGTTGTAAAGGTGTTGGTAAATGGCGCTACCACTGTACACAAATCTATTGGTGCATTAAAACCTCAGTTAACATTAATAATATTAAAGTGGAGGGAGGGTTCTCTCCCCTATTTGGGTGTCCACATATCCCCGGACCAACGAGTCCTCTATGATAAGAATTATGGGGCTCTGATGGAGCGTATTAAGGTAGACCTGGACTCTTGGGCGTCATACCCCTTGACCTGGTTCGAAAGTATAAATGTACTAAAGATTAGGGATGATCGAACTTTTGAAAAGTTCGGTTCGGCCAGAACATCCGAACTTCCCGAAAGTTCGGCCCGGATTTCAGAACCCCATTGAAATCAATGGGACCCGAACTTCGGTAATCAAAAAACACCATTTTTAAGCCCTAAAACCCAATAAACGCCCCTAAAAAGTGCCCAGGGTTCTGGGTCATGCCCCATTAACTATTAATCACACAAAAAAAAGTTCTTAAAAATTGTCATTTTTGATAAAAAAAGCCAATTATTGAAGAAATTAAAAAAAAAAAAAAAGAGAGAGATTTTTTGATTTTTACTTTGGATTTCGTATCTGGGGGGTCTAAAAGGTGTGCATGTGAAGTTTCAGCTCTGTAGCATGTCCAGAACCATGAAACAAAAAAAAGATAATTTTTCAGTAGAACCGGGATGTAGGTCAGGAGCCTCCTTTAACTTTAACACCTATATGATCTTTTTTTCTGGTTCTGGACATGCTACAGAGCTGAAACTTCACAGGTACGCCTTTTAGACCCCCCAGACACAAAATCACACAAAAAAAGTTCTTAAAAATTGTCATTTTTGATAAAAAAGCCAATTATTGAAAAAAAAAAAAGAGATTTTTTGATTTTTACTTTGGATTTCGTATCTAGGGGGTCTAAAATGTGTGCATGTGAAGTTTCAGCTCTGTAGCATGTCCAGAACCATGAAAAAAAAAAGATACATTTTCAGTAGAACCGGGATGTGGGTCGGGAGCCTCCTTTAACTTTAACACCTATATGATCTTTTTTTCTGGTTCTGGACATGCTACAGAGCTGAAACTTCACAGGTACACCTTTTAGACCCCCCAGACACAAAATCACACAAAAAAGTTCTTAAAAATTGTCATTTTTGATAAAAAAGCCAATTATTGAAAAAATTTAAAAAAAAAAAGAGATTTTTTGATTTTTACTTTGGATTTCGTATCTGGGGGGTCTAAATGGTGTGCATGTGAAGTTTCAGCTCTGTAGCATGTCCAGAACTAGAAAAAAAAAAGATTGTTTGTATTAGAACACTTTCTTTCAGGACAGGTAGTTAGCTTCTCTCCCGGTTTAATAGAAGGCATTTTTTGGGGTACTTTTCAGTCAGGAAAAACATCTGAACTTGTGTATAGTGGTACTGTGCACAAGTTCTGATGTTTTGCCTGCCTCCAAAAACCCCCAAAAAATGGCAGCAAAAACACACCTGGGCATTTTTGTTTTTGACGCTAGCGTTTTTTTTGGCATTTTTTTGGGTTCTTTTGAGGCAGGCAAAACATCTGAACTTGTCTATAGTGGTATATATACACACATACTTATATGTTTATACACACCTAGACATATATAGGTGTGATAGTAGCAGAAATATATGCTTGCGCTAATGAAATCATTTACACTAATATATTTCTGCTACTATCACACCTATATATGTCTAGGTGTGTATAAACATATAAGTATGTGTGTATATATACCACTATAGACAAGTTCAGATGTTTTGCCTGCCTCAAAAGAACCCAAAAAAATGCCAAAAAAAAACGCTAGCGTCAAAAAAAAAAATGCCCAGGTGTGTTTTTGCTGCCATTTTTGGGGGGTTTTTGGAGGCAAGCGAAACATCAGAACTTGTGCACAGTACCACTATACACAAGTTCAGATGTTTTTCCTGACTGCAAAGAACCCAAAAAAATTGCCTGCTATTAATTTAATAGCAGGCATTTTTTTGGGTTCTTTGCAGTCAGGAAAAACATCTGAACTTGTGTATAGTGGTACTGTGCACAAGTTCAGATGTTTTGCCTGCCTCCAAAACCCCCCAAAAAATGCCAGCAAAAACACACCTGGGCATTTTTTTTTTTGACGCTAGCGTTTTTTTGGCATTTTTTTGGTTTCTTTTGAGGCAGGCAAAACATCTGAACATGTGTATAGGGGGTATATATACACATATATGTCTGAATATATAACCCTAGACATATATAGGTGTGATAGTAGCAGAAATATATTACTGTAAATGATTTCATTAGCGCAAGCATTTATTTCTGCTACTATCACACCTATATATGTCTAGGGGTATATATTCAGACATATATGTGTATATATACCCCCTATACACAGGTTCAGATGTCATGTCTGACATCAAACATGTCCTCAAAAAAGCACTGACAGTGGCAGCCCCTGCAGCATAAAAAATGCTTGCTGGTGAGAAGCCATAATGGTGTTCCGAAGCTATTCAGAGAAATGATCATTTCTCTATTGCGGTCACCCTGACATGGAAGGGTTTGGTCACCCTGCCATGGCAGTCACTGTCAGTTCACCCTACACTACATTACGGTCACCCTGGTATGGAAGGGTTTGGTCAGTCGGTCAGCCTGCCATGGCAGTCAGTTTCCCCTACACTACATTACGGTCACCCTGGTATGGAAGGGTTTGGTCAGCCTGCCATGGCAGTCAGTTTCCCCTACACTACATTACGGTCACCCTGGTATGGAAGGGTTTGGTCAGCCTGCCATGGCAGTCAGTTTCCCCTACACTACATTACGGTCACCCTGGTATGGAAGGGTTTGATCAGCCTGCCATGGCAGTCAGTTTCCCCTACACTACATTAAGGTCACCCTGGTATGGAAGGGTTTGGTCAGCCTGCCATGGCAGTCAGTTTCCCCTACACTACATTACGGTCACCCTGGTATGGAAGGGTTTGGTCAGCCTGCCATGGCAGTCAGTTTCCCCTACACTACATTACGGTCACCCTGGTATGGAAGGGTTTGGTCAGCCTGCCATGGCAGTCAGTTTCCCCTACACTACATTACGGTCACCCTGGCACTTCATACTTTCCCTACAGAAACTCATTTTTTGGAGCTAACTTAAGTGTAAAGGAGCACTCTAACTACACTAGATATCCCTTTCCTCACACTAAAAATAGCTAAATGACACTTTTAAAGTAAAATTAACAGAACTGCTTCCACTCTCTTCCATGTCCAGTATAAGAATGCTAGGAATTTGGCGGGGGCGATCTTATATACTGGGGGGCGTATTCACTAATGATTGGTCTAGGGACCCCCTAGTCACTCCAATCACATTCCTAGCATTCTCCTGCCCCCTCAATTGGCTTTTGCTAATGGTTCTGGTCCAATCACGGGCTTTTAAAGCCCATTTCCTGAAGCATTGCATTTTGGGCGGTTCTGGTTGCCGAATTCCGAACTTTTTGGGCAAAAAGTTCTAAATTCGGCCGAACCTCGAACACCCAATGTTCGGGCCGAACCGATGGTCGACCCGAACCGTTCGTTCATCCCTACTAAAGATGACCATTCTCCCTAGACTTATAAACCTTCTCAATACTGTCCCCATACAGTTAGCTCGGCTGTTCTTTAGACGTCTTCACAGATCCTTCCTACAGTTCGTCTGGCATGGTAAGCCCCCGCGCTAGCCCACGCTATCCTCAGGCGACGGAAGGAGGACGGAGGGGTGGGAATGCCGGATGTTTCTCTTTACTATAAAGCTATGGCCCTGGTCCGTATGTTGAACTGGGCTAATGATGCGTCCACCAAACCTTGGGTGCCCTTAGAAAAAACTATGGTGGGCAGGAACTTGGCGGGTGCACCTTGGGTCCCGGAAAGTGTCAGGGGTCTCTCGGATTGGGCGTCTCCTCTAACAAAGGCAACCCTTTGGGTATGGGATCGACTCAACGCAGGGGGCGATTTTTTAGCGCGGTTTCCCCTCTAGCTCCCTTGGGTGGGTTCCCTTGGTTTCAGCCTAGTGAGGATGCTCTGTTTTTCCGATCTTGCGAGGATGACGGGAAGATGTTTTGCGGCAAGTTTGCACCATCTGGGCAGCTGCTATCCCTAACCAAGCTCAGAGCTCGATTTGGGGATTTCCCTATGTCCGCCTGGCGCCACCGGCAGATGGCTGATTTTGTAACCAGACTTCCTACCCCCCCCTCGCCCGATAGATAGACTTTCCCCCCTGGAAGAGTGGTTTGTCCAGACTCCCGACATCTTCTCTCTCATATGCATAAACTAGTCCTTGCCTCAACGTCTTCCTCAGTCCCTTACTTTGTTCGGGGCTGGGAGAGGGAATTGGGAATGGAATTCACGACCCAACAGCTGTCTAGGATATTGCGCCTTGCCCATGTCTCCTCTATTAGTACAAGGATCCAGGAATCCTCCTATAAGTTCCTGTCCCGATGGTATAGGACCCCCTTGAAGTTGAAGTAAATGTTTCCTACCGCTGATCCAGGTTGCTGGAGGGGCTGCGGCCAGGAGGGCACATTCCTCCATATTTGGTGGGACTGCCCTGTCCTTAAACCTTTCTGGGATGCAGTTCCTCCTTGGAAACAAAAACTAGCTATTTCCCCTCTTGAACACACCCCCCTCCAGTTCCTCTTTCTTGATACCCACATCACAATTAGGAGGTACAAACGTAGTGTCATACCATTTCTATTAAATGCTGCCAAGTGTCTCATCTCGCGATGCCCACCTGTCCCACCTTAGCTGAATGGAAGAAGGAAGTGAATTTGGTTATGCAGGCTGAAAGGAGGGTCCTGACCCTACAAGGGAAGCAGTCTCGTTTCACGGATACTTGGATGGGGTGGATGTTTTACTCGGAAGAGATCCCTAATGATTAGTTTACTGGGGGTGGGATCCGGGGGGCGTGTATCATTGTTTAGGACCCGGAGATTCCCCCTTATGGCACTGCTTCCTCTATGACTTTGTCTCCTCTAGGCTGTTTAGTTCTCTCTCTCTTCTTCTTTCTTTCTACTACTCCTTTTTTTTTTCGGCCCCTCTGAGGCCTGGCTTTGTTCTTTTTGTTTTTCTTCTTGGTTTCTGTGTTTATGTTCTGTGTTTGCTGCTTTCAATATTTCAACATGCAGTAACAGCATCAACTATGCATGGTGATTAAGGTTACTGAATGCCTTGGTTATGAGGGGCCCCTTCGGAGGACTTTCTCCGGGGCCGGGCCCTGCCAGTGGGACGTGGGTTGGTTGAGGTTCGCCTCTGTTTGGCCAATAGACACACTCTACAATATGATAAACCTGTCTTATATGACGATGTCTTTCAAGTTCCAACTGCTTTATAACCATTGTTATGTATGCATGCAAGCTGCATTTTCTTGTTGATTACTACGCTTTACACTTTGTCTTGTTGTGTTTGTACCTTGCAAATTGTGAAAATAAAATAAAGATTATTTAAAAAAAAAAAAAACCATTAATAATTACTCCAATAGTGATGCTTAAAACCAGGTGTCGTCAAGCATAAACACATATAAAATATAAATTCAAATAAGTCAAAAAAGTGCACTGTGCTAAAATGTTTGGTCATGCCCCAATTATATTATCTTAAACACTGTACTGAGGTATTCCACAGACGGTGAAATATTGAACAAAAAGTGTACTGTGCTTGTAGTATTAAAGTGCCAGCGTGCTGGATAATGATTCCAGATACTACCTAATAATCTGTCTTGAGAAAAGTGACAGAAAACATACACATTGAAGTGTGCTGCAAATTCATAAGGTGCTGAGTGCTTAAGTGAATATTGCAAATAAAGAAATGTGCTGGTAAGAACTTTTATTATTATAGTTGTGTTCCCTGTATATAAATTAGCCCAGTGCTAGGAGCCAGTGAGTGAAGTGAAGGAGGCGCTAATTGGGAACAATTGTTCCACATAGATGTTTCACCCTCCGGTCTCCGTGCTTGTGAGTGCAAGTGCTAAATGGGAAACAAAAGCATACACTCAAGGTTGAGGAAGTTCACTTTCAGCTCTAAGTGTCTGGCCGCTTCAGCTCTTCCGCGTTCCAAGGTCAGGAACCACTCTACCGGAAGTGAGGTGTGATGCTGTATCTCTGCCCTATGCGGACACTTAGAGCTGAAAGTGAACTTCCTCAACCGTGAGTCTATGCTTTTGTTTCCCATTTATCTGGATATACTACGCAATGGAGGCTTCTCTTCTTGTATATTAAACCACAGCACCCCCAAGGTTTTTTGAGCAAGGGCTCCAGTGGGATATCATCTGCGGAAACCGAGGGAGAGGTCTCTAGGCAGCACTTACCAGCCCTGTGCTGTTCTATAGCGGAGGAGCACGTGCTATAAGTGCTTTACCTAGGGGGGGGGCCATGGGTATTAGCACTTGCACTCACAAGCATGGAGACTAGAGGGTGAAACATCTATGTGGAACAATTGCTCCCAATTAGCGCCTCCTTCACTTCACTCACTGGCACCTAGCACTGGGCTAATTTATATACATTTTTTTTTCTCTTATTCCCCTGGAACCAGGAAACACAACTATAATAATAAAAGTTCTTACCAGCACATTTCTTTATTTGCACTATTCACTTAAGCACTCAGCACCTTATGAATTTGCAGCACACTTCAATGTGTATGTTTTTTGTCACTTGCCTAAAGACAGATTATTAGGTAGTATCTGGAATCATTATCCAGCATGCTGGCAATTTAATACTACAAGCACAGTGCACATTTTGTTCAATATTTCACCGTATTTGGAATACCTCAGTACAGTGTTTAAGATAATATAATTGGGGCATGACCCAACATTTTAGC
This sequence comes from Pelophylax lessonae, assembly GCF_965119305.1. NCBI lineage: Eukaryota > Metazoa > Chordata > Amphibia > Anura > Ranidae > Pelophylax > Pelophylax lessonae. The sequence goes on from NC_138777.1 coordinate 113,457,197, forward strand.
ACAGCGCACTTTTTTGACTTACAGTGGGGATCGAATGTTTGGGCACCCCAGGTAAAAATTTGTATTAATGTGCATAAAGAAGCCAAGGAAAGATGGAAAAATCTCCAAAAGGCATCAAATTACAGATTAGACATTCTTATAATATGTCAACAAAAGTTAGATTTTATTTCCATCATTTACACTTTCAAAATAACATAAAACAAAAAAATGGCGTCTGCAAAATGTGAAATATCACCAGAATGAGGGTGCTGATCCTCTATACAGTCCCAGTTTGCTGAGGTGTGCATATAACAGTCCGTGGTCGTTGCAGCTCCTCCTATAATCCACTGGGTGGCGGACTTGATCAGAAACACAGCTGCAAGAGTAGGAGACAAACAGCGCACGCCGACCTCGAGTAGTATTGTTTTATTGAAAGACACACAATACACGATTAAACAGTTGCACTCACATATTCCATCTTAGTGACAGGCAAGAGCCTTCTCTTCCTCTCCCTCCTGGATGGCTTACGGTCCGCCCAGCAGCCAATGTCCAGCTTGGGACACCGCTACAGCCTACTCTTCCGCCTGTTCCTCCTGTCTCCCCACAGAGTGTCTGTGTTCCGGACCTTAGTGCGCCTGCACCGGTCCACCGACTTTCTCATCTGTGCAAGTGCGCCTGGAGCCTCGGCCGAGGTTACGCTCGATTGTATCCGGGGGTATGAAGGGATGTGAAGGAATTCAGCACTGCAGAGTGGTTGCCATGACTATGCATTTCGGAGGCGGAGCCTCCTTCTTCAGGTCCCCTGAAGTTGACATATGGAATATCTGATTGCCTCTTGGGGGATCAGGAAGGAATTTATTCCCCTGCTGTGCTGGAGCAAACTAGATCATGCTTTGCTGGGTTTTTTTACCTTCCTCTGGAACAACTGTGGGTATAGGATTGTATATATATATATATATATATATATATTTTTTTTTTTTCCTTTTATTAATTGAATTAGATGGACTGGTATCTTTTTTCAACTAGACTAACTATGTAACTATGTAGCACAAGGAGCCAATCAATGCATGCACTGACAAGGAGCATGCTGATAGCAGAAGACAGCAGAGTGATCGATATATGAGCTCATCTCTGTGCTTCTTCTTCTTTCACTGTCCAGGTACAGGCTGTGGCAAGGAGATGATCTGTAAGCATTACTTAACTGCAGAAGAGAAATAAAGAGGGTTTGCTCGCTTGCCATACAGGTATCCCTAAAATACAAATTATTTGGCAGGCAAAATATCTCCCTGATATGCATTTTATGTCTGTATTTAGCTGCTTACCTGAAGTTCAGATTTAAAAGTTTACAGTCATGACCCTTTGTAAAACATCTATAACACTTAAGATGAGCTCACCTATGCTGTTACACATAATTGCAAATGTTTACCTGTTAACCAAAGCAAACACTGTCTTGAGTAAAGGATTTTCCCCTCAGCAAGCTCAGAGGCAAGAGGCTTAAAAAATGCCAAGGTAGTCAAGTGGCATAACATATTAAAATATCCCCTGATCTCACTATAAATGATCATATGAGACAAAATGTTTCTAGTATCTGTATACTACCTGACAGTTACAGTGGTATTAACCACTTTAATATAGGGCACTTTCACCCCCTTCCTATATAGGTCAATTTTCTGCATTCAGCGCCGTCGCACTTTAAACAACAATTGTGTGATCAGGCAACACATTGTGCATATTACATTTTTATTATTTTTTTTTAAACAGATAGAGCTTTCTTTTTTTGGTATTTAATGACCACTGGGCTTTTTATTTTTTGCTAAACAAACTTTAAAATAAAAAACTTTTTCTTTGTTTCTGTTATAAAATTTTGTGTACTGATGTGTGCTGATAAGGCTGCACTGATGGACACTGATAAGGTGGCACTGATGGGCGTTGATGAGAATGCACTGATGGGCACTGATGAGGTGGCACTGATGGGCACTGATGAGGAGGCACTGATAAGCTTCATTGATAAGGCTGATCTGATATGCTGCACTAATGGACACTGATAGGTTGCACGGATATACACTGTTTTGCTTCACTGATGGGCACTGATAGGGGTGCACTGATAATTAGGGCACTGATGATCAGTGCCTTAAATTTTCAGCATAAATTTCCTCTGTAACTGGAAAGCCGGTTACCGGCTTTTCTTTCCCCAGACACTGACAGCGCTGAGGAAAGGAAATGCTGATCACCGGTATTTGTTTACAAGAGATAAGCTGTGATTGCACACAGCTGATCAGATGGTAAAGAGCCTATGTCATTGGATCTTTACCCTGATCGTTGTAGCGCTGTGTCCAAGGGACACACCTCACCTCCGATTGCGATGGGGGTGCGCACGGGAGGTGCAATATAAAGGACGTCATATGATGTCCAATCAGGATGGAAAAGCACCCGCCCAGCCTATAGCAGATTGACGGCTGGGAAGGTGTTAAACCCAAAGACAAAAAATTATATGCTGCAGCTTACCAATCATTAAATGTGATGGTTGCTTTCATTTTCACATGATGGTCTGATCAGTAACACACTTCCTGGTTTAGGGTGTCTCCACTCTGGATGAAGGAGCAACAGAGACATCTCTGAACAGCAGTATTTCTGATCGGGGGGGGAAGGTAGTGTTTGCTGTACTAGCAGATTTAGGAGGACTTGACAAATTAAAGCTGAACTCCTGCTAACACTATTTAAGTAGTTACCGTTTTTTCAGTTTGGGAAAAACGTTTTACATTAATAAAATCTGTCCATTTTAAAGACAATCCACTGGTGTTAAATGGTTTGTCTCAACCTTCTAACTTCCACTTTTGCTAGACAGCTTGGTTTGTTAAAAGAAGCTGAAAATTAACAGATTTACTTGAAAAATAAAAGATTTTGCTGGATCAACAAGTAAAAATAACACAAAAATCCTAAAAATGTAAAACGAATGCAGTCATTGCATATAAGAATTGGTCAGCTGAAAAATTATATTATATATATTTTTTTGTTTTACCACTTTACCAAGCTTCAGTCTTGCACTAAAAGCTGATAAAGAGAACTTGTAAAGATCAACAGCCTGCAGGCACTATGAGAGGCCACCAACAGGTTTCAATAAGGTAAAATTATAAATATGTGTCATCCTTACATTTATAAGATAAAAGCACAAAACAGGTAAACAACATTAATTTGACAACAGCTAACAATGAGCTAAAAAACAATTTCTTTTTTTTTTTTTAAAGATGAAATTATCTTGTTTGTACAATGTTTTAAAAGCCAATTGTGCACATTTAAATGTTGACCTGGCTAATAGGTTTACAAAAGTCATTAAATGTAATATAATTTTAGTCCCATCCAGCTAAGGTTGCGTTTTAAAGACACACTACTTATATACTGTATATATCCCTTTCATGCATGTAGTGGTCACTACACTGGACAGCTATTTAAAAACTGTTTTCTTGTATATGCATGGGTTCTGATTGTACGGTTGCATATCACCCATTACAGTGGATTCTAGTGTGTCATCCAATACTCTACCACCCACTGGTAAAGCCATTATAAGTGCAAAAATAATTCTCAAAACCAAGATGACTGACAGAAATCCAGAAAGGTTGAGCTGCTTAGGAATGTCTTGCCAATACTTCTAAAGAAGGAGACCTTTGGAGGTAAAAAAAAAAATATGGTAACATCAAGTAACACCTAAAGAAACATATTGTAATTAAAGGAGAAGTCCAGCTTAACACTAAAATTGCTACATCTATAGATATCCATGATCTAACAATAACCTATCTAACCCTGTAAAGAAGAAATCAGTATACATATCTTTGGAGACCGGACTGCTCCAGTCGGGTCTCCAGCGGCAGAAGCTCTGCAGAGGACACAGCCAACAATGGCTGTGAAATGAATGGAAAGTGACGTCACCCATAGAGTTACTATGGGGCTTCTCTTGTCGGCTGTGTCCTCTGCACCCACCTCCACAGTGAAGCCATGGCCGGCAGCACAGCATGGGATCGGGTCGGATTGGCTTCAGAAAAAGTATGTATACTGATTTCTTCATTACGGGGATAAATTGGTTAGTGTTAGATCATAGATGTCTATAGATCCAGCAATTTTAGGTTAGGTGTTAGGCTTGACATCTCCTTAGGTTTTACTTGTTAAACGTGTTTAGGCGCATCAAGTGTTTGTGTGTTAATTCATTTATTGTTCAAAATAATAACTTATTCTAACCATTGAAATTAATTGATTTAGCATTAATGCACATTTACACACATGTACACACACCAAGCTTTCCAATCGTGAGCATTGAAATTAATTGATTTAGCATTAATGAGCATTTACACACATGTACACACACCAAGCGTTTTTTTTTGTGCTAAAACATGGCTACTCCTGTTATGGAAATTTTATTTGGGCTAGTGTGGATATTTTTAGAATGTCTTTTATTTAGCTTGTCATTATGGCTCCTGTTGTCAGTTTGCTCGCATTGGTTGTGTGGGCAAACCGGCATTGAGGAAAGACTACTGGCAGTGAAAACCTTCCTTTAGATGTGTAGATGTATTCGCTCAACATAGACATCTCCACCGGCGAACACTCCATGTGCTATGTGCGGGTCTGTTTGCCGGTAGAGATTTATGTGTATTCACTCGCCGGGGATATGTTTACTCTGTCAAGTCAATATAGTTTTGATATCTATCTGTCTTTATGAAGGGATGTCTTGTCGTGTCTTTCTACTGTGCCTGATCACCACAGTGGAAACAGCGTGGCTTTTTCCCTGCAGATAACTTCACATCTATGGTAACAGTAGTATAATCCTATTAGGCAATGTTCTCTGAGCCTTGCTGAGGGGGATTCACATTAGCATGCACGAGTTTTAGCAGAGCAGCGTTCAAGGTTCTATATGCTGGTTTCATTGTGTAGTGTTAGGCACGAATTCCGCTACTCGAGGGTTTCATTATTAACTGCGGTGCGTAGATTTCCATGCACCAATGGTGGGAAGCCGCACACGCTGTTCTGCTCGTTCACAATCGTGTACTCCCCCTTTCTATTGTATATTTGAATGTATACAGGTGTGTCATTGGCTAATTCTATGTGAGTAACTTATGTCATGTGACTGTACATTTGGAACTCATTGACTGATATTGTATAGCCATTACTTCCTGCTGTTATCCCTGCGTTGTCCCATAAATAAACATAGCTCAATGCTTTAGGCAGGACATTCTATCGAGCATCCAATGTGATAACAGCCTTTGTGTGTCTGTATTACTGGGTACTGCTGAGCGCACTCCATCACCTTATACAAAAGAGCTGAGAACTGTGCTTTTTAATTGGATTAATTGCGCTTGGCGTATAGTGATATCCAAAAGTGCACTAATTAGCGCAATGGAGTTAAGTGCACATTAAGTTTCAAGACACTCCTGGATGTGCCGGCAGTGGGCTTTTTTTCTGCCTCTCAACGGCCCTGTCTCTAAACTCCTCTAAACACTTATGTGCGCATGGAAACACAGGCCAACATGCACGGGCATTAAGAAAAAAAAAATCACCAGATGCCCCTAGAAGCAATGTAAAAACATCCAATGTGAATATAATAGAAAAAGTTATTGTCTTTATATTTTTTATTTGTGTGCAGAGTGTGAAAGAAAGGCCAAAAGGATAATGGAGCAAACACCATCTAAATTGTTTCTTCAGTTAAAACCACAAAAGCATGCTGTCCACTCCAGTGGACATGTGAAGAACTCCTTGGAAAATGAATGTTAAAAAAAAAAAAACAATGTTACATTTATTCTTTCTGTGCCAAAAGAGTAAAAAACACTGAGGAAAAAAAATCCTTACTGTGACTTTCATAATTCATGCAATAAAGGGATATACTGTATATATATAAAAATATGATTGGGGAGAACGAACATTTATTTTTGCCACTCTCAAGAACCAAGAGAACTGTACTTAATTACCTGTGATACATAGATTTTCTTTTTTTTCTACTCTTTTTATTATTGTTTATGTTTCTAGCAACCTTTTTTGCATAAGTACTGTTCCTTTTTTTATTTACTTTTCTGTTTGATGTACCTGAGTCTGTTTGAAGGGGTATAAAACTACCTGTGGGAGGAAGTTTGTCCTTTTTGGACTTCTGGTTACTGCTTGAGAAGTACCCTCCCCCCAAAAAAATGAATACACTTCTCACGGCTTTATAGGCGGATTGTCAGCTAGCCAGCTACAACTTAGCTGGGTAATCACCTCGATGTTTGGTGTTCTGACAGTCCTGAACTGATGGTTAGGAGAGGCTAAATTATGGCTCTGCTGTGACTGGCACATTTGTGAAATGGAACCTTTATGTTCATGTTTGAGTTATTCACTGAATTTGTAGAGACTATGATAAATAAAGCTGATTCCTCCTTTTTACTTTTCACCCAATAGAAAAGGAACACATAGATAATAACCATGCATACTGGGATCTCTTGTTCTTATTGTCACTGTCTGAAATAATACTGCTGCTTTCCCATTTATTTAACCTTACACCCAATACTTTAAATGGCAGATGGATTACTAAGCTTATTACATAAAGTTTGTATTTCCATGACCTCAATGCAATTGTGCTGTTGTAAGTGACACTGCATAATTCAGTATAAGTCTATGAATATGCTCTTCTTTAATCAGTATTAACTCCTTTACACTTTTAGCACACAGTGAATTCTCAAACAACAGATTATATTTTCTGTGGTTTTTTTTTTTTCCAAGTGATAAGCCAGTAAACTGCTGATTTGCAAAGATTAAAAAATTGTTTAATTAAATGTGAGTGATATAGGCAGTTTGCTTAGGGTAATCACATACATGGCATGACATGACAAAGTTACTCTTCAAGTCTTAATTGGTCTTGGTAACATTTGTGCATTGTACTGACAGGTATGTCCTGGTTTCTTGAAATATAATGTGAGCTATGACAGAAAATTGGGGAACTGCCACTGCTTTTATCCATTTGTAAAGTACTACCTATTTATCTGTCATGCTGAGCCACTGGTTTCAGTACTCTTTAAAATACAAATATGTGGGCTGCCAGAGCTGATTTGCTTCCCAAAAATGCTAATATCAGAAGAATTCCAATGAAAACTCAAGAACTAATACTAAAAAAGGTGAAGGAAACATTCTCATATGATTTTGACTATGAGGAAAAAAGCTAAAAAAACTAAAACTAAACTAAAAAACAATGAAACACAAACTATAATAAATATACAAAAATGCAAATAAAACAAAATAAACCAAGAGATCCAGACTAAAACATAAGATGTGAATGCACCCTGCCTCCAATTAGATGGAAGAAGCTTTCAATGGGGCTACCTCATGCAGCATGCATTCACAAGTGTGAATGCACCCTACGTCACATAGCTATTCAGTACAATTGACACAGAGTGACAAAAAGAGTGATTTTTGTAATAACGTTCTGAATTTTTTTAAGGTGTGGAATTTACACAGGATGAACTGAAACATTTATCAAAGGGTTTGATAAATTCTTTGATAAAAGTGTTATTTTCCCATTTGAATTTATTTACAAAACTTGTAGATGTTGGAAAATTTGTAAGCTAGTGGGGTTGTGGAGCTAGCTGAGGCTGCTCCGACACATCATCCATTACATCTATGGGTGTTGAATCACAAGAGATTAAAAATGTAATTACTTCTATGTACACTGAGATTATAGATACACAGAAGTTAATTGCACTGATGAATTTAGAGACCCTACTTACAAAAAGTATGTGTTTGGATCCAGACACTCCCAGTGAACAGAATTTAAATGTACTGTACAATCTATGTTAAACATGTCAAAATTTAGGAAAGCCATACATTAATTTCAGTAGGACGTCAAAGAGAACGTATTAACTTGTCCAGGAATACAAAAAGAGACTTCTTTAGAAGAAGTGATAACATAGGAATGAGAGGTGAGCACTGGAGAACCTAAAAAGTAACTAAGAACTATAAACTGGCTAATAAGGGAAGAGTTGTTGTACTTTTTAATACAGATTGGTACTATCATGAAGCCATGAAGAAATTAAATGATGAAAGTATAGTGCATATCAGTGTCTTAAATCAGATCCAACAGAGATTTTTTCAAACAAACTGAATAATTTTTATGCCTACGTTGGTTCTCTGGTAGTCATTGATAGGTACACTATTGAGCATAATGTGCCTGGATATCCAGTCATCCAATTCTTCCATCACTTGCCCAAAGTTCATAAGAATACCACATATATAACTGGACTTGCAATTATAGCAAAATTAGGGTCCTTGAGTGAAGGGTTAGTTGAATAGATAGAAAGAATATTACAACCACTGGTACAGAGCTTATCACCCGATTTAGGAGACACAAAAGATATAACATAGAAACTGGAGAAATTAAAGTAACACAAAGATATGAATTGGGGTACCTGTGCTGTGTCTTCTCTTTAATAATAATGAGCTTAAAGTATATGTGAACCGCGTCTTGTAAAACAAACAATTCTGTTTAAAACAGAATGTCATGTATATACAATTTTTTTACTATCTCTATTGTACATGACAGCTTCCAGCTGTCAATGGTTGTTAAAGACAAACACCAAATCCTTAACAATCAAGGCACAACACTAGCCTTGTTCACTTACGTGGCCAGAAATACCCAGCCATGTAAGTAAAGTTTTAGAAAAAATATGGCATGGAGGTTCCTTCGTAATAAAACTCTATTCAACTAGGGTTTTTTTTTAGAGGAACAATCTGCGAAATATTAGAACAAATTAAAGAACACATCTGGTCAAGCACTTCATTGATTCACAAGATGAAGACGCTAGGTCTTTGAAAATACATGATATAGAATAGATAGACAGACCTACCAGGGTAGGAGAAAGATTTTCTGTCTTAGGTCAATGAGAGGTGTTTTGGATATCTGCTTTGAATATGTTTCCTAGCTGGAATACATTTTGAATGGGAAGTATCCCACTATTATACAGTATATAATGCTTGATAGCTCTCATCATCATTTCCTCCCCTGGTGGTTGTTTTGTTAGTTTGTATATATTATGATTGTTGTGAGCTTTTTTTGACCCTGGATTTTGAATTTTTATAGAATTAGAGGTAATGTCTACATATTGATGTTTAATTTCTGATCCATTATTATATATAGTAAGTTTGAATGAAACATTTTTTATGTCTAAAAGTGGCTTTCCCTCATAGCTCAGTTTGTTATTTAGTACTTTATATTCTTAATAATCAATTTGCTACAATTTGATATAATTTTTACATTTTTGTAGAGAATAAACCTGTATTCTTTTCCCTGTTTAAATGCAGTAACAAAAAGTATAACAACTATATCAAATCAACATTCCAGGTACATTTGACATATACATCCAAATGAGAGCATTTAAATACATGCAAAAAAAGAAGAAGGTATCCTGATAAAAACAGGAGACATAAATTATCTATGCATAGTGCTTGGGTTTATTGCCTGAGAAAGGTTATTAAGCTAGGTCATACAGTCCTGGGTTCAGTCTGTCACAGCGATTATCTAATGAGTCTTGGAGTATGAGGTAGCAATAAAACAGAGCTGTGAAGCTTATTTAAAGGTTGAGGAAAAATATAATGTCCAATTCTCTGTGATTTGAATATAGTGAGAAGTGTAACAGCCCAAGAGGTAAAGATAATAGAGGGGCAAGAAAGTAAAGACAGGGGAAGGAATAATGAAGGAAAAGGGGGTAGAGACAGAGATGTGGGAAGGATGACTGACTTCTGATATCATAAGAGGATAGCTTGAAATCAGGAGTAGTCAAAGAAGACTATCCAAACAGACCAAGTAGCCATTTACGAGGAGTATTTTTTATGATATTGTGCCATCAGTTCCTCCAAACAATGTATGTGAGTTTGGAAGCCACTCGATGATTTGGGGGGGGGGGGGGGATAGGGGGTTCACTCACCTCCAGCGTCTAGAAATCCCATTTCTATCAACATTTAGGAAGAAGCAGAGTTAGCCCTTCTTGGCTGAGGAGACATTGCCTGGCAGTGTGGGGAGTAGGACTATAGACAAAGTTGGAGGGGTGTGGGAGTCCATGTTGGAATCTTGACCTTGGAAAATATGAGCCCAGAAATTGTGTATCAATTCACATGACCACCAAATATGGAGAATGAAACCCAGAGAAAAAGAGGAGAAAATTATTTGTAATTGTGCCAAGGTGAAGCGATGCCATTATGTAAGGATTTTATAGTTCTTTTCCTGAATTGCTGCTGCAACGCATGACTCAAGAATCTTATGTCCAGGTCTCTTTCCCATGCTGATATGTAGTAGGGGGCCCCCTTAAGCATGTGATTAAGCAGTTTGACATAAATCTGTGCAATACATTTTGTAGACTGCTCATTTTGTAGATTCAAATGGAGTGAGATTCCTTTAGAGTGAAGCAATAATGGAGAGGGAAACAATAACAAAGCTGAAATATTGCCAGCAGCTTCTGGGGTTACAGTATGTGACAATTTGTGGGCAGGGAGGTAAGTGGTTTAATATGCTTATTGTGGAGAGCAGATATTAGAGCTTACATATTGCAGTGTTGCCAACCGTCAGTGTTTTTACTGGTAGCCAGTAAAAAACGGGCACTTTTCTCCTTCCAGTAAATGCCAGTGACAGGAAAATGTTGCCAGTAAAAAATATGGCTGTGACGCTCGGCTCAGAACTGCGCATGTGCAGTTTTGGTCCAGAGCCGGCCAAAACCATCCAAGTGCCTGCTACAGTGTGCTGGCGGGGGGTGGGTCTGGTGGAGGCAGTGCCTGAGCATTTCCTGTGAAGTCATGGTGCAAGGGAGCCAAGCGGAGCGACCGAAGCCTCATGTGCAGGTCTGCAGCAAAGCAAGCCGGGAGCAGTACTGTCAGTGCAGTTTGGACTGGAGTGGATGGAAGGGACCACCTGGTGTGGAGAGGGACAGTCACTGTGACCCAGGAGGGGACGTGCAAAATGCTGTAAGTGTCACTGTGAGAGTCAATTTCATGTGTGTGTGCCTGCCCATTCTAATTTCTTGCACTTCCCTGTTCCTGTTCTACTTACTTACTATATTGAAAATAAAATAATAAATGGTTTTTGCCTTAATATCCACCTTAAATCAAGTTGCTAATTGCATATTGTACTTGTTTGTAGCTTAAATAATGAAATTTGCAATAAAAACTGTCATTTTGTAACGTTTGGAATTGCCAGTAAAAACTTAGCTCTGCCAGTAGATTTTGGGTGTTGTGTCAGTAATTTTCAATTTGGTAGGTTGGCAACACTGACATATGGTTTTTCTATCACATGAGGAAGGAAGAATAAGTCTCCCCTGGGATAAATATTGGCTTTTTCATGATTTGAGTCAGTGGACCTACAGTATGTGGATAGAAAGTTTGAGACATTTCACTAGGGAATCCTGGGATTGCAGGAGATTGGGGATATAGGGAGGAGGTATACGTGATGGGATAATGCAGGGAAGAGAGATTACAGATGATGGAAGGGGTTATTTTTCTAGTATAACCCACTACTAGTCTTTGTCATTGAAAATTCATTCCAGAGTATAAACCAGTAGTGCTAATTTGTGGTAATACTCAAGATTTGGAAGACCTAGTCCTCCATCTGGTTTTCTCAGGACTACATTGCTGTATTATAGTCGAGGAGGGGTGTATACAATGTATAATTTCAGAGTGGAAAAAAAGGGAGGATGGAAGCGTCATTGGGACTGCTTGGATTAAATAAAAGAAATGGTGTAGAATGTTCATCTTGAACAGTGCCACCCTGCCAAACCAGGAACCAGGAGAGGTTCAGCGGAAGTGAGAAGGTAAGGTCATAGAGATTTCACAGGTCTGCTGGGATGTGAACACCTACAGTGCCTTGCGAAAGACCTTTTGCCACATTTCAGGCTTCAAACATAAAGATAAACATAAACATAAACATAAACTGTAATTTTTTGTGAAGAATCAACAACAAGTGGGACAAAATCATGAATTGGAATGAAATTTATTGGATATTTCAAACTTTGTTAACAAATAAAAAACTGAAAAATTGGGCGTGCAAAATTATTCAGCCCCTTTACTTTCAGTGCAGCAAACTCTCTCCAGAAGTTCAGTGAGGATCTCTGAATGATCCAATGTTGACCTAAATGACTAATGATGATAAATAGAATCCACCTGTGTGTAATCAAGTCTCCGTATAAATGCACCTGCACTGTGATAGTCTCAGAGGTCCGTTTTAAAGCGCAGAGAGCATCAGGAAGAACAAGGAACACACCAGGCAGCTCCGAGATACTGTTGTGGAGAAGTTTAAAGCTGGATTTGGATACAAAACAATTTCCCAAGCTTTAAACATCCCAAGGAGCACTGTGCAAGCGATAATATTGAAATGGAAGGAGTATCAGACCACTGCAAATCTACGAAGACCTGGCCATCCCTCTAAACTTTCAGCTCATACAAGGAGAAGACTGATCAGAGATGCAGCCAAGAGGCCCATGATCACTCTGGATGAACTTGAGAGATCTACAGCAGAGGTGGGAGACTCTGTCCATAGGATAAAAATCAGTCGTATACTGCACAAATCTGGCCTTTATGGAAGAGTGGCAAGAAGAAAGCCATTTATTAAAGATATCCATAAAAAGTGTTGTTTAAAGTTTGCCACAAGCCACCTGGGAGACACACCAAACATGTGGAAGAAGGTGCTCTGGTCAGATGAAACCAAAATAAAACATTTTTGGCAACAATGCAAAACGTTATGTTTGGCGTAAAAGCAACCCAGCTCATCACCCTGAACACACCATCCCCACTGTCAAACATGGTGGTGGCAGCATCATGGTTTGGGCCTGCTTTTCTTCAGCAGGGACAGGGATGATGGTTAAAATTGATAGGAAGATAGATGGAGCCAAATACAGGACCATTCTGGAAGAAAACCTGATGGAGTCTGCAAAAGACCTGAGACTGGGACGGAGATTTGTCTTCCAACAAGACAATGATCCAAAACATAAAGCAAAATCTACAATTGAATGGTTCACAAATAAACATATCCAGGTGTTAGAATGGGCAAGTCAAAGTCCAGACCTGAATCCAATCGAGAATCTGTAGAAAGAACTGAAAACTGCTGTTCACAAACGCTCTCCATTCAACCTCGCTGAGCTCGAGCTGTTTTGCAAGGAGGAATGGGCAAAAAGTCTCTCGATGTGCAAAACTGATAGAGACATACCCCAAGCGACTTATAGCAGTAATCACAGCAAAAGGTGGCCCTACAAAGTATTAACTTAAGGGGGCTGAGTAATTTTGCACGCCCAATTTTTCAGTTTTTTATTTGTTAAAAAAGTTTGAAATATCCAATAAATTTTGTTCCACTTCATGATTGTGTCCCACTTGTTGATTCTTCACAAAAAATTACAGTTTTATATCTTTATGTTTGAAGCCTGAAATGTGGCAAAAGGTCGAAAAGTTCAAGGGGGCCGAATACTTTCGCATGGCACTGTATTTACTGCAAGGATTTGGTAGCCCAATTGAAGGGGAAGGGACTGGATAGATGTATTTTGCTTGGAGGCAAGGTGATGTTGAGGGTCATGAATTTGTGGGCAATGATGTTGAAATTGCTAAGCTTGTAGAATGCTGAAAATTCTTGCATGAGGGAAAGGGGTGCTGTTCTAGGGTTTGAAATATGGAGGAGCAGATCATCTGCATGTTACATGGCTAGAATATTCATAAGAGGTGATAAGAGACAGCCCTGGTTGTCCTGCTGTGTATCTGTATTCTGGCTGAAGGTGAAACATAAAAATCAATAACTTTTCTCCTAAAAGTGGCTCAGGTATTCCCAGTTACTGAAGTGTGTCCTGGTGGAACTACCAGATGAGGTGGTCAAACGCCTTTTCTGTGTCTATAGACAATTCAAAAACTATTACAAGTAAATGATCTTCATGACAGCCAGGCAGTTTGTATTACTTATAGGAATGGTTACTTGCAAAATATGCACTGATAATGGGATTTGAGGACAGGTTTGGGGAAAAAAGGACTGAGACTTTAACAGGGGGAACAGCATACCTGCTCAGTACTTCTGTTTTAGATCCAAACATTGTTGGGCAACAATTACTTCTGAAGGGAATTTGGTGACGTGAGAACACATCCACTTGTGATGTATGAAAGCAACTCTGAAAAACACTCCTGCCAGCTAGATCGTTAATATGCTTGTCTGACAATTCTTTTATCAGAGACTTTACAACAGAACAAGGATTTGAGAGATGTTTATGTACAAGAATACTTTTTTTTTTCAACAACATTTTAGCATGCCACAACATTTATGAAACTGCTGCAGTCCATGCAAACTACATTTTTAAGTAAAACTATGTTGGGTTTTTTTATATTTACTATTAAAAAGCTACTTTTTAAAATGATCAGAATTGAATGTTTTTTTAATATTTACCACTTGATTTAATCTTTGTGAAATTACTTCTTTCAGACATCTGCCATGCTAAAAAATGACTGATGAAGTCAAGGGTGGGGCAAACCCAACCCCACTGCTAGCAAAGGTGGAAACATCTTAAAATGGAGTTCTACCCAAAAGAGGAATTTCCGCTTGTCTGCCTCCTCTCCCCCTCCGCTACTATATTTGGCACCTTTTGGGGGTGGGGGGGGGGAGCGATTTCATGGTTTTAACAGGTACCCGCTTTCACTTCCGATTCAGTTCACCGCTGAAAACTGAGCCAGAAGTTGTGCCCCCCCTCCCTCCATCCCTCACGGCCTTCTGGGACACTTTCCAGTCCAAAACGACTGTGGCCCATTCACAAAGCGCAGCACACTTCAAGCATGCGCAATAGTTAAGTTAGTCAATATGGCGGTGCCAGCACCTGAAAGCTGATTGAAGAATCGGCTTGGGTGAGGACACCGCTGGATGCCTGGAAAGGTAAGTGCCCTAATATTAAAAGTCAGCAGCAATAGTATTTGTAACTGCTGACTTTTAATTTTTTATTTTTTTTTTTGGTGGAGCCTGGAGCTTCTCTTTAAATAGTGGATTAAAGTGGAAGTAAAGGCAAAACCTATCTACCTCTAAACCTGCTCTCAGCCACATTCTAAGCCTAATCTCTCTATCCCTGTAATGAAAAAACTTACCCGTTCTGCTGCTCCTCCGTTCCGGTCTCTAGTGGCAGATGCTGTGTGCAGGAGAAAGCTGACAACGGCTGTGAAATGCCTGGGAAGTGACGTCAACCACAGACTTACTATGGGGCTTCTGTTGTCCGCTGTCTCTCCTGCACATGCCTACACACTGAAGCCGCCATTCACAGCTCAGCCTGGGACCAGACTTGAGCGGATGCAGAACAGGTAAATATAACGACTTTTTTCTTTACAGGGCTAGATGGATTAGGCTTGGAATTTGTCAGAGAGCAGGTTTAGCATTAGTTAGGTTTTGCCTTTACTTCTATATGAATGTATATCTAAAGAGAAACCTTTTTTGTTTTATAAAGTTGTCCAAAGTTTGTTTTATAAAGCTGACCATTGTCAGTTTTTTTTTTGTTGTGTCTCATTAAGGAGATTTTTCTTCACTTCTTGTCTTTTAGGCACAATAGGAAGTAAGAGAATATCTCTCTTATGTGAGTGATATCCTCTTTTTGACAGTTTTAGAGAAACATGTCTCCATTGGAAGGGTTTCACTTTTTTCTATTCTGGTAGCAACTCCAATTTTTGAATTCACTCTCACTTTCTTTCCCATCGACACTGGTTATCAGGACAATTAGAGAGTGAATCTCATTAATGGGGACACAGATAACAGTACAAACCTGGCAGTTGTTCTAACCCTCCCCCTCGATCTAAATCTAAAAAATAAATCTCATTCAGACCAGTTGACATTGGTGCGATGTGGGAAACCCTGCGATTCAGTGCCGGTCCTGCATCGCACCTGAACTGCAGACTGGTTCACACTGAGATCTGTGAATTGCTTGGGGTGTCAATGTAGAGTTAATGAAACCCCCAGATTGGTTCGCAGATCGCAGTATAAACTGTGAAATGGTGCAGGAATCGGATCGCATAGGTGTGAACACCCATGTGATCTGATCCCAGTGCGGACCAAAAAAAGTATAATTTTAGTGCAAATGCAATGCGATTGGCTGAAGTTGCATCGCACAGAAAACGTATGTGATCTGCACAGCAATGCGGTGCGAATCACATTCAATGTCTGGCATCACACTAGTGTGAACCGGCACTCAGTTATACTTTAAATGATGATAAATCAATACCCATTTTTCATGCTGATCCAAATTCCTGTGCTTTGTAATTGTGTTGTCAGTAGGGTTGAGCGGACACCTAGATGTCCGTGTTCGACGGGTTCGGCCGAACTTTAAAAAAAAGTCCGGGTCCGTGTCCCGGACTTTTACCGAACTTTTCCCGGACACCGAACCCCATTGAAGTCAATGGGGACCCGAACTTTAAGGCACTAAAATGGCTCTAAAACACCAAAGGAAAGGGCTAGAGTGCTGCAAATGGCAGCAAAACGTAATTAAGAGCATGGCAAGTGCTCTGCAAACAAATGTGGATAGGGAAATAACTTAAAACAACAAAAAAAAACAGAAAAATAAAACAATGTTCTTCTTCATCTCTGAAGGACGAGGCCCATATGGAGTAGGAGGGAGGTTGAGGTGGTGGTGGATGTGGCGGTGACATAGGCGTGCGCACAGGGTGTGCTGGGTGTGCCTGGGCACACCCTAATCACCTAGGGCACATAGCATTGCCAGTGAGGAGATGGGAAAGATCTCCCTGGGACCTGCTCTGCTCTATTTCTCCTTGCCTACAGGTACATGGCCCCGATACATTACTCTCCCTGCTGGCAAACACATGCATGTGTATTTCAACTTTGGGGTGCACACCTTAATGCAATAGGCTGCGCACACCTATGGGCGGTGTAGGTGGAAGCGGCGGTGGAGGAGGACCAGGGCCGGATTAACAGCATCATGGGCTTGGTGCTGAGGATTTTGAAGGGCCTTAAGGGCCGTGCCTTGCCATGCACCCAGAGGAGGAAGGGTGCAGCCATGCATGCCTAATTCAACATGGGATGCTGTCTCTGAAGCCCATAAACACATCCATGCATCGCCAACTGTCCCTCCTTGTCCGGCCTTCACGCTGTGTGGGGAGGTTCTGAGGGTGCTGCCTGGGGAAGCGAGCATAGAAGCCAGACTTCTGTGTTTACAAGTGACAGAAGAGCGGTAACAGTGAATATGGCCAACCCGGGGCCTATATAAAAGGTAGGGGCCTGGAGCTGCAGCTCCAATAGCCCCTACATTAATCTGGCCCTGAGGAGGAGGACGAGGTAGCCAACACTGCTTCTTTTCAAAAATTTTAAATGAGGGTACACCCCAAAAGAGTGAGAAAGAGCAAAAATGGAACAATGGGTGGGTAAGGTCGGTATCCATTGCTATTCTGCATAAGGTACGGAAAAGTCCCGTGGGATCCATGCCTGGTTCATTTTAATGAACGTGAGCTTGTCCACATTGTCTCTGGACAGGCGGCTGCGCTTGTCTGTTATAACGCCCCCAGCCGTGCTAAATACCCGTTCAGATAATACACTGGCTGCAGGGCACGCCAGCACCTCCAAGGCGTAAAGGGCAAGCTCAGGCCATGTGCCCAATTTGGAGACCCAGAAGTTGAAGGGGGCAGACCCGTCATTCACTACATGTAGGCGTGTGCACACATACTGCTCCACCATGTTGGTGAAATGCTGCCTCCTGCTAAGACGTTCCATCTGAGCTGCTGGTGCTGCTGTTTGTTGTGGCGTGCTGACAAAGCTTTTCCACATTTCGGCCATGCTAACCCTGCCTTCTGAGGTGCTGGCGGTGCCCTGGTTGCGTTGGCGACCTCCTCCTCCTCCTCCTCTGCCTTGTGCTTCCACTGTGGCCCCGCTGTCAGATGGGAATGCCAGCAGCATGGCGTCTACCAGCGTGCGCTTGTACTCGCGCATCTTGCGATCGCGCTCCAGTGAGTGAATTAAGGACGGTACGTTGTCCTTGTAACGGGGATCCAGCAGCGTGGCCACCCAGTAATCAGCACAAGTTAGAATGTGGGCAACTCGGCGGTCGTTGTGGAGACACTGCAGCATGTAATCGCTCATGTGTGCCAGGCTGCCCAGAGGCAACGAAAGGCTGTCCTCTGTGGGAGGTGTATCGTCCGTGTCCTCTGTATCCCCCCAGCCACGCACCAGTGATGGCCATGAGCTGGCCTGGGTGCCACCCTGCTGTGAACATGGTTCCATCTCCTCCTCCAGCTCCTCCTCCTCCTCATCCTCCTCATCCTCCAGAACTGTGCCCCTGCTGGACAATTGCGTCCCTGGCGTTTGTGTGTGCAGGAACCCACCCTCGGAGCCCCTTGCGAATGACTGCCCTGAAAGCCTTTGAAATGTTACCTCTTCATCCTCCTCCTCCTCCTCCTCATCCTGTGCCACATCCTCTTCCATCATCGCCCAAATTGTTTTTTCAAGGAGGCATAGAAGTGGGATAGTTAAGCTGAGAATGGCGTCATTGCCACTGGCCATGTTGGTGGAGTACCCAAAACAGCGCAACAAGGCACAATATATGCAAATGTCAAATATGCAAACTATGCCGCAATTTAATGTTTTTTACACCAAAAGGGTGTGTATTGAATAGCGGAATAGGATAAAAAACTGTGTATCTCACACGTACAAACACAGACTAGGCCCGATTAAATTTTTTCCTACCCTAAAGGGAGGATGAGGAAGAGGAGTATGGAACATGCAGCACCCTCAAATCTTCAGAAGTATGAGATGAACCCCAAAAACTTGGAAAGGTGGATCTCTCTCACACGTACCAACACAGACTATCCCCCAATTTAACTGATCCCCAAAGGTTTTTGATTAAATAGCGGAATAGAAAATATGATCCAAAAAAAGTGTATGTATATCACACGTACACAACCACACTAGGCCCCAATTACTATTGTTTGTACCCCTAAAAGGCTAGATGAGGAGTAGGGGGGGTATGGAACAGGCAGCACCCTCAAACCTTCAGAAGTATGAGATGAACCCCAACAACTTGGAAAGGTGGATCTCTCTCACACGTACCAACACAGACTATCCCCCAATTTAACTGATCCCCAAAGGTTTTTGATTAAATAGCGGAATAGAAAATATGATCCAAAAAAAGTGTATGTATATCACACGTACACAACCACACTAGGCCCCAATTACTATTGTTTGTACCCCTAAAAGGCTAGGAGTAGGGGGAGTATGGAACAGGCAGCACCCTCAAACCTTCAGAAGTATGAGATGAACCCCAACAACTTGGAAAGGTGGATCTCTCTCACACGTACCAACACAGACTATCCCCCAATTTAACTGATCCCCAAAGGTTTTTGATTAAATAGCGGAATAGAAAATATGATCCAAAAAAAGTGTATGTATATCACACGTACACAACCACACTAGGCCCCAATTACTATTGTTTGTACCCCTAAAATGCTAGATGAGGAGTAGGGGGAGTATGGAACAGGCAGCACCCTCAAATCTTCAGAAGTATGAGATTGTGTTCACTGTACCCCACAAAGATTGAGTTCACTGCACCCCACAATGATTGTGTTCACTGCACCCCACAAAGATTGTGTTCACTGCACCTCACAAAGATTGTGTTCACTGTACCCCCCAAAGATTGTGTTCACTGCACCCCACAAAGATTCTGTTCACTGTACCCCACAAAGATTGTGTTCACTGCACCCTAAAAGGATGTTGTTCACTGCACCCCACAAAGATTGTGTTCACTGCACCCTAAAAGGATGTTGTTCACTGCACCCCAAAAAGATTGTGTTCACTGTACCCCCCCAAAGATTGTGTTCACTGCACCCCACAAAGATTGTGTTCACTGCACCCCAAAAAGATTGTGTTCACTGTACCCCCCAAAGATTGTGTTCACTGCACCCCAAAAAGATTGTGTTCACTGTACCCCCCAAAGATTGTGTTCACTGCACCCCACAAAGATTCTGTTCACTGTACCCCACAAAGATTGTGTTCACTGCACCCCAAAAAGATTGTGTTCACTGTACCCCCCCAAAGATTGTGTTCACTGCACCCCACAAAGATTCTGTTCACTGCACCCCACAAAGGATTTTGTTCACTGCACCCCAAAAAGATTGTGTTCACTGCACCCCAAAAAGGATTTTGATCACTGCACCCCAAAAAGGATGTTGTTCACTGCACCCCAAAAATGATTTTGTTCACTCCACCCCAAAAAGATTGTGTTCACTGCACCCCACAAAGATTGTGTTCACTGCACCCCAAAAAGATTGTGTTCACTGTACCCCCCAAAGATTGTGTTCACTGCACCCCACAAAGATTCTGTTCACTGTACCCCACAAAGATTGTGTTCACTGCACCCCAAAAAGATTGTGTTCACTGCACCCCAAAAAGGATGTTGTTCACTGCACCCCAAAAAGGATGTTGTTCACTCCACCCCAAAAAGATTGTGTTCACTGCACCCCACAAAGATTGTGTTCACTGCACCCCAAAAAGATTGTGTTCACTGCACCCCAAAAATGATTTTGTTCACTGCACCCCAAAAAGGATTTTGTTCACTGCACCCCAAAAAGGATGTTGTTCACTCCACCCCAAAAAGATTGTGTTCACTGCACCCCAAAAAGATTGTGTTCACTGCACCCCACAAAGGATTTTGTTCACTGCACCCCAAAAAGATTGTGTTCACTGCACCCCAAAAAGGATGTTGTTCACTGCACCCCAAAAAGGATTTTGTTCACTGCACCCCAAAAAGATTGTGTTCACTGCACCCCACAAAGGATTTTGTTCACTGCACCCCACAAAGATTGTGTTCACTGCACACCAAAAAGGATTGTGTTCACTGCACCCCAAAAAGATTTTGTTCACTGCACCCCAAAAAGATTGTGTTCACTGCAGCCCAAAAAGATTGTGTTCACTGCAGCCCAAAAAGATTGTGTTCACTGCAGCCCAAAAAGATTGTGTTCACTGCAGCCCAAAAAGATTGTGTTCACTGCAGCTCACACACAGAAAAATGGATGTGGATCACTGACACCTGCCTATCTCCAATCCCACACCACACAGCAATATCGATTGTAGTTTGTAGAACACAGTTTCCCTAAAATTCAGCAGACTCTGTCCCTAACAGGATTGAGAAGAGATCGTAGATCAGGATTGAGTGCAGATTCACCCCACCCCCCACACAGCAATATCGATTGTAGTTTGTAGAAGACACTGACCCTATAATTCAGCAGACTCTATCCCTAAAATGCCTACAACTCGCCCTGCCTAAACACTCCGACCTGTCCCTCAATTCTATCCGGACACAAATGTTTTTTTCCTGCCTATCTTTCCCTAATCAGCAGCCAGCACATTGATGTGTGCTCTGTCCCTTAGCTAAGCAGCAGAATGACGCTGCTGCGGCGGCTGCCTCGAACTTATAAAGACTTGGTCACATGCTTCAGACGGCCAATCACAGCTACTAAGACATTTGCAGGCATGGCTGGGATGGCTTAAGGCACACCAGTTAAACGATTGTTGATTGGCTGTTGAAAGCCCGCCATGAAAAGAGCGCCAAAGCATGCAAAACCCGGAAATAAAACGACCGAACACGGATTTTTACCCGAACATACAGTAAAGTGTCCGTGTCCGTGTTCGGGTAAAAAAAATCCAATTATTCGGTACGAACACGAATAATACAGTCCGTGTTCGCTCAACACTAGTTGTCAGTACTTTCTTGGCCACTTCTGTTCAAACTCACTTTAAAGGCTAATAAAAATAATAAATGCACATGTTTTTGCAGGAAACAGCTCCTGCAAACACTGCCTATAGCTCCTGTACCTCTGTATAGGCAGATAGTTCCACAGTAGGCAATGTAAATGAACTATGAGCATGCTGATCACTGCCCTCACAGTTCCTTGATACAGTGCATCCAGAAACTATTCACAGCACTTCAAGCTAATGCAAATACAAAGAAAACAATAAATGTAGCAGCTGCAGATAGTTGTAAAGTGACAGGTATAAAACCTAATTATTGAATAAAAAATCGGCAATATAAATTTAGTAACTATAACAAAAAAATACCAAGGTGCAAATTGCCTCAATAAAGTGCTAGATGGTGCAAATGCAAACAAATCAATAAATATAGCAACTACAAATAGTAATAAAGTGACAGGTGCAAAAAAGTGACTTCAGGGCAAAACATAAATAATATATGTATAGAGTCCAAAAAAAGTCCATATAAATATATAAATTATATAGAACTGTGAAAAAAAATTATATAAAAATATTTTTGTAGATGATAATCTTTAGTGGTGACTGGTGAACATGAAAGACACTTGTGCTGCCCTCACTCCCAGGACCACACTCACCAGATATACGAACCCCTGCAGGGGTAGCAGGCACCACTGATTTTTAGGGATGGTTCTTGTGTATCTGCCCAGTGTTAAACCACAATGCCGGCAGGTGGCAGGTTGGATCTCATATGTCCCGCATCATGCCACAGGTAGTAACACTGCTACTGCTATTCAGGATAGCAGTAGCAGTGTAGGATAGCACTTTATTGAGGCAATTTGCACCTTGGTATTTTTTTGTTATATTTACTTAATTTATATTGCCGATTTTTTATTCAATAATTAGGTTTTATTCCTGTTACTTTACAACTATCTGCAGCTGCTACATTTATTGTTTTCTTTGTATTTGCACTAGGTAGCACTTTACTGATGTAATTTACACCTTGACATTTTTTTAACACATATTTATATTGCTGAAGCATTTATTTAATTAATCACTCATATTTCACTCCCTCCAATACTAGGCAGTGCTAAAACACACCTCCCCTTCACTCCGCTTTTTGTATCCCCTTTTGGGATCACATATGACGTAGGCTGCAGCTGGTTAGAGATACCTTAGCACGGAATTTCATATATTATATTCACAGCACTTCACTTTTTCCACATTTTGTTATGTTACCGTCCTATTTCAAAATGGATTAAATTCATTATTTTCCTCAAAATTCCACAAACAATACTCCATAATGACAATGTGAAAGACGTTTGTTTGAAATCCTTGCAAATGCAAAAAACAATACAAAAACGAAAAAAATCCCATGTACAAAAGGATTCACGGCCTTTGCTCAATACTTTGTTGAAGCACCTTTGGCACAATTTACAGCCTCAAGTCTTTTTGAGTATCATGCTAAAAACTTGGCACACCTATTTTGGGCAGTTTCTCCCATTCTTCTTTGCAGGACCTTGGGTTGTATGGGGAGTATCAGTGCACAGCCATTTTCAGATCTCTCCAGAGATGTTCAATCGGATTCAAGTCTGAGCTCTGGCTGGGCCACTCACGGACATTCACAGAGTTGCCACTCCTTTGTTATCTTGGCTGTGTGCTTAGGGTCATTGTCCTGTTGGAAGATGAACCTTTGCCCCAGTCTGAAGGTCCAGAGCGCTCTGGAGCAGGTTTTCATCAAGGATGTCTCTTTACGTTGCTGCATTCATATTTCCCTTGATCCTGACTAGTCTCCCAGTTCCTGCCACTGAAAAACATCCCCACAGCATGATGCTGCCACCGCCATGCTTCACTGTAGGGATGGTATTGGCCAGGAGATGAGCGGTGCCTGTTTCCTCCAGACATGACGCTTACCATTAAGGCCAAAGAGATCAATCTTTGTTTCATCGGACCAGAGAATTTTGTTTCTCATGGTCTGAGAGTCCTTCAGGTGCCTTTTGGCAAACTCTGTGGGGGCTGTCATGTGCCTTTTACTGAGTGGCTTTAGTCTGGCCACTCTACCATACAGGCCTGATTGGTGGAGTGCTACAGAGATGGTTGTTCTTCTAGAAGGTTCTCCACAGAGAAACGCTGGAGCTCTGTCATAGTGGCCATTGCGTTCTTGGTCACCTCCCTGACTAAGGCCCTTCTCCCCCAATCACTCAGTTTGGCCAGGCGTCCCGCTCCAGGAAGATTCCTGGTGGTTCCAAACTTCTGATGATGAAGGCCACTGTGCTCATTGGGACCTTCAATGCTGCAGAAATGTTTCTGTACCCTTTCCCAGATCTGTGCCTCCATACAATCAGGGCCAGACTGGGAAAAAAATTCAGGCCTGGAAATAATTTCATAGCAGCCCCATTGCATTATTATACCAGCCCAACAGCATAACGCCACTATTTTCTTGTTCATAAAAGGGAAAACCATGCATTTTAAAGCACATATGAAGAGGGTATTATAGATAAGACAGATTTGAAAGCATATAGGGCTATATATATATATATATATATATATATATATATATATATATATATATATATATGTGTGTGAGCAAATTCCAGTTAAAAGTGGTAAAAGTGCGGACATGGTACAGGAGGTGGTCATAGACTGTGTGGGCATGGTACAGGAGATACAGGGGCTGCGGGCATGGTACAGGTGATGTCAGAGGCTGTATGGGCATGTAAAAAGGTGCGTATAGGAGCCACAGCCCGCATAAGCACTAGCAGCGCTAGAAAACAACCTCTGACAAAGTTGGGGGTAAATAGCAGAATGATAATATAAAAAAATTTTTTTAAATTAAAACAAAGCCAAAGTTCATAAGTCCATGGTGTTCACAGGGTAAAGTTAGACGAGAGATAGGGTGCATAGGAAACTTGTAACATAGTGTTGAACAAGACTTCTTTTCTGATCACTCTGCGACTACCGTATCCTTCACCTCACCACCGTGCTCCCCCCCTAGAGAGTGGCCACGTACCCTTAACGCTAGGGTCTAGCGCTTTGTTCCACAAATGATCCTCCACTCCCAGATGGCGATCCTCTCAGGACTCCACTCCAACCAGTAGAGATATGAACAGCACCTCCTCCTCTCTTAGTCACTATGAGATTCGTTTTCTGTATTCAGGGTGTGGGAAGAAAGGTGCTGGCTGCTGTAGAGATACTGAAGACATTCTCCTTATAATGTCCTGTAGTCTGGGAGGCAGAATAGTCATGGAGAGCTTTATTACCAAGTTCAGGCATCCATGAGTATATATGTATGGGCATGGTACAGGAGATGTCAGAGGCTGCGGACATGGTACAGGAGGACATGTCAGAGGCTGCTGGCATAGTAGGGGCTGCGGGCATGGAACAGGAGATGCAGGGGCTGCTGACATGGTACAGGAGATGTAGGGACTGCAGACATGGTACAGGAGATGCAAGGGCTCTGGACATGGTACAGGAGATGCAGAGGCTGCGGGCATGGTACAGGAGATTCAGGGGCTGCAGGCATGGTACAAGAGATGCAGGGGCTGCAGACATGGTACAGGAGATTCAGGGGCTGGGGGCATGGCACAGGAGATGCAGGGGCTGCGGACATGGTATAGGAGATGCAGGGGTTCTGGACATGGTACAGGAGATGCAGGGGCTGCGGGCATGGTACATGGGATGCAGGGGCTGCGGACATGATACAGGAGATGCAGGGGTTGCGGACATGGTACAGGAGAAGCAGGGGCTCTGGACATGGTACAGGAGATGCAAAAGCTGCGGGCATGGTACAGGAGATTCAGGGGCTGCGGGCATGGTACAGGAGTTGCAGGGGTTGCGGGCATGGTACAGGAGATGCAGGGGCTTTGAACATGGTACAGAAGATGCAGGGGCTGCGGACATGGTACAGGAGATGCAGGGGCTACAGACATGGTATAGGAGATGCAGGGGCTTTGGACATGGTACAGGAGATACAGAGGCTGCGGGCATGGTACAGGAGATGCAGGGCATGCGGACATGGTACAGGAGATGCAGGGACTCTGGACATGGTACAGGAGATGCAGGGGCTCTGGCCATGGTACAGGAGATGCAGGGGCTCTGGACATGGTACAGGAGATGCAGGGGCTCTAAACATGGTACAGGAGATGCAGGGGCTCTGGACATGGTACAGGAGATGCAGGGGCTCCGAACATGGTACAGGAGATGCAGGGGCTCTGGACATGGTAGAGGAGATGCAGGGGCTCTGGACATGGTACAGGAGATGCAGGGGTTGCAGGCATTAAACAGGAGATACAGGGGCTGCGGATATGGTACAGGAGATGCAGGGGCTCTGGACATGGTATAGGAGATGCAGGGGCTGCGGGCATGGTGCAGGAGATGCAGGGGCTTCAGGCATGGTGCAGGGGCTGGGACATGGTGCAGGAGATGCAGGGCTGTGGGCATGGTGCAGGAGATGCAGAAGCTTTGGGCATTGTGCATGAGATGCAGGGGCTGCGGGCATGGTGCAGGAGATGCAGAGGCTGTGTGCATGGTGCAGGAGATGCAGGGGCTGTGTGCATGGTACAGGAGATGCAGGGCTGTGGACATGGTACAGGAGATGCAGAGCTGCGGGCATAGTACAGGAGATGCAGTGCTATGGGCATGGTGCAGGAGAACCTCCTGTACCATGCCCACAGCACTGCATCTACTGAGGAGATACAGGGGCTGCGGAGGAGTCTCAATGACCTTTTGGTGAGGCACCTTACATTTAACTTGTATGGACTTTCCTGAGCGGTGGCGACGCATGCGCAGTGCACATGTCAAGCCGACCGCAGCCAATTTACATGTATCAGCAGCCTCAGGGCAGGAGGGATTTGCCGGCCCACCGGGAAATTTCCCAGTATCCTGGTAGGCCAGTCCAGCCCTGCATACAATCCTGTCTCGGAGGTCTACAGACAATTCCTTGGACTTCATGGCTTGGCTTGTGCTCTGACATGCACTGTTAACTGTGGGACCTTATATAGACAGGTGTGTGCCTTTCCAAGTCATGTCCATTCAACTGAATTTACTGCAGGTGGACTCCAATCAAGTTGTAGAAACATCTCAAGGATGATCAGTGGAAACAGAATGCACCTGAGCTAGTTTTTGAGTGTCACGGCAAAGGCTGTAAATACTTACGTACATGTGATTTTTTCATTTTTTATTATTAATAAATTTGCAAGGATTTCAAACAAACTTTTTTCACGTTGTCATTATGGGGTATTGTTTGTAGAATTTTGTGGAAAATAATGAATTTAATCCATTTTGGAATAAGGCTGTAACATAACAAAATGTGCAAAAGTGAATATTTTCCAGACACACTGTACTATAAGTTCATCTGCCATGGTTTTGGATTAATCTTCCTGTGAATGAATGACGCCGATGTGCGAGCGGAGTCATTTTCAAATATGTACCTTACCGCTATAAGCAAACATAATGTGCAAAAAAAAAAAAAAATTATGATCACTTCCCTAGAGTAGTACAATGTAACTATAGCGACATGTTATTGCTGTGGTCACAGTGTGTTGAAAAAAAATTGTAAAAAAAAAAAAAGAAAAACAAATGTAATGAAAAATTAAAAGAAAAAAATTGTTCTTTTTTTTGGTACTGTCAGTGTCCCTGATCGCCACCAGTTATATGATGATGCTGTACTGCACTGGTGACAGTATGTATATAAAAAAAGTGAAAACTTTTTTTTATTTCTTCAAAAATTGTTCCAATATTCTAGAAAATGATGACAAAAAATTACAACTTAAAAAAAACCTACCATGACTCTTACTAAATAAATTGGACTGTCTACTTTCCAAAAATGAGTCATTTGGGGGTATTTGTACTGTTTCGCCATTTTTCGGCCCCAAGAAATTAGATGAGTACATCAGGATTTATTGATTTTCAGATATATACAGTACTATAGTTTTCCTACAGGCTAACTAATATACACTGATTTAGGTTATTTTCACCAAGGAAATGCAGCAGAATACATTGAGGGCTAAATTTATGAACAGCAATTATTTATTTGCTAGATTTTATAACAGAAACAAGGAAAACGTTTTTTTAAATGTTCAGTCTTTTTTCGTTTAGCTTGCAAACAAAAAACCCAGTGGTGAATAAAAACCACCAAAATAAAGCTCTAGTTGTGTGAACAAAATTACATAAATTTAGTTTTTGTACAGTGTTGCACACAATTGTCATTCAAAGTGCGACAGCGCTGAAAGCAAAAAATTGCCCAGTACAGGAAGGGGGTAAAAGTGACGGTGATGAAGTGGTTAAATTGTTCAAAAAGCAGAGTAATTGATTCTGATGTCAACTAACATGGACACACTGGGGCCAGGACAAATAAATTATCTAGGGAGTTATGTCATCATGTGTCAACCAATCAAGATAGCCAAAGACTGGCATTTGATAGAATCCAGAGAGATACATGACAGCGCGGGATTTCAAGGGTGTTTGAATATTGGAATAGAGGTAAGTAATGCAAACTTTAGGTCTACTTTAACCACTTGCCGACCCAGCCATAGCTAAATGGAACAGTGCGGTCAGCATATTTTGGGAGGCCAATGATTTCCAAAAAACAACAATATCTCTCCTGCGCTCGAGTGGTATGGGGGAAGGTGAATGTTCTAGGCGGTTTTATGGCACAAATGAAGTGGTCTTGCTGCCCCCCTCAGGACCAAGGGTATCCAAAAGGCACTACAAGAAAACAACAAGAGAAGGGCGCACCGACCTTGTGCATTACAACTTAAAAGTTTATTAAAATCAAAGAGGGGTAGGGTACAATATACTCACAAACGTAGGATATGAACAAGCATATAGGAAATGGGCACCACTCGCTTCCATGACACTTCTGTACTGCTGGATAGCATGATGGTGTACTCAAAACCTGATGTGATGTGGCTTACTCATTTTGAGGGAGGACCCTCTTCCTCAGAGCGAGAGTCGGAGTGGCGATTTTGGCTCTGAGGAAGAGGGTCCTCCCTCGAAACGCGCAAGCCACATCAGGTTTTGAGGACGCCATCACGCTATCCAGCAGTAGAAAAGTGTCCTGGAAGCGAGCGGTGCCCATTTCCTATATGCTTGTTCATATCTTATGTTTGTGAGTATATTGTACGCTACCCCTTTTTGATTTGGTGGTAATGCACAAGGTCAGTGCACCCTTCTCTTGTTGTTATTTTGGGAGGGCGTATTTTGGGAGGGCGTATGATGACGTCCTCCCAGAATAGCAGACCTGGCGCAGCACGGATCGTGGTAAAGGGCCAATAACCGTGGCCCTTTACCACGTGTGCCTTTATGTAACATTGTTGTAGAAAATACCTTATTTACAGCGGCGCTTGGCACTCATGTGACCCTCCTTCTCTCCTCCCAGCTTACATCAGCAGGCCCCTTTCCCCTGCAGTGCTCGGAGCAGGGCTGATATCAGCGGGGTTCTCAGCATCTCCCTCAGAAGTGCTCTAAGCGAGGAAGAAGAGCTCCAACGGGTCCTGTGAGTGCCAAGCAGCTCTGTAAATAAGGTATTTTCTACAATGTTACATAAAGACACAAACTGGACATTATAAAATTCATTTACAGAGTGGATTAAATTATTTTACAAGGACTTTACTAAGGTTTACTGAGCTGACCGGGGGAGAGAAGAGAATAAAATAAATTATTATAAGACCCGGCCTTATTTTTGGGGAAACACGGCATTACATTTGAAGAACCTTTTGGGGTTTGTCTGACTATCTTTTGCAATCTGTTGTTTGTTTTGAATTTTTGCAGACTTGATTTCCTTTTTTACACATTCTGTTATATTCTTTGTAACGTTTAAATGATGATAGTATTCCTTCATTTTTATATTTTTCAAAAGCTCTTTTCCTATTATTTATAGCTTTTTTAACTTTGTCCATGAGTCACATTCATTTTTATCTAGGCCAATATTCCCTCCCAGTCTAAAGTGTGGTGTACACTATATGAAAATTGAGAAAACGATCGTCCCGTTTTCCTCGTTGTTTCACAGTAAATCAGAACCGATAAACGAAAATTTTTATGAAAATTCTCGTACGACAAAGGCTTCTTTTTTTTGTTGTTTATTGTTTCTGATCATGCGCAGTCTATCTTTTCTGATTTTTCTTGTACAAAAATTGTATGAAAATGGTACACATTAAACGAAAATTGTCCTTTCTGTTCCTAAGTGAGAAAAATTTTGGAGTATGTCCCTTCAGGTATTTTCATACGAAAAGTCAGAATCGACTGTTGAAAGTTGTGTACACACAATACGAAAATCGTACAAAAGTTCTTTGGACCAAAATTCTGGCCTGATTTTCTTATAGTGTGTACAAGCCTTAAAAGTCAAGTGTTTTTATCTTTCCAGTATGTGTTTATTGTTTACAGCTAACATTAAATGAAATCGTGTTATGGTCACTTCTACCCAGATGTTCTTTTATATGAACATCAGTAATAAGCTCTGCAGGTTTGAATCATAAATTTGATTTACATTTATTTTTGGGAATGATTGGTGTTTTTTATTTACAGGTTTGTTACTACATGGTTGTATTTTCCTGAAATAATAATAGAGGATCACAGCTTCTGCTAGTGTCCCTCGGTGGCATATTCACCACTTCAGTTTGCTATTGATCACTTCAGCTCTGGAAGGTTATCCACTTAATGACCAGGCCATTTTTTATGATACGGCACTGCGTTGCTTTAACTGAAAATTGCACGGTTGTGCGACGCTGTAACCAAATAAAATTTATGTTTTGTTTTTCCCACAAATAGAGCTTTCTTTTGGTGGTATTTGATCACCTCTTTATTTTTTGTGCTATAAACAAAAAAAGAACAGTATTTTTTACTTTCTGTTATAAAACATTCCCAAATAAAAAATTTAAAAAGTCAAATGTTTTCCTTAATTTAGGACAATATGTATTCTGCTACATATTTTTGGTAAAAAAAAAATCCTAATAAGTATATATTGATTAGTTTGCGCTAAAGTTATAGCGTCTACAAACTATAGGATACATGTATGGACTTTTTTTTTTTTTTGTTTTTACTAGTAAGGGCAGCGATAAGCAATTTATAGCAGGACTGCGACATTGCGGTGGACAAATCTGACACTAAGTGACACTTTTTGGGGACCAGTGACACCAATTCAGTGATAAGTGCTAAAAAAATGCACTGTTACTGTAAAAATTACACTGGCAGGGAAGGGGTTAACATTAGGGGCAATCTAAGGGTTAAGTGTGCTCCTAGGGAGTGCTTTTTCACTGGGACTGGATGCACTAGAGGAAAAGAGAGATCTGTGTCTCAGCTTAGCTGAAACACAAGATCTCTCTTTTCCTCCCCGCAGAACAACGATCTGCCATGCTTACATAGGCAGATCGCTGTTCTGTCATTCCGCCGAGCGATCATCGGATCCCAGCGGGCATCGCGCTTGCCCCCGAAAACCCGTGCACAAAATCATGTATGTGATTTTGCGCAGCCGGGTCGCCGGGTGGTCCGAAAGTGGCTAATGAGATTTAAGTTGTACAATTACTGGTCTTGTTACTATTTATTTGCTGAGATTTGGAAATGAAATAGATTCGGTCTAAGGGCCTGATGCCTGAAGCCGCTGCAATTTGTTATTTGTCTTTTGGATTTAAATAAATATTTTAAGATTTATATATATATATATATATATATATATATATATATATATATATATATACAGAGTACACCTCTCAGATTTTTTGTCAAAAATATAAACTGAAGAAATTACACTTTGCTGTCCCCCCAACATAACTCAACACGCATCCATTACTGTCTAAACAGCTGGCAACTCTCACTCACTCATACTGGTAAACTGCAAGTTCAACATGGCACCTCATGGAAAAAAAACTTTCTGGGGATCTGAAAAAATAATTGTTGCTCTACATAAAGATGGCCTAGGCTATAAGAAGATTGCCAAGAAACTGAAACTGAGCTGAAACGCACAGTGACCAAGACCATACAGCGGTTTAACAGGGCAGGTTCCACTGAGAACAGGCTTTGCCATGGCCAACCAAAGAAGTTGAGTGCACATGCTCAGCGTCATATACAGAGTTTGTCTTTGGGAAATAGACGTATAAGTGCTGCCAGCATTTCTGCAGAGGTTGAAGGGGTTGAGGGTCAGCCTGTCAGTGCTCAGACCATACGCTGCATACTGCATCAAATTGGTCTGCATGGCTGTTGTCCCAAAAGGAAGCCTCTTCTAAAGATGATGCATAAGAAAGGCCTAAAAAAACAGTTTGTTGAAGACAAGCAAACTAAGGACATGGATTACTGGAACCATGTTCTGTGGTCTGATGAGACCAAGATAAACTTATTTGGTTCAGATGGTGTCAAGCGTGTGTGGTGGCAACCAGGTGAGGAGTACAAAGACAAGTATGTCTTGCCTAAAGTCAAGCATGGTGGTGGGAGTGTCATGGTCTGGGTCTGCATGAGTGCTGCCAGCACTGGGGAGCTACAGTTTATTGAGGGAACCATGAATGCCAATATGTACTGTGACACAGTGAAACAGAGCATGATCCTTTTCCCTTCAGGAGACTGGGCCGCAGGGCAGTATTCTAACATGATAACGACCCCAAACACACCTCCAAGACGACCACTGCCTTGCTAAAGAAGGTGAGGGTAAAGGTGATGGACTGGTCAAGCATGTCTCCAGACCTAAACCCTATTAAGCATCTGTGGGGCATCCTCAAAGGAAAGGTGGATGAGCGCAAGGTCTCTAACATCCACCAGCTCTGTGATGTTGTCATGGAGGAGTGGAAGAGGACTCCAGTGGCAACCTGTGAAGCTCTGGTGAACTCCATGCCCAAGAGGGTTAAGACAGTGCTGGAAAATAATGTTGGCCACACAAAACATTGACACTTTGGGCCCAATTGTGACATTTCCACTTTTGGGGGTGTACTCACTTTTGTTGCCAGTGGTTTAGACAGTAATGGCTGTGTGTTGAGTTATTTTGAGGGACAGCAAATTTACACTGTAAGTGTCGGTTCACACTATGACAATCCAACTTCGGGGGCGACTAGTGAAGTCGCCGTGCACCACGACTTTGGCGCGACTTGCACGGACTTCACATAATGGAAGTCAATGCAAGTCGATCCGACTTCGGTCAAAAGTAGTGCAGAAACTATTTTCTAAGTCGGAGCGACTTGAGTCGCTCCTATTAGAACGGTTCCCATAGCATTGAATGGACAGCGAATTGTCAGGCGGCCAAGTCGCCTGACAAGTCGCGGTAGTGTGAGCCGGGACTTATACAAGCTGTACACTCAATACTTTACATTGTAGCAAAGTGTAATTTCTTCAGTGTGTCACACAAAAAGATATAATAAAATATTTACAAAAATGTGAGGGGTGTACTCACTTTTGTGAGATACTGTATACTGTATATATTCAGCTTACTGGACTCCAAACCCCCTCTCTCCACTGGTTCTAATTTCATTTACATTCTAAATAACAATGACAAGAAAACATTTCCCCTGTTAAAACTCAACTTCATTAGTCTCAGGCAAACTTTTAACAATCTGTTTTTGATTAGTAAATTATTATTATTATGTTCACTCTTCTGCCATTACATCATCTTCACAGTTCTGGCATTCACCTTTGTCAGCATTTCTAGAAGTCTACTTTTGTAATCCTGGCAGGGACTCTACTTGCCCAGTTACTTTCTCTCGCACAGCACCACACAGCTGCATCATACTTGCTGTCTATGCAGCTTTATTGCCTGAGCCAAGTAAAATTTCTTCTCACACTAGTAGATTCCTCCATTTTGTTTCCTGAACAGGCAAATTAAAAAAAAAAAAACTTGGGCTTAAAGGCTGGGTTCACCTTTTTTTTTGTAAATTCCTATGTACCAATATACCAGTAACGTATCACTGCTGCAGAAAAGAAAAATCTAAATGTATGACTGTACAGCCCTATTGCAGCCTTGTGCATGTACCCTTATTGTTAAAGTTGTAAGTTGTTAATATCATTTCAATAATCAGTTTAATAATTCAATTAATAGAATTTTTTTTAACATCTGTAAGATCATATGTATCTCATTACCACTGGCCTAGAGTTTCTCTCTAGTTCCACTGGGAGATCCGGGCTACTAGCCGCCACGTTCTTCGGCTAGTCGGAGACCCAAAGAAAGCCTGGATCAGATTTGATCAGGTTGCTGCTATGGTAACCCAGAAGCAATTACATGACTTCCGGTTTACCGGCGCCATTTTTTGAAAATCGATCTTGGTGTTTTTAATGCTTTCAAGTGCAAAGGGGGGATTTAGGGGCCAGATCCCTCCATTAAGAGTAGTTGTCAGGTGCCTATTCCAGTCACAAGGAAGTTTACATTCCTTGTGAAAGCAATAAAAGTGATAAAAAAAAAATTAATGTAACAGTGTAAAAAAAAAAAAAAAAAAAAATGTATTTGCCCCCCCCCCCCCCCCATTCTAGCATGGATGCGTGCGTCAGACCCTCATGCAGGCAAGGTGCGTTCACCCCACACATGTAAGGTATCACGAACATCATATCATTGGCAGTAATTCTTGCACTAGACCTCTCCTGTATACACATCAAGTGGTCATCTGTTAAGGCTTTTAAAGCATCACGTATAGGGTTGAGCGGACACCTAGATGTCCGTGTTCGACGGGTTCGGCCGAACTTTAAAAAAAAGTCCGGGTCCGTGTCCCGGACTTTTACCGAACTTTTCCCGGACACCGAACCCCATTGAAGTCAATGGGGACCCGAACTTTAAGGCACTAAAATGGCTCTAAAACACCAAAGGAAAGGGCTAGAGTGCTGCAAATGGCAGCAAAACGTAATTAAGAGCATGGCAAGTGCTCTGCAAACAAATGTGGATAGGGAAATAACTTAAAACAACAAAAAAAAACAGAAAAATAAAACAATGTTCTTCTTCATCTCTGAAGGACGAGGCCCATATGGAGTAGGAGGGAGGTTGAGGTGGTGGTGGATGTGGCGGTGACATAGGCGTGCGCACAGGGTGTGCTGGGTGTGCCTGGGCACACCCTAATCACCTAGGGCACATAGCATTGCCAGTGAGGAGATGGGAAAGATCTCCCTGGGACCTGCTCTGCTCTATTTCTCCTTGCCTACAGGTACATGGCCCCGATACATTACTCTCCCTGCTGGCAAACACATGCATGTGTATTTCAACTTTGGGGTGCACACCTTAATGCAATAGGCTGCGCACACCTATGGGCGGTGTAGGTGGAAGCGGCGGTGGAGGAGGACCAGGGCCGGATTAACAGCATCATGGGCTTGGTGCTGAGGATTTTGAAGGGCCTTAAGGGCCGTGCCTTGCCATGCACCCAGAGGAGGAAGGGTGCAGCCATGCATGCCTAATTCAACATGGGATGCTGTCTCTGAAGCCCATAAACACATCCATGCATCGCCAACTGTCCCTCCTTGTCCGGCCTTCACGCTGTGTGGGGAGGTTCTGAGGGTGCTGCCTGGGGAAGCGAGCATAGAAGCCAGACTTCTGTGTTTACAAGTGACAGAAGAGCGGTAACAGGGAATATGGCCAACCCGGGGCCTATATAAAAGGTAGGGGCCTGGAGCTGCAGCTCCAATAGCCCCTACATTAATCTGGCCCTGAGGAGGAGGACGAGGTAGCCAACACTGCTTCTTTTCAAAAATTTTAAATGAGGGTACACCCCAAAAGAGTGAGAAAGAGCAAAAATGGAACAATGGGTGGGTAAGGTCGGTATCCATTGCTATTCTGCATAAGGTACGGAAAAGTCCCGTGGGATCCATGCCTGGTTCATTTTAATGAACGTGAGCTTGTCCACATTGTCTCTGGACAGGCGGCTGCGCTTGTCTGTTATAACGCCCCCAGCCGTGCTAAATACCCGTTCAGATAATACACTGGCTGCAGGGCACGCCAGCACCTCCAAGGCGTAAAGGGCAAGCTCAGGCCATGTGCCCAATTTGGAGACCCAGAAGTTGAAGGGGGCAGACCCGTCATTCACTACATGTAGGCGTGTGCACACATACTGCTCCACCATGTTGGTAAAATGCTGCCTCCTGCTAAGACGTTCCATCTGAGCTGCTGGTGCTGCTGTTTGTTGTGGCGTGCTGACAAAGCTTTTCCACATTTCGGCCATGCTAACCCTGCCTTCTGAGGTGCTGGCGGTGCCCTGGTTGCGTTGGCGACCTCCTCCTCCTCCTCCTCTGCCTTGTGCTTCCACTGTGGCCCCGCTGTCAGATGGGAATGCCAGCAGCATGGCGTCTACCAGCGTGCGCTTGTACTCGCGCATCTTGCGATCGCGCTCCAGTGAGTGAATTAAGGACGGTACGTTGTCCTTGTAACGGGGATCCAGCAGCGTGGCCACCCAGTAATCAGCACAAGTTAGAATGTGGGCAACTCGGCGGTCGTTGTGGAGACACTGCAGCATGTAATCGCTCATGTGTGCCAGGCTGCCCAGAGGCAACGAAAGGCTGTCCTCTGTGGGAGGTGTATCGTCCGTGTCCTCTGTATCCCCCCAGCCACGCACCAGTGATGGCCATGAGCTGGCCTGGGTGCCACCCTGCTGTGAACATGGTTCCATCTCCTCCTCCAGCTCCTCCTCCTCCTCATCCTCCTCATCCTCCAGAACTGTGCCCCTGCTGGACAATTGCGTCCCTGGCGTTTGCGTGTGCAGGAACCCACCCTCGGAGCCCCTTGCGAATGACTGCCCTGAAAGCCTTGGAAATGTTACCTCTTCATCCTCCTCCTCCTCCTCATCCTGTGCCACATCCTCTTCCATCATCGCCCGAATTGTTTTTTCAAGGAGGCATAGAAGTGGGATAGTTAAGCTGAGAACGGCGTCATTGCCACTGGCCATGTTGGTGGAGTACTCAAAACAGCGCAACAAGGCACACAGGTCTCGCATGGAGGCCCAGTTAAATTAAATAGCGGAATAGAAAATATGATCCAAAAAAAGTGTATGTATATCACACGTACACAACCACACTGGGCCCCAATTACTATTGTTTGTACCCCTAAAAGGCTAGATGAGGAGTAGGGGGAGTATGGAACAGGCAGCACCCTCAAACCTTCAGAAGTATGAGATGAACCCCAACAACTTGGAAAGGTGGATCTCTCTCACACGTACCAACACAGACTATCCCCCAATTTAACTGATCCCCAAAGGTTTTTGATTAAATAGCGGAATAGAAAATATGATCCAAAAAAAGTGTATGTATATCACACGTACACAACCACACTAGGCCCCAATTACTATTGTTTGTACCCCTAAAAGGCTAGATGAGGAGTAGGGGGGGTATGGAACAGGCAGCACCCTCAAACCTTCAGAAGTATGAGATGAACCCCAACAACTTGGAAAGGTGGATCTCTCTCACACGTACCAACACAGACTATCCCCCAATTTAACTGATCCCCAAAGGTTTTTGATTAAATAGCGGAATAGAAAATATGATCCAAAAAAAGTGTATGTATATCACACGTACACAACCACACTAGGCCCCAATTACTATTGTTTGTACCCCTAAAAGGCTAGATGAGGAGTAGGGGGGGTATGGAACAGGCAGCACCCTCAAACCTTCAGAAGTATGAGATGAACCCCAACAACTTGGAAAGGTGGATCTCTCTCACACGTACCAACACAGACTATCCCCCAATTTAACTGATCCCCAAAGGTTTTTGATTAAATAGCGGAATAGAAAATATGATCCAAAAAAAGTGTATGTATATCACACGTACACAACCACACTAGGCCCCAATTACTATTGTTTGTACCCCTAAAAGGCTAGGAGTAGGGGGAGTATGGAACAGGCAGCACCCTCAAACCTTCAGAAGTATGAGATGAACCCCAACAACTTGGAAAGGTGGATCTCTCTCACACGTACCAACACAGACTATCCCCCAATTTAACTGATCCCCAAAGGTTTTTGATTAAATAGCGGAATAGAAAATATGATCCAAAAAAAGTGTATGTATATCACACGTACACAACCACACTAGGCCCCAATTACTATTGTTTGTACCCCTAAAAGGCTAGATGAGGAGTAGGGGGAGTATGGAACAGGCAGCACCCTCAAATCTTCAGAAGTATGAGATTGTGTTCACTGTACCCCACAAAGATTGAGTTCACTGCACCCCACAATGATTGTGTTCACTGCACCCCACAAAGATTGTGTTCACTGCACCTCACAAAGATTGTGTTCACTGTACCCCCCAAAGATTGTGTTCACTGCACCCCACAAAGATTCTGTTCACTGTACCCCACAAAGATTGTGTTCACTGCACCCTAAAAGGATGTTGTTCACTGCACCCCACAAAGATTGTGTTCACTGCACCCTAAAAGGATGTTGTTCACTGCACCCCAAAAAGATTGTGTTCACTGTACCCCCCCAAAGATTGTGTTCACTGCACCCCACAAAGATTGTGTTCACTGCACCCCAAAAAGATTGTGTTCACTGTACCCCCCAAAGATTGTGTTCACTGCACCCCAAAAAGATTGTGTTCACTGTACCCCCCAAAGATTGTGTTCACTGCACCCCACAAAGATTCTGTTCACTGTACCCCACAAAGATTGTGTTCACTGCACCCCAAAAAGATTGTGTTCACTGTACCCCCCCAAAGATTGTGTTCACTGCACCCCACAAAGATTCTGTTCACTGCACCCCACAAAGGATTTTGTTCACTGCACCCCAAAAAGATTGTGTTCACTGCACCCCAAAAAGGATTTTGATCACTGCACCCCAAAAAGGATGTTGTTCACTGCACCCCAAAAATGATTTTGTTCACTCCACCCCAAAAAGATTGTGTTCACTGCACCCCACAAAGATTGTGTTCACTGCACCCCAAAAAGATTGTGTTCACTGTACCCCCCAAAGATTGTGTTCACTGCACCCCACAAAGATTCTGTTCACTGTACCCCACAAAGATTGTGTTCACTGCACCCCAAAAAAGATTGTGTTCACTGCACCCCAAAAAGGATGTTGTTCACTGCACCCCAAAAAGGATGTTGTTCACTCCACCCCAAAAAGATTGTGTTCACTGCACCCCACAAAGATTGTGTTCACTGCACCCCAAAAAGATTGTGTTCACTGCACCCCAAAAATGATTTTGTTCACTGCACCCCAAAAAGGATTTTGTTCACTGCACCCCAAAAAGGATGTTGTTCACTCCACCCCAAAAAGATTGTGTTCACTGCACCCCAAAAAGATTGTGTTCACTGCACCCCACAAAGGATTTTGTTCACTGCACCCCAAAAAGATTGTGTTCACTGCACCCCAAAAAGGATGTTGTTCACTGCACCCCAAAAAGGATTTTGTTCACTGCACCCCAAAAAGATTGTGTTCACTGCACCCCACAAAGGATTTTGTTCACTGCACCCCACAAAGATTGTGTTCACTGCACACCAAAAAGGATTGTGTTCACTGCACCCCAAAAAGATTTTGTTCACTGCACCCCAAAAAGATTGTGTTCACTGCAGCCCAAAAAGATTGTGTTCACTGCAGCCCAAAAAGATTGTGTTCACTGCAGCTCACACACAGAAAAATGGATGTGGATCACTGACACCTGCCTATCTCCAATCCCACACCACACAGCAATATCGATTGTAGTTTGTAGAACACAGTTTCCCTAAAATTCAGCAGACTCTGTCCCTAACAGGATTGAGAAGAGATCGTAGATCAGGATTGAGTGCAGATTCACCCCACCCCCCACACAGCAATATCGATTGTAGTTTGTAGAAGACACTGACCCTATAATTCAGCAGACTCTATCCCTAAAATGCCTACAACTCGCCCTGCCTAAACACTCCGACCTGTCCCTCAATTCTATCCGGACACAAATGGTTTTTTCCTGCCTATCTGTCCCTAATCAGCAGCCAGCACATTGATGTGTGCTCTGTCCCTTAGCTAAGCAGCAGAATGACGCTGCTGCGGCGGCTGCCTCGAACTTATAAAGACTTGGTCACATGCTTCAGACGGCCAATCACAGCTACTAAGACATTTGCAGGCATGGCTGGGATGGCTTAAGGCACACCAGTTAAACGATTGTTGATTGGCTGTTGAAAGCCCGCCATGAAAAGAGCGCCAAAGCATGCAAAACCCGGAAATAAAACGACCGAACACGGATTTTTACCCGAACATACAGTAAAGTGTCCGTGTCCGTGTTCGGGTAAAAAAAATCCAATTATTCGGTACGAACACGAATAATACAGTCCGTGTTCGCTCAACACTAAGTATGGATAGTAACCTTTACGTTGTTTGTTGCTATTGTGCAGACGTGTGCAATTTTAAAGCGTGACATGTTTGGTATCTATTTACTTGGCGTGACATCATCTTTAATATTTTACAAAACAATTGGGTTATTTATTGTGATTCTGCATCAACATTTTAAAAAAGTCTATTAAAACTGCATTTGAAAAACCACTGTGAAAATACTGCATGACATAAAAAAATTGTAAAACTCACCAATTTATTCTCTAGGGTCTCTGCTTTAAAAAAAAAAACATATAATGCTTGGGTATTCTAACAAATTTTCTAGCAAAAAAAAAAAGTCCAGTCTTCAAGTAGTTAAGGAGCAAATTTTATTTAGAGTTGATATAAACCCATTTTAACCACTAAAGCCGGCCATAAATGGTTCGAATCTCGGCCGGTTCAACAGGGACGAGCTGAGATTCAAACCATGTATGGGCAGGCTGATTGTACCCAAGTTGAATGATCAATCAACTTGGGTACAACCAGCCTGTTGGATCTTTTATGCAATTATTGCCAGCGGCTATAACCGCTAGCAATAATCTCTGCGTGTTCTCCCATCCGGGACAGCTCCCTCGCCCCCACGCCATGATAACAAAATGGGAGGGATTCTTCCATCAACGCTGACTGTGTTGATGGGGGAATCAGGCAATTTTCTTTCCTATGCTTGCAGGAAAGAAAATTGCCTTGTCTATGGTCAGCTTAAAGGATAACTGCACTTTCGTGGGAAAAAAAAATAGCAAATAAGGCCCCTTTCACACATACAGTCCGTTCAGTTCATCAGTTCAGTCACGTCAAATGTATCAGTTTTTCATCCGTTTTTCATCCGTTTTTCGTCAGTTGTTATCCGTTTTTCATCCGTTTTTCATCAGTTGTTATCTGTTTTTTATCCGTTTTTCATCCGTTGTCGTCCGTTTTTCATCCGTTGTCATCAGTTGACATCAGTTTTTCATCCGTTGTCATCAGTTGACATCCGTTTTTCATCCGTTGTCATCCGTTTTTCGTCCGATCTGTTTTTTTGATGGATGAAAAATAGGGCATTCATCCGTTCAAAAAAACGGACATTGACGGAAGTGGATGAAAACGGATGTTAACTGATGATCATCAGTTGTCATCCGTTTTTACATAGAGATGCATTGATGTCCGTTTTTCATCCGTCAACGGATGGATGAAAAACGGACAAACGGACAGCATGTGTGAAAGGGGCCTTAAGAAAAAACAATATAGCGTATACAATTGTGACACAAATCATGTTGTATTGAATGTTATTAAAAATGACCTATTTCTCTCTGCTTAACAGGGAGCAGGATCTGTGAGTTAGGTCTGCTCAATGTGCTCAGTGTGTGATTCATCTGGTCTAGGGGAGTGTTTCACATGGATCCAATGGGGAGGCACATTGGATAGTGGAGGAAACCTGACCAATGAGTACACAGGCTTTGATACAGCCACAGGGATTGGCCCAGACTGCTGTCTTGGTGCATTGTGGGGTGTAGTATAAAAGCAATACATTTTCTCTTTCTACTCAATGAATACAAGATACTGTTGAATTCAGTTTGCATTGTGTCTGTGTGTCATTCATTGGGGTATTACTCTAACAGTACCATTAGGTGTGCCAGAGGGGCTGAGACAGTTCTTGGGGGTTGAGAGCCAGAGTTTCTAACCAAACATATTCAAGTGGCTCCTGTGGGGGTAGCGCTACAGGGGGAACCCGACAGCCCCTGAATTGGGTTTTATTTTTGTCTTTGTTATGGACATCTGTGATTAAATAAATATATATGGACACCTATACTTTTGGTGTAGCACAATTGTTTTACTATAACTGCCATTGATCACCCCAGGCACCTTTGAGGGACTTGCATTTTAGAGAGCACCCTAGCCAGATACATTGAGGTTGAGTTACTAAAAGCAAATAGACTGTGCACTTTGCAAGTGCAGTTACACTAATGTTCCCCAGAGCATACTAAATTTGGTGAAGCTCTGCTGATTTCCATCATCCAATCATCTTTTCCCTTGCACATGGGTATTTTTTACAAATTGAAACTTCACCATATTCACCAAGCTCTGGGGAAAATTAGTGCAACTGCACTTGCAAAGTCAAGCCACATTGGGCTTGATTTACTAAAACTGCAGAGTGCAAAATTTGGTGCAGCTCTCCATAGAGGCAAATCAGCTTCTAACTTCAGTTTGCTCAATTACCCACTTGCTGACCACTCGCCGCACATTTACTGCGGCAAGATGGCTCGGCTGCGCAAATCGGTGCACCTGTACATGGCTTGTGCGTGCCGACCTGCTGGTGATCGGATTCGTTCCAGAACCGATCACTCATCAGGTCCAGACCAATGATTTATGGTTTGGACCTGCTGATTGGTTATGGCGAATCACAGATTGTCATGTGCCTTTGTAATGTAAACACAGGCACCGGAAATTATGCAATCTCCCCTCCTGGT
Organism: Pelophylax lessonae; assembly: GCF_965119305.1. Lineage (NCBI taxonomy): Eukaryota > Metazoa > Chordata > Amphibia > Anura > Ranidae > Pelophylax > Pelophylax lessonae. The sequence goes on from NC_138777.1 coordinate 113,499,530, forward strand.
GCTCTTTTCGGTTCCAGCGGGCGAAGAGAGAGCATTAGACAGTAGGGATGTACAAAAAAAAAAAACGCCCAGGTGTGTTGTTGCAGGCATTTTTTGGGGGGTTTTGGAGGCAGGCAAAACATCTGAACTTGTGTATAGTGGTATATATACACACATACTTATATGTATTTTACACTTAGACATATATAGGTGTTATAGGAGCGGAGCCATATTAGTGTAAATGATTTCATTGGTGCAAGCATATATTTCTGCTACTATCACACCTATATATGTCTAGGTGTATATATACATATAAGTATGTGTGTATATATACCCGTATACAGAAGTTCAGATGTTTTGCCTGCCTCCAAAGAACCCAAGAAAATGCCCAAAAAAACGCTAGCGTCAAAAAAAAAACCGCCCAGGTGTGTTGTTACAGGCATTTTTTGGGGATTTTTGGAGGCAGGCAAAACATCTGAACTTGTGTATAGTGGTATATATACACACATACTATATGTATTTTACACTTAGACATATATAGGTGTTATAGGAGCGGAGCCATATTAGTGTAAATGATTTCATTAGTGCAAGCATATATTTCTGCTACTATCACACCTATATATGTCTAGGTGTATATATTCATATAAGTATGTGTGTATATATACCCGTATACAGAATTTCAGATGTTTTGCCTGCCTCCAAAAATGCCTGCAACAACACACCTGGGCGTTTTTTTTTTTGACGCTAGCGTTTTTTTGGGCATTTTCTTGGGTTCTTTGGAGGCAGGCAAAACATCTGAACTTGTGTATAGTGGTATATATACACTGTGGTATATATACACACATACTTATATCTATTTTACACATACACATATATAGGTGTGATAGGAGCGTAACTATATTGGTGTTAATTATTTCATTAGCGCAAGTAGTGTTTTCTGCTCCTTTCACACCTATATATGTGCAGGTGTATATATACATACATGGGTGTGTATATATACCCCCTATACACATGTTCAGATGTCATGCCTCACTCCAAACATGTGCTCAAAAAATCCCTATAGACGCCTGCAGCCAAAAAGCAAGCTGACAGGGGCGAAGCCATATTACTGCAGCGAAAATGACTTCAGAGAAACTATCTTTTCTCTATAGCGGTCACCCTGATATGGAAGGGTTTGGTCAGCCTGCCATAGCAGTCAGTGTCAGTTCACCCTACACTACATTACGGTCACCCTGAAATGGAAGGGTTTGGTCACCCTGCCATAGAAGTCAGTTCACCCTACACTACATTACGATCACCCTGGCACTTAACACTTTCCCTACAGAAACTAAATTTTTTCATCTAACTAAAGTGTAAAAGAGCACCCTAACTACACTAGATATCCCTTTCCTCACAGTAATAAATGCTAAATGACACTTTTAAAGTAAAATTAACAGAACTGCTTCCACTCTCTTCCATGTCCCTGTATAACAATGCTAGGAATTTGGCGGGGGCTTTCTTATATACTGGGGGGCGTATTCACTAATGATTGGACTATGGACCCCCTAGTCACTCCAATCACATTCCTAGCATTCTCCTGCCCCCTCAATTGGCTTTTGCTAATGGTTCTGGTCCAATCATGGGCTTTTAAAGCCCATTTCCTGTCCCATTGCATTTTGGTCGGTTCTGGTTGCCGAATTCCAAACTTTTTCAGCAAAAAGTTCTAAATTCGGCCGAACCTCGAACAGTCAATGTTCGGGTGGTCGAACCGATGGTCGACCCGAACCGTTTGATCATCCCTATCAGACAGTGAGCACACAAGCAGTACACTGACACCAGTACAGATAGGCACATTTTTCACCCCCTGGTCACCCCCAGTTAACCTTTTCACTTTCTGTTACAGTGTCACTATACACAGTGTACAGGTTTTTTTTTACTGAATACTGTATTAGTGTCACGGATGACATCAGTTAGCGTTAGTTAGCATCAAACTAGGATAGCGTCAGATTACCTGCCACATATTCAGTAATAAATTTCAACCCTTTGATTGCCAATGAGACACACACTTTAAACACCTCTATTACTAACAGTTAATTACTATTAACAGTTAGTGGTGGTTTAGCGGCAGTCCCAGATAGGTTAAGGGTATCCACCAAGGGGCATACCATGGGGTTGGCCAGATCGGCGCCCAAGGGGGGGGGGCGCAAAAAAATTGGCAGTGTTAGCAGTGATTTTTGCGCCCTCCGCTCAGCCTGCGCCCTTGGTGCCCCAGGCAGCGTGCGGCTCCAATCCCAGAGCCATGTGTCCACTCCAGATGGCATCAGTGCGGGCTCTCTGGAGCTCTGTCTCCGCCCACATATGAGGCTGGTCAGCAGTCACATGACCGTGACATCATCAATCAGCTGAGCTGTCAGAGGAGCCAGTACCACCACTCAGCACCTTCAACCTCCTCTCCACTCCCAGCCTAAAGGACAGGCTGACCGGGGGACCCCCCTTCTCCCTCTCTGTCACCCCCTCCCTCTTTGTCACCCCCCTCTCTCTGACACCCTCCCTCTCTCTCTGTCACCCCCTCCCTCTCTGTCACCCCCCTCCCTCTCTCTCACCCCCCTTCCTCTATCACCCCCTCCCTCTCTGTCAACCCCTCCCTTTCTGTCACCTCCTCCCTCTGTCACCCCCCTGCCTCTGTCACCCCCCTGCCTCTGTCACCCCCCTCCCTCACTGTCACCCCCCTCTCTATTCCCTAATAAAGATTTAACCCCCTGATAACCCCAGTTAACCCCTTCACTGCCCTGTCATAATGTCATTATTATAGTGTATAGATCATTTTTCTGATCACTGTATTAATGTCACGTGTGACATCAGTTAGCGTTAGTTAGCAACAAACCAGGATAGCATCAGATTACCTGCCACATATTCAGTAATACATTTTAACCCTTTGATTGCCAATGACACACACACTTAACACCTCTATTACTAGTGTCTGACTGGATCAATATCTTTGATCAGATCAGAACTATACTAGCGTCCCCAATAATTTAGTGTAGTGTTCCCAAAATGCAGCTGTAGCAGGATCTGCCCCGACACCTGCCAGCTCCTGCGTTTAGCCCCTCTGCCCAGCCCACAAGAAGTTCAGTATCAGCAGATCACTGTCACTTCCAATACACAGCACACAAAACCGCAGCGTTACAAGAGTCAGGGCTGATCTCTGCTAGGGCTAGTTACATTTTTTGGTAGCGGTTCAAACAGTCCTTGACAACCAGGTGCTTTTTTACCTGTGAGTCACACTAATTACCTATAAATTTATTGGCCAAAATGTCCAAACAGAAGTATACTAGTGAAGAGGCCTACACAATGCTAAGCATGACAGATGAGAGCGATGGGGAAGCCTCACTGTCAGACTCAGGCTCAGTATTCGAGGCACCCTGGCAGATAGCTCTGACGACGGAGTAGTGGTCCCTGCTAAGGTCAGGCATACCCAACCCCATTCCCAGGTTGCTAAAGTGCAACAATCACATTGTTCTCGTATACAGCAGAGTGTCGATACCAGTGCTGCTCAACCTACTAGTGAACTAGCAAGCACCAGTGACCTAGTACATCCTGATCATAGACAAACCAACACTGCAGTAACATTTGGTGACGTCCCATAGGTGCAGTTAAAGCTGGTGCGTTGGCTAGCACAAGTAGTGTCCCGCAGCCACCAAGACCCATAGTGTCCATAGTGTCCATCCTGGTGCACTTGAAAATCCTTATAGGGAGCCCACCACTTCTGCAGCGCCCGTACTTCTCCCATTCACTGGCCAACCTGGAATTCAGCTGGAAACAGCCGATTTTACTCCCCTTGGTTTTTAAGAGCTGTTGCCAGGAGCCATGCAAAGGACTAAATGCAAGCAAATCTTGTGGTTCATGCACTTCAATGACAATGAAGTCTGTCGTCCTCAGGGTGACCCTGGATATGACCAGCTCCACAAAATTTGACCCCTTGTAAATTACTTCAACCAAAAATTTGCAGTCTTGTATATGCCCCAACAAGCTGATAAGTCCCTGATTAAATTTTCTGGCCGAATTTTTTTCAGTTTCCCCCCAACAAGTGTGCCAGATATGGGGTCAAAATGTATAAGGCTCTGAGACAGGGCGACAGGCTATACATGTAGTTTTCAGATTTACGCAGGGAAAAGATAGCAGTTTGGAGCCCCCCGACTCCCCAGACTACATAAGAAGTAGCGGCAAGATTGTTTGGGACTTAAAATGTAAAAGGAAGTAAACCTATGTGCTTCCAGTGAGGTACAGAACAATGTGGAGTCAGACAATGATGGAAATGGTGGAACACCAGAAATCAGCAGCTAATTCAGTAGTGTCACAACTTACTGAAACAGGTATAGCAAAGAAGAGAGAATCAGCGCTTAATTTCTATGAATGGTGGACCACAGATAAAATGTTGTGGGTAAAAAGATGTGACCAATGTAAGAATAAGAATATAAAGATAATAATAAGACAATGATCTTCTAAAACAATAAAACGACAATCCTTGTTTCACAATGTGAACGATATATAAGGTGCTGGAGTGCATAATAAATAAATCAATATAGTGATCAGTGCCGAATATAGATCATATAAGTGATGGAAAATAAATAATACTGATGGTGGGCAACAAAACCAGTTGCACAATACAGGTGATAAAAACAAAAATATCCAGTGCAAGTGGGGGTGCAGTTGATATTCAGTGTGATGATCAGAAGTGCAAAAATAATGATCAGCATATAAATGCTGCGGGATGCCTAAATGCGATAAAATACAAAAAAGTAATAAATAATGATATATATATATATATATATATATATATATATATGTATATATATATATATATATATATGTATATATATATATATATATATATATGTATATATATATATATATATATATATATATATATAAAGGAAAAAATATATGAAATATGTGAAGCACAAAGTCCCAAATAAATATGTGCATCAAATAAAGTGCTGGTAATATCAAGTTAAGATAATAAAGGTTCATATGTGAGCCAGTGACATTAAAAGGAACTCTTCCGGTGACAGCCAAGTGCGATACTTCGTGAGCTTAGAATCCAAGTTAAGTGCAATGGCCGTTCACCTCCATTAACACTCAAATGAGCGTTTTGGTGTTCAATATTTTTGCACTTCTGATCATTTTGTACCACTGAATATCAACTGCACCCCCACTTGCACTGGATATTTTTGTTTTTATCACCTGTATTGTGCAACTGGTTTTGTTGCCCACCATCAGTATTATTTATTTTCCATCACTTATATATCTATATTCGGCACTGATCACTATATTGATTTATTTATTAAGCACTCCAGCACCTTATATATCGTTCACATTGTGATACAAGGATTGTCGTTTTATTGTTTTAGAAGATCATTGTCTTATTATTATCTTTATATTCTTATTCTTACATTGGTCACATCTTTTTACCCACAACATTTTATCTGTTGTCCACCATTCATAGAAATTAAGCAAAAAAAAAAAAGAAATTAAGCACTGATTGTTTGGGACTTGGTGTCACCCTTATTCAGAAAGGGGTACCATTTATATATGGAGAATTATTAGTCACCTTTTTGATTCTGGAATTGGCGCATGTGGCACAGTGCGACCTAATCACTGGGGCTTTCCCCAACAGCTTGAAGATTCTGGACTTAGTGGGGGGAAGAGAGCCTGATTGAAGTGTAATAAATGACTCGCAGTGAAGTGGAAGGACACACGGAATGTTTTCATTCTGTCTTCCATTCACGTAAATACGACAGGCCAAATTACAACGGCAACTGGTGTTGTTGAGAAGCTCCTATTTGTCCACAAATACAACCTTAACATGGGAGGGGTGGACTTTAACGACCAGATGATGGCGCTGTACTTATTTGCCCGTAAGGCTAGATGCTGGTACAAAAAAGTGTCTATATACTTATTCCAGCTGGCTCTGCTGAATGCTTATGTGCTATTCAAAGTGGATCCTTCCTAAAATTCCAGGCAGAGATCATCACAGCCCTTCTGTATCCAGAAGGTGCTGTGGCTCAAATTCACAAATCAGATGCAGTGAGCCAGCTGCATGAGAGGCATTTTCCGGATGTCCCCCCTGATACATCTACCCAAAGAGCACCCCAAAGAAGATGTTGTGTCTGTAGAAAAAGCAGTTATAGGTGTAACACCCGCTATTTTTGTCCCTCCTGTCCTGGCCAACCTGGTCTCTGCATCAGGGATGGTAAGTGATGCTGCTCATTTTTACAAATTCTTTGGGCTGATTAGTTTTCAGCCTGGTTCAGAATAGTATTTGTCCAAACACAGGTGGATCCCACCCATTCAGTCTATTATATAATGGCATGTTTGAGGCATGTGTATGTGCCCCTGATGACATCACGTATGACAAAACGTGCAGGGCAGAACAAGTTCACACGCTACTGCGCAGGAGTGGCCATTTTTGTTACTGGAGGAAGGGATTATCTTGCCCCTCTGGCATTCTACATGCAGTTTACAAGTTTTTACCATGTAAGTGCAATATTTCTCTTGATAAATGTTTGGGTTTTACGGTATCACGCTACTTCGAGCCTTTATTGTGCATACGCTCTGGTCTGCTGAGAACAAACAGGAGATTGTTTGATTATCGGATAACACACATATTGCCACCGGGATTCCCATGTGCTGGAATTCGTTTCCCTTTGGTTATAAAAGCAAGCATTGACCACCCTGCATAGGGGGTCATTGGCATTATGGTAAGCCTCCTGTGTGGACTTTCTTCTGAGTGTCACTTTGGTTACTCCTGGATTTCTTTTACAGCACATAAGGAATTATATTTGGGACTTTTTTTTTTTTTTTACTTTTGATTTACTTTGGACTTTTTACTTTTTACCTTTGATTCATGTTTAATTTATATACAAATTTATTCACATTGCTTGTTTATGTGCTGCACTGTTTACTTACGAGATTTTTAGGTATCTGGTATCAGATATATTAGTGTTTAGCTGCATCACTTTATTAAGAATCACCAGCGCAGATTTAGTTTTCTTTTATTCAAGGAAGATGTCGTGTCTGTGGAAAACGTGGACATAGGCGTGACACCCACTATTTTTGTCCCTCCTGTCCTGGCCAACCTGGTCCCTGCATTGGGGACTATACAGCACAGCACAGTCTAGGGCACACTTTCACACAGGGTCTCAAAAGATAGATAGATTGCTATCGCATTTTGAGAGACCCTAGCCTGGGACGTTTAAAGTTTTTTAAAGTTACAAAAAAATAAATAATAAATAAAAAAGCCAAAAATAATTTTAGTTTTATTGAGTTCATTTTCTGTTCCTACTGTTTTACGGTACTTTATGATATACTGCTATACTGTAATGTTTTGTTGTTACTGTTTTTCATTGTTAACCATAGTTTTCTTTGCAGATACCGCCATTCTACTGTTTTACTGTACTGTATACTATTATATTGCAATGTTTTGTTGTTACTGTATTTTTAATTGTTAACCATAGTTTGCTTTGCAAATACCACCATTCTACCTTTTTACTGTACTGTATACTATTATCAGCCCTCAAAAATTCCACTCACCTGCTCGCATTTTACGAGTGGAATGATGAGGATGGCGAGTAAGGGCTGTGTTGTATGGGGAATGTATTAGTGCCTGCCGCCACCACCGCCGCCGTTCACAGCGCAGCCTGCATTCTTATGTACAGCTCCTCTCCACCTCCTGCACCTGGGACCGCCCCTCTTCACCTCCTGAATGTCCCTGCCTCTCACAGGCTCGCAGCGCGAGCATCAGTGGCGGCTGGTGTCTTGGCTTCAGAAAAGGGAGGACCCAGGGCGCAGAACAGTGCGTCCTGAGCCCACCCATTGTGTGACAATAGCGAATGAATATTCGCTATTGTCACACGGATCCTCCTCCTCGCCAATTAGGAAGCGGGTCCGAGACCCGTTTCCTGATTGGCAGGAAGGCGAACAATTGCCATTGGCCAAGGAGGAGGAGGACTCGGGAGACGCGGAGGATTGAGGAGAAGCCACCGCTGCATCAGGTAAGTGAACTGGTCTCTCTGCACGCTATGGTCACTCTGCATTGAAAGGGGGCATGCTGTGGTCACTCTTCATTGAAAGGGGGCATGCTGTGGTCACTCTGCATTTAAGGGGGCATGCTGTGGTCACTCTGCATTCAAAGGGGGCATGCTGTGGTCACTCTGCATTGAAAGGGGCAGGCTGTGGTCACTCTGCATTGAAAGGGGGCACGCTGTGGTCACTCTGCATTGAAGGGGGCACGCTGTGGTCACTCTGCATTGAAAGGGGGCACGCTGTGGTCACTCTGCATTGAAAGGGGGCATGCTGTGGTCACTCTGCATTGAAGGGGGCATGCTGTGGTCACTCTGCATTTAAGGGGGCACGCTGTGGTCACTCTGCATTGATGGGGGCACGCTGTGGTCACTCTGCATTTAAGGGGGCACGCTGGTCACTCTGCATTTAAGGGGGCACACTGGTCATTCTGCATTGAAGGGGGCACGCTGTGGTCACTCTGCATTGATGGGGGCATGCTGTGGTCACTCTGCATTGAAAGGGGGCACGCTGTGGTCACTCTGCATTGAAGGGGGCACGCTGTGGTCACTCTGCATTGAAAGGGGGTACGCTGTGGTCACTCTGCATTGAAGGGGGCACGCTGTGGTCACTCTGCATTGAAGGGGGCACACTGTGGTCACTCTGCATTGAAGGGGGCACGCTGTGGTCACTCTGCATTGAAAGGGGGCACGCTGTGGTCACTCTGCATTGAAGGGGGCACGCTGTGGTCACTCTGCATTGAAAGGGGGCACGCTGTGGTCACTCTGCATTGAAAGGGGGCACGCTGTGGTCACTCTGCATTGAAAGGGGGCATGCTGTGGTCACTCTGCATTGAAGGGGGCATGCTGTGGTCACTCTGCATTTAAGGGGGCACGCTGTGGTCACTCTGCATTGATGGGGGCACGCTGTGGTCACTCTGCATTGAAGGGGGCACGCTGTGGTCACTCTGCATTGAAGGGGGCACGCTGTGGTCACTCTGCATTGAAAGGGGGCACGCTGTGGTCACTCTGCATTGAAAGGGGGCATGCTGTGGTCACTCTGCATTGAAGGGGGCATGCTGTGGTCACTCTGCATTTAAGGGGGCACGCTGTGGTCACTCTGCATTGATGGGGGCACGCTGGTCACTCTGCATTTAAGGGGGCACACTGGTCATTCTGCATTGAAGGGGGCACGCTGTGGTCACTCTGCATTGATGGGGGCATGCTGTGGTCACTCTGCATTGAAAGGGGGCACGCTGTGGTCACTCTGCATTGAAGGGGGCACGCTGTGGTCACTCTGCATTGAAAGGGGGTACGCTGTGGTCACTCTGCATTGAAGGGGGCACGCTGTGGTCACTCTGCATTGAAGGGGGCACACTGTGGTCACTCTGCATTGAAGGGGGCACGCTGTGGTCACTCTGCATTGAAAGGGGGCACGCTGTGGTCACTCTGCATTGAAGGGGGCACGCTGTGGTCACTCTGCATTGAAAGGGGGCATGCTGTGGTCACTCTGCATTGAAGGGGGCATGCTGTGGTCACTCTGCATTTAAGGGAGCACGCTGTGGTCACTCTGCATTGAAAGGGGGCACGCTGTGGTCACTCTGCATTGAAAGGGGGCATGCTGTGGTCACTCTGCATTGAAGGGGGCATGCTGTGGTCACTCTGCATTTAAGGGAGCACGCTGTGGTCACTCTGCATTGAAAGGGGGCACGCTGTGGTCACTCTGCATTGAAAGGGGGCATGCTGTGGTCACTCTGCATTTAAGGGGGCACGCTGTGGTCACTCTGCATTTAAGGGGGCATTCTGGTCACTCTGCATTGAAGGGGGCACGCTGTGGTCACTCTGCATTGATGGGGGCATGCTGTTGTCACTCTGCATTGAAAGGGGGCACGCTGTGGTCACTCTGCATTGAAGGGGGCACGCTGTGGTCACTCTGCATTGAAAGGGGGTACGCTGTGGTCACTCTGCATTGAAGGGGGCATGCTGTGGTCACTCTGCATTGAAGGGGCACACTGTGGTCACTCTGCATTGAAGGGGGCACACTGTGGTCACTCTGCATTGAAAGGGGCACGCTGTGGTCACTCTGCATTGAAAGGGGGCATGCTGTGGTCACTCTGCATTGAAGGGGGCAGGCTGTGGTCACTCTGCATAGAAGGGGGCATGCTGTGGTCACTCTGCATTGAAAGGGGCAGGGGGACGCTGTGGTCACTCTGCATTGAAAGAGGGCACACTGTGGTCACTCTGCATTGAAGGGGCACGCTGTGGTCACTCTGCATTGAAGGGGGCACGCTGTGGTCACTCTGCATTGAAAGGGGGCATGCTGTGGTCACTCTGCATTGAAGGGGGCACGCTGTGGTTACTCTGCATTGTAGGGGGCACGCTGTGGTCACTCTGCATTGAAAGGGGCACGCTGTGGTCACTCTGCATTGAAAGAGGGCACACTGTGGTCACTCTGCATTGAAGGGGCACGCTGTGGTCACTCTGCATTGAAAGGGGGCACGCTGTGGTCACTCTGCATTTACTCAGGGAAAGCACTTTTTTGCTTTTATGTTTACATTGATACTGTTAAAGTTGTTGTTGTTAATATTTTTTGTAACTTAATTCTGAATAAAACATTTAACAGTGTAATTTTATGAGATATTTTACGATGGTGTGTTTAGGGGCAGAGCAGGGTAGGGTTTGGGTGGGGCAACAAGTGGCAAGTAACTCTTAAGGCCTGGCTAGTAGCTCATGACTTGAAATTTTGAGCCCTGCTATTATATTGTAATGTTTTATTGTTATTGAGTTTTATTGTTAACCATTGTTTGCGTTGCATGTACGCCCATCAGCTGCAGCACTTATTTGTTTTTCCTGACAGCAACAGCATTTGCTTTCAGCATATATGTAAATCAATGATTGCAGCACTGTAGGAGGTGATTTCATGATTTGGAAAATCTCGCGCAAATACTGTGTGACAAAAAAAATTGCAACACCCACCATTTTATTCTGTAGACCCTCTGCTTTAAAAACTATATAATGTTTGGGGGTTCAAAGTAGTTTTCTTAAAATAAAAAAAATATTAATTTGTTCATGTAAAAAAAGTGTCAGAAAAGGCTTGGTCTTCAAGTAGTTAGAAGAGTGGGTGATGTGGGGCATAAGCTGATCATATTGGGCATAAAATGTCAGGACAGTTCAAACAGCCCGCAAATGACCCCTTTTTTGGAAAGTAGACACCCCAAGCTATTTGCTGAGAGGCTTGTTGATTCCATGGAATATTTTATACTTTGCCACAAGTTTTAGGAAAATAATTTTTTTTTTTTGTTTTACACAAAATTGTCACAAAATGGTATATTGCTCACACATGCCATGGGTATATGTGGAATTACACCTCAAAATACATTCTGCTGCTTCTCCTGAGGACAGGGATACCACATATGTGAGACTTTTCAGGAGCCTAGCCGTGTACAGGACCCCAAAAACGAATGACTGCCTTCAGGCTTTCTAGGGGTGTAAATTGCTCATTTTACTTCCTCCCTACCTATCACAGTTTCAGAGGCCCTGAAATGTCAAGACAGCACAACCCCCTTACCACCCTGTTTTGGAAAGTAGACACTCCAAGCTATTTGCTTAGAGGCAAGTTGAGTCCATGGAATATTTTATATTTTGCCACAAGTTTCGGGAGAATTACAATTTTTTTTCTTACACAAATTTGTTACTAAAAGATATACCGCTAACACATGCCATGGGTATATGTGGAATCACACCCCAAAATACATTCTGATGCTTCTCCTGAGTATGGGGATACCACATATGTGAGACTTTTTGCCCGTCTAATCATGTAGAGGACACTGAAAACTATTCACCGCCTTCAGGCTTTCTAAAGGCGTAAATCGTTGATTTCACTCCTCACTACCTATCACTGTTTCGGAGGCCATGAAATGCCAAGATAGCACAAAACACACCAAATTACCCCTTTTCAGAAAGTAAACACCCCAAGGTATTTGCTAAGAGCCATGGTGAGTATTTTACAGCAAATAGCTTGTGTTTTACAGTAAGAACACAACTTCATACTGAGAAATAAGATCATTTTTGGATTCTGTGCTTCAAACTTACATCTTCAATTCTTTAGGAGATATTTGTCCAACTAATGTTAACATTAAGAGATTATGGACACTGCAGCTCAAAGAAAAAAAAAAGCTGCTTTTAAAGGCATTTGAGCCTTTTTTTCTCTGCCTAAGCTCATAGAAGTTTGTGCTTTTTTGTGCTCTTTTGTGTGTTTTTATTGAGCTTATTTAAACTTCTTTGAGCAAAGGTGGGTTTTTTTTTTCACAAACCCTCCCCTTAGCAAATTTCTTTTTTTTGTGTGCCTTTTAGAGCTTTTTTTGTGCTATTCACACCTTTTCATGTTTTTCACACATTTTTGGGCACTTAGGCATCTTTTCTGCTTGAAAGCCCCTCTCAAAAACATGAGGTTTGTGGGGTTTTTTTCTGCCTGTATGAGCATATGCCTGGCAACTCCTGAAAAAGCCATAGTGTGCATGGACACATTGGCTAACATGGAGGGGAGTTTCCAGGCAGAAAAAAAATGAAAGCTCAAAAAAGATAAAAAGCCTGTAGGAGATGCAGTGTGCATGAGCCCTTACGCTCATAAAAAGCAAAATTGTTTTTGTTTGCCTTTACTTCAAATAGGTTTTCAAGCATACAATATATACGAAAAGGGGGGATGCTATTCACAGGAACTAAAGTCTCCTATTTGCTAATCTTTATCAAGTAAAATTACATATAATGGGCACACTGTGGATAAGAATTTACTGCCATTTCCATCAGGTTGTATAAATGGTGACCACACTGTCAAATCTGGGCCTGTATTAGAAAAAAATGGGATACTGAGTTAATTCTTAGGCAATGGGCTGAATTTAAAAATGAGAGGGTTTTTTTTTGTTTTGTTTTTTGTTAATGTAGAAAACAATAAAACTTGTTGGTATAAAAAGTCAGGTTACTCTTAGTCAACCACATAATGCATTTTTTTGTATAACCTTCACAAATTTACACTTTTCTTTGTTATTGTTAGTATTATATTTTATAATATATGGCTTTTTTTCAATAAAGTCAAATACATTTCTAAAGCATATACTGCCATGGAAACAAGATGTATCAGTAGTCTATTGTGCATATAGAATGGCTCAGGAAGGCCATACCAGAAAAAATATATTTCTTCAAACTGCTTACATGAGACACAGTACAGGAAGTTGTGGGTAGAAATAATATGATTACATTAGCATGATCAATACTGTTGTCAAAGAAAAAAAAAATATATACATATACAGTATCTCACAAAAATGAGTACACCCCTCACATTTTGTAAATATTTTATTATATCTTTTCATGTGACAACACTGAAGAAATGACATTTTGCTACAATGTAAAGTACTGAGTGTATGGCTTGTATAACAGTGTAAATTTGCTGTCCGCTCAAAATAACTCAACACAGCCATTAATGTCTAAACTGCTGGCAACAAAAGTGAGTACACCCCTAAGTGAAAATGTCCAAATTGTGGCCAAAGTGTCAATGTTTTGTGTGACCACCATTATTTTCCAGCACTTTCTTAACCCTCTTGGGCATGGAGTTCACCAGAGCTTCAGAGGTTGCCACTGGAGTCCTCTTCCACTCCTCCATGACCACATCACGCAGCTGATGGATGTTAGAGACCTTGCGCTCCTCCACCTTTCGTTTGAGGATGCCCCACAGATACTCAATAGGGTTTAGGTCTGGAGACATGCTTGACCAGTCCAACACCTTTACCCTCAGCTTCTTTAGCAAGGCAGTAGTCATCTTGGAGGTGTGTTTGGGGTTGTTATTATGTTGGAATACTGCCCTGCAGCCCAGTCTCGGAAGGGAGGAGATCATGTTCTGCTTCAGTATGTCACAGTATATGTTGGCATTCATGGTTCCCTCAATGAACTGTAGCTCCACAGTGCCGGCAGCACTCATGCAGCCCCAGACCATGACACTCCCACCACCAAGCTTGACTGTAGGCAAGACGCACTTGTCTTTGTACTCCTCACCATGTTGCCGCCACACACGTTTGACACCATCTGAAACAAATACGTTTATCTTGGTCTTATCAGACCACAGGACATGGTTCCAGACTAATCCATGTCCTTAGTCTGCTTGTCTTCAGTAAACTGTTTACGGGCTTTCTTGTGCATCAATATTTAGAAGAGGTTTCCTTCTGGGATGACAGCCATGCAGACCAATTTGATGCAGTATGCGGTGTATGATCTGAGCACTGACAGGCTGACCCCCCACCCCTTCAACCTCTGCAACAACGCTGGCAGCATTCATATGTCTATTTCCCAAAGACAACCTCTGGATGTGACGGTGAGCATGTGCACTCAACTTCTTTGGTCGATCATGGAGAGGCCGTTCTGAGTAGAACCTGTCCCGGTAAACCGCTGTATGGTCTTGGTCACCATGCTGAAGCTCAGTTTCAGGGTCTTGGCAATCTTCCTACAGCCTAGGCTATCTTTATGTAGAGCAACAATTATTTTATCAGATACTCAGAGAGTTCTTTTCCATGAGGTCCCATGTTGAACTTACAGTGACCAGTAAGAGAGAGTGAGAGCGATAACACCACATTTAACACACCTGCTTCCCATTCACACCTGAGACCTTGTAACACTAATGAGTCACATGACACCGGGGAGGGAAAATGGATAATTGGGTCCAATTTGGACATTTTCACTCAGGGGTGTACTCACTTTTGTTGCCTGTGGTTTAGACATTAATGGCTGCGTGTTGAGTTATTTTGAGGGGACAGCAAATTTACACTGTTATACAAGCTGTACACTCACTACTTTAAAGTGTAGTAAAGTGTAATTTCTTCAGTGTTGTCACATGAAAAGATATAATAAAATATTTACAAAAATGTGAGGGGTGTACTCACTTTTGTGAGATAAAAAAAATATATATATATATATTTTATATTTATATATATATATATATATATATATATATATATATATATATATATATATATATATATATATATATATATATATATATAAAGATAAAATATGTTTAAAATCACAGAAATTCCCTCCAACAATTGAAAAGTCATCTTTCAGTCCAGCTCTCTAAAATCAACAAGGAGAGTGGTTCTCCCCTGCAGGGGCCACAGACCGTAAACAAACCTGATAGGGATGCTAACTCTTCCCTATTCTGTCCAAAACTAAAAACTGATACACTTATAACTTAGAATTATTTGGTGGGGGTATATTATTTCATATAGTCATAGCTAAAATACTACATATCTACTGCACAATGTCCATAACTATTCCAATGTGCTTCTCTAGCCCTCTCAGCAGCCTCTAGCTGGCCAAATTTCTAACTTTCCATTTTAAATACTCTGTACAGTAGCAAGAAAAAATATCTTCAAGTTAGTTATAAACATTGAAAAAGCTTTAACAAAGCAGACCCTCAAAGAAAATTGCAACTTGTTTAAACTGAAGGAAGTTTGATGTTAATGGAAAGATCTGGGCCTGTCTAGGCTATAGCAATAGATATATATAATCTGTAGAAAACTTATTGTTAGTATTCTTGAATTGCATAAATCTCCGCATTTAGTCAACACTGTCTGTGTGCTATATAATCCCATGTTCAGTTCCAGTCTTGTAATGAGAAATAAACTACTGACAAAAGCAGTAAGCCAATACAATGGGTAGGAAGTGAGACTGCTGGTGATGTGTTGTACAGAGACAGTATTGTCCCGAGTATTGCTATTATTACAAAGAAGTGACAACTGAAATTTATTTACAGATTTTGAAAATTGTAGTAAAATGCACACTGAAATGGAAAGGTAATTTTTAAACCCAAATTATTACAGACGGGCCTGTGAAACAACCACTTTCATATTTAGAATATAATTGCAAATCATCCAGAAATTTTTGATTTCCCTGTAGATGCTTCAATAAGAAGGGTGATTAGTTTGATTGCATCAGATTCCTTAGATGCCTAAAGATTTTTGTTGAACATAAGCATCAGTAGTCTAAAGCTGCGGACACACTAGAAATGTTTTTTCATTCAACCCAGCAGGCTGAACGAAAAAAAAAAAGAAAAAGTGATCGCCATAACTAACACAAGCAATATTAGTGCATCAATCGTCCCCACTATGCTATTGTATTCTGACAGGAGGACTGCCTTTTCTCAACCCCCCAGAACATACAGTACTGATCAGCGCTGATCAGATGCTTTTTTCCAGCGCGCCCATTCGTCAGAAGACAGTTGTGAGACCATGTGTATAGGGGTTAAGCCCTGGTTCAGACCTGTGAGATTTGTCATGGGATTTGACAGTTCCAGATTGCATGAGTTGCACCCCATTGCCGGCGATAGAACCGTTCAAACCGCCAAAACTCATGTCACAGGGACTTTGAAAAAGGTTCTTGCACGACTTTTTTCTGATTTCATTGCGACTTGTATCTATTTATGTTAAATCAAGAAGCAGGCCGCAGTGAAATCATAGGTACAAATCACTCTGATCTTCGGCTTTGAAGTCGAAGTAGCGTTATTTCAAAGCCGCACTGGTGTGAACCGGGGCTAAAATGTTAAGGCAAATAATTAACTGGCATACACAGTAGCGTAATAAGGAACAGAGAAGACACAAAAATGGGGGAAACAAAAAGAAAGAAGAGGACTAATAAGCACCAGGGTAATATGAAAACGTTTTCATTTTTGTTTATATTCTCTGAGACAAACTTGAAGAGAGTGAAGAGAGGTTATGAGAAAGAGATTTCTCTGAGGCAGGTTTGAACAGCTTTTCTAGCCTTCAGATTCAGACCAGACAGGTAGTATTTGCTGCTTTAAAGGTCAAACAGTCATTTAGGTTTTGTGAACATACAGATACTGGCTCCAGTGGATAGCTTTGCTACAAGAGAGGATATTTAGGATAGATATGAACCTGAGAGATAAGGCCATACAGCTTTTAAATTGACTTGATGAGTAAGAGGAGCAAGCATAACTGGTGGTTTGTGGCTTCCTAGATTCTTAATGACCATCTTGTCTAGACAGGCACAATTCGAGAGTCCATAGTAGAGAGGAAGTGTCTTCTTTTTTGTCTTATCTATCTTCACTTTTTGCTTGACTATTCATCATTGTGTGCACTCAATCGTCAGTACACTATTGGCCAACCAATATGCCCTTTTTGTACGTTTATAGGAAATGTATGGTAAATTTTAAATACCTATGGTTTATGGTGCGTACCTATGCACCATAAGGTTTATGCACCATTTGTGTAGTGTAGCCCTCAGTTTGTTGCCAGTCTGGTATTTTTTGCTAAACTTCAGGTATTAGTGTGTGTTGATCACATTTTCATTTTAGTTACTCTGTGTAATTACCCTTCATATCATCATGCCATGAGCAGTTTTGAATCAAAAGTAAGAAGCTCATTTACCTATAAGGTCTAATATGAGATAACAAACAGCATGCAGCAAAAGAGGGGTAAGGAAAAAACACATAAGGCTGGTTTATCAAAACATTTTGCACTTTTTCACTGAAATTGTTCTCACTTCCATCACCAAGTCAGTTAAAGCAGTATTCAGCCCCCAAAAATATTGCAGCTTAACAAATCTTAGATGTGATGGTTGCATTCGTTTTCTATTTTAGTTTTTTTTTAGCAGACAGATCGGATTGAATAGAAGAAACTCTATAAAGGAGACTGACAAAATGGACAGGCAGACCCTGTAGGGACGCCCGTATGAAAGGGCCCTTTATTTGTTAGTTAAGTCCACCTAAATCTGCTACTGCATCTAACACTATCCTTTCCCCAGATTGTCAATACTGATGTTCAAAGGTGTCTGTAAGCATCTGGCTCTTAAAGATCTGTGAAAAAAAACCTAGCACTTCACCTGCTGGCTAGATAAAAATAAATCTCAAAATATTTATGTGCAAGAAATTATATTGTTTGTTTTTATGTCTTGCATTGAACTGCAAGAGGTTATTATTTTTCTGTAGTATGCTGTCATCTAGTGGTGGATTTGGGCCATTGCAACTTATTTACTAATGTGGTTTTGGTATCTGCCTCTGTGCTACCCGCTTGTTTTTTTGCTAGCTAGTCTAGTCCTAGTTAATTCCTCCCCAATTCTTCTATGTTTCCTCAGTCAGTGTAAGTTATTCGCATACTTAGAGGCATTGTCAGGACAGGTATTTATTTTAAATTATCATCCAATAGTATGGAAGTGGTGTTAGTATAGGGGATAATACTGGCATAATAAAATTATTTATATGAGATAAACAACTTAACAGGCAGTGTTGAAGGAGAACCAGCTAATCTTTTTATATTGGTTGAACTACAGTAGATGGACTGGTGACTTTTCCACAGTTCCACACCCTTGCCACCATGACTGTAAAGGACCCCTTATGGAGTTTAAGGTAAACTGTTTCTTGTCCAACTTCATTGAGTGGCCACGTCTCTTCTAAAGTGACCTGAGATGGAATAGTCTTCACCCTACACTAGAATCACCATTTAGATATCTCTTAAGTGTCTCTTCTTCAAGAAGAATAAGATTGTTTGCAGTCGTTCCTCATAACTGTGGTCCTACAGCCCCCTTATTAGCTTTGTTGCATTTCTCTGGACTCTCTTCAGTTCCAGTACATACTTCCTGATGAGGAATGATGACCAGAACTGGACTGCATCCTCAAGATGTAACTGAACCAGAGTTTTGTGAAGTGGTAGAATTGTACTCTTATCTGTTGAATAGATACACTTCATTTTTAACTTTATTTTTTCCATTGGTAGCAAACCATACACCATAATACATTTAAATTAACCACATTTATTATACAATCATTACCTCAATTTCCTTTATCTCCCCCCTCCACACACCCTTCTACCTGTCCCCACCCTCCCCTGAACAATGTTTGACACTCACTTTTTATCTTCCATCATTGTCCTAATAATCCAGTTCACTTCTCCTCCTACTCCTTCTATCCTCCTTTTATTTCAGCATATTTCCTCATTTTTTAAACCCTACCCATTTTTCCCAGGTGGAGCTGAACCTCTCTATTTGTCCCTCTTCACAACTACTCAGATATTGCATTTCGTAAATATACTCAATTCTTTTAAACCACTCTTTTATCGTTGGGCTTTCTGGCTCACACCATTTTCTTGGTATTTAAATCAACTCCAGATGATGTCTAGACGAAACACGTCGGATCTACTGCAAATGTTGCCATTATTCTATGTACAAGCGCTTTTCATCAATCTTTCTGAAAGTGTTTTTACCTTTATCATTAAATGGTTTTACATGGGTACACACTATGTGAGTTTTCTATTTCACTGAGCACCCCGAGGAAGAATTTCCAGTTGTAGTCACCAGAAGTTATCCTCCTAATTAATATTCTGTAGATGATGTGCCTGGGTTGGAAGTAGCGTTTTCCTCAGAAGGATTTCTGACACCAATTATATAGTGGCATCTACATCTCCCTTAAGTCTGAATGATCCAAAGAGTATACACTGTATTGGGTCCTGGATATCTGGTTAGTCTTTTGATTTACCCGTTTTACTGGTGGTGGTCATACACTCAAAATCACGGTCCTTTTTATTGTGAAGAGGATTCATCTGCACTTTGTACTCTTTTGGTGGAAATATCAGGGATCTTATTATCTATTTGATGGACAATTCTTATTTAATTGCATAGCGTTTATGGACTTTTATGGTCACTTATGCACTTTATATGTATTTGCACTTTTTTGCTTAATTTTGCACATATATTTGCACTTTCCATTCTTGAAAGTGCAAGTATTGATTTACATACACTATTTTGCACTATATGTATTTATTTTATATTATCAGCGCTGCATTTTATATATATACGTCTTGCTATTTACAAATTGTCATTTGTTTTTGCTGGCTGCTGATTATTAGTGTTGGTGCGGTATATATATTTTTTACATACTTAGCTGTAAATA
Source organism: Pelophylax lessonae (assembly GCF_965119305.1). NCBI lineage: Eukaryota > Metazoa > Chordata > Amphibia > Anura > Ranidae > Pelophylax > Pelophylax lessonae. The sequence goes on from NC_138777.1 coordinate 113,519,492, forward strand.
CCGCCATTCATTCAAAATTAATAATTCCATTTTGTGCTTTAAATCATAATATAATAGTAACTTCCCCTTTTCCATTATATATTTAAATTGTGCATTTTTATCTACTATCCATTCACCAAATTGTGTCTCATTATCCAGTAAAAAAAAAATTGTTCCTGTAAGTAAAATTAATGGTGAATTATAATCTAATTTTATTTGTCTATACACAGAGTCCCCACAAATAGGAGGGGGGAGAGTGGGCATCCCTGTCTTGTTCCACTATGCATCTGAAATGGAGCAGATAGGGTTCCGTTTACTTTTACCAGAGCAGTTGGTTGATCATATAGTGCTTCAATCAATTGAAACATCTTCGGACCTATCCTCACTTCTTTTATTGTGTTCAACATAAATCCCCAGTCTACCTTGTCAAATGCTTTTTCAGCATCTATTGACAGGAGTAGTGCTTGGGATCCATCTCGTTATCTTTTCCTTCTCTTCCCGGTAAGAATCCATTCCGGCATTAACAATTTTAGTCTACTGGCCAATATTCTTGCATATAGTTTTGTATCTACATTTATTAGTGCTATAGTTCTGTAGCTAGAACACACAGTTGCATCATTTGCCTCTTTATGTATTACTATAAGGTGGGCTTGCAATGACTCTTTCCTCAGCCCTTTTTCTTCACCCAAGCCATTTATATAGGAACAAAATTTGGGGATTAGTTGTAATAGCGAACCGTGAACCCGTCCTGACCTGGGCTCTTCCCCGTTGCTGTATTTTTAATCGCTAGTTCAATTCCTTCTTTCGTTATTGGATCTTCTAATGTTTGCAACTTTTCCACTGGTACTTGCCTCTAATATATTTTTGCATTTTTCATTCCTATTATTTCATTTTCCTGGGAGCCTTTTAATCTTACCGAGTATAAGGAACTATAATAGTTTTGAAAAACTTCTGCAATTTGTGTTGATGAGTAGACCATTTCCACGTTTTTTAATTTTCCCTATAAAATTCATTGATTTCTTATTTTTTTAAAGCTCTTGCAAGCTATTTTACGGGTTTATTTCCTCAATTGTATCTGTCTTTAGCCCCTCTTCTAAATACTTTTCTTGTTTCTTGCTGAATTAATCTAATTTAATATCTCTCTCTTTAGAACCAAGGCCTGTTGTTTAACTAGCTCTGGTGTTTTTTTTGTGTGTTTGTTCTAACTCCTGTATTTCTGTTTTCATGTTTATTGTCCTTTCCCTTTTCTTTTTAGCTCCTATAGAGATCAGAATACCCCTTATGTAAGCCTTATGTGACTCCCAAATTGTGGCCAATTATCTGATGTTTCATTATGCATAAAGTATTGCATTTCTTCCTTTATTTTGTTTTCTACCTCTTTTTCTTGTATCAGTTCTTTGTTTAATTTCCAATTACTGAGCCCTGGTTCACACTTATGCGAGTGCGGGGTTCGCATGTAATGTCGGAGCGCACTGCTCCTTCATTACATGCGATCGGCTGTGCGGTGCGAGTTTAGCCATACACTTTGTATGGCTAAATTCGCACCGCAGCCGCAGCAAACACGCACAGGACCCTTTTTGGAAGCCGCATCAGAATCGGATCGCACAGCGGTTCACACTTGTGCGATCCGATCCTGTGCGAACTGCACGATCGCACTGCGATATGCGATCAAACTGGGGGTGTCGTTAAGATTACATTGACACCCCCAGCGTATCGCATATGGCAGTGGGAACTGCCGGGGGTGCGTGTGCGATGCGGGAACAGGCTGTGCAGCCTTCCCGCATCGCATAAGTGTGAACCGGACCTTATCCTATTATGGGTTTCCAATGTCTTTATTTTCATTATAGCTGGTGCATGGTCTGATATACTGTAGATATTATTTCTATAAATGTTTTAATTACTATATCCAGCAGTCTATGATCTATCATAATGTCGTCCAGTCTAGAGTACGTCCCCTGCATTGGTGAGAATGTATAATCTTTATCGCCTGGTTGTTGTACCCTCCATGCGTCTACCAACTGTGCTTGAAATAATTTTTCTTCACTTTTCTTCCCCAGTGCATGTGACGTACTGTCTATTTGTGAATTTATGCAAAAATTAAAGTCTCCCGCCAGTATCACTATAACGTTTTTTAAGTCCATTAACTCTTCCACTTTCTTCAAATACCCTGTGTTTTTATTTGGACAGTATATATTCCCCAGGGTGCACTCCCTCTCTGGTAACTTTCCCCATAGGAACAAATATTGCCCTTCCGGGGCCACTACTCTCTCTTCCAGGGAAAAGGTTACCTCTTTCGCAAATCCTATTGCTACTCCTTTAGCTCGTTTAGTTGTGGTGTCTCCATAGTACCAAGTCAGATGGACTGTTGAGTACTGCCTAACATTAATGTCGTGTGTTATATGTGTTTCTTTTATAAAAAATAATAATTGCAGGGTATTGTTTACGTTCCTTAAGGACCTTGTGTCTCTTTACTGGGGTATTTAATCCTTGTACATTATATGTAATAATATGTATTAACATTATATTCTCTCTCCTTCTCTTCTATCCTCCCCTGCATCTCTCCATCTGTTTCCTTTTCCACTTGAGCCCCTGGGCTCGGATGCTTCCAAATCTTAGGGTATAGGTAATTTGAATGGAGAAAAAGAGAATATATTACTAATAGAGAGGCTCTTATGATTGTGGCAAAATAAATTCCCCCCTCTCAAATGGGGTCCATTGCTAAAAGATGCCAGTATTTATCCACCATTTTCTTAATAGTTGTATGTTGCTCTGAAAATCTTGTGATAATTCTTATTGTATTATCTTCCTTGCGGGGAGAGGGAGAGAGCAATTCTTGTCTGTTTTTTCCACATGCTCTCCTGTATGCTTTTTTCAGAGTTGTTTTAGAGTAACCTCTCCTCAGCAGCCTGTCCCGGAGTTCCACGGCGGCTGCCCTGAAAGCATCCACATCAGTACAGTTGCCTTTGATATGCAGATACTGACTGTAGTGTATGGATTGGATCAAGGGTTTGGGATGAAAACTGGACGCGTGTAATATCGTATTGCCTGCCGTGGGCTTCCTGAACAGGCCACTGCGGAGGGTATTGTCCTCACCTCTATATATCTCTATGTCGAGAAATGATATTCGATCAGTGCTGGTATTCATAGTAAACGAGAGGTTGAACTCGTTTTTGTTCATTCTCTCCAAACACACATGGAGAAGGTCAAGTGGACCCTCCCATACAATGAAAATATCATCAATGTATCGGTACCACATTGAAATGTGGTCCGTATACATTGATAACGACTCCTCAGAGAGGAAATAGCGTTCCCATTCCCCCAGGTACAGGTTGGCATAGGATGGGGCACAATATGTGCCCATCGCTACCCCCTGTACCTGGAGGTAGTGGGAACCACTGAAAGTGAACACATTGTGTGTTAATACAAACTCCAAAAGTGACAAAATAAATGAATCGTAGGCTCTATCATGTGAAGTCGACAAAGACAGCACATGTTTAACAGCAGTTAACCCCCGATCATGGGATATTGAGCTGTAAAGAGCCTCAACATCAATAGTGACAACATCAATAGTGATGGGACTCTGTAGAGATAGTCTTGTCTGCGATAATTTGTAAGAGATTAATAGTATCACGAATATAGGAGGGTAAACACAGAACATGTGGTCTCAAATGTTCATCTATGAGTTTACTGGCATTCTCTGCAATGGACCCACAACCAGATACAATTGGTCTTCCTGATGGGTTGGAGGCATGTTTATGTATTTTAGGGAGTGAATAAAATGTAGGTCATGTTTGTGTCATGTGTGAATCAACTTGATCACACAAAGAAATGGCATTTGTAATGTACACAGGTAGTCCAGTGTCACTGTCACACTCTACCATCAAATTGTGATGGTGGTCAATGTGACACTGGACTACATGTTTACAATATGCTATTTGTATGTGTGATCAAGTTGTTGTTGTTCGACCAACTTTTTAGTCAGGTTCAGGCTGCTATGTTGTTGCTGCTATGTTGTATTGCCCCCTGCACTAGTAATGCAGAAAGTGAGAGAGTGTTCAGCACAGTTTGTGGATGAGAATCTTCTTAAGAATTTGCCATTGCTGATTAAGTGACCATTCAGATCATGTTTGTGTCATGTGTGAATCAACTTGATCACATAAAGAAATAGCATTTGTAATGTAAACAGGTAGTCCAGTGGCATTGTCACACGCCACCATCAAATTGTGTGATGTTGGTGTGACACAGGACTACATGTTTACAATATGCTATTTGTATGTGTGATCAAGTTGTTGTTCGACCAACTTTTTAGTCAGGTTCAGGCTTCTATGTTGTTGCTGCTATGTTGTATTGCCCCCGGCACTAGTGAAGAAAGTGAGAGAGTGTTCAGCACAGTTTCCAACATTGTGGATGAGAAGAGAAATAGACTTCTGAGCAGAGAGAGCAGAAATGCTTGTCTTCATGAGAAAGAATTTGCCATTGCTGATTAAGTGACCATTCACTGGTCATGTATGTTTGTGTCATGTGTGAATCAACCTGATCACACAAAGAAATAGCATTTATAATGTAATAAGGTAGTCCGGTGTCACTGTCACACGCCACCATCAAATTTGTATGTGTGATCAAGTTCTTTGTTATTCGACCCGCTTTTTAGTTTATTCTCACTGAAAAATTTCTCAGGTTCAGCTGCTATGTTGCTGCTATGTTGTATGTTGCATTTTAAATTCCTGTTTGCAGGATTTTGCACTTTATATTTTTTACAATGTTTACTGTTTGATTGCTATTGTATGTTCAAGCAATAAACTGTTTTTTTTTTCTTGTGGCTATATTTTATTCTTTTTAATTTTGAGTTTGATTACATGATATTTTAGATTATGAATGCACAATTGTTATAACAAAACAATACTTCCGGATCGGTATCGGTATCGACAGATACACAAAGCCAGGCATCGGTATCGGTATAGGGACTAGAAAAGTCGGATCGGTGCATCCCTAATAGATGGTCCGATCGGGTAGGCCTGAAAAATGGACAGGTGAACCCGATCGGTCCGATCGTGTGAAAGGGGCCTAATGCAACAAACTAGAGCAGTGGTCTCCCAACTGTGGCCCGGGGGCTGGATGCGGCCGTTTTCTTGACTTTATCCAGCCGTGGTCACCTTTCCTCATATTGATGCAAGACACGATTCCTCCCACTGACACCAATGGGGCACTATTCCTTCCACTGACACTAATGGTGGGGCACAATTCTTCCCATTGACACCAAAGTCAAAGATGCACTGTTTACTCCCACTGATGCCCACAGTCTGGTCCCCATTAGGTCTGAAGAACAGTAAACTAGCCCTTTGTTTAGAAAGTTTGGAAACCCCTGAAATAAAGCATAATACAAACCATAAAAAGTGTAAAGCTCTCTAAAACATTTTTAAAAGTTACTTAGCAACTATCTCTTCATGTATTGATTATAATAATGTACCCAAGATTGCTATGCAAGCTGTAATTGTAAGCACCCAATCCTGTCTGCAGACATCAGTATTTCAAAGGTATAGTGGGTTTGAACCAACATCAAAGTGTCTAGTATAGATGGAAAACTAGTCGATTTCCATACCCTGGTTAAAGTTAGTCTAGCTGCTAGGAGTATATGGGTGACTACTTTGCGTAAATGAGGGGATATGGATTCTATTGTTAGGTTGAGAAGAGCGAAGAGCAAGAAGAGGGGACTTAAAGCGGAGTTCCACCCTGGATTTTTTTTTTTAATACCCCCGGGACAGTCAGGGCTAGTGCATTCCACAATGGCTAGCCTCTGATCTGTCCCGGGTTGCACTTACCTGCAAGACGAAATACTTACCTTGCAAACGTCTTGTCCAGCGCTGCCATCTCAGATGTGGGCAGCTTGAAGCCAGCGAGATCCTCTTCGGCGTCTTCTTCCGCCTTCTTTGGTCTCACGATGCTCTGCGCCGGCCCCCGACGTCACTTCCGGGTCGCGCGCGTCACCCCTCCACAGCTTCTGGGCATGCCCAGAAGCTGTTTAGAAGGGGATGACGCGCGCGACCCGGAACTGACGTCGGGGCCGGTGCAGGCGCAATGATTCCTGGGAGCTATGACGTCCAGCTCCCAGGAATCATTGCAGAGCCAGGAAGTGACGACGGGCCGCGGCCGAGGAAGGAGGAAGAAGGAAGTAAGGTAAGTATATTTTCTTCGCTACGAGGTAAGTAAAAAAAAAAAAAATATGCGATTATCCATTTCTTTTTCAGGTGACCCGGAGCGAGAAGATGGAGGTAAGTATAAAAATAGGGTGGAACTCCACTTTAACAATGTTTGACAGTATATTGATTACTTGGACCCAGTATCCCCTAAGCCATGGACAGTTCCAAAGAATGAGTCAGGGAGCCTATTCTACCACACTCTCTCCAACATAAGGGAGATGATGGTAGGCTAAATTTTGAGATCCTCAAAGGGGTCAAATACCACAGTTGATTGATTTTCTGGGAGAGCTCTCAGAGGGAGGTGCAACAAGTAGCTCAGAGTATTGATTTAAATGCCTTTTGCCTCTGGAGGGAGTATATTATAGTCCTAGGCCCACTTCCCACTCTAGTAATGGTAAGGATTTCTTAAAAAACATTTTTTCTTGGAAAAGATTATAAAATAAAGAGATGCCTTTTGCGGCTGGGGATTAAGGTGAGAAGTAGAGCCGGGCTTTGCTAGGTATGACTGATGTCAATTGTGGGTTGCGAGCAATGCAGTGGATGAGTTGTATAAATTGATAATGGTCTGTCGGTGTGAGACCTAATTTGCCTATTAATTGAGTGAAGGGTTTAATTTTCCATTGAGTATGCAACTCATTGATACATTTAATATTAGGAGAGAGTCTATTAGATAGGCGGCCAGCCCAGGAGAATTCTTATTTGGATAGATTTCATAGTTGCTGACTGAACTTCTGGTGAAAGGTGATGAGGTTTTCTTTAACTACCTCAATAATGGGTACTTGCACATCCTTCCTGCCCAGGCCAATTTTCAGCTTTCAGTGCTGTTACGCTTTGAATGATAATTACTCAGTCATGCAACACTGTACCCATATGTAATTTTTATCATTGTGTTCACACAAATATAGCTTTCATTTGGTGATATTCAATCACCACTGTTTTTTTTTTTTTGCGATATAAATGAAAATTGACCTAAAATTATTTCTTAGTTTCTATTATAAAATTTTGCAAATAGGTAATTTAGCTTCATAAATTTTTACCAACATTTATACTGCTACATTTCTTTGGTTAAAAGAACCCAAATCAGTGGATATTATTTGGTCTGAGTGAAGGTTATAGAGTCTACAAGCTATGGTGCCAATCATTGAAAATTGATCACGCCTGATGTACTGACAGCCTATCTCATTTCTTGAGGCTCTAACATGCAAAGACAGTACAAATACCCCACAAATTACCCCTTTTTGAAAAGTAGATAATCCAAGGTATTTAGTAAGAGGCATGGCAAGCTTTTTAAAGTTGTAATTTTTCCCACAATTCTATGCAAAATGAAGAAATAAAATAAAGTTTGTTTTTTTTTTTTCCACAAAAAATGATCATATTACCAAATTATTTCTCACACACAGCATGGGCATACTTGCAACTACAACCCCAAAACACACTCTGATACTCCTCCTGAGTATGGAAATACCACATGTGTGAGACTTTTTCACAGCCTGACCACATAGAGAGCTGCGACATCCAAGGAGCACATTGAGGCATTATCCACTTTAAGACCAGGCCTTTTTCTAGACTTTTTGTGTACAAGTAAAAATCTATACTTTTGCTGGCAAATTACTTAGAACCCCCAAACATTATATATTTTTGTAGCAGAGTCCCTAGAGAATAACATGGAGAGTTTTGCAAATCTTTATGTCACACTGTATTTGCGCAGAGGTTTTATGAACGCAATTTTACACACTAATGCATAAATACACTTACAGTGCACACAAAGACAATATAATACCTACAGTTTTGGGTAAAATATAAAATATTGTGTTTTGCCGGGTAAATAGATACCAAGTATATCACATTTTAAAATTGTGCACGCTTGTGAAATGGTGCTAAATGTCAGTATTTAAAGATCTCCATAGGCAACAATTTTTAAGACTTTATTCATTACCAGTTTAGAGTTACAAAGGCAGCCTGGTGCTAGAATTATTGCTCTCACTCTGACATTTGTGATGATACCTCACATGTGTGGTGTGATCGCCGTTTACATATGCGTACGGGGCCAAAGTCCGTGTTCGCCTTTGCACACGAGCATGGAGGCGCTTTACATTATTTATTCATTTATTGGTGGAATACTGGTAGACTGACAGATGTTTTTGTGCATCTGTACACTGACAGATGTTTTTGAGCTTTTGTACACTGTGACAGATGTTGATCGTCCACCAGCGGACACTGACATTTGATGATGTTGCAATGAAACACTATTGCAGATATTTTTGTGCACTGCTACACTGGTACAGATGTTCATGGGACACTGGTACACGGTGACAGATGTTTGTGCCCTGGTACACTGGTACAGATCTTCATAAGACACTTGGACAGGGACAGTGGTGCTTGGTGTACTGTGTGGGGATGGCTGTATTCTGTGTGATCTCTGTGTACCTGAACACTAAAAGCATCAGTTACACAGAGAGCTGTCACAGAGGCTGCAGCATCTGCTTCCTGCCTCCCTGCTCTGAGCTCTCACTGAGCTCAGCGAGGAGAGCTAACACAGAAATGTGTGTCTCTGTTTACACTGATGGCTGTGATTGGATATTGGACAGCAATTGCATAATCGGGAAGGCCAATCATAGTGTGGGGAGTATAAAGCCATAATGCCTGAGAGAATCCTGCCGGGGAAACCATATTTGCTGAGAACAGAGTGAAGATATGTCCAGTGGGCTTAAATGCCTTTTTTATGTCCAAAGGGTATGCCCGACGTAGTGTATCATGATCAGCTGCTTGGTGGCATCAGAGGTATGTCTACCCGTAGTGAAACCAGTTTGGTCCCTATGTATTAGGGCTGGTAAGATATTCATTAGTCTATTGGCTATTATTTAGCATATACTTTCAGGTCTGTATTCAGGAGGGAGATTGCCCTGAAATTTTGCAATGTTGACTGGTCTTTCCCTGGCTTTGGTAAGGCTATCACTAAAGCAGTCAGCATTTTTTTTTAGGAAATTAAGAATTTAAATTGTTTATAATATCCCCCAGGTAGACCACCTTGGCCGGGTGATTGGAGTTTGAGGAGAGACTCTATTACTTTGCGTACCTCAAATGGAGTAAAGGGGGCAATCAAGGTGACAAGGTCCTGCTTTAGTGAAGGGAGGTTAATTTAATTAAAGCAGTAGTAAAGTCTCTATTTTTTTTAAATGGTCCCCCGTGCAGGCTTAGGTAATAATGTACTAGTATGCACTGCATACTAGTACATACTGACTGACCTACCTGAAGACAGAGCCCTCCAAGCACTGCAGTGACAAGGCTCTCGTTGGTCTCTGGCAGCTTCAAGACCACTAGGGTCTCTTCTGTTATAAAAAAGCCTGCCTGTCAGTGGATTTTCTCCTTAGAGTTTACTACCACTTTAAGAAAACTTTCAATATGATCCAATGATGGTTGGACAGTTAGTGGGTCGTCTTTGATATTACTGTATACAGTGATATATAGTAACAGCTAAAGGTGTCCGCTATGGCCTGTGGGTCTAGGAGTTTTATTTAGTAAAAGGTTAAAAAATTTGTTTTAAAAAATGTGAGGATTTTTGAAGGCATTTCCATATGGAGCGGTGTGGTTTCTATAAAAAATGTGGTATCTTAGTTTTACTGCAGATGCCACATATGCAGAGGGCCAAAGCTTTGCTTGCTTTGTTACCCGTGGCAAAGTGAGTCGCTCATAACTGATGTTGGACTTTGTAAAGGAATCTTGTAAAAGAGCTCTAAGCAGAACTAACAGTTGTTTTTTGGAGGGATGGGTTGGGGTTAGACTTATTTCACTCTTCCAGATTGTTAATGGAAGACAGGATAGTATTTAGGTTCTGCATTCTCTTTCTCTTAGCTTGAGAGCCTAATTGTATAAAGGCTCCCCATATGAAGGCCTTATGTGTGTGCCAAAGTATTGCAGAATGTGAAACAGAACCAACATTGCTCTGGAAGAAGTCCCCTAGTTGTAGATGAAGATATTCAGCATATGGTGAGGATTGTAGGAGATATGAGTTGACTCTCCAGATTCTGGATGTTGTTGAAGAAGTGTCATTGGCTTAAGTTATGCTAGTGGGAGCATGGTCTGACCAGGTGATCAGGGAAATTTCTGTAGGAGTAATTTATCCACTAGGAAATAGTCGATCCGAGAGTATGAGCTGTGTGTCGTGGTGAAGAAAGTATAGTCACGTTCAGTTGTATGGTGACATCTCCAGACATCAAAAAAGTCGTTATTCTGTAGAAATTTGCATAGAGGGGATCCATATCTGTTGCCAGGATTAGAGGTGTCTAGTCGAAAGTTTGGTGCAACATCGTCCCTACAGATAAGTAGGAGCCCCCTTTGGATGTAACAAGTTTCCTTGATGATTTTGTTCAGGAAATGGATTTGGCAAGTATTGGGTACATTTATGAATACTGGGGTGTAATCAGTGGTGCAGAGGGTGCAGTTCAGGATGATATAATGCCCTGTTGCGGTTGAGCACACTATTGTGCAGTTAGAAAGAAACAGTGTCCCTGTTGGCGATTAATACTCCTCTTTTTTTTCTCTGGGCTACAGGTTATGTAGATGTGAGGGAATGCTCTGTGCAAGCAATATGGAGTGGCATCAGCTTGGAAGTGCATCTTTTGCGCAAAGATGATGTCATAACCTAATTCTAATGTTTTTTTTTCTATAATGAGGCTCTTTTGGCTGGATGGTTCAGACCTTTAGTGTTTATCAAACAAAATAAGGTGAAAGAACCACCTTTCTCCTGCGCATTAGTGTTTATCATTAGAATTTGAATTCCCATCTTCAAATAGAGAATGCTGTGCGAACTGGAAAACAATTACAGTTAGCGGAAACAAGATAGCTTCATCTGTTCGCCTGTTAAAGGGTACTGACTTGTTGGACTGCCCGTAGATCTTGATAGAGACTGCTTCAATGAGGGTTTTATATGGAGGAGGGCACTGTAGAGCATGACATGAAGAAACAAAAAGAACAGTAAAACTTAACTCAACAGTTATGTACAATGCAGGTAATACCTTCCCCATTGGTTTACATGATCCTGTAGAAGGTGGAGGTTCAGGTATAAAGTCCCAGGAGGAGAGAAGAGCCATGCCTTTTTCCACAGAAGCAATAGTGTGGGTAACTCAATTTTGGTCCACAGTGAGTTTCGTGGGGTGACCACTTGTAGGTAATGTGGTTGCACAATTCTTTCATGACAGCAGTGAGTAGGCATCTAAGCTACAATGTGTTTTGGAAAAATCTGCATAGAGCTGTATGTCTCCATATGGCACTGGCAATTTCCCTAGGGATCTGGATTTTGCTAGGAGTTGTTTCTTAGTGTGGAAAAAAAAATGGGATTTTTGACTTACCGTAAAATCCATTTCTCTGATGTTCATTAACGGACACAACTCCTGATATTTATAACTACTGGGTAATACTGCCCTCTACAGGAGTAGAACACTAGGCAGAAAATAATTCTGGCTACACCCATGGGCAGTCCCAGGGGGTATACTCCCTCTCTCTGCTATAGCCACTCAGTTTTGTTACAAGCAGTGTCAGGAGAATCATAACTTCACAGAGGCATGGGTGCTGTGTCCGTTAATGAACATCAGAGAAATCCCATGTTTCTCCTTCATTGATTGACAGACACAGCTCCTGATATTTCTAACCATTGGGACATCCCAAAGCAGTGTTAAACATGAAGGGTTGGAACAACAAAAAAATTCCCAAGGCTAAACATTAGCCAACCAGGCAACAGAAGCTCAACCAAACAACTGGAGCCCACCTGAAAAAAACAACACACCATCAAAGAGGAATAGGTCCTCTTAAACAGCAGCCTGAAAAACCTTGAGGCCAAAAGAAGCATCTGCAGATGCCAACACATCCACTTTATAAAACTTTGTAAAAGTATGCACTGACGACCAGGTGGCCGCCTTGCAAACCACTGATGCCTGATGACGGAAAGCCCAGGAGGCACTAAGCGCCCTAGTGGTGTGCGCCTTGACAGGGAAAGGAGAAACCTGACCTCTGATGGAAAAGGACTGAACCACCATCTGTCTGATCCATCTGGAAATGGTCACAGAGGAAGCAGACAACCCTTTTTGAGGTTCATCCGTGAGCACAAAGAGAGAGTATGACTTCCTGAAAGACTCCGTAGCTGCCAGATACACCCTAATTGCCCAAACCACATCCAAGGCATGCAAGGCAATTTCCTTCAGATGTTTCAGTCTGGGACACAGGGCAGGCAACATAATGTCTCCATTCAAATGGAAATCAGAGACAACCTTTGGAAGGAACGATGGACAGGGGCCAAGAACCACCATATCCCTGTGAATAATCAGGTAAGGTGAATGACAGGATAACGCCACCAGTTCCGACACCCTGCACGCAGAGGTGATAGCCACTAAAAAGGCCACCTTCTGGGTCAGCGTTAGCAGGGGAATCTCCTAAATATTTTCAAAGGGAGCTGAAAGCACCAAATTAGGATCCCACGGTGGAAATAGAGCCCGCACTGTAGGAACCAGATGTCAGACACCCTGAAGAAAGGTATGCACCAGGGGGTGGCCAAAGGTCGTTGGAAGAAGATCGCCAAAGCCGACACCTGGCCCTTGATGGTACTCAAGGCTGAATGCTGTTCAACCACCCCCCCCCCCCCCCATTGAAGGAAGGTCAAGATCCAAGCCACCGAGAAGGAGCAAGGAAGAACCTCAAGAGACTCACACCATGCAATGTAGGTCTTCCACTTATGATGGTAGATCTTCCTAGAAGCAGATTTTCTAGCTTTCAACAGTGTAGGAATCACCGATTTAGATAAACCGCTATACTTCAGCACCTGGAGTTCAACAGCCAAGCTGTCAAATTCAGATCCTCCCTGAGAGGAAGCTGCCAAGAAATGTCGCCGACCAGCCACACTAGATCGGCGTACCAAGACCGGCAAGTACAGTCCGGAGCCACTAAGATGATCAGAATCCCTTCTGCCTCAAACCTGCGTAGAAGTCTTGGCAGAAGCTTGAGAGGAGGGAAGGCATAAATCAGATGATACTGACCCAACGGGGCCACTAGCACGTCTGTGGCGTCCGCCAGAGGATTCCTTGACCGAGCTTCAAACCTCTGCACCTTTCTGTTAAACCAAGACGCCAACAAATCCACCTCGGGGGTGCCCCACCAGAGACACAGCTGATGAAACATATCTGAATGAAGGGACCACTCTCCGTGGTTCAACCCCTGCTGACTGGGGTAATCTGCCTGCTAATTTTTCAACCCGGGAATATGTACGGTGGAGAGGGCTGAAACGAGCCATTCTGCCCACTTCAGAATGCTGTCTACCTCCAAAGCCGCCAAGACACTTTTTGTGCCCCCTTGGTGATTGACATAAGCCACAGCCATGGCATTGTCCAATTGAATACGCACTAGACAACCCTGAAGACGATCCGTCCAATGATCCAGACACAGTCTGATCACTCAGAGATCCAAGACATTGATCGGAGTCTGGACTCTTCCAGCGTCCAGATCCCCTGAGCAGAATGCTTGCTGAGGATGCAGGACAGGCTGGCAGCCGTGGTGATCACTGTCCAAAAGAAGGGGAGGTAGGAATTTCCCAGCCGAAGCTCCAGAGAACAAAGCCACCATATCAGGGACTCCTTCGTGCCCCAACTCAGTCAGATCTGATTGTCCAGAGATTGCAGAGCGTTGTCCCATTTGGTCAGAATTTTCCATTGCAGGGACCTCGTATGGAACTGTGCAAACGGAACCGCCTCAAAGGTAGGCACCAGCATGCAAGCCTGGAGAGATGACCATTTGTTGGTCAGCAGGAGGCGAATTGCAGCCTGCAGTTTCTGGAGTTTGTCCAGAGGAAAGAGCATTCTGGCTAAGGCCGAGTCCACAGTCAGACCCGGATAGTTCAGCTTTGTGGATGGAACCAGAGCAGACTTCTGAAAATTCTGAATCCAGCCGAACTTCTGCAGAGTTCGTATTGTGATCTTCAGGTTCTCCACCAGAGCAGAGGGAGACTCTACTCGCAGAAAGTGATCATCCAAGTAGCCCAGTACCGCGATCCCCCATTGGCATAGCAAAGCTAGCACCAGAGCTTAGAATTAAGGCCAAAAAGTTATATTTTGGTCTCATCAGACCAGAGAATCTTATTTCTCACCATCTTGGAGACCTTCAGGTGTTTTTTAGCAAACTCCATGCGGGCTTTCATGTGTCTTACACTGAGGAGAGGCTTCCGTCGGGCCACTCTGCCATAAAGCCCCGACTAGTGGAGGGCTGCAGTGATGGTTGACTTTCTACAACTTTCTCCCATCTCCTGACTGCATCTCTAGAGCTCAGCCACAGTGATCTTTGGGTTCTTCTTTACCTCTCTCACCAAGGCTCTTCTCCCCCGATAGCTCAGTTTGGCCGGACGGCCAGCTCTAGGAAGGGTTCTGGTCGTTCCAAACGTCTTCCATTTGAGGATTATGGAGGCCACTGTGCTCTTAGGAACCTTAAGTGCAGCAGAAATCTTTTTGTAACCTTGGCCAGATCTGTGCCTTGCCACAATTCTTTCTCTGAGCTCTTCAGGCAGTTCCTTTGACCTCATGATTCTCATTTGCTCTGACATGCATTGTGATCTGGAAGGTCTTATATAGACAGGTGTGTGGCTTTCCTAATCAAGTCCAATCAGTATAATCAAACACAGCTGGACTCAAATGAAGGTGTAGAACCATCTCAAGGATGATCAGAAGAAATGGAAAGCACCTGAGTTAAATATATGAGTGTCACAGCAAAGGGTCTGAATACTTAGGACCATGTGATATTTCAGTTTTTCTTTTTTAATAAATCTGCAACAATGTCAACAATTCTGTGTTTTTCTGTCAGTATGGGGTGCTATGTGTACATTCATGAGGAAGAAGAATGAACTTAAATGATTTTAGCAAATGGCTGCAATATAACAAAGAGTGAAAAATTTAAGGGGGTCTGAATACTTTCCGTACCCACTGTACATACCATATTTATCAGCGTATAACAACATGCACTTTTTTCTCCTAAAAATTGAGGGCAAAACAGAAGTGCGTGTTATACACCGCTATATTAAAAAAAAAAAAAAAGGGCAGGCAGCGCTGAGAGGCAGAGGGAGGCGGGCCGGGCCGAGCAGAAGGAAGGACGAGTGGTTGCTGTCATAGAAAGTCCCGCCTCCTATGATAGACAGCACAGTGGCCCAATGCCAGGATGGGTGACGTCAATCATAGGGGCCGGGACTTCAGAGGACAGCGGCCGCTTATCCTCGCTTCTCCTCGGCCCGGCATGCCCCCGCTCTATGCAATGGCACTTGCGAGGCAGCAATACTGGACACGGCGCTGGCGAGGCAGCAATACGGGACGCTGGGCTGGCGAGGCTGCATTTCTGGACACTACGCTGGTGAGGCTGCATTTATGGACACTGCGCTGATGAGGCTGCATTCATGGGCACTGGTGAAGCTGCATTTGATTAAAAAAAAAAGTTCTGAGTTCAAAGCTGTTTATTTCAAATTAAAGTTTTTTTCCTACAATTTCCCTCCTAATTGAGGTGCGTGTTATACGCTGATAAATACGGTATATATTTATATATATATAGATATATATATATATATATATATATATATATATACATACTGTATACACTGCTCAAATTAAAGGAACACTGAAAACAAGTCAGCTCTTAAGATCGTGCTGGGAGACACAGCAGACGTTCTGACAGTGGCACAAATTGATGTGCCACCCTGGAGGAGTTGGACTGCCTGTGCAACCTCTATAGCGTCCTGGCATCACCACATGCTATCAGTAGTGAAACTGACCCTAGCCAAATGTAAAACTTGTGAAAAACAGTCAGAAAATATGAGTAGGGAAAAAAAAACTGTTACTGGCCTTAAACCTGTAAAACCAGTCCTGTTTTGGAGGTTGTCTCACTGTTGCCCATCTAGTGCACCTGTTGATAATTTCATTAACACCAAAGCAGCTGAAACTGATTAACAACTCCCTCTGCTACTTAACTGACCAGACCAATATCCCATGAGTTTAATTGACTTGATGTTATACTCTGATTTAAAAGTGTTCCTTTAATTTTTTTGAGCAGTATATATATATATATATATATATATATATATATATATATATATATATATATATATATATATATATATATATATATATATATATACACACACACATACATATATATATATATATATTTATATATATAATTTATATATATACAGTTTGCTGAAGACAAGCAGACTAAGGACATGGATCTGTGGTCTGATGAGACCAAGATAAACTTATTTGGTTCAGATGGTGTCAAGCGTGTGTGGTGGCAAACAGGTGAGGAGTACATAGACAAGTGTGTCTTGCCTACAGTCAAGCATAGTGGTGGGAGTGTCATGGTCTGGGGCTGCATGAGTGTTGCTGGTACTGAGGAGCTACAGTTCATTGAGGAAACCATGAATGCCAACATGTACTGTGACATATAGAAGCAGAGCATGATCCCCTCCCTTTGAAAACTGGGCCGCAGGGCAGTATTCCAACATGATAACGACCCCAAACACACCTCTAAAACGACCACTGCCTTGCTAAAGAAGCTTAGGGTAAAGGTGATGGACTGGCCATGCATGTTTCCAGACCTAAACCCTATTGAGCGTCTGTGAGGCATCCTTAAACAGAAGGTGGAGGAGCACAAGGTTTCCAACATCCACCAGATCCGTGATGTCATCATGGAGGAGTGGAAGAGGACTCCTGTGGCAACCTGTGAAGCTCTGGAAATAAATCGTGGCCACACAAAATATTGACACTTTGGGCCCAATTTGGACATCTTCACTTAGGGGTGTACTCACTTTTGTTGCCAGCGGTTTAGACATGAATGGCTGTGTGTTGAGTTATTTTGAGGGGACAGCAAATTTACACTGTTATACAAGCTGTACATTCACTACTTTTGTGAGATACTATATATATATATATATATATATATATATATATATATATATATATATATATATATATACTGTATATACAAAACCAATTCCAAAAAAGTTGGGACACTGTACAAATTGTGAGTAAAAAGGGAATGGACTAATTTACAAATCTCATAAACTTATATTTTATTCACAATATAATATAAATATATAGATATAAATATAGATAACATATCAAATGTTTAAAGTGAGACATTTTGAAATGTAATTTTGGATTTCATGAGAGCTACACATTCCAAAAAAGTTGGGACAGGTAGCAATAAGAGGCTGGAAAAGTTAAATGTACATATAAGGAACAGCTGGAGGACCAATTTGCAACTTTTTCGGTCAATTGGCAACATGATTGGGTATAAAAAGAGCCTCTCAGAGTGGCAGTGTCCCTCAGAAGTCAAGATGGGCAGAGGATCACCAATTCCCCCAATGCTGCGGTGAAAAATAGTGGAGCAAGATCAGAAAGGAGTTTCTCAGAGAAAAATTGCAAAGAGTTTGAAGTTATCAGAGAATCTGGAACAATCTCTGTGCGTAAGGGTTAAGGCCGAAAAACCATATTGGACGCCCGTGATCTTCGGGCCCTTAGACGGCACTGCATCACATACAGGAATGCTACTGTAATGGAAATCACAACATGGGCTCAGGAATACTTCCGGAAAACATTGTCGGAAAACTGTTCTGTGGTCAGACGAAATAAAAATTTGAAGTTCTTTTTGGAAAACTGGGACGCCATGTCATCTGGACTAAAGAGGACAAGGACAACCCAAGTTGTTCTCAGCGCTCAGTTCAGAAGCCTGCATCTCTGATGGTATGGGGTTGCATGAGTGCGTGTGGCAGGGGCAGCTTACACATCTGGAAAGGCACCATCAATTCTGAAAGGTATATCCAAGTTCTAAACAACATATGCTCCTATCCAGATGTTGTCTCTTGCAGGGAAGACTTTGCATTTTCCAACATGACAATGCCAGAGGACATAATGCATGAATTAAAACATCATGACTGCATAGAAGAAGGATCCGGGTACTGAAATGGCCAGCCTGCAGTCCAGATCTTTCACCCATAGAAAAATATGGCGCATCATAAAGAGGAAGATGCAACAAAGAAGACCTAGGACAGTTGAGCAACTAAAAACCTGTATTAGACAAGAATGGGACAACATTCCTATTCCTAAACTTGGGCAACTTGTCTCCTCAGTCCCCAGACCTTTGCAGACTGTTATAAAATGAAGAGGGGATGTCACACAGTGGTAAACATGGCCTTGTCCCAACTTTTTTGACACGTGTTGATGCCTTAAAATTTAAAATCAATTTATTTTTCCGTTAAAATTATACATTTTCTCAGTTTAAACATTTGATATGTCATCTATGTTGTATTCCGAATAAAATAACTAGATTTCTGACTTACCGTAAAATCCTTTTCTCTTAAGCTCATTGACAGATGCAGACTTCTTGATTAATATCAGTAGGGTTATACTGCCCCCTACAGGAGTAGGACACTAGGCAGAAAAAAAATTCTGGCTACGCCTATGGGCAGTCCCAGGGGGTATACCCTTTCACTTCCTGCTATAGGATGCCAGTTTTTTTCTGCCTAGTCAGGAGTAAGGACATAAGTTCCTTGCTGGGATCTCTGGTCCAGGCAAGCCTTTTTTTTAGATATTTTTTTTTAGCTAGCTTTTTTCTCCGGGCTGTTTATTGCCGGGTGCTGAAGAAAAGGGGATTGTCTACTTCAATCATTCCTACTCTGCTCACACTAAGGAACGGGACTTCTGGAATGATGAATCATCGTACGTGGAAGTCATATATTGCATGGTGTGCGTCTGTTGGGATTCCCCAAGCTCTTGCTCCGTGGCTCGATTGTTTGCGTTTTTTTTCCATGGGGAGTTTATCAAAGGTTGGCCTTGCGTATATCGAGGGTCATGTCTTGGCCTTGGCAATATTATTTCTAAGGCTATTGGCCACTTTTTTCCCTGGTGCATACTTCATCCAGGTGGTGCGACACCTGCTCTCTCCGGTGCGACCTCCCTTACCACCTTGGGACTTTGCTTGGTGCTGTCGGTTCTTCGGAACCCTCCTTTTGCAAATTTTCAGGGGATTCCCCTGCTCAATTTGTTCCTGAAGGTGGCCCTTTTTTCTTTGTAGCTATTCCTGCTGTGCGCAGGGTGTCGGTACTGGTGGCGTTATCCTGTCGTTTCTTCCTATCTGATGGGTCATAGGGATACAGGATACCGTACTTCGTTTTTTCATTTGCATGAAGTCATCTTGTTTGCCTCCTTGTGTCCTCAGCCTACACACCCGAAAATTTGCATGCATGCTTTGGTTGCTGCTCCAGCCATATCCGATATGTAGGAGGATCCCGATCCACCCAATGTCGGAGAATAAGCAGCCGAGCCTGAAACAGAGCTCGCGCAGCCGCCTCTCGCAAATATCTATCATCTATAATGTGATCCAATATACCCAAGATCCTTCTACGAGTACATCGCTTAAAAAACATATCTTCAATAAAATAATTTTATGTGCAGCAATCCCTCCGGATTTTTTGTTCTATATATGGCCTGTGGGATGGCCTGATTGCTTTGCACTGGAAGAATTGCTGAGTGCTGTTCACCTCATCCAATTATGATATATATATATATATATATATATATATATATATATGTACAATTTATACAGTATATATAATTGTGATAAATGGGCCATGTAGGGGTAAGTTCACAAATGATAACACATGCTTCTGAATATTATAAGTGCTGGCTGTCCAATATGTTGGAAGTTCTGTGTAAAAGATTGGTGATTGTTAATGTGGTTCAAAAGCCTTAAAGTGATTGTAAAGCTTTATTTTTTTTTTTTCATTAAAATAATAAAGTTATATTTACCTGCTCTGTGCAGTGGTTTTGCACAAAGTGGCCCGGATCCTCCTCTTTTCCGGTCCCATGCTGGTGCTCCTGGCTCCTCCCTCCTGTTGGGTGCCCCTACAGCAAGCAGCTTGCTAAGGGGGCACCTGAGCCGCTGCTCTGTGTCTATTCACACATGAAGCCACGGTTCGGCCTGGCCCCCCTCTATCTCCTGACAGAATGCATGAACATAAAAAACCTTGTGCCTTTAGAACCACATTAAGGTTTTCCACCTTAAAGCAGTAGTATACTCCGCTTTTTAACTTTTACCTACAGGTAAGCCTATAATAAGGCTTACCTGTAGATACAATTAATATCTCCTAAACCTGCAAGGTTAAGGAGATATTTGCCCTGCATGCAGCTGCTGATACCAGCAGCGTATGCGCTCTGAAGGTCCGGTAGAACTTCAGAGCTCCTTCCCGGCTCCTTGCCAGAAAGTGAACTCCCGCCCAAATTCACGGGAGTGACATCATCGCAGCTCTGGCCACTCACAGCGCCGGGGCTGCCGAACCCAGAAGAGACGCTGAAGGAACATGACAGCTCCCTCAGCGGTGTCTGAACGACCGTGTCTGGGCTTCGTTCTAAGGTAAGTATTTCATAATGAGCTAATATGTGATGCATACTAGCTCATTATGCCTTTGTCCTGCAGGTTTTTTTTTGTTTTTTTGTTTTTTTTTTTTGTAAGGATATAACCGCTTTGATGCATTATATGCATTAAAATGAAAAACCTTCTTTGCTGCAGCCCCCCCCCCCTTTTTTTTTACCTGAGCTTAATACGATCCAGTGACGTGCACGAGAGCAGCGGCTCTCACTGCTGTCTCCCTCCTCATTGGGCAGATTGATAGCAGCAGGAGCCATTCGCTCCCACTGCTGTCAATCAAATGCTGTGACATGGGAGTGGGGAGGCAGGGCCGAGCTGCCTGCTCTGTGTCAATAGATGCAGGAAGGGCAGCTCAGGAGCAAGCACGCACGGCTGCCCCCATGGAAAGCGGCACCTGCCAAAGAGGAGGGGCCTGAAGCATCGGCAGGGAACCCTAGAAGAAGAGGATCAGGGCTGCTCTGTGCAAAAGCATTGCACAGAGCAGGTAAGTATAGACATGTTTGTTATTTTATTAAAATAAAAAAACAAAGGTTTATTAGCACTTTAACTTTTCTCCCTTCTATGCACCATACCTAAACCCTGGACAATTTGGGAAATAGTGAGATGAATCAAGCTGATCTTTCAGCACCAATTATTTTGAGCAATCTGTCCATTCATTACTGAAATAGCCCCATTTGGCTCAAAGAAGTTTAGGTGTCATAACCATTAAATACAATTTTTTACAATTAGTTTGACTGCATGCCACAATTTATGACACCATTGTATATTATTAATTTAGAAAGAGTAATTATTTGGCTCATTTATTCTATAGCTCTCTTGGTCTTTTATGCCCACTGCAGTAGGAGAGTTTGACTCCAGTAGATAGACTTACACTTTAACAGAAGGTGTATTTCTTTTTTTCAGATGACATTCATCAAAGAAGTTCCTAAAATGAGAAAAGTCAAAAGTAATCTAAAGCTTTAGTATGTGATGTTGCTGTTAATGGAGGCAGTTCAGGAGATATTGAAAATCTTTCAGATGGTGCTAAAAAACAACCGCTACAATAAAAAATGTTTAGCCCCAGGCCAGATGTTCATATCCTTGAAAAAAGGGGGATCTGTCATATAAACCCAGGATTTATTACAAGGCTTGAACCACAGCCAGATAATCATTTTTATTGATACAACACACAATTGCTTCTCAACCGAAATATTGTTACAGAGGGCTACTATGTGCTGGCTAGAGTCAAACTGCAAATAGATACAAATGATTAAAAAATACAGTAGGCTCAGTTCACTAAGCTGTAAAGCATGTGTTATCTGCCATAATGGCCATAAAATTAACTGGTGACAGTTATTTTCAACTCTTATTGGCTGTCACTGTTTTTTTTTTTTTATAACAGTTGTTATGCTACATACAAACAGTCTTCAAACTGGCATTTGGCTGACAATGCTTTAAATATTAGTTGTCATGGAAAATACAAACAATATAATCTTTAGGCCCCTTTCACACTGGTGCACTTTTGCTGCACTTTTCCAGGGGAACAAAAAACATTAAAACTATTCCCTATAATCCTATGTAACTGTTCACATTGCAGGTGTGCTGGGCTTTAAGAATTCCAGCATGCTGCATCTTTTGGCGTTTTTTTTCTAAAAGCGCACCAAAAAGGCACCTTCGATTTTAAGTAAATGGGAACGCATCAAAAGGGCATCAGTGTGAAAGTGCCCTTATATATAGCTTTGTGAATAGTGCCGTGTGGGTGTATCTATCCATACTTTCTACTTATTTAGGCTTGATAAACTAAAGCAAAGGGATGAGATCTTTGCCATTAGAATACAATAAAAAGTAGCATACTTATATTATGTTTCAATCTTTTTATTACATTTTACAAGAGTAAACACGCAGATCAAAAAGAGCAAGAATATGGAGCTGAATAAAAGGCACATACAATATAGTTTGCAACACAAAAGTAAACCGTTCATGGAACTTCAGATCATAAATGAAGTGCGATACATCAAATCGGAAGACATTAACAAAGTATTTACTGTCTGTCCATGGTTTCCAAAGGTCATCAAATAAAGTCTATGTAGAATTTATATGTGAATATATTTTTTCAAAAGAGAATTGTAAATTAAACAGATCTATGGCTTCAGAAGGGTTGGGGGCCATATGTTTGCTCCAATGTACAGCTATCAGTATTAATTTCTACAATGAATACATTTTCATCAAAATGCTCTTTTAATGATGGAAACAAAATGAAAAATACAGCACATTTTTGCCCACTGACAAAAACTATGACGAAAATCAATTACGTTTTCGTTAACAAACGAAAACTAAATGAAATTGTGAGGCAGGGACATTTACCCTCATTAACTTCCAGTTTCCACGCAGTTCTGCCTGCCACTCCCAGCAAGCAAGCGACTCGAGTCCGTAATGTGCTTCACTTAGCAGCAGTTAACAGGCTGTGCAGCCAGCAATACAGGCCTACGAGTCCTCAGACGACCATCGAAGGCATCACTGCGCATTACAGGCCTCCCGACGAGAATCCCACACCCAACAATGACTGTCCAGAGCAGAGAGCATTGTGAGTGTGTGCATTAAAATTACAGACCTCCCCTCAGACCAGCGTCCATCCAGAGCACTGTGTGCATTACAGGCCTCCTCTGACCGCCGGCATCCAGAGCACTATACATTACAGTCCATCCCTCAGACCAGAAACCAACATCCAGCACTGTGAAGTATTACAGGCTTCTCAGAGTCAGACAACTATCCCAGAGCACTGTGCATTACAGGCCTATCTCATACCACCATCCAGAGCACTGTGCATTACAGGCCTATCTCATACCACCATCCAGAGCAATGTGCAGCATTACAGGCCTTCTCAAAACACTGTCCATGCACTGTGTAGCATTACAGGCCTCTCAGACCACCAATCAGAGCTCTGTGCAGAATTACTGGTCTCCTTAGACCACTGTGCAGAGCACTGTGTAGCATTACAGCCACTGTCCAGAGCACTGCACAGCATTACAGGCCTCCTCAGACCACCATCCAGAGCACTGTGTGCATTAAAAGTCTTCTCAGACCACTGTCCAGGACACTGTGTGAATGCATTACAGGCCTCCTCTTCAGACTGTCCATGTTCAGAGCACTGTGTAGCATTACAGGCATCCTCAAACCACCATCCAGAGCACTGTGTAGCATTGCAGCCACTGTCCAGAGCACTGTGCAGCATTACAGGCCTCCTCATACCTCCGTCCAGAGCACTGTGTAGCATTACAGGCCTCTACATGGTTACATTGATTCAGTTTGGACCATGCATGTGGCATACCTGGCTGATCCCCGTGGAAGCTGGAAATCGCTGTAGCATGTACCGCTACTGTTATGATTGCTGCTAGATTTTGGGTTCTTTGCCGAGCAGCTGCCCTGAGGTCACTTCTTTGGAACAGGTGCCATTCTGAGAACACTTTGCATTTCCTAAATTAATACAAACCATTCTCTGTGTGGACGAGGTGGAGAGGCAGTGCAGGGACGTCACAATCTCCACCTCGTCCAATTAAAGAACACTTTGCATTCACTGAAAATAGGCAAAGTGTTCTCTGAAACGCACTTGTGCTAAGTGAGCTTCCTTTTGTGTTCACTAAGCAGCAGGGCAGTCCTTCTGCATGGAAGCTGGTAGCCAGTTTCAATCACTATAGAAGCAGTGCCTACTACAGCGATTTCCAACTTCCAGGGAACCCGACCAGGTATGGCACACATATCGTATGGATCTGACAGCGGGGGGGTTTTACACATACTCCTGGTGGCAGCATTGCATTACATTCAGTGGAGCACAAGTGAGACATCTGGGGTGTTGTAGTCCCAGGATGTCTCATTAACCACTTGCTGACCGCCCGCCGCAGATTTAGTGAGGCAGGCTGGCTCGGCTGCGCGAACGACGTAGCCCTACATCAGTCGCACGAGTGGTGCTGGGGGGAGAGCGTGAGTCGGCACACTACTGCCCCAACTAGGCAGCGGGAAAACCGATCAACTGGACCGGCGGCCACGATTGCTGCTGGGCACCCACGAACACTTCCCCCTGAGAGAGAAAGACGGTCAGCTGTTGTAAACACATTCTATATAGGATCACAGGTCTCTGTGGTCATTTCACAAGCCCACCCCCCCCCCTCCACAGTTAGAAAACACTCCCCTAGGCTCACATTTAACCCTTTGATCACCACTGTGTTAACCCCTTCCCTGCCAGTGTGATTATTACAGTAACAGTGCATATTTTTAGCACTGATTACTGTAGTAATGTCACTGGTCCCCCCAAAAGTGTCAAAAATGTCAGTCAGGAGTCTGAACTGTCTGCCACAATGTCGCAGTCCCGCTCAAAATCGCAGATCGCCACCATTACTAGTAAAAATAAATAAAAATGCCAAATCTTTTCCCGAGTTTGTAGATGCGATAACGTTTGCGCAAACCAATCAAAATACTCTTATTGCAATTTTTTTTTACCAAAAATATGTAGCAGAAAACAAATTGGCATAAAAGGATTTTTATTTTATTTTTTTGGGAATGTTATATAGCAAAATGTGAAAAACATTGTTTTTTTTCCAGAATCGTCATTCTTTTTTTGTTTATAGCGCAAAAAATAAAAATCGCAGAGGTGATCGAATACCACCAAAAGAAAGCTCTATTTGTGGGGAAAAAAAGGACATCAATTTAGTTTTGGTATAGCGTCGCACAACCAATGCAATTTTCTGTTAAAGTAATGCAGTGCTGAATAGCAAAAATGGCCTGGTCATTAAGGGGGCAAATCCTTCCGGTCCAGAACTGGTTAAAGAGAACCTGTCATCAAAAAAATCTTAACATAGGGGAAAAAGTCCCCTATGCAATGAAAAAAAAACTTTTTTTTAAATTGAAAAAAATAAATAAAAGTTACACCTAAGCATATAAAATCCCCCCAAAAAATGTTGAGGCCCCCTGCCCCCACATAAATGCAAGCATCAGGGGTGCCTACACATGAAAACATTGATTGTGATACACGTTACATAATATCACGCACGCTATTGATTATGATACAAGTGAGAGAAATATTTCCAGCACCAGACCGCCTTCATAATGCTAAACTGATGACCTATAGAGGGCTTTTAAAGCGCTGTCTATAGAAAATATAGGGTACTGAAGTTTGACGCCATTTCATGGATGCACACAAAATTAGGATTTGAAATGTTGGGTATCTTTTATTTTTCACCAAAAAATTGGGTAATTTATTGCATTTGTGTTCCTTAAAATTAACTTTAGTGTATTTTTTACTGAAATTTTGCATTCCCTAGACCTTTGCCGTAATAGTGTGTAACATAAAACACTGGAACTACCGCTGTTGTATTCTCTAAGGTATCTGCTTTCAGAAAATATATTATGTTCTGGGGGTTTTATGTGTGCAAAAAACCCTGCAAAAACATAACTGGCAGGGAAAGGGTTAATAAATGCACCCCCCCATTGATTGACATTAAAGTATAACCAAAGGCAAAACCTTTTAGAGTTTTAGAGTGGAGAGGGATAAGGAATACCTGTCACGCTTTTTTTTTGCTGTCTTTGCTTCTATTAGGAAGATTTGCTCTCTCTTTGTGTCCAGTTTACTGTTCTTACTAAGAGTGAAAATAAAAGAAAATACATTTTGGATTGTCACCAGAGCAGTAATAGTGGGAAATCTTCCAATAGGGACATTTGTTTTGGTTACCTTGGTGAAAACCAGGGACTCTCTCACTTTGGAGGGATTTCCTCTCACTACCTGATTTGGCTATGGGACAGGAAGTGATGGGAAATCTCCCCCATGGGACACAGATGGCAAAAAAAGTGACAGGAGTTATACCCCCCCCCCCCCCCCCCTAAAATAATATTAAAAAAGGTGCTGCCTTTAGTTCTACTGTATAGCCCTACTCCAGGCAAAAATGAAATGTAATTAGTGCATCAATTACCTTACTACTCAGCCTTCATTACAAACCCCCCTACCTATGCCATCCTGCATTATAATGGATCATAGTCACAGTTTCCTCTCTGAGCCAAGCTCATTTCTTGCACTGGGGACCAGACACTTTTCCCCGCTAGTTACCTTATTGGGCAACCTCACCAACCATGGTCACTGGAAGTGTCACCTCCGCCAATAGGGGGTGTCTACATCACGCAGGCAGTGATGTGGACACCCGAAGAAGGACCCCAGGAAGTAAACAGAGGAAGAGAAAAGGATCGCCATATGACTGTGGCTTTCAGTAAGTAAAATTGGCATTTGGATAGTTTGAATAGTTTTTTTTTTCATGCCCACAGCTAGTTAGAGGAAGGTGGGAGTTGGGGTTGCTAATATTCTGGATTTTGGCTTTAATTGTATCTAAAGATATTTGCTGGAAGGAGTTTATGGTTGTACATATCTTCATTATGAGCTGCTGGATCCCATAGACATCATTGGTAGGCTCTAGCTATAGCCTTTTAAAGCGGAACTAAAGTCTGAGTTTAAAAAACTTTAAGCTGGTCTTCATTTCAGAAAAGAAATGCAATGTCTCTTCTGCCTTAAAATAAACGTACCTACCTGCTCGCAGTCTTCTTTGGAATATACACTGAGCTGCACAAGCACAGCACAGTATAAACTATGGCACAGATCCGGTAAGCCAGGATGACTGAACTCTTGCATATGCACAGGAACAACATTATCCAGCGCCAGCCAATAAAGATGGCTGTGGCCCAGCACCCAGAAAAAGCTGGGTAGAAGACGCTGGCACCAACGAGGATCGTTGAAGCGTTAAAGGAGAGGTAATGTATAACTTATACATTTTATAAATAGCATTCACACTCATTTCCTAATGTTATGTTTAAATAGGTCTCTAAAAATCTATTTAGCAAAACCTGCACTGTTTACATGGAGCTACATGAAACATAGCGTACTTGTCTAGAGGTCTACAGCCAGCTGAAAACACCACTGCTTTCTATGGTAAATAAGCAGTTAGCAATCTTCTTTGGGTTTGGTTCCCATCAGGAGACCAATCTTCTAGACAGTATGCATTTCTCATGTTCGTTTTTCCTGTATGCTCTGATTTCCAAAAACACATTGGTGCCAGTGAGGGAACAACCAGGGTTGCAAAGGTTGCAATTGCGGCCAGCCCTGGCATTCCGCCACTGTCGGGGGGCCCCAGGGGAGTTGCTTGCCACAGGGCTCTGAGCTGAGAGTATCTCTCTCATACAGCCCAGAGCCTGCACTGGAAGTTTCCCCCTCCCTCCTCCCTCACACGAATGGGAGAGGAGAGAGCCAATCTGCTTTTTCTCCTGCCCCGACCCCCCTCCTGTGTGCACCATGGGAAGTGTGAAGCTAAGCAGCAAAATTTGATCATTCAGCTTCTGTCTTTCACACTTCCCGCGGTGCACACAGGAGGAAAGTGAGTGGGAAGATAAAGAGCAGATCGGCTCTCTTCCCTCCCATCTGTGCGAGAGAGGAGGCAGGGATCTGGGCTGTATAAGAGAGATGCTTTCAGCTCAGAATCCTGCTGAAAAGGCACTGTTAGGCATCACTGATGGGCACTGATAGGCAGCATTGATGACAACTGATAGGTGGCACTGATAGGCAGCACTGATGGGCACTTATATGTGGCACTGATGGGCACTTATAGGTGGCACTGATAGGCGGAACTGATAGGCAGCACTGATAGACGGCACTGATGGGCACAGATAGGTGGTACTGATAGGCGACACTAATAGGCACTGATAGGCAGCACTAATAGGCTGCACTGATGGGCACTGATAGGCAATATTAATGAGCACTGATAGGTGGCACTGATAGGTGTCATTGTTGAGCACTGGTAGGTTGTACTGATAGGCAGCACAAATAGGCAGCACTGATAGGCAGCATTGATGAGCACTGATAGGTGGCACTAATGGGCACTGATAGGCAGCACTGATGGGGCTGCACTGATGATCAGTGACCTGATTATTTGTGTAATTAATGTACTGACAGTCTTGCCAGGTAACCGCTCCCCTTTCCTCACACAGACACAGCATGGGAGGAAAGAACTGGCAAGTCTGTTTACATGGGATCAGCTGATCACATGGTAAAGGGCTGCTGTGATTGGCCCTTTGCCGTGATCTGGGATCAGCTGTGTCCAAAGGACACAACGGTCAGTGCGTGCTGGATGTGCACCCCAGGGTACATGTGGGAGGCAGTGTTTTAGACCAGGAAGGCCGGGGCTCGGATGGAAGGGGGGTCAGGGGGGCCCTTCATGGTTTCTTGCACTGGAGCCCTGAAGGTTCTAGTTATGTCTCTGATTGGTGCATTTATGGGTTTTATCTTAAAATAGACCTGAGACAAGTGTGAGTGATATATGTGCTCTCTAATTCAGTCATTCTTAACCAGGGTCCCTTCAGAGGTTGCTTGGGGTTTCTTGAGCTGTGGCTGATTGACCTCCCATTTGATAGTTCCTGCATTGTTCCAGGGCCAACACCACTTGAAGAGTAAGTAGCATAATATACTGTAAGGGGAGTAATCGTCCCACTGACCACTGTGTAAGGGGCATTTATTTTACACTGACCTGAATAATTGGTTAGAGAAGGTGTTAAAATTAATTCAAAGGTTCCGCTACAGCAGTGGTTCTTAAAGTGTTTCTAAAGGCTGAAGGCTTTTTTACCTTCATGCATTCTATGCAGTAAGTTAATCAACCTTCAAGAGGAGTTCCACCTGGAGAAAAAATAAATAAAAGTCAGCAGTTACAAATACTGTAGCTGCTGATTTTTAATATATAGACACTTACCTGTCCAGGGAGCCCACGATGTCAGCACCCCAGCCGATTTTCGAATCGGCTCCCGGGTGCTGCCACCGCCATTCTTTCTAAGGGAAACCGGCAATGAAGCCTTTCGGCTTCACAGACGGTTCCCTACTGTGCATGCGGGAAGCACGCTGTGCATTCTCATAGGCTCGGTGGTGGGGGAAGGAGAAGGAGGACGTAACTTCTGGTGGATGGCGCAGCGGCAATGCATCCCGGAAGTGGGGAAGGGTACCTGTCAAAAACAGGTACCCATTCCCCATTCCCCCCTGAAAGGTGGCAAATGTGGCACCGGAGGGGGGGGAAGCAAATGAGCGGAAGTTCCACTATTGGGTGGGACTTCGGTTTCAGTGTGCAACTTCCCCCTTAGCACCCCTAATACTTACCTGAGCCTAATCCCGATCCGGTGATGTGCAAGAGATAAGAGAAGAGGAGAAAGGAGGCACCTCTGAGTGCAGTAGTAAAAACCATTTATTAAACACAGGTGGACGATTCACAACTACAATTAAGTGGGTAAAATAAAGGCATGTAAAAAGTATCCAGGGAGGTCATCTCAATCTTCAACTGTTGTGTCCTTGGAACATGGTCCAGCTGTGTCTGCTGCTGGTGGATGGAATATCCGGGGGCCGCGGCGTGAAGCAGAAAGAACAACAAAGCAGGAACTAGTTCAGAGCGAGGTCTGCAACACAGGGACCCGGCAGCGGGGAGAGATGACGTCACGATTGCGCAACGCGTTTCCGAGCATGCGTGCTGCGGTGGAATGGGCAGCGGCGCTCTTTCTTCAAGCGATGGGAATAATGGATCTACTGTACACAAGGACACAACAGTCGAGGATCGAGATGACCTCCCTGGATACTTTTTACGTCTTTATTTTACCCACTAAATGTGAGTTGTGAATCGTCCACCTGTGTTTATGTTTCAATAGTTTTTATTGAGTTTGCAAGAAAGATAACAATGCATAACTTACACGCACACAATCATCAAACTGCAAGGTTACAAATGGATCAACTCTCATTATAACAAGGAAAACAAAGTTACAGTAGCCCCAAATATCTACCAAATAAGGCTGCGGAAAGGCTCAACGGAGGAATGCGTTGGTAGCAATAATACTTATAGAGGCAAAAGGTGGCAGTAGGGGTGATATCCAAACAGGGGTAAGGGCCAGTTCACCAGGGGCACCCCTAAAGGGAACACACTGTGCCCCACAGAGAAGTGGCAGGAGGAGGCTTAGAAAAAGCAGAAAGGACATCATCCCCTAGCGTTCCTTTAGGGAGGGAGGTAACGAAAAACTTGTTCAATCCGCAATGGAACCATTGGCGTACCATAACTACCAAAAAAGTAGAGTTGAGTTGTCGATAACTAGACCTTACAAACTGTGTCGACAGAGAAAAGGAAAGAGAAAGTCATAGAAGAGAGAACCAGAAGAGAAGGAAGGAAAGCAAAGAGTAGGGGAGGGTGGGAGAGTAAGAAAGCGGAGGAAGGAAGGGGAGGGGTCAATAGGGAAGATGATCCCATGGTCCGAGCCTACCAAGGAAAGAAGTATCCACTGCCAGATAGTTCGTCCCCGAAGACCCAGTTCAGAGCGTAATATGGACGTAGGTCGCCCAGGGTTCCCATATCGCTTCAAACTTTGCTTTGGAATCTTCCAGAATGCTAAACATCTTCTCCTGGGTCATGATCCAGGAGATTTTGCGTTTCGCGGAAAGGAAAGAGACTGTGGGTTGTTTCCATTGTTTAGCTATTGTAAGTTTAGCCCCTAGAAAAATAAAGGAGATCAGGGCCTGTGTATTCTTAGGGACTTGAGGAATACGCTGGCAAAGGAGGGCATAGGTTGGGGAATGCGCTATTTGGAACCCCGTGACTCGAAGCACTGTGCAAAAAATTTTATTCCAGAAGTTACGTAGTCTAGGGCATTCCCAGAAAACATGAATGTGGGTACCCAAAAGGCCGCATCCCCTGAAACACACCGGGGGGGAGTTGGCAAACATCTCAGCCAGGCGAGCAGGGACCATATACCATCGCATAAGGACTTTTATATTGGCTTCCATGAGACCCACAATGTGGATCCCGCGTGTGGCTCTCACATTACAAGTGTGCCATACCGCTGGGTCCCAGGCAAAATTTAAGTCCTGCTCCCATTTCAACATATATGAAGTCTTGCTATCTGTGTCTATCAGGGATGCATATATGAGTGAAATACCCCCCTTGACATCCCGTATCCTGGAGCACCAACTTTCATAAGGAGTGACCGATAGGGGATCCCTGGACCCACATCTGACCCTAGCCAGGAAATGTGAGATCTGAGAAAAACGAAATCCTTCTGCAGGTGGCATTTTCAGCACATTCCGGCAATGTGAGTATGAAAAAGGACCCTTTGCGTCAAAGAAATGACCGATTCTGTAGAGACCCTTGTCTGTCCACCATTTGAACGCCTTGATATCATTCCCCGGGGGAAAGTCAGGATTATTGAAAATATGTTTGAGGGGACCCCAGGGTGAAGTAATAGTATTTGTCTTATGTATGGAGTCACAGAGTGTAAATGAATGCGAGAGAGTAGGAGCCAGTATCGGAGGACGCGAGGAAGGCGGCTGCCAAAGCAGAAAATCGATAGTATGTAAAGGGATAGCCTGTCTCTCCATATAAACCCAGTCTGGCTTAACACCCTTAGCATATATTATAGAGAACTGCGCTAATTGGGCCGCTTGGTAGTATTTCCATAAATCTGGGACCCCGAGTCCACCTTGCCTGCGAGACCTGAGGAGTGTGCTTTTGTTCAATCTATGGCCTTTCCTGCCCCAGATAAATCTCAGGATATGCTGTTGGAGGGAAGCTAATTGAGACTTCACCACTGGAATAGGGAGAGCTCGGAAGTAGTATAGTAAGCGTGGGAGCAAGGTCATTTTGACCGCATTGATTCTGCCGAGCCAAGACAAATGGAATGTAGACCATTCGGTCAAGTCTGCTTTGAGTTTCCTATACAATGGAGCATAGTTAGTCGCGTGTAGTTCAGAAATGGAAGCTGTAACATGAACTCCCAGGTATGGGATTGAATTAGAGTGCCACGAGAAAGGGAAATGATCCCGGAGTCGAGAAACCAATGAGGATGGGAGGTTAATGTTTAAAGCTAGTGATTTGTTCATATTTATTCTCAGGCCAGAGACAGAGGCAAAGGTGTTAAGAAGGGACATGATGTTAGGAAGCGAAATAAGTGGAGAAGTGACAAACAAAAGTATGTCGTCCGCGAATAGAGCGCATTTGTGTGTATTGTGGCCACAATGAACACCGTGTATGTCAGGGTGAAGGCGAATGGCAACTGCCAACGATTCCAGAGCTATAGCAAATATGAGGGGGGACAGAGGACATCCCTGCCTGGTCCCCCTATGAATTGTGAAGGGTTCAGAGTATAGACCCTGTAGTCTAATTTGGGCAGAGGGATCAGAGTATAGCGCCCGTAGTATGGCCAGAAACGATGGACCAAAGCCCCATCTGACGAGGGTGGAAAAGAGAAAGGGCCAAGAGAGAGAATCAAAGGCTTTTTGTAGGTCCAAAGAAAGAAGAAAACCCTCACGAGGAGGAGCTCCATCCCAGCCTGATCTCATGAGGGTAGCTGCATCGATCACCCTCCTGATCTGATCTGTTCCCTGTCGACCCGGGATGAAGCCTACTTGATCCTTATGAATATAGGAGCGAATGAATGTGGATAGACGGTTAGCTAAAATTTTTGTCAATATCTTGAGGTCATTGTTAATTAGGGATATTGGCCTATAATTCCCAACTTCAGAATGATCCTTCCCTGGTTTGGGGATGACCGAGATAAATGCCTGATTCATGGACCGATCAAGGGGAGCAGATCCCGTAAGGGAGTTGAAGAATCTGGCTAGATGGGGGGCGAGGGTATCCGCGAAGGACCTATAATAAAAATTAGAGAAGCCGTCAGGGCCTGGGGTGGAATTAGTGCGTAGAGACTTGATCACCAACAGAATCTCTTGCTCTGAAAAGGGTTCCTCGAGAGAGGACCGATGCTCCCTGCTGAGTTGCGGGAGGGGCACGCTATCCAAAAAGGAGTCTATGATGCTCCCCTGAACTGGATTGGAGTCCGTGTAAAGAGCCGAATAAAAGGATTGAAATGAGGCCATAATTTTGGTAGGATTGCTAGTGAGCTCGCCCGAGGGAGATTTGATCTTGGGCATAGAGATTATTCTGTATTTTGGTGTTAATTTGGTTTATCTTGCGAAGCTAACAAGCGGGCATTCTGCCAACACAGACTCTTTTCGGCTCTAGCCGTCAGTGCCAAATTCAGGGACAATTTTATTTCATCGAGTTTCTGTAGGGAGGCCGCATTTGGGTGGCGTTTGTGCTCTCTGCTTAATCGTTTGTATTCCTGCTCTAGGCGGACAATGTCCAGTCTGCGTTCACGTTTGATCTTAGCCCCCAGTTGTATGAGATGACCCCTGACTACTGCCTTATGGGCACCCCAAAGGGAAGAGGGAGAGACGTCCTGTAAATCATTAGTAATGAAATATTCCTGGATCAGTTTGTCAATCAAGTTCCGGTGAGCCGGTTCTTTCAAAAGAGAATCGTTCAAACGCCATGGTGAGGGGCCCGCTTGTCGGGATACACATTTAACTTTAAGGTACACTAGGGAGTGGTCAGACCACGGAATGTCTCTGATCACCGCCCTGACAGCCGCCGGAACGTCCGCGGTGGGGACAAAAATGTGGTCAATCCTAGCCAGAGTGTGGTGGGGTGCTGAGTAGTGGGTGTAATCCCGGGTGGAGGGATTGAGTTCCCGCCAAATGTCAATCAAGCCCAGTGAATGGATGAGACGTGCCAATCTCAAACTTTGTTTAGAGGGCCTCCGCAAACGGTGGGGGCCCTTTCCTGATTTATCCAGGGCGTTGTCAAAAGCTAGGTTAGAGTCGCCTCCCATGATGAGTCTGCCTTCAAAGTGTGGGGAGAGGAGCTGGAGCATCTTAGAGAAAAAGGCCGCCTGTCCCTTGTTAGGAGTGTAATAGGAGACAAAGGTATAAAGAGATCCCCCAATGTGTCCTTTGACTAAAATGTACCTGCCCTGGGTGTCCGCTATGGTATGTGAGTGAGTGAATCCTACTGATTTGGAAAAGAAAACGGCCACCCCCCTCTGTTTAGTAGGAGCGTTGGCCAAATAAAATGTAGGAAATTTATGGTGGACGAACGAGGGTCTGTAAGACTCCGGAAAATGGGTATCCTGTAGCAAGAGGATCTCAATTCCTTGGGAACGATAATGTTGAAAGGCTTTCCGCCTTTTCAAGGGGGAATTTAGGCCTTGAACGTTGTGAGATTCCACCTGAAGAGAGAAATCACTACTCACGTTTGAAGACATGTCATCTGCGAAAGTAAAGCGCCGCTGCACGGAGGTCTATTTTGAATTGCGAGAGGGTCCCAAGAGGAAACAGGCCGATGCGGACGAAATAAGAACTTCAGTTGTTGGTGTGAACGGACCATAGGATGCTGGAAAATAGGAAATAAGAACATCAGAGAAAGGAAAAGGAAAGCAGGGCAGGGGAACAGGACAGAAGAACTCACAGAAGAACACACAGGGGCAAGACCCTGCATGTAGTTAGAACGGCCTAGGCAAAACCCAGGCCTTCTAACCAGATACGTGGAGGCACCCTATACCCGATAGGGTGCTGCCCTGTAGGGTTCTGGAGAGACTACTGTCCAGAAGCCAACAGGGGTGAGCGCAACAATACCTCTCCGGACAAGGAGCCCCAGACCGGAAAATTCAGTAGCAACTAACATAAACCCCGACATAATGCATTGCAAGAGTTCAAAAATAAGT
This sequence comes from Pelophylax lessonae, assembly GCF_965119305.1. Classification (NCBI taxonomy): domain Eukaryota; kingdom Metazoa; phylum Chordata; class Amphibia; order Anura; family Ranidae; genus Pelophylax; species Pelophylax lessonae. Next base: position 113,554,693 of record NC_138777.1, read on the forward strand.
GATTAATAATAGAAAATATCACAAAATAAGAGAGAAAAAAAAAAAAAGAAAAAAAAAAAAAGGGGGGGGGGGAGGGGAGGAAGAGGACCAAGTTCATCAAAAATGGAGGCAGGGGTCAGACACGACCCATCTCAAGCGAAGAGATTGGATCTTCATTATCAATAGGAAGACAACTCTCAAGGGACACCAGGAAAATCAGGGAGGCTTAACTTCACGGTGGCGTTTCGTCTGTGGCTTGTTCCAGTTCGATGACAGTGGACTAATCGGTGGAGGGCGCTTGGAGGATTCCCGTCTCATGGTGGGGGAGGGGTCCCTGGAGAGGAGTCCCAGTTGTAGAAGCAGCCGTTCCCCTTCTTGGAAGCTGGAGAAGCCGTGTGTCTTATTCTGGAAGTGAAAATTCAGTCTGAAGGGGAAGGACCACCAATATTTCAGCGATTTCTCCGAGAGCGCCAACGTAAGCGGTTTCAGGGATCTGCGGCGCTGTATGGTCATGGGGGAGAGGTCAGCAAAAAGTTGAATTTTATGACCTTGGATGAATAGAGCCTCCTTGCCCCTACACTGCCTCATGAGTTCCTCCTTTACCCCATAGAAGTGTGTCTTAACCATAATGTCTCTGGGCAGGCCATCCTTACGGGGTGGTTGAAGGGCCCTGTGCGCTCGGTCGAGTTCAATACGGTGGTCAGGGATGTCCGGAATGATATCTTTAATAAAGGCTTTGACTGTGTCTGGAATTTCCGTAATGGTTTCAGGGATCCCCCTGATCCTGAAATTCAGTCGTCTGTTTCTGTTTTCAAGATCATCAATTTTAGTTAGAGCTGTGTCCAATTGATCCTGTAACGTCTGGATGCAAGCGGAATTCTGATTGGCTCTGGCAACCGTGTGGTCAATTGTATTTTCAATCGCCTCAATCCTGGAGCCAATATTTTGAAGTTCAGCTTTGATGGAGCCTGTGATCTGTGAGGCATTTTGGGCAAGACCAGAGGCCAGCATCTCTGAGAACTTAGCCATCAAAAAGGATAGATCAGGGAAGTGCCCTGGGGGGCCGAGGCCCAGTGGTCACTGCAGAGCCAGGGCCTCAGGTGATTGTAATCCCGTGATCGCTGTTGCCTGCTCCATGGTTCTGCTGAGAAGGGATTCCGTGGACGCAGGCGAGGCATATGGGGGTTGAAGGTGGTATGCGGGGGTAGATGGGGAGGGCCAAGAATCCGGAGAGGCCGGTGGAAAGTCTGTGTTGTGCTCCATAACCTCTCCTACCTCTCTGTCCCCATTGTTCTCTGAGGAGAAGGAAGCCGCGGCCGCCATCTTGGTCTGCACCTGCTCTGAAGCAGAGAAGTGGAGGCGGCGGGAGACGTCTCCCCGGCAGCCCGCAGACATGCAGAGAGGGACCGCTGAGTGGAGGAATGACCGCAATGTCCGGTATTCTGACACCTGGGGCAGAGCTTTCGGTTCAGCCGGGGCTAGGATCTCCTGTAGTCCGGAGAGGTGCGGCGGGAGACGTCTCCCCGGCGGCCCGCAGACCAGCAGCGAGGGACCGCTGAGTGGAGGAATGCCCGGAATGTCCGGAATGCCCGGAATGTCCGGAATGTCCGGTATTCAGACACGTGGGGCAGAGCTTTTGTTTCAGCCGGCGCTGGGTTCTCCTATAGTCCGGAGAGGCGCGGAGCTCCCTGACTAAGCTGCCATGTCGGAGCTGCCGCGCATGCGCTCTCTGTCCACCTGTGTTTAATAAATGTTTTTTACTACTGCACTTAGAGGCGCCTCCTGTCTCCTCTTCTCTTACCTGCTTCATTTATCCTGAAACCCGGCTTTCTGTTCCTAGTGGAGTGCTGCCCTACCACAAGAAAACCATCCACACAGACTGTTGCCACCATACTATTAGTAGAGACTATTAATGGAGGTTTTTAACAGATACTGTTCTTTTTGTTATATGTATGGGTAATTTTTTCACTGTTTACTGTGCGCTCTTCCCCTGGTTTTTGATGTGCAAAAGAGCAGCAGCACTTTTGCCCTCATTGGCTGAGATGCAGCAGCAGGAGCCATTGGCTTCAGCTGCTGTCAATCACAGCTGGTGAGGATGGAGCTAGTGGTGAGGCTGAGCCACATTTTCTGTGTCTTATGAACACAGACAGCCTACTCGGGAGCGAGCACACACGAGTGTCCCCACAGCAAGCAGCTTACTATGGGGGGCACTCGGCAAGGGGAAGGGGCCCAGAGCACCAGCGGGGGACCTGAGAAGAGGAGGATCAGGGCTTTTCTATGAAGAAACGATTGCAAAGACCAGGTAAGTATGACAATTTTTGTTTTTAATTTCCTTTACAAACACTTTAACCTTTTTGAGTCACAGACCCCTTTCAGAATCTGATGAAAGCTCCGGACCACCTCCCAGAAAATATTCACATAAACATAACTCTGCATGCAATGAACATACTGTATGTACTACTCCTTCATTACTAAATCAAATACAATCATCTAGTGCAAAGTAAACAAAACTATTTTAATTCTGCTGAAAGCTACTACTACTACTTCTGCTACTACTATTACTACTTCTACCACTACTATTACTACTACTGTTCCAGTCTTAGTGAATTCCTTTCATTCCATTTTTGGTTTAAGGAATAATACACATAGTGATGAATGGGATGGAATGGGATGATGTGGCTACATAAACACATTTACAGCAGGTGATTTCATTCATGGTATATTAGTGACTTTGGGAAGAAGATTGGGGTCTCATATCTTTACAGATACTTCACTAAGGCCCCTTTCACATTTGTGCAACCTGTCCTGCGACTTGGGACTGCAAAGTAGCATGACAAGTCGTACTCCATGATTTCCAATGAGTACCATTCATATATGTGCGACTTCAAGTCGTAACAACTTCAAAGTAGTCCCTGCACTAATTTGGCCTGACTTTGATGCGTTTTGAGGTCATTACACAGGCATTGCTTTAAGTCCAGTCAAAATCGCAGCAAAAACGCAGCAAAAATGCGCGACTTTTAGGTTGCACAAGTACGAAAGGGGCCAAAAACTACCCAGCCCCTGGATGAGCTGCATTGCAGGTTATAGGTAAGTATGCTTCGAACACTGCAATGCTCCTAAATAAATCATTAAGGTAACACTAAACGATATTCTTATTCTCCAAAAATGATCCGTAAACATCCACCATTTAATGACACTATAATCTATTATTTCATTAAAACTTTTCTTACTGTGTTTTTCTCCCAAACCTCTCCTTTCCCCCTCACATCTGTTTGTGTTGAAGGAACATTGCTCTATTAACACTACAAATTCCATAATCCCAAGTCCATCTTGGAAGCAGGGCAAGCGATAGTGGCTACATTCCTACTTATAGTGGGACCATTGAGGAGGTATGTGGCCATCCGCCTCTAACAAAAAGTCAGATTACAGCAGCGAAATAATAGGAATTTGGAGGAGTCTGGAAGCAATAAACGGGTGGCCATACATACTACAATTCCTTTACAATCTTATATAAATTCACCAAAACGATGTAAGAAGAGGACAAAGCTATACAACTTAGTCAACTGCTATCAAATAACACAGGACCTTGCATTACAGTGTTTGTTAATAACTCTTAAGGAGATTGAATAATCAGATTGTAACGTGTGGTGAGCTTAAAGTGATACTAAAGTTTTGTTTAATTAAAAAGAATTTATTCAAGTACTGTATGTATTCCTAAATTCTTATCAACACCCAAAATGTAATATATTCTGCAGTTTACCAATCCCTAAATATAATGGCTGTATTAGTTTTATTTTTTAGGATTTTTCCCTCTATTTTCACCAGTAACACCTTCTGTATTAGAGTGCCCCCACTCTGGATGAAGGAGCACAGGGGGCAGATTTGGACAACAGCATTGTCTGTCTGGGGGGGGGGGGGGTCAGATGTACTAGCAGATTTAAATACACAATCTGAAGCTAAACTCCAGCTAGTATTTAGAAAGCATTTATAGCAAGTTTCTTTTGGGATTTTCCATAAATAAATAAAATAAGCACCCCCTTCAGAGCCGGTTCACACTGAGGCGACAGGACTCCTTACTACTTCGGGGGCGACTTGTGCATTACCATGCACCACGACTTCGGAGCGACTTGCAGGGACTTCACATAATGGAAGTCTATGCAAGTCGCTCCAAGGTCGCCCCGAAGTAGTACAGGACCCTTTTTCTAAGTCGGAGCGACTTGTGTCGCTCCTATTAGAACGGGTCCTGTAGCGGTCAATGGACCGCGAGGGAGCGCAACTTGTCAGGCTGACAAGTCGCCTGACAAGTCGCGCTAGTGTGGACCGACTATAAGTGGTAAATGGTTTGTGTCACCCCTCTTACTGCTACATCTGCAGGAGAGCTTGTTCTTTTTTTTTTTTTTAAATATTGGCCAGATTATCGGATGAAAATAGAAGGAAGGAAGCCTAATACAGCCACCTTCATATCTAGGAATTGGTAATCTGCAATATAATGAATGGGGTGGGGAGGGGGGGGGGGTCAGATGTACTAGCAGATTTAATTGCACAAACAATCTGAAGCTAAACTCCAGCTAGTATTTAGAAAGCAGTTATAGCAAGTTTATTTTGGGATTTTCCATAAATAAATAAAATAAGCACCCCCCTCAGTGGTAAATGGTTTGTCTCACCCCTCTTACTGCTACATCTGCAGGAGAGCTTGTACTTTTTTTTAAATATTGGCCAGATCATCAGATGAAAATAGAAGGAAGAAAGCCTAATACAGCCATCTTCACATCTAGGAATTGGTAAGCTGCAATATAATGAATGTTTGCTTTTGGCTTTAACTCAGAAAAGTACCTTTTGTACTGTCAGCTGTCAGTTCCCACTGGAGGATGCGAGCTGCTGTATAGGTAGACATTGCAGACAAGCATTGAACATTAATGATCAGTAATCAGTATCTAGGAATAGATCTCTGCACTCACCTGTAGATAAATCTCCATCCAGCGGAGCGGAGAGAAGGAAACATCCATTGCCTGTATCCAGCCTTGAGAAGGAGCAGAGCCCACCGGCCACCACTTTGCCTTTGACTCGTATAAAACCACAGAGCGGCTGGGTGAGCGTGCATTGGTGGTGCCCGGGGTGGGCGTGTCCCCGCCCGTGTCCCCGCCCTCTCCCCCGCTTGTCTCCGCTCGTAGTATTGGATGCATCGATATTGTAGCAGGAGCTATGCGATGTCCTGAGCTCGTCTGCCAGTCCGAGGGTGCAGCGCTGGGCTCAGCTGACATGCGATCACAGAGGTACTGAGGCTTCTAAAGTGCGTCCGACACAGGCCGATCATCCATTGGGAAACACTACAAGCTGGAGAGCACTCTGAAAGTCGGCCAAGTGCCTCTGAAGAGTAACAGCCCGTTCCTGAGCTCGCTTTTCCTTAGGAGGTGGATGGTCCAGGATTGGTATCGGCTCCAGGAGTAGAAGAGAAGTGCTGATTGCGGGGGAAGTCTAGAGATGTGGGTCTTGGTTCTGGTGCTGGGGCTGGTATGGCTGACTGGGCTGTCAAACGCTCAGAACGAAACGGAACCTATTCTGCTGGAAGGTAAATGTCTGGTGGTGTGTGACTCCAACCCGACCGCCGACCCTACCGGCACAGCTCTGGGGATCTCTGTGCGATCCGGCAGTGCCAAGGTGGCTTTCTCTGCCATCAGGAGCACCAACCATGAGCCGTCCGAGATGAGTAATAGATCTATGACCATCTACTTCGACCAGGTGAGTCCAGGAGGGGATGGGCTGGACAGGCTGACATTCTACTTTGTGTCGGCCACATCCAACTTCAAGTGTCTGGGACTTCAGGTGACACATTGGAGGCTTCTTGTACATTCATAGTTAGATCTATCAACCACCACTGGTACAAGAACATACCTACTGAACAATACACCTACAATCATAGTTAGATCTATCAACCACCACTGGTACAAGAACATACCTACTGAGTAATACACCTACAATCATAGTTAGATCTATCAACCACCACTGGTACAAGAACCTACCTACTTAATAATACACCGACAATCATAGTTAGATCTATCAACCACCACTGGTACAAGAACCTACCTACTTAATAATACACCGACAATCATAGTTAGATCTATCAACCACCACTGGTACAAGAACATACCTACTGAACAAAACACCTACAATCATAGTTAGATCTATCAAAAGCTAAGATCCTACCTACTGAATAATACACCTTCTACAATCATAGATCTATCAAAAACTACTAATACAAGAGCCTACCTTCTAAATAATACACATTTTAATTTTCCTATACAATCACTTTTAGATCTACCAACTATGTAGGACAGGTGCCTACCTACTGAATATAACAATACCTTCTACAAAGCATATTTAGATCTAGCAAAAGCTTAGAGCCTACCTACTGAATAATACACCTTCTACAATCATAGATCTATCAAAAACTACTAATACAAGAGCCTACCTTCTATAATACACCTTGTAATTTTCCTATATAATCACTTTTAGATCTACTATGTAGGACAGGTGCCTACCTACTGAATAATACATATTCTACAAAGCATATTTAGATCTATCAACCACCACTGGTACAAGAACCTACCTTCTGAACAGAACACCTACAATCATAGTTTGATCTATCAAAAGCTAAGAGCCTACCTACTGAATAATACACCTTCTACATTCATAGATCTATCAAAAACTCCCAGTACAATAGCCTACCTTCTAAATAATACACCTTGTAATTATACTATTCAATCACTTTTAGATCTACCAACTATGTAGGACAGGAGCCTACCAACTGAATAATACATATTCTACAAAGCATATTTAGATCTATCAACCACCACTGGTACAAGAACCTACCTTGTGATGAATACACCTACATTCATAGTTAGATTTATCGAAAGCTAAGAGCCTACCTACTAAATAATACACCTGCTACAATCATAGATCTTTAAAAAAAAAAAAAACTTCTCATACAAGAGCCTACCTACTAAATTATACACTTTGCAATCTCCCTATACAATCACTTTTAGATCTACCAACTATATAGCACAGGAGCCTACCTACTGATTAATACACCTTCAACAAAGCATATTTAGATCTATCAAAAGCTAAGAATCCACCTACGGAATAATACACCTACAATCATAGATCTATTAAAAGCTACTAGTACAAGAGCATACCTACTTAATAATACACCTTGCAATTTTCCTACACAATCACTTTTAGATCTACCAACCATATAGGACAGGAGCCTACCTACTGTATAATACAGCTTCTACAAAGCATATTTGGATCTATCAACCACCACTGGTACAAGAACCTACCTACTGAATAATACACCTTGTACATAGCATTTTTGGATCTATCAACCACCACTGTACAAGAAACTACCTACTGAAAAATGCACCTTCTACAAAGCATGCTTAGATCTATTGAAAGCTAAGAGCCTACCTACTACTTAATACACCTTCTATAATCATATTTGGATCTATCAGAAACTGCTAGTGCAAGAGCCTACTTACTAAATAATACACCTTGCTATCTTCCTATACAACACTTTAGGATCTACCAACTATATAGCACAGCAGATTACCTACTGAATACAAATGCCCAGTATTGTTCAGTAAGAGCTCCTCTACCTTGTAGTTTTGATATATCTAAAAGAGATTGTACAATGAGATCATAATGTGTATGGTCAGCTTTGGATCTAATGACTATGTACTGCAAGGGCTCTCCTAACCAGGGGAACTTCAGGAACTTAATATGGACAGGAAAGAAGAGACATGCCTGAGAAATGTAAATACCTGAAGGGTGTGAATGAGGTTGAGGAGGGCAGGATGTTCAATATAAAGCTAAGAACAGGCGGAAAAGACCCCAGACTAACTGGAGGAAAGTTCACAAGTAACCATAGAAAGTATTATTTTACAGAAAGAGTAGTTGATACTTGGAATAGACTTCCAGCAGAGGTAGTGAGTCATTCAACAGTAAGTGGATTTAAACATGATTGGGGCAAACCAAATAGGATATAATTTGTATAATTAAGGAGCCTGATACTAAAGGTATTACTTAAGGTGACCGATTTCACTTTTATTCTCTTTCATTTGTGACGGTGAGGTGATTTTGGTCCATTTCAGATCATCGCTTTATCTTATTGTGAGCATAAACGTAATAATCTCATCAAAGGATTATTTACAGATTTATATGTGACCGGATCTACGAATAATCGATTTTGATCCAGTGTTCAATTTAATAGAAATTATTCTGATCGGCCTTGGCGGCAAAATGTAATCATCGGAAAGTTAATAATTCAACGTGATCAATAAGTGTATGGCATGTCAGACAATCTTTTTGATTTTTTGGTCATATTTCTGATCAGACAGTAACTCTATTGATAATACTATCGTATATTAAATCATTAAGTGTATGGCCACAATAAAGCGTTGGGAAACCCAGTTATAAAACTCTTTTTGCTCCCTTTTGGGTTGTTCAGTAGACAATCAAAAGTGTCTTGTTACATTTGTTCTGTTACCTTAGTGGGTATTATCATCAGGACCACCCAGATGGGGCATGCTTTACCAGCTTCAGCATCCGCTCTCTATTGGTATCTGCTAATGCCAAATGCTTTAAATTATTCTCAAATGATTTTTAAGTCAAACCTTGATGGCGGGCATGCTTGGTGTGTTAGGTCAGATGCCTTTATATTGAAGTGAATATAATACTCAGGGCCATAGCATGATGTTTCTCGGAGTAAAATGCTGCCTTTAGACCTTGCATCCAATTTAAAATAACTCCAGAATACAAGAAGAGTTGTAACACATCTGACCTAATCCCATTCGGTTCATCATACACTGCTGTGCCTTTCACCTTTCCCTTGTCTTAAACCACAAAGCTGACTATCTGGAAATAAGCGCCTGTATGTACGCGCTGGAGCTGAGTCTGCACAACCATTCTTGTCTTTGAATGACATTTAACTTTCATAAGCAGCTTCTAAATGAAGCGATGAAGTGATTTATATTCTGTCTGAAGAATCTACGGTATATGGAGTCTGGATACTTATTGTCTATAAAGCGTAATTCATTTAACCAACGCAAAGCAAGTCATAATAAAATGCCAGCCACCTATTTGCTTCAAATATAAAAGCATATAAGAAAAGTAATGTGTGTACTACTAGTACAATAGAATCACTTTTTTTTTTTTTTTGTAACAGGAAAAAATCTGTTTTGTTACAATGGCCTGTAAATTTATACATTCGTTTAACCTTCGCTCAAATTCAAATCAAATGAATGATTAAAAAAATGTGTAATCCTTTAAGAGCGTTTAAGAATTCTGTGGAAATGCATGCAATAGGCTGAATTTACAAAGCTAAACAAACTAAGGATCCTTAGTTCAAGCTAGTTTTTTGCCTGAAAATAAAGATTTTGTTTCTTGTGTGTGAATTGAGCTATGTAGACACAATTTACCCAAACATTTTTTTTTTGCAGCTACATTAAGGTAAATAATGAAAATAATTTGGAACATTATTTGTATTGTGTTTTTTGATTCTTTATTAATATTATAGGGCCTTTAGGTGGCTGTCAAAGTTTAAGTTGCTATAAAGGTGTCATTTTTACATTGGCCTGTGTTCATTTTAAATACCCTAGGAGGTGTGGAAGGACTTAACAGACCTGGTCATTGAAACTTAATTCAGGCCACTGTAAAATGACTTCTTCACTAAATCAACCCTTCTATATATACTGCCATATACAACAGGGATGGGAAATTCCAGTCCTAGAGGTTGTCCTAGAATGCTCAAGATGCTTCTAAATAACAGACAGTTGTGAATCTCATAAGGTGTATTTTACTAAGCAAAATGACCCTGTCTCTCCAAAAATCTTGGCCCAAGTGTGGCCCTTAAGCACTTAAGTTGAATACACCCAATGAGATTGTTTAGCCCTCTAGTTTTTATTTATTTATTTATTTGCCTTTGATGTGGATAATTAAACCCTAATATATTTTTTTTTTTGTGAATGTAGATACTGGTAAACATTGGAAGCAATTTTGATTCAGAACGAAGCACATTCATATCACCAAGAAAAGGGATTTACAGCTTCAATTTCCATGTGGTAAAAGTGTACAACCGCCAAACAATCCAGGTCAGGGTGATGTTTTCTATTTCTCTGTCCATCTATCTTGATTTACACTTACAGCTATAAATGTGTCACTGTTTAACCCATACATTATTAAGAAGGAAATGTCAGTTTCTACTTCACTTCAGAAACAAGAACATATGTTAGATAAAATGTTCTTTAAGTGAAAAATATTTATTTATAGGATGTTTTGTATGTACTCATTTATCTGTAGCTCCATTGATTTTGAAGCCATTAGATAAATATTTAACACTTTTTTGATTAGGAGATAATATCGATGGCAATAGAAAGTTTCAAAGCTTGTTTATTTATACTTGCTTGACATATTGTGTATCATAATGATATAAAAAAATGGAACCCTACTTTTCCATCAATCCAAAGCTTGTACAGAATTATTAGCTGATGAGGTTTTTCGATAATGAAAGCTTGTGGTGCTCTGTCCCCTTCAAACAAAATGTTATTTGCACACAGTGCGGTGAAAATGAGGTGCTAATGTTGTTGGTCATTTTTAGAAACTCCCTCTCTTGTGGGGACAGTTCAGGAGATATTAATGATACCGCTTTTGATCTGTCATCTTCATACTCTCAGTAACAAGCAGCATTTTGGTTTCTTGAGACATAATATGCTAATGTGTCCTATTTATTCTCTGGTTGTGATAAATCATAAAGTGTCATTCCTGATGGTATATTTTGACATGAAGTCTATCATTTATTGTTTAGGCTTCCAAAATAATAGAGATGGTGGCACTGCGAAGGCCAAAGGAATCACGCCAGTGCAATTGTGAACAAGTCAAAAACACACACAATTGATTCGATTTAATTGTCACATCATGTGCGATTTGCTGGGTTTTAGGCTTAAGACAGGTTGTGGCAATCTGCTTTTACTTTTCCTCATAATAAAACATTGCAAGGTGCTTGCAAAGTCTCCAGAGTCATAATCTGATGTGCTGGCCATTTGATATTTGTGGCTAGAAAGCAAACATCTGCCTTTTCTGCTTAGTAGATTTTTTTTTTGTAGTGAGATTTAGAATGAGCAAGCGCTTCATTATGAAGGTGTGAGTTGAAATTGAGCTTTATATACCCCCCTGTCATTAATAATTTAACCCCTTGCAACACAACAGTTTGTAAGACGTGCATAAAATACTGGTGCGTAGTCTCCCATGGCTACCGGTTGATCTCAGCTTTCTTTGTTTAGCTCAGACTTAGGTACTGATTTCTGATTGGTTTAACAGAAGTCTAACAGAAATTTACATTACTCAGAAAGACCCTCTAGGTCCTTACTTTTCAAAAACCAATAATAAATAAATTATCCAAATAAATACAATTATGTACGTACTACATATATATATATATATATATATATATATATATATATATATACACATGTTGACCGTTTGGGTAAGGAAGTCGCTTACCTCTGTAGATGTCCACCTATAATGCTTCTCTGTAGTCATTGTAGGAAATAAAAAGGAAAAATAAATACAAAAACAACCCACTTACGATGTATACACCACCTGTGTATGTTGAATCCACAGCAATCATGCGTTTTCTTTAACTCATCCAAATACCATGCGATAATGTAAAAAATATTTTTTCCCATTTTTATTGCTGATAGTTTTTATTGTAGCTCACAATATGTGATAGGCAAGCATACACTTTTAGCCTGTACATAGCATGATAAATCTATTACACTCGAAAAAAAACTGTTTTAAAATTGGGTTGTATATCTTTAAGCTTCGGTTGTAGTTATGCATTTACATGTATATTAAATCGCAATTAAATGTTGCCCTCCAACAGATTTTAGCTTGAATAAATCCCTGTTAACTCTTCATGATCTTTTCTGTGTTTATTGAAACAGTGAGGTTAAGGGGAATGTTACGCTTTTGATTTTCTTTCTAGACTGGTTGGGCATTTGACACATGCTTGCTTGTCTTGAATAAAAAGTATGCCCTTTAGTAAATCAGCATGATAAGTGGGCAGCAATGAATGAACTGAAATAAATAAGCTCCCTCTGTACTTTGAAGGCTCTAAACTTTCTAATTCTGAACATGTTACTAGCTTGTTTAGTGAACTGAATCAAACATATTAACCCTTTGGTTTGTTTCTAAAAGCCTTATATAATAAATGTTTTTCTGTTTTTTCTCTCCTAGGTGAGTCTTATGCTAAATGGATGGCCTGTGATATCTGCTTTTGCTGGCGATCAGGATGTGACAAGAGAAGCAGCCAGCAACGGGGTTCTTATTCAAATGGAAAAAGGAGACAGAGCTTATTTAAAACTAGACAAGGGAAATTTGATGGGAGGATGGAAGTTTTCCACATTTTCTGGATTTCTGGTATTCCCCCTTTAAATCTGACTTAATATAAGAGCAGCAATGAGAGAAGGTTTGTTGCTATTGCCCTCAAATAGCTTCAATTAGAGACTCAGAATGGACATTTTTTTCACTTTCAGATATTCAAGACCCCGTATATCTAATTGTGTGTTTACCTGCTTCGGAAACTATTATTGTAACAGACAAGGAACTAGTGGGATCAGCTGTCATTGCATTACACGTCACCTTAGGAGCAAACGTCTTCTGTCCACATCCTTAGGGGAATTACTATGTCAAATAGGTGTACATGTTTCTTTTTATTTTTGAGCACAGTCTACATGCCATCTGTAAATTTTGTTTTCTCAGCTTGGCAACAAGTAGGAAATACCGTAGAGGTATTATATTTACTGGCTGCTAGTATCCCAGATAACACCAGAACTATCTTCAGAGGCACAGTTGGTGTATTTAAGTATTTCTCTGTAATTTTGAGTGATTGTGGAAGTAAAGACTGCTACATGTCCGATGCTTGTTCTGCTCTTTAAAAATGTGGCCCAAATACAAGCGATAGAAATATATCCAGCTATCAGTATTATACTCCGTACTATAGGTGTGAATGCTGGAATGTTGTTATGCTTCAAGTCCTTAAGTCATAGTTAGGAGGTTTTCTTTTTGTTTGAAGTTCACATTAAAAAACGTGTAAGTGTAAACCTACAATTTGCCAGACATATGCCAAATAATTCTGTGAATACTTTGAAAGAGAATCAAATGATGTAAAATATTTTTTTTACTCAACAGAATTTTGGATTTATGTTATTTATTCATCCTGTCCTCAGTTTTCTTAACATTGTACCTTTTTTATTTGTAAACGTTGCATGTTTAGTGTTCATTTTATCCCAAGATTACAAGTTCCAAACTGTACTTTAAAAAGATGAAAAAAAAAAAAAAAAACCTAATGGCATTAGGTAAATAGATATATCGACTGTATATAGAGTACACATTATAAAAAATACTATATTTTAAAGTAAATTTTCTTTATTCAGATGTTACCTTGTATGCAGCCGTCTGAAATGTCACTGTTTATAATTTCATACTATTGTCATTTGTTTGCTAATTTATAATTTTTATTGTTATTAAATAATGAAATGCTATAATTTTGCAGCACCCAGAGATGACTACTTTTATGAACGTGATCATGGGAGGAGATTTGATTGTACCTTAAATTACCAGTAAAATAAAAGTGTAAGAAAACAGTTTTGGGTTTGTTTTTTGCAATGTAAAATTTCCTTTAAGGATAGTCTACTCAAAAGTGGTGTTTTAATAATAATTATATAGTCTAGTGAGCTTCTAATATCGCCCAAGACTCTAGAGTTTAGATCTCCCTGCCATATCACCACGCTCCCACATGTCTTTTGGGAATAACTCTAGGGGTGATTTCCACTCTTCCCTTTGCATCTTCCATTATATAAAATAAATCACAATCCAACAGAACAACTAGGACCCCCTTGTGGCTAGGGTTTGTATGATTTTTTGAAAAAAATTCAGGCTTGAACATTATAGCACCTTAGAGGTATAAGAAACTGTTAGGTAGTTTACCTCTTTAGCATCTACCAAAACTGGAAAATCAGGCTTTGGTGGGCTGACCCATTAAAAAATGAATGAACTATTTTGCTATTATTAGAAGAATGAAATGTTGCTGCCCATAGAAAACAGTTAATTTCCACCTGCAATGTTTTTTACGCAGGCTGGAGAAAGAAAGGGTCGATCTGATTAGCTAAACGGAGTGGACATTTTTCCCTACTCCAGTCTTTATATATCTGTGTGAATGTGTCAACTTCTATTATCTGTGTCATTCTGAGATCTTGATTTTTCTGGAAAATCTACAGAATGGGAGTGGATACTGCAGAGTTAATATGCCATGGCTTTATTTCAAGCCCTTGGCTTCAAGAAGGAATTTAATTAGCTCCTATGGGGAAAATTAATACCAGCATAATAAGCAAAGTCTCCTTATTTATTCTCAGTTTTGTCTCCATAATAGTTTTGTTGAGCTGATGGGGACATTGCAAGATCTTCTAACACACCAGGTGACTCCATCATATCTACAACTTGATTGTTCCTGTAGAGGTCATTATTAAAATGACAAGATCTAATTCCCACACTACTTGACTCACTTCTGAGAAGTGTAAACAGGCAGAATTGCCAGTATATGCTCAGTTTCTTCTAATACTTTGTACTACAGATTGAATTATTGTATATTTATACTGATGTAACAGCAAATTGTGTATAAGGCATGGTCATAAGCAGCACTTTTCTTTTACTGGTTTAAATATTCTTCAATTTAAAAAAAGCATTCTGAAGATTTTTATATTTTTTTTTTAAGGCTTGGGATAGCATGATGCATTTGCTAGATCAACAGAAATATACTGTAATTTCTGCAGTAAAACAGAAAAGAGGGCATATTGTGGTCAGATGTATAATAAAATAACACAATTACCCCTCTCAGTCTGCAGTTCTTCCTACACAAAATGTTTTGATGATCTTAAGGGCCACTGACTTTTACTGTGGACTCACAATGAGCAACCACCCTATCTCTGTGGGATAACACACTCTGAAAGTCCAATTTTGCTCAATCTGCAAACGCTCTGTCCATGCTGCATAAACAATATAACCCTCACAACAATCCATCCCCTGCATATATTGTATGAAAGAGTATGACGTTACTTCCCTTATTCCTCTCCTTTCCAATAGGAAAGGAAATCTGCTATCTTGAATGGTAGCTGTTCATGTGGAGAGATCTTATAGCATTCTCCTGGATGGATGATCTCCCACATGATGCTTTATCGGGATACCTATGAACATTATCTCTGCCTCCAAACCCTCCATACATGACAGGCTCTGCAAGGTGGCAAGTTCAAACAAAATAGTTCAGCCTGCCAACTATTCAACCATTCATCAATACATTTATTGCACCTACACTAGCTAAAAAGAAATCTGCATTGTAAAATCCATATAAAACCTCCTGATCACCCTCTGAGCAAAACAGGACAGAGTGTGGTATCACACTCAGAGATAACGTGGTCACTCATAAAACAACCTGTGGACCTTGAGATTGCGGAGACATTATGGAGTTGACTTGCTAAAGGCAAATAAGCTGCAAGTAAGTGAAATTGCACTTTGCACTGGAATTTTCCCCAGAGCTTAGTGAATGTGGGGAAACTTCACTTTGTGAAGAATACCCAATCATGTGCAAGGAAAAAACAAACTGAATTTTTGCTAGACCAGGGTTGGATAATGGAAATCAATCATTAAGCTTTGGGGAAATTCCCTTTCAAAGCACAACTGCCCTTGTAAATTGAACAGTCTATTTGGCTTTAGTAAATCAACGCTCTAGCTCCATGCACACTGGCTTAAAAATCACTGCTACTACAGGAGTTTTGTGTTCCGTCTGTAGAAGCAGGTCAGGGTTATCCTATGTGTCCATGCACATTAGGATTATTACAGGCATATTTTAAATTCAATGTTTAGAGGCAGGAAAAAAAATCCTTCTGGTTTGCGTTTCTGATTGGAGCTTTTTGGCAGAAAAAAACAAAACTCTCCTAAAACTCATCTAAACTCTGTACAAAAAAATGCTCTATATGAGCATTTTTCTCTGCCAAGGGAACTAGCATTTTTTTTAAGCCCAGTGTGCATGGAGCCTTAGTGTGGAAGCAACTGCAGACTAAGAGGGTTAGTGGTGGTGTTTTTTTTTTTTTTGTATATCATATTCATTTAATGAGTATACTGTTATCTCTTTTACTGCTTCTTAATTTTTACCTTGAATTAGGCACTTTATAACTTTTTTTTTTTTAACCCTTCTTTTTGTTCTTGTCAGGTGTAGTTTGGCCTTTTATTGAAATATAATTATTTATCCATATCTGAACATACAACAGCACAGTGAGTCTACAGTAACATTTCTTTAAACTTATAACACGAGCTTCCAGGAAGGCATACACATGACTTAAATTATGAAATAAAAAATCCAACTTTTATAAATTTGGGACATTTTTTAGAATAACAGGTTCTGCTGGGAAGATAGGGTCAGTGCAAAGCTTGTCGATCAATGTATAAAACCAACCACATGGCTTTTTACCTCAATGATAAGCCACGTGCACAGGGCAGGAGGAAGAGACACATTTGCTCATAATCTAGGAAGTTTTTTTCTAACAGACAGATTTCAATACAGGGATAACTACTCAAAAGTCAACAAGAAAATTGACTTTGGGCCACCATAGCACCGCAGAAAAGATACATAGATTTATACGGTGATTTATTCACTTTCGATTTGTGTTTTTGATGTTATTTTTACCCAAAATATGAAGTTGCACCTGAGCACAATAATACAAAAGAACATTTCACTCTGCTGATGACACTTTCATGGCCTCAAGTTTGTGTCCAACAGAAATTCATCAGCATCTTGAGCATTTTTTCAACTATCCTTAATAATTTGTGTCTTTATGAGATATTTACTTTTGATAATTCATCATCCATAAACTGACCAATTTTTTATGTGATTAATGTTTCAATCTTTGTTATACGGTTATACATACAAGCTTAGTTCATCATGGCCTTGAGTATTGCATTTACTATGTTTTTTAATATCTGTTCATACAAATTGAAATGTACATTGCTGACCTGTTGTGCCATGCCAGCATTCTTTCTAAATGCATTAGGGGTTAGGGTTACATTTGTTTATATTCATTTTCCTCTTAGAAGTGGCTTTGTCTTCTATTGCTAGTATCTGTTTCCCTGTGATAAACAAACCCTGAACAAAAAAAGATCTGGCACAAAATGGGTATAAATTGAAGTGCTTTACTTCATTTTTTTTCTTTTTTGTGGACCTCCGGGTGCTCTCATATACACTGTCCCCCATGTGCTCTTCAGTTGATGAACAGCTCTTGTCTGAAGACAAAAAAGAAATCTGGCTGCTTTTCATCTGCTGATACACAGGACCTGCCAGCAAGTCTTCATTATAAACACATTCAGATACTTCAGTAGCAGCTGGTTGGGGGGCTTGCGCGCAAACCAATTACAGTTTATGAAGAGGTTAATAATGGAAGGACAAGTCCTTCCTCTTCAGAAAACACTCATTTGTGTCAATTCTTGTTTGGGAACTATTGTATTGTATTATGGACAAGTAAAACATTTTATTTGGTGGATTATCTATATCAGGGAAAAAGTATTTTGTATTAATAATATTTGTACTGTATTACCTCTGGTACTAAAATTTATTACAGAAACAAATGTTAAAACAATAGGATTAGGTTAATTTAAAGAATGGGCCCTTTGAAATAGGGTAAAATGGAAAAAGGCATATGTTTCAATCAGGAAGATTCTAGCACTGATTTCTAAAGCAGGCTGGTGATAATAAAACATTTGTTTGCTTGCTGTGGGCAACGTTTGTGATTCCCTATAGTTTATGTGCTTCAGACCATCAGTACCACAAATAAAAATATAAAAGCACAGTGTTTAGGGCTTAGACAGGACTTGGTGTATAAAACAAAATAATGAGGCTAATTCACTAAGGAAGTTGAGAATGTTCACTCTGTAAATTGTGTGAAAATTCACATCAGTTATCCAATTACAGAAAAGCTAATTCCTGGGTACTTACTGTATGTCATCTGTACATGTTTGGATAATTAAAGTGTAGGGATAAACGAATCAGCCTAAAATGTGGAAACTGTGAACTTTAATTTAAACCACAGTGAAGTCAATGGGGAACAAATGTTAAAAATCAATTCTGGTCATTTTCAAAGCTAATAGACAAAAAATTGTTAAACAATGAGCATGACGAGATGGGCACTGCAATAGTGGACCCATACCAATGCAAAAATAAATTGTAAAAACTTTGTGATTTGCAGGTGACATGGGAAAAAACACTGATCATTTAAATGACATGATTGGGGGTGCCTTTAAACAGATTTTTTGTCTAGACATGAAATTACCAGTAGAAGTAGCAGTCACAACAGATTTAAAAGCCTTGTACAAAATGGTCAGTGGCACAGCAGTTTTATAATATGGATTGGGAGCTTCTTATTTCGCAGTCCCACATTGCATTGTCTCAAAAGTTTAACAAAATATCAAAACAGAGTATTAAAATACATTAAAACCATTTCCACAAACCCCTCGCCATCCTCATGCCTCCAATTCTCCCAAAACGGTCAAAATATAGAAATAATAACAAAAATAGAAAAAGCTCTGCAGTGTGAGCCTTTTTATTAACAAATCTGCCCTCAACAACACCATTAAAGTCTGCAGCCTTTATCTGTAGCGTATCAGCCATGGTAAAAGTATAAGCCATTTAGTTACCACATGCGTGGAGAACCACAACATCTCGATGATACCCCTTGGCAGAAAAAAAGCCCACACTCAGTGACGGGAGAAGGTCTTTGAGCATCCAAGATAAAAAAGGTCAAAGTGTACTTCCTCCTCTAAAAAAAGTAAACTAGTTCAGCAGCATTCTTTGCAGATCCTTCATGCTCCCACCTGCTGAAGAGCCCAATGCAACTGCCTCTTCTGCATAGGACTCTGCCTGGCCCTGCCCGTACTCCTCCTCCTCACTTTCTACCCTTACCCAACTTCACAATATTCTCCATCTGTATGCTGCAGCATCTGTGACCTATATGGAGGTAAGTCTGTTAGGTATTTGAAATGTTTACTTTGTGGCATATTGAGGGGGAAAGAAGGTCAGCATGGGTCAATAGAAAGTAGGGCAAAGCATAAGCTTGAACCTTGCTGTAAGTCTCCAAACCCTACCACACCATCTCCCTAAGCATCCTTGACCAAGTAGGTGTCTCTTTTGCAGCTGCTGGAATGGAAAAACAAATCTCCTAATCACTCTCATGCCCAGTGCATCATTGCCAGTTTAGCATAACTGCTGACTTTACAGCTTCTTCCATTGAAGCTAGTGGATTTGCCCCCTTTTGGTCTGTGCTGCACCACAGTGGTGTGGTCATGTTTTGCTCAGAAGGCCATGCCTGCCCTCCAATAACCCATGCAGTGGTAATATTTATGTATTGATGGACCACTTGATCAGTGGCAGGGTCCACATGACCACTTACACTTGGTCCAGCAAGCATGGGCAGGGATGTTACGTCTTCTTTGCAGACCACTGGACAAGTTTGTTGGTGGCAGAAAAAAATGCAGGATGAGGCACGCTGCTAGAGATAGTATGCCAGAAGAGTGTGTGGCTATTTTAGGTGGTCATACCTATGATGTGTTTGTGAGAAGGATTGTAGTGCTGGTGGTAAGGAGGGAGAAATTAGGGGGAGGCATCATCTATCCCTGATCCAAGGGGAAAATCATTAGTTTGTGTATTATTTTCCCCTTGGATCAATGATGGATGACGTCCCCCTTAAAGCAACCTCAAATTTCCCCCTCCTGACCAGCAGCACTGCAACCTTTCTACTACTGCCATCCAAAAGAAAGCACAAAATTGCCCAAAGGTAGCGCAACAAAGAACCTTTGCTGCATCTCCTTATAGTGGCTGGATTCACCTTACACCAGCCAGGTGAAGGGAGAACCATGTAATGGCTAAAGACACCCTCACACAAGGTGGCCTTGCTTTTGCACTTGTTTTTTCTCCAAAGCACCTCTTTTCCTGTCCCCTTGTTTGTCATTGATGTAATTTCATTAATTTTTCCCTTGTCTAACAAGGTACATTCATAAACTAACTGGCATTCAAGGGGTTAAAGCAAGCTCACGTTTGTTGTAAGCTTGTTGTATTTTTTTTTTCTATCTAACTCCCAGCTTCTTATGTAAAAGTGATCAGGTTGGTTCTAGAGCCACCTGATCACTTTTATGGGACTTTGAATGTGTTACAGCCCCCTCACTCTGATGTTGCTTGCAGTGTTTCCCGGGCTCTTTTCATTCTTTGACAGCTCAGTCTTTTTGCCTGGAACACACAGTTAGTGTCCTCTCAGCACATAAGCAAAGGGTGCCCAGTGACTCATAATCACAGTGTGTGGGTGTTAAAGCCAACTCTTTTGCTGTCACACATACTGTATGTGTTGGGCAGTTGTAATGGAATTAAAAGTTAAGTTCACCTTTTCATAACAAAAAAATAAGGTCAGCTAACTCACAACTACTTCCCTACTCCCTGCTGCACTTAGTTGCTGTAACTTTCATCTCCTATTGCCCATGCCAGTAGGTGTAATGAACAAGACATTTGAAAACTTCAATACACAGCTATGCTTAGCAGGATAATGCTCCAACCCACTAGTGGTCACTAGTCAGCGTGGCCATGTGACTGCATTGATCACTGAGAGATTCTCATTGGTTAGTGTGGTAACATGACCATGTTGACCAATGATCTGTAGCTGTTGTGAGAATTATGATGCCAAGAAGCCTCTAGAGGCTAATTAGTGAAGTGTCTAGCCCTTTACACTGGCTGATGTGGATAGCGGGAGATGGCACTTTTTGAAGCTGCAGCAGGGCATGGCGGAGAGAGAAAGGGTGTTGTGAGTTAGTTCACCCTTTAATTTGTTATGAAAATATTAGCATGTCCCCTAGGCTGGGTTCACACATGCCTGGAGAAAACTGTATGTCCGTTTTTACTGTGAATAAAAAAAGCATTTTTTCAGCAGTTCAGGTGAATTTTTTCAGCAGTTCTGGTGTATATTTGCAAGGCTCAGGACAGGATTTTTGTCACAGTTGCGATTTCAGTCCAGGCCAATATATAGTAGATAAAGGGTGTCAACTCCTGTAGTAGGAGAGAGATCGTTGCTGAAATCCTGAACTGAATCCTGAAAACAACTGAACACATGTACGATTTAAAAGAGTTCCTATAGAATGCACAAGCCTCTGTTTAAATTCGCATTGCGGATGCACCACATAAATGTGAACAGCTTCAAAGGAAATCACTGTTATTTAACATGTCATGCCAACTGGATGTCGTTCTAAACCTATCCCTTTCACAAATATGTGAACTGAGCCTTAATAAATTACCCCAATGTTTTGCTAATAGTGTTAAAGTATATGTCCAGCCTATATGTCCAGCCAAAACAGGGGTGGCTCCAAACAACATTCTTTGGGGGTGCTGTGTAGGTGCTGGAAGCATGAGTGGGGGAGCTCAAATGGCACGCATAGACCACTTCATATACATTGACATTGTGAAAAGGGATGTGGTCAAACGTGAGTGTTTCTTCCAAATCTATAGCTTGTAGTGTGCCACCTTTCCCCCTTTGTAAAGACCAAAGAGGGCCTAGAGGTACACTGAAGTGATTGTAGATGTAAAATAAGCTCCATTGTTGCATGCAATGAGGGCCCCCAGAAAGTGTTGGGGCCAGTAATGATAACTCCCAGCAAATTTCAGGGCTAGCAATGGTAGCCCCTAGCAAGGTGTCAAGGCAAGCAATAACTTCAAGTCAGGAGGATAGTTAAATACAGTAATTCAATGCCAGAGAACTAAAGTCACACACTGAAAAAAGGCCAGGCAGGCAAGCACTCTGCCCAATGCCAATGCCACAAGCTCTTCCAGAGCTCTTCAATTTTGCATACACAAGCAACCACTCTTCTCATATCAATCTGCCAACAATGGCACTACTAGCAGCCCTGAGTCCCAACAGCCTGTGAGTACTATAGATTAGATGTCAGGAGCATATTAGCTAGAAAAAGTTAAATATAGACTCTCACTATGGTACATGGGTGTTGCTAGGATTGTTAAAGGCCTAGGGCACCCAGTGACACATTAAAAAAAAAGAAAAAACACTTACCATGCCACGGCGAGCTGTGGGCATGTAGAGATAGCACCTAACAGTGGGAGTGCCTTAAGAAGAATGGATAAATAGTATCTGAGCCTACTTTCTATCTACACTGCACACATGTCACAGTCCACAGATATGCTTAAATTGCCATGCTAGTTTAACAGACACCCAAAAACCTTGGCACAAATATTAATTTTAAAGGACAATGTTCCATCACATATGCTTTTCTCAACAGAATATTGAGAGCTAACACTTTGTCTGATCCTACCTAGAAGAATAACTTTTTTAAATTTGTTGGGAACTACTTTGCAACCAGCAATTGTTAAGACGAAAAAAACCCTTGCTAACAAATATGTAATGGTCAGAACTATCTAACATACACAACACAGCAATTTGGACTCTGTAACAAACAAAATAGAACATGGAGTGATCAGTACTATCTATGTACAGATAGTATTTATGTAACATTAAAATATGCTGCTCAACCACAAACATTACAATATGATACTCCACCACAAACATTAAAATATGCTCCACCATAAATATTAAAGTATACTGCTCAATCAGTACTACCTATGTACAGCATAGTATAAATAATGCAACTGTCAGAACACTGTAATTTATAGAATATCATATGTAGTGCAGTGGTCAGGACTAGGAAACATACCGTAGAGCATATGGAGTAGAACAGTCAGGAGGACTATGTGATCACGATCAGTCTACCATGTGTAACATACAACATAGCATATAGAATGATGAGGTCAGGACTGTGTAGCATATAGATTACCAGTGTCAGGACTGTGTACAACATTAGATGCACAGAGTGCCCCCTTGCCTTAGTGGTCAGTGCTTCCTCTTACATTGGTGATAACCACTCATGTTTTTGATCACTGCATAGTATGCCCCTTTATATTGGTGATCAAAGGTCCCTCCTACATTGGTGGTCAGTGCGCCCTCTTGGAACTCTTTGCCGGAAGCCAATAAAAGCATGTGGATGAACTGTGGTTTTACTGTCCCCTGACTGTCAAGCAGAGCAAGGAGATGAAGCCACTCAGAGCTGTACATGTACCACGGGTACAATGTTTGCATTGAAGTCACTGCAAAAATTTAATGGCCTATTGCATTCAGTGGGTGAAACCATTGTGAAGGGGGCCATGACCCAACTGCCCTATAACTATGTGCTTTCACGGTTGTGGCGCATTAGGTGAGCATTGTGCCCTATTCCACTATCGGTGGCTGGCATGTCCTTCTTTTTTAACAGCTTGCTCCACCAAAAAAATGACAGTATGCTGCTCCCCCACAAATATAACAGGATGTCCCACCACACCAATTACAATATCCTCCACTACAAACATTACAGTATGTTGCTCCACCGCAAACATTAAAATATGCTGCTCAACCACAAAAACATTACAATATGCTGCTCCACCACAAACATTAAACTATGCTCCACCACAAATATTAAAGTATACTGCTCAACCACAAACATTTAAAATAGGATGCTCCACCACAAACATTACAGCATGCTGCTCCACCACCACAAATATTACAATATGCTGCTCCACCACAAGCATAACGATATACTCCACCACTAACATTACAGTATGCTCCACTAAAATTACGATATGCTACCCTCAGCACACTCCACAGCATACTTACATTATAATATGGTGTTCCAGTATACAGGCAGGCTGGTGTGCAGCATGGCTAGATGGAGTGCCTGTTTACTGGTTTCATCAGCACTTGTACACATATGGGCGGGCTTGGGGGGGGGGGGGGGGCGGGGGAAGTGCCACTTGCATCAGGAGCCAAATTTGAAGCTATATTGACAGCATGAAAGGCAGAGGACCCAAGCTTTAAACTGTAAACCTCTTCTCAAAGGCACCAAGGATGGATGCTGATGGGGGTGCTTTGGGAATTTTTTGGGGGTGTTAAAGCATACCCAAGCCTGTCCTCATCTTTGGGTTTTTACTGCTCTTTTACTGCTTTCTGGGCTTTCAGTACAAAGACTTCTCATCACCTATTGATCTGCTGGCAAATGGTTTCAAGAGAAAGATGTGAAGAAAAGTCTGCAACAGCAAAACAAGCAGAAATGTAAAAATTGCTTATTATAGCAGAGTGGGGGATGGCTAAAACCCTTGTTGGCTTTTTACTTCTGTATTCCTGCGATAGTTTTTTTTTCATTTCCTGTCTTTTGTCACAGAGGCAGTAAAAGAGAAAATCTCAGTTACAGATAAGGTTTCTAATCCTTTCCCATTCTAGCCATAACTAAATTAAAGTTTTGGCCGAAATCACACTTTAACAACCAAGTTCATCTGATCATAATTTACTTGAAGTGAATATTATCCTTTCAGCTTTGTTGATATTTGGCTGCTTCTGAACTTTGCACAGAAATGTTCAATTAACAGACATGAAAACAAACCTTTAAATAAAATACTACCTAAATCCAAGATTATTGAAGAAAATATTAGTTTTAACTTGTGGAACAAGCAAAAATGCCTTAGGTGGAAGGGATAAAGTTGACATTGCTTTCTTAAAGTGATTGTAAACCCTCGCTTTTTTTTAATAAAAACAACAAACATGCTTATAATACCTGGCTTGTGCAATAGTTTTGCACAGAGAAGCCCCAATCCTCTTTTTCTGGGTCGTCCCACTGGAGTTCCAAGCCACTTTCTATTGGGGCATCCATGCAGGCTGGCTCCCGAGTCCCGCTGCTGCATACATTTACACAGACAGCAAAACTCGACCCCGCTCCCTTGTCACAGCTTTTCATTGACAGTAGCAGAAGCCAATGGCTCCTGCTGCTATCAATCTGGTCAATGAGGAGAGCAACAGCGACGGGAGCCGCTGCGCTAGTGCACATCACTGGATCGGATTGGGTTCAGGTAAGATGAAGAGGGTATGGGGGGCAACTGCAGCACAGAAGGTTTTTCACCTTAATGCATATTAATGCAAAAACCTTCTGTGCTGCAGCTGCCCCAAAGACCCCCCTTTTTCTTACCTGAGCCCAATCCGATCCAGCAATGTGCACTAGTGCAGCAGCTTCTGCCAGTGTTGCTCTCCTCATTGGGCAGATTGATAGCAGCAATAGATGGCTTTACAACCATTTTACATTTTAAGCAGAAATCATTTTATATTTTCAAAAAATATGTATGTAGTATCTTTTTCTAATTGGGATCTGCAACAATGTGTAAGCTAAATGTTATAGGAAATGTTCAGTACCTTAACTGGACCTGTAGAAGTAGTAGCAGTGCAGTGGGGAGCAGGGGTGGCTTCTAGATAGATAGTGTATTGTCTGAATCTGGAATCATTGTACTATTAGTAGTAGCCATTTTGGGGTTGATTTACTAAAGCCTGGTGCAGCTCTGCATAGAAACCAATAAGTTATAAGGTTTTTTTTTTGTTTTTTGTTTTTTCGTCAAAGCCTAATTGAACAAGCTAAAGTTAGAAGCTGATTGGCTTAGCATGCAGAGCTGCACCAGATTTTGTACTCTAGTCTCCAGTTTTAGTAAATGTGTCTACAGCAAGGCTGTTGGTCTAAGCATGAAGAGGTAGTCGCTTAGTGTTTTAGTATTATAATAGGATTCAGGATTTATGAAGTAAGATTGCATTTTATATGTGCTTAGATGTCTTTCTCACACAAAAATACAAAATTTGCCCTGGGACTTTAAATGAGGTGTAACATACATAGCCACTAACAAGAAAAGTAGGCATGGTATTACATTTATTGAAGGTAAGTACAATAAACATGCAAGTACATCAAATCAGTATACAGATACGGAAAGGTAAGACCGATTGGTGATAAACACAATATGCCATATATACTAAAATTGGTAAAACGGAGGGGGAATGCAGTGCAAAAACGTACCCATACCATAAGTGTCATCCCAATTAGTAGCTCAGTTATGGCTATATATATGGCCATAACTGAGCTACTAATTGGCATGACACTTATGGTGTAGAAAAGTTTTTGCACTGCATTCACCCTCCTTTTTGTCCGCCTGCGTGCTTACCTGGTTCCACCCCTTCAACTCCCGGGCTAGACATACCGGACCACCATTGGTTAGGAGTCCCAACATGGACAACCTGGCTACACCGATAGATTTGTCTCATGTGCATCCACTCCCGAAGAAGTGAGTAGACATGAAACAAGTCAAGTTTTTAAGATGCTCTATTATAACTTTGTATTGACATCTGCCAATTTTAGTATATATGGCATATTGTGTCCATCACCAATCTGTCTTACCTTTCCATATCTGTATACTCATTTGATGTACTTGCATGTTTATTGTACTTACCTTCAATAAATGTAATACCATGTCTACCTTTCTAGTTAGTGGCTATGTGTGTTACACCTCATTTAAAGTCCCAGGGCAAATTTTGGAGCAGGGAGCATAATCTCCTGTGCTGTCCCCTCCTATCTTCATTGATGGGTTTGGTACCACAGATACATCAGTACCATGCGCTTGCGCCCCATGTGTGATGTCAGCTTGTGCGCAGCGTCATCACGTTGGTGCGCAGCATGTCATCAGTGTGCAGCGGGGGAGTACTTCAGCTTGAGCGCTGATCTTCCCACGTGACGGCGAACACCAGTTTCATCGCGCGCCTAGCCGCACATGGCTGCCAAAAAAAATATGGTGTCAAGGGCGGGACCGGGTCACCCATTTGGGTTACAAATAGGAGGGTCAGCAGACACATAGGGGAGTCTTTTTTTTTTATTATTATTATTTTTTTCACATGGAGGTACATTCTGGATCTAGCAGTTCTCTCTCAACTTATGGTGGGTACTATTTACATATTTTTACCATACTTCACCTCTGTTTAGAGCCACTGATTCCTTTTTCACAGCACCATTTCTATTTTGTTGCACACTATTTCAGTTTTGGTTTACACCTCTCACTAATACCTTGTCACGTTAGTATACTGTCATACTTTACGCAGACACATATTATATATACAGTATCTCACAAAAGTGAGTACATCCCTCACATTTTTGTAAATATTTTATTATATCTTTTCATGTGACAACACTGAAGGAATGACACTTTGCTACACTGTATTGAGTGTACAGCTTGTATAACAGTGTAATTTTGCTGTCCTCTCAAAATAACTCCACACACAGCCATTAATGTCTAAACCACTGACAACAAAAGTGAGTACACCTCTAAGTGGAAATGTCCAAATTGGGTCCAAAGTGTCAATATTTTGTGTGGCCATTATTATTTTCCAGCACTGCCTTAACCCTCCTGGGCTTTGAGTTCACCAGGCTTCACAGATTGCCACTGGAATCCTCTTCCACTCCTCCATGATGACATCAGGGAGCTGGTGGATGTTAGAGACCTTGCGCTCCTCCACCTTGCATTTGAGGATGCCCCACAGATGCTCAAAAGTTTTTAGGTATGGAGACATGCTTGGTCAGTCCATCACCTTTACCCTCAGCTTCTTTAGTAAGGCAGCGGTCCTCTTGGAGGTGTGTTTGTGGTCGTTATCATGTTGGAATACTGCCCTGCGGCCCAGTCTCCGAAGGGATCATTCTCTGCTTCAGTATGTCACAGTACATGTTGGCATTCATGGTTCCCTCAGTTTACTGTAGCTTCCCAGTACCGGCAGCACTCATGCAGCCCCAGACCATGACACTCCCACCACCATGCTTGACTATAGGCATGACACACTTTTCTTTGTAATCCTCACCTGGTTCCAGCCACACACACTTGACACCATCTGAATCAAATAAGTTTATCTTGGTCTCATCAGACCACAGGACATGGTTCCAGTAATCCATGTCCTTAGTCTGCTTGTCTTTCACAAACTGCTTTCTTGTGCATCATCTTTAGAAGAGGTTTCCTTCTGGGACGACAGCCATGCAGACCAATTTGATGCGGTGTATGGTCTGAGCACTGACAGGCTGGCCCCCACCCCTTCAACCTCTGCAGCAATGCAGGCAGCACTCATACGTCTATTTTCCAAAGACAACCTCTGGATATGACGCTGAGCACGTGCACTCAACTTCTTTGGTCGACCATGGCGAGGCCTGTTCTGAGTGGAACATGTCCTGTTAAACCTCTGTATGGTCTTGGCCACAGTGCTGCAGCTCATTTTCAGGGTCTTGTAAATCTTCTTATAGCCTAGGCCATCTTCATGTAGAGCAACAATTATTTTTTTCAGATCCTCAGAGAGTTCTTTGCCATGAGGTGCAATGCTGAACTTCCAGTGACCAGTATGAGAGAGTGAGAGCGATAAAACCAAATTTAACACACCTGCTCCCCATTTACACCTGAGACCTTGTAACACTAACAAGTCACATGACACCTGGGAGGGAAAATGGCTAATTGGGCCCAATGTGGACATTTTCACTTAGGGGTGTACTCACTTTTGCTGCCAGCAGTTTAGACATTAATGGCTTTGTGCTGAGTTATTTTGAGGGGCAGAAAATTTACACTGTTATGCAAGCTGTACACTCACTACTTTACATTGTAGCAAAGTGCCATTTCTTCAGTGTTGTCACATGAAAATATATAATAACATATTTACAAAAATGTGAGTGGTGTACTCACTTTTGTGAGATACTGTATACTTCGTTACAGCTACTAATTGGCATGACACTTACGGTATGGACACGTTTTTGCGCTGCATTCACCCTCCTCTTTGTCCCCCTGCGTGCCTACCTGGTTCCACCCCTCCAACTCCCGGGCTAGACATACCGGACCACCATTGGTTGGGAGTCCCAATATGGCCAATCCAGCTATACCAATGGGTAAGCACGGGGCCCCTTTATTGTATTCCCCATGATTTATAGTAACATTTACTACCTAGACATATTTTACAATTAATGTTTTATTTTGTAGATTTGTCTAATGTGCATCCACTCCTAAAGAAGTGAGCAGACAAGCTCGCAAAAAAAAAAAAAAAAGCAAAACAAGAAATATAGCCATAACTGAGCTACTTATTGGGATGACACTTACAGTATGGACACATTTTTGCACTTCATTCACCCTCCTTTTTGTCCCCCTGTGGGCTTACCTGGTTCCACCCCTCCAACTCCTGGACTAGAAGTACTGGACTACAATTGGTTGGGAGTACCAACATGGCCAACCCGGCTACACCGATAGATTTGTCTCATGTGCATCCACTCCCGAAGAAGTGAGCAGACAAGCTCACGAAATGCGTTGAGTTTTTAGGATGCTCTATTGTAACTATGTATTGACATCTGCCAATTTTAGTATATATGGCATATTGTGTCCATCACCACTCGGTCTTACCTTTCCGTATCTGTATACCCATTTGATTTACTTGCACGTTTATTGTACTTACCTGCAATAAATGTAATACTATGCCTACCTTTCTAGTTAGTGGCTATGTGTGTTACACCTCATTTCAAGTCCCAGGGCAAATGTTGTATTTTTGTGTATGTCATTTAGGAATGGAGATGTTTCACTGGTGGTGGCATCGGTGGTGGCATCAGACCACTTTTATTAATTTGCTGTATTAGATGTCTTTCTCAGACACTCATTTCTGATTGCCATAATGGAGATGTTGATAAGTTGTAGATGTAGATATTACTGGTTTGGTGTAAGAATTTATATTGATATTTTTTACAATTTAATATAACAAGCACTCAAGTCGATGTGAGGCAGCAAATCTCAAAATTAAAAAGCAGCCAGGTCAGATACAGTATATTTATTGTTTAGGTGTATAGCCAAAGTGTTTCAAGACAATTACAGTGTCTCCTTTATCAAAGCTGCTTTTTTTTAACTTGTGAAACTGAAGCAAGATATGATTTTCAACCATAAAAAGAGCAGTCTGTTAGCAGCAGTGATGGCCAAAATACCAATGTGACATTCGTTGTTAAACCCTACTATATTCCTAATCCCTGACAACATATACTGAACTGAAGCAGAGCAATACTGCACCCAAATGTTTCCATCTGTTTAGAATAGAGGTATTTATGGTAGCAGTAATTAAAGTGATTCTAAAGGTTAAATAATACAATAAAATAAAACTAACAAACATGTTATACTTACAGATCATATTGTTTGGAATTGATGCAACTGAAGAAAACAAATTAGAGAGCAAAATATTAGCAAGACAGTAACAGCCCATTCAGACTGGCGTGACACGACTTTGTGGGGCGACCTGTGAAGTCTGTGCACCGCGACTTCGGCGCGACTTGCACGGACTTCATATAATTGAAGTCAATGCCAGTCGCCTCCAGGTCGCCCCAAAGTAGTACAGGACCCTTTTTCTAAGTCGGAGCGACTTGTGTCGCTCCTATTAGAACGGGTCCTGTACTACTCAATGGCGAGCGACCGACCGCGACTTGTCAGGCGACCAAGTCGCTTGACAAGTCGCGCTAGTCTGAATGGACTATTAAATAATACCAATATGTATGTAGAATAACATCTATAGCTATAGCATAGTATGCTTAACCCCTTGGAAATTTGTGTTCAAATATCTTGAGTGATGAATAACCTTTCTGTGCCAGTCATGTACATCATGACTTTGGCTCTTCAGCACCACAGGCCTCACTGCTTCTGGATTCTTCAAAGTGGTTCTAAAGCCTAAACATTTATTACCTTAATGCATTTCCTGCATCAGTATCGCCCCCTTGCTCTCTCACTCGATCCAGCGCTGTGGCAGCCATCCCTGCTTTCACAGGCTTGGCTGAGGCAGTGAAAGCCATTGACTTTCACTGTTGTCAAGTCAATCCTGTAACAAGGAAGCAGGAGCCGTACTGTCTGTGTCTATAGATGCAGGTATCATGGCCCGGGTGCGAACCCAAGGGCGGTACCCCATAGGAAGCAGCGAGGAGCACCAGCAGGAGACTCCTGAATAGAAGGTTCAGTTCTGTTCTGTGCAAAACAATTGCACAGAGCGGGTAAGTATAATATGTTTGTTTTTTTAAAAAATGTATTTACCTTACAATCACTTTAAATGGTAACTCCATGTAAAGTGGTGAATCATTTGCACTTTTATTAAGTCATTTACATTGATTGGTTGTACAAGGTCTTCATTTCAACATTGGATCTTATAGAATACTTTGGTAGGCAAAACAGTAATTATTATGTATCTCAACTGTACATGTAATTGTCTTCCCTGCGTATCGCTATCTCACTATCTCACTAACAATTTAGTACTAAAAAACACGCAGTTGCTTCCGGTCATGGGTTTTCAAGCACTTCTATAAAAATAATAAATGTGGCAGAGATAACAGGGACAAAAACAATGTAGGCTATGTGAGACTTTAGGTGAGACACCAGCAGGTAATGCCCAGCGTCTCCATCCCAGCATCAGAAAAAACGAAAGTTGAAAAGGATTAAAAGAGGTGGAAGCCAGCCAGCCCTCAGTCTGATGTACTCACTCTCCAGTCTGCCATCAACCAAGTAGACCTGTCTCATGATATAAATAAAGAATGGGGGTTTAGTTGACACACATTTGCAAACGCATGTGTAAGCTGCAGGGCCACTACACGGCACCCTGTTTTACCTGCAGTCCTAACCCTTTTAATTTAAGTGTCTGGCTGGCTTCCATGCACCTCTTTTAATCCTTTTCAACTTTCGGTTTTTTTAGATAACAGGGACTACTTTCAACCATTTTGAAAATGAATTAACAAGAAAAAGCAGTTCTGTCACTGGAAAGAACTTGCAATTAATGTATGCACTGAATACCATGGGTTCTTTCTGAATTCTCATGAGTTGGACTGTGCATGCTTTATGAATTGGCCACACATAGCCGACGCCACCGTTTTCCTTCACATGCTTCCATGCATACAAAAAGTAGATTTATCCTTCATAAAGCACTTTATACCCTTTATGCAGAAAGATTAAAAACAATGGTCGTGGGACTTTAGGTGAGGTCAGTCACTATACTAAATATAAAGAGAATATGAAATCACAGGATATTGAATAATTTATTGGATAATTCATGATTGGTACAATAGTATAAAATACAGGTAGAAATAATAAATATGGACATATACAGATGGAGAACAAGACATGAAGTAAATCAATTCATATAAATATATTTCATAGTAATAAATACATATATCATAAATATTATATATCATAAACATATAGTCAGTCTCCAAATGGTATATCTTCTATTCATAAGCTCTACGCGTTTTGTGGTTCTTGGTCCACTCATCAGGAGCTATTTAAAATCTATATCTGTAAATAAAGTCTCCTATTAGAATACAAAATACTCATGTAAACAGAAGGAATATAACAGATTGCTCCAGGTATATATATGGATGTAAAAAAAAAAGAAAAAACAAAATATATCAGCTTCTTACAAATGGTATGAAAAGACCCAATGACTATGGGAGGAAATGAGACCACCCCAAGAGCAATTGTCTATCCCGGGGCTGAAGCGGGTATAAGCCGAGGTCACCACAAGGGGGTGGGGGGTGGGGGTGTGGTTGCCCCATGGGGGGCAATACTGGATGCCAAAAGAGTTTCCAGAAGTTGAGCACACATAGTGGCCAAATGATCTATAAAAAAATATTAGAAATATATGTAATAAATTGAAACCATTAAGTAGAAGGGTATAAGGTGATGTGTGCTAAAAATCAGGGGGTCTTCCAAAATATGTGTAGCAAGGTTTCCAGGCCTGTGGCCTGAGGTGGGTCTGCCATTGTTACAGGTTACCTCTCCAGCCCATGTGAGCTGCGGCCCTGGGTGTGAGAACTTACACATTGACAACTCCGGCATCTTTGTTTGGTTGTTTTATTGTAGTTCTAGGGGATGGGAGAAGGGAATGAGTGGGATACTCCTTTGGCTCGACTATGTACAATTCTGCGACTTTTGTAGCAAAAATGCCCGTTAGCACTGTCTTGACGCCAGCCAACTCTAGCCAACGCTTACTAATGCTTTGAAAACACTGTATCTCTGAAAGCTGTGCTGGAACCCCGACTTAAGTCTAGCAGATCCAGAACTGTAAAACCTTGAACATCTGACACTGTTTCCACTGGAAAGTCACCAACTACTCTCTCCAGCCTTGCCCTGCCTTGAGGGAATCTGCCTTCTGGTGTAGTTACAAGCCTGAATGTATCCCTGATTGGGTTTCCTCCACTGCCCTATTAGAAGCCTCTCACAGAGCCAGTGGGGAGACTCCCCATTCAGAAAACACACCTGGAAACCATGACACCCTACCAAAAAAAATCATGGCCCTGCTGTTAGGCAGACAAGGCCCACTATACATTTACCTTGCACCTACCTGTAAGGTGCTACATATGAAAGAAAAATATGCAGTAACTATATATTAACACCCAAAGTGTGCCAACTGAAAGTAGAGTGAATAGGGAGTGCCAACGTGAAAGTAAAAATAGAGCAAGATGAACCTTTAACCACTTTACGACCGGCGCACGACGATCTACGTCGGCACTCAGCCCCGGCCAGGCAAACTGACGTAGGCCTACGTCAGCACAATTTGCCGGCCCTGTGCGCGCTCCCGCGCGTCCCCGCCGCCGATGATGACTCGATTGGGTTCAGAACCGATCAGTCATCAGGTCCAGGCCAATCATTTTTGGTCTGGACCTGTTGATCGGTCCTGCCCAATCAGATCATCCTCTAAGCCTGTGAAATGTAAACACAGGCTTAGAGGAGATGTGCCCTCCCCCCACAACGGTCTTTTTGGATCCAGCGTGAGAGGAGAGCACATCTTACTGTGAGTACTGCACCAAGCACACCCACACACAGTTAGATAGGCACATTTCACCCCAGATCGCCCCCCCAATTAACCCCTACAGCACCTGACACAACACACACTATATACAGCATATAGCATATACCTATATACCTGTATAAGTGTGATTTGTGAACAGGTGTAGCCCTTGCGACCCCCCCTTTTCCACTCAAATTACCCCCCACCCCCCCCCTAATAAAGATTTAACCCACTGATCTCCCCTGACCCCCCCCTGATCACCGCCGTTAACCCCTACACCCTCTGTCACATCAGCACTAATACAAACGCAATATACGGTGTTATTGTATTTTTGTATTAGTGTCATTGTGATCAGAATTAGCGCAGGCGACTAAGTTTCTGTCCCAAGAAGGTTTAGGGTCCCCGCCACCCGCCCAATAAAGATTTAAGCCCCTGACCCCCCCCTGATCACCCCTACACCCCCTGCCATAACACACACCGTATACAGTATATAGCATTTTGCTATATACCCGTATAAGTGTGATTTGTGGTCAGGTCTAGCGCTTGCGACCCCCCTTTTTCCACTTGAATTACCCGCCACCCCCCCTAATAAAGATTTAAGCCCCTGATCCCACCTGATCCCCCCCTGATCACCGCTAGTTAACCCCTACACCCTCTGTCACATCAGCACTAATACAAACGTAATATACTGTGTTTTTGTATTTTTGTATTAGTGTCATTGTGATCAGAATTAGCGCAGGCGACTAAGTTTGTGTCCCAAGGAGGTTTAGGGTCCCCGCCACCCGCCCAATAAAGATTTAATCCCCTGATCCCCTCCTGATCACCCCTACACCCCCTGCCACAACGCACACTGTATACAGTATATAGCATTTTCTATATACCCGTATAAGTGTGACTTGTGACCAGGTTTAGCGCTTCCCACCGTTCCTTTTATCCTTAGGATACCCGCCAGTCCCTTCCAATAAAGATTTAAACCCCTGATCCCCCCCTGATCACATCCCGTTAACCCCTACACCCTCTGTCACATTAGCACTAATACACACATAATATACTGTTTTTACTGTATTTTGTATTGGTGTCATTGTGACTTGAGGTTGCGCTAGCTAGCTAGTTTCTTTCCCAAAGGAGGTTTAGGGTCCTCGCCACCCCCCCCAGATCCCCAGCGCATAGTTTAGAAGTAACCCCTTGATTGCCACACACGCACGCACGCACGCACGCACCTACACTTCCATTTCTAGTATAGTGTTTGAACAGATCAATATCTGATCTGATCAGAACTATACTAGCGCCCCCATAGTTTAGGGTTCCCAAAACGCGGTGTTTGCACGATCAGTACTGATTCCGGCCAGCACCTGCGTTTAACCCTTTCACCCAGGCAAGTGTAGTAATCAATAGATTACTGTCACTTGCAAAAAAACACAAGACACAAAACCGCTGTGTTAGCAGAGTCAGGCCTGATCCCTGCTAGCATTAGCAGTTTTTTTTGTAGCGCTTGAAATAATCTTCGACAACCAGGTGCTTTTATTACCTGTGAGTCGCATCACTGTACGAGTAAATTTAGTTACCAAAATGACCAAACGTTCGTACAGGGATGAAGAGCTTGTCAGTTATATGCTGACCGAGTCATCTGATAGCGAAGGGGAAGCTACAATGACCGAATTAGTGTCAGTATATGAACCTGATGACGGCAGCGGCTCCCTGACAGATAGCTCCGACGACAGATGGGTCCCTGTTAGACCCAGGCGTACCCGACCCCATTCTGAAGTTGTTGTGATGCAGGAATCGCAGGGTGCTCGTATGGAGCAGAGTGTGGGTACTAGTGCCGCTCATCCTTCTGGCGACCTGGCAAGCGCCAGCGGCCTAGTACAACCTGGACCTAGTACAACCAGCACTGCAGTAAGACCTGGTGACGTGGCGAGTCCCCTAAGTGCAGTTGAAGCTGGTGCGGTGGCTAGCACAAGTAGTGGCCCGCAGCCACCGCGTATTCGAAGACAGGCCCGTAGAGCCCATAGTGCCCTCCCTGATGCGCTGGCATTTCCTAATTGGCAACCCACTGATACTACAGCGCCAGTACTTCCCCCATTCACCGCCCAACCTGGAATCCACGTGGAGACAGCTGGTTTTACGCCCCTGAACTTTTTTGAGCTGTTCTTCACGGGAAAAGATCTTTACAGATCTATTGTGGATCAATCAAATTTATATGCACAACAGTTCATCGCCGCCAACCCAAATTCACACCTTGCCAGACAATTCGGCTGGAAACCTATAACGGTTTCCGAATTTAAGATCTTTCTGGGCCTTTCCCTCCACATGGGCATAACTAAACAGAGTGAATTGCGGCTATATTGGTCCACTAGCCCAGTTCACCATATGCGCATGTACTCTGCCTCTATGTCCAGGACGAGATACGAGCAAATTCTGCGATTTATGCATTTCAGCGACAATGAACTCTGTCGTCCTCGGGGAGACCCTGCATACGATCGGCTCCACAAAATTCGGCCCCTGGGGGGCGTGGCTTGCGCGCGTGCTGAATGGACGCTTGAGCTGAGAGCTCTCTGTACCCGGCCGAATCTTTCCCCAGCATACCCGAAGCACAGCGGCTCCTGATACTCGGCACATACCGGACTCTCTGGCGGACCACATCGGGATGATGATTAACCGCAAAAGGAAGGATGAGCGTGGCCCGAAAAAGCTCACAGCCTTCTTCTTTCCCCAGCAGCTTCCCCCTGAGAGGATCCAAGATGGCGCCGCGGCGCGCCATGACGGCGGGAGTCCTGCGGCCTACACAGATCTCCCTGATGCGGCTCCAGCGACATCGCCTGAGGACTCCACATCGCTACCCCCCATGCCGGATTCATCGCCTGCTACGCCGGTGACTGGTAGCCCAGCGAAGTCCCGGATGCGCATGGACCCTATTAACCCTTCCGGGATTGCTGTGAGTACCTCCTTTGCCTCTATGCATACTATGTCTGCACTTCAATCTTCTATTGCTGCGTTCCCCACTACTGGCCAGCCTGTGCTGGACACTACAATGAAGAATATGCTAATGACTTTCCAATCTTCTCTTATGGCTAATCTTACCAGCATAATGGACAGATTTGCAGGTGAAATGAGGCACATGGGCAGCAGGGTGTCACACATTGAGCATGGTATGCAGGAGTGTGCTGAAACTGTGAATGACCTTGTTGATGCTTATCAGGAGCAGAGGGAGGACACGGATTGGATTAAATCCAAGATAGCGGATTTAGAAGATCGTTCGCGCCGCAACAACATCAAGCTGCGCGGCATACCTGAATCAGTGCAGCCGAACGATCTTCTCCAACACGCATCCACCCTTTTCACCACCCTGGTCCCAGAGCTGGCTCCCATTGAATTGACTATTGACAGGATACACAGAATCCCTAAACCCCGCCACCTAGAAGATTCTGTGCCCAGAGATGTGCTTTTACGCATGCACTTTTATCCTGCCAAGGAAAAAATCCTTAAAGTCTCCAGGCAGCTGGGAACGCTTCCTGATCCGTATGCAGAAGTGCAACTCTACGCCGATTTGTCTCAGCATACACTGCAACAACGGAGGCAACTGAAAACCCTCACAA
Organism: Pelophylax lessonae; assembly: GCF_965119305.1. Lineage (NCBI taxonomy): Eukaryota > Metazoa > Chordata > Amphibia > Anura > Ranidae > Pelophylax > Pelophylax lessonae. The sequence continues at coordinate 113,592,110 of NC_138777.1, forward strand.
AGGCTCTCTTCAATCATAAGATTATGTATAAGTGGCGCCATCCGGCGACTTTACTTGTCACTCACAATGGGATCCCGCACACCATATCCACCATAGAGGGAGGGATGCGCCTCCTCCATTCCTGGGGTATCATTCCGGATCCCCCGAGGAACCTTCATGATGGCTCCCAACATGCTTCCTCAGCCCGCTCAAGAGCTCATCAGGGACATGGACGCCAAAATCATCGTCCATGACATGCTGTGCTTCCTTAACTCCTCACCCACTAGCCCGGCCGGGCTACAGTTCTTTCTTTATTGTGTTACAGTAACTGGTTTCTCCACACCAGTGGAAGTCCCCTATCTCTTGGTCAGTAGGCCTTTTCACAGGATACCCCTACTGCCTCTCAGAGCACATTGTTGATTCAATCACTCAACTAGCCTAGTTTGAGCAACCTCGGTTGGTTGCCCACCAAGAGGAATATTTCATAATTGTTGTTCTTTTTATTGTTTACTTTTATTTTTGGAATACTTTACATTTAGTGCCTTCTCAAGTCTTCGGCAGTGAATCTCGGAACTAGCGACAGCAGCTGAACTCTCCTGCCTTTCTGGACACCCTTTTGCACCTGGAATCCTACCTAGTAGAGCAAGCTCAGATATAAGCCACCTGCCATTGGGACTTCAGGTACTGTTTTCATCTCCTTTGTCATACCCCTTCCTTCAATCACTCTCTTCTTCTAGGCATGTCTCTCAATGTTCTTTCTCTGAACGCCAGAGGCCTCAACCACCCAGCAAAAAGGTCCTCATTATGGAAATCGGCTCTCTCCTTTCAGAGTGACATAATATGTGTGCAGGAAACGCATTTTTCCCAATCCGCAACCCCCAAATGCTCTCATACCCACTTTCCCCACATTTATCTGGCGTCAGGCAAGAAAAAGCGTAAAGGGGTTATGATAGCCATCAACCAGTCCTTGTCATACCAACTGCATGACGCTATTACTGACCCAAAAGGTCGTTACATCATCCTCCGGTGCATTATCGACAATCGCAACCTCACGCTGGTTAATATCTATGCGCCTAATACTCATCAGATGGCCTTTATCCGATCGATTGTGGACAAAGCTAAATCCCTCCAATGGGGATATTTACTTATGTGCGGTGACTTTAATTTGTCTCCTGACAGTGCTATAGATACATCTGCCTCTCCTAAGAAGCACAATTCTTCTCTGTCTAAGTTTTTGTGGGAATCTGACATGTATGACGCGTGGAGGTGTTGTCATGCAGGGGAGAGGGATTACTCTTACCTTTCCCCTCGTCACGGCACCTACTCGCGTATTGACCTGTGTATTACTGACAAACATCTTTTGGATCATATATCATCTATCGAGCTACACACTGCCACCTGGTCGGATCACTCCCCCTTGCGCATCTCGATTGCCTTAGGTGATCCTAAGTTGCCCACATTCGTGTGGAAGCTGCCTAGCTACCTTTTAAACAACCAGGGCTACGTGGCGGAGATCCAGAAACAACTAGAATGTTTTATTACGGAAAATGCTTTACCGGATATTGACCCGGTGACAGTGTGGAACGCTCACAAAGCTGTGTTACGTGGTTTGTTCTTACAGTTGGGCGCTAGGGAACGGAAAAGGAGAACGCAGCATATGGATACTCTTACCAACAAACTAGCGTCCCTGGAGGCACAAAATAAGACAGACCCTTCCCCAGTCCTCCAAGCTCATATTTTTGCGACTAGACAAGAACTTCGGACTTTCTTGCTGGAGAAATACAGTTTCTCCCTCAAGAAATGGAAAGCCAACACTTACGCTACTAGCGATAAAGCCACCAAGGCTATGGCCCTTCGAATTAAAGGTCAGCGGATCAAATCCAAAATCCCTTGCATGACTCATCCCAAGACAAAAGAGAAATTGCTCAAACCTACACTTATAGCCAATGCTTTCAGTTCTTACTACGAATCCCTTTATAACCTTAAAGCAGACCCCTTGACCTTTCAACCGACCCCTGCGGATATTGACGACTTTCTCGCACAAATTGAACTCCCTTCCCTGACACCCCAATATATTGACTCTTTAAACAGACCCTTTTCCGACTTGGAAATCAAGACTGCTATAGCTTCACTTCCCAACATGAAATCACCTGGACCGGACGGATATTCGGCGGACTATTATAAGAAATTCTGTGACACTTTGACCCCCCTATTACGAACTGTGTTCAATTCTGCTGCCTCCTCCTCATCCTTCCCGAAGGAAATGTTGAGTGCATTGATTGTAACTCTACCTAAGCCTGGGAAGGAACCTGATCAGCCTCAAAATTTTAGACCCATTTCCCTATTAAATATAGATGTGAAGATTTATGCCAAAGTTATACCCGCCAGATTAGTGGACCTTCTTCCCCAAATTATACATAAAGATCAGTCTGGTTTCACTAAAGGACGGCAAACGTCGGACGCAACAAGACGTGTGATTAACGCTATTCACCATGTGGGCCTCAGTGGGACGCCTTCTCTGCTCCTTTCTTTGGATGCGGAGAAGGCGTTCGATAGGGTCCACTGGGGGTTCCTATCGGCCGTCCTTCAAAAATTCGGTTTTCGCGGATTTATTCACGATGCCATTATGGCATTATACTCCACGCCCTCAGCTGTAGTCCGTACAACGGAAGCAATTTCTACTTCGTTTACTATCACTAATGGCACTCGGCAGGGATGTCCACTCTCCCCCCTAATATTTAACATGATTATGGAAACTTTAGCCACACACATCCGCTCTAATCACAAAATTCGGCCCCTCATAGACCACTTCAATCAGCGGTTTGCAGCCTTGTTTACCCCCGAACAAGTTGTCTGCGTTGACGAGTCCCTGATTAAATTTACTGGCCGCCTTGCTATGAAACAGTACCTCCCCAGCAAGCGTGCCAAGTATGGGGTCAAACTGTATAAATTGTGTGACAGGGCCACAGGCTATACAGTTAGTTTCCGGGTCTATGAGGGAAAAGATAGCTGTGTGGAGCCCCCCAACTGCCCAGACTACATAGGGAGCAGCGGTAAGATCGTTTGGGACTTGGTGTCACCCTTATCCGGAAAGGGGTACCATTTGTACGTGGACAACTTTTATACAAGCGTGCCACTATTTAGTCACCTTCTCGATTTACAAATTGGCGCATGTGGCACCGTGCGACCTAATCGCCGGGGCTTCCCCCAACGGCTTGTAGATTCCCGTCTTAGTCGGGGGGCGAGAGCCTGCTTGAAAACGGACAAATTACTTGCGGTGAAGTGGAAGGATACACGGGATGTTTATGTTCTGTCCTCCCTTCACCCAGACACGACGATCCAAATTCCTACGGCAACTGGCGTTATGGAGAAACCCCTCTGTGTCCACGAATATAACCTTAACATGGGAGGGGTGGACCTTAACGACCAGCTTTTGGCGTCGTATTTAGTTGCCCGTAAAGCCAGACGCTGGTACAAAAAAGTGTCTGTTTACCTATACCAATTGGCTATGCTGAACGCCTTTGTCCTATACAGGGCGTCAGGACGAACTGGATCTTTCCGGGAATTCCAGGAAGAGATCATCCTTGCCTACCTGTACCCAGGAGGCATGCCTGCCCAACTTCCCCTTCCAGATGCAGTGAGCCGGCTGCATGAGAGGCATTTTTCACATGTCCTCCCGAGTACCCCTACCCAAAGATGGCCCCAAAGAAGATGTCGTGTCTGTAGCAAGCGCGGATTTAGGCGTGACACCCGTTATTATTGTCCCAAATGTCCTGACCAACCTGGTCTCTGCATCGGGGAATGTTTCGAGCGCTACCATACACTAGTGGATTATTAGCGTAGGGTACAGCACGACACAGTGTAGGGCACATAAACACAGGGTCTCGAAGGATGTTGGATGTCCATCGACATTTTGAGAGACCCAAGCTGGAAGAGAAGATCGCAGATGATCGCAGTCCCTCCCAAATCAAGAAGTAAAGGAACAGTTAGAAAGAAAAATAAAAGGATCCAAAAACTGTTGTGGTGTCAGTAATTTTATATGTCCTTCTACTCCTTCCTACTATACTTTTTTTCAATGTCCTTTGTTTGTTTTTTCATTCTTTTGTGACCTGTTTCTCTTGCAGGTCCCTCGTCGGCTACCACGCATTGATTTTATATATTCTGACACAAACAGCGTTTGCGCTCAGCATATATGGATACCTTTGCTGATAGCAGCTGTGGTGATTTTCTGATTTCAGCACTGCAGTTAAAATCCTATTTTGGTATACGTGGATAGTGTCGTGTATACCCATCATTAAATTCAGTGGGTGGTTGTTTGGGCGGTTAATGATGAGTAATACTACGCATTATTCCTGTGCTGATTTCTGATAGGTTCTCTTTTTTTCCGTTCAGCCCACAGGCTGCATGAAAAAAAAAAAAACCTATATGCCAAACAAGGACCAGCAATGTACTGGTACGTTGCTGGACTTTGAGTGGTTATACCAGGATGATGCCTGCAGATTTAGGCATCATCTTGGTATCGTTTTTTACAGCCAGCGGTCGGCTTACATGTAAAAGCAATTCTAGCAGGTAATTGGCCGCTAGACTGCTTTTACATGCAGTGGGAGGGGCCTCCCCCCCCCCCACCGCCGCCTTCCGCAGCCTTCCATGTTTTTTCTCTGGCTCTCCTGTCCCACCGGTTAACCCGAGAGTGCAGCCGGTGGTTCAATTATCTAACCATAGAGCTAATTGGAGATGAGAATGGCTCCAATCATCTCTATGGCCTAAGATGCCGGAGGCTACGAGCATTTTATGACTTCTGTTTCGCCAGAAATAAACAGGGCCATTGGGAAATTGGGAAAGTATTTTATCACACCAATTTTGGTGTGGTCAGATGCGTTAAGGTCAGAGGAGAGATCTAGAGTCTAAAAGACCCCAATTTTTTTAAAAAAGAGTACCTGTCACTACAGATTGCTATCATAGGGGATATTTAAATTCACTATGATAACAATAAAAAATAATTTAAAAAAAAAAATTAAAGGAAAGGTGTCAAAATAACATAAAAAAGCAAAAGAAAAAAGAAAAAAAAAAAAAAATTGAGCCCCCCCCCTTACCCCCGGTGCTTGCGCGCAATGGCGCACGCAAGCGGTGGTCTAGTGTCATATGTAAACCACAATTGCAGCATGCCTGTGAGGTATCGCCGCGATCGCCAGATCGAGTGCAGTAATTCTTGCAGTAGACCTCCTCTGTAAGTCTAAAGTGGTAACCTGTAGAGACTTTTAAAGGTTTTCAAAAATGTACATACGTTTTTGTCGCTGCGCAGGCATGCGCAATTTTTAGAAAGCATGTCATGTTAGGTGTCTATGAACTCGGCATAAGATCATCTTTTACATTTTACCAAAAAAATTGGAATTATATAGTGTATTTGTGCAATAAATTAAAAAAAATGTATTTTTTTCGCAAAAATTGCGTTTGGAAAATCTGTGCGCAAATACCGTGTGACAAAAAAATTTGCAACATCCACCATTTTATTCTATAGGGCCTCTGCTTTAAAAAAATATATAATGTTTGGGGGTTCAAAGTAATTTTCTAGTAAAAAAAAAATATTTTTTCATGTAAACAAAAAGGCACAGAAAAGGCTTGGTTTTCAAGTGGTTAGAAGAGTGGGTGATGTGTGGATAAGATTGAGTATAAAATGCCGGAACTGTTCAAACACCCCCCTAATGACCCCTTTTTGAAAAGTAGACACCCAAAGCTTTTTTCTGAGAGGCATGGTGAGTCCATGGAGTATTTTATATTTTGCCACAAGTTTCGGGAAAATTATTATTTTTTTTTTTTTTGTTGTTTTTTTACAGAAAGTTGTCACTAAATGATATATTGCTCATGCATGCCATGGGAATATGTGAAATGACACCCCAAAATACATTCTTTTGCTTCTCCTGAGTACAGGGATACCACATGTGTGAGACTTTTTGGGAGCCTAGCTGTGTACGCGCCCCCGAAAACCAATCCACATCTTCAGGTTTTCTAATGGCGTAAATTGCTGATTTTACCCCTGACTACCTGTCACAGTTTCAGAGGCCCTGAAATTTCAAGATGGCACAAAACCCCCCCAAATGACCCCATTTTGCAAAGTAGACACTCCAAGCTACTGGCTGAGAAGTATGGTGAGTCCATGGAATAGTTTATATTTTGCCACAAGTTTCGAGGAAAAAAAATTTTTTTATTTTTTTTTATTTTTTTACACAAAGTTGTCAGTAAATGATATATTGCTCACACAGGCCATGGGTATATGTGAAATGACACCCCAAAATACATTCTGCTGCTTCTCCTGAGTACAATGATACCCCATGTGTGAGTACAGGACCCGGAAAACCAATGCGCACCTTTAGGCTTTCTAAGGGCGTAAATTGTTGATCTCACTCCTTACTACCTATCACAGTTTTGAAGTCCATAAAAAGCCAAGATTGCACAAACCCCCCCCCAAATGACCCCATTTTGCAAAGTAGACACTCCAATCTATTTGCTGAGAGGCATGGTGAGTATTTTGCAGCTCTAATTTTTTTTGGAAAATGAAGAAAAAACAGGAAAATGCATTTTTTTTCCTCTTTTTTCAATTTCCAAAACTTTGTGACAAAAAGTGAGATCTGCAAAACACTCAACATGCCTCTCTGCAAATAGCTCAGGGTGTCTACTTTACGAAAAGGGGTCATTTGGGGGGGGGGTTGTGCTGTCTTGGCATTTCATGGCCTCCAAAACTGTGATAGGTAGTCAGGAGTGAAATCAACAATTTACGCCCTTGGAAAGCCTGAAGGCGATGATTGGTTTTCGGGGTCCTGTACTCGGCTAGACTGCAAAAAAGTCTCACACATGGGGTATCCCTATACTCAGGAGAAGCAGCAGAATGTATTTTGGGGTGTCAGTTCACATATACCCATGGCATGTGTGAGCAATATATCATTTACTGACAACTTTGTGTAAAAAAAAAAAAAAAATATATATATATATATATATTTCCCGGAACTTGTGGCAAAATATAAAATATTCCATGGACTCACCATGCCTCTCAGCAAATAGCTTGGGGTGTCTACTTTCCAAAATGGGGTCATTTGGGGGGGTTTTGTGCTATCTTGGAATTTTAGGGCCTCCGAAACTGTGATAGGTAGTCAGGAGTGAAATCAACAATTTACGCCCTTGGAAAGCCTGAAAGTGGGGACTGGTTTTCGGGGACCTGTACTCGGCTAGACTGCAAAAAAGTCTCACACATGGGGTATCCCTGTACTCAGGAGAAGCAGCAGAATGTATTTTGGGGTGTCATTTCACATATACCCATGGCATGTGTGAGCAATATTTCATTTACTGACAACTTTGTGAAAAAAAAAAAATAAATATATATATATATATTTCCCGGAACTTGTGGCAAAATATAAAATATTCCATGGACTCACCATGCCTCTCAGCAAATAGCTTGGGGTGTCTACTTTCCAAAATGGGGTGATTTGGGGGGGGGGTTTGTGCTATCTTGGAATTTTAGGGCCTCCGAAACTGTGACAGGTAGTGCAGAGGTGACATGCACAATTTACGCCATTAGAAAACCTGGGAGTGTTGATTGGTTTTCGCGGTCCTGTACACAGCTAGGCTCCCAAAAAGTCTCACACATGGGGCATCCCCATACTCAGGAGAAGTGGCAGAATGTATTTTGGGGTGTAATTCCACATATACCCATGTCATGTGTGAGAATTTTATCTTTTAGTGACAACGTAGTGTAAAAAAAAAAAATAAAAAAAAAAATAGTAATATTCCCAAAACTTGTGGTAAAATATAAAATATTCCATGGACTCACCATGCCTCTTAGCAAACAGCTTGGGGTGTCTACTTTCCAAAATGGGGTCATTTGGGGGGGTTTTGTGGTATCTTGACATTTCAGGGCCTCCTAAACCGTTAGAGGTAGTGAGAAAATGCAATGAAAAATGTACGCCCTTTGAAATTCTGATGGTGGGGATTTGTTTTTGTGGTCCCGTACACAGCTAGGCTCCCAAAAAGTCCCACATATGTGGTATCCCTGTACTCAGGAGAAGCAGCAGAATATATTTTGGGGTGTAATTACACATATACCCATGGCATGTGTGAGCAATATATCATTTCAATGACAACTTTGTGTAAAAAAAAAAAAAAAAAAATTTTTAGTCATTTTTCAAACACCTGTGACAAAAAAATGAAATATTCAATGAGCTCAACATGCCTCTCAGAACATTCCTTAGGATGTCTACTTTCCAAAAAGTGGTAGTTTGGGGGGGTTTTGTACTGCCCTGCCATTTTAGCACTTCATGAAATGAGATAGGCAGTCAAAAATTAAAGCTGCGTAAATTTCTGTATTTACACCATAGTTTGTAGACGCTATAACTTTTGCGCAAACCAATAAAAATACGCTCATTGAATTTTTTTTTGTCAAAGACATGTAGCTAAATATATTTTGGCCAAAGAAAAATACATAAATTGAGTATATTGGATATTTTTTAAAAGACAAAGTTGAAAATGTCATTTTTTTGCAAAATTTTCGCTCTTTTTTTATTAATATCGCAAAAAATAAAAAGCGCAGAGGTGATCAAATACCACCAAAAGAAAGCTCTGTTTGTGGGAAAAAAAGGACGTAAATTTCGTTTGGGTACCACATTGCATGACCGCACAATTGTCAGTTAAAGTCACGCAGTGCCGAGTCGTAAAATACCCCCTGGTCGGAATGGGGGTAAAATCTTCCGGGGCTTAAGTGGTTAAGCAAAGAAACAACTGTTAAAAAAATGCCAAGTGCCCAAAACCAAAAAAGGGGTGAAAATTGCAAAGTGATAAGGTGCTGAAATAATAACAAGTAATATCTTACCACAAAATGGGAAATATAGTGAAGAGACTGCACAGTGACAGTAAATGAACAGCCGGCCGGAGCGCACCCGCCCAACCACGGCGTCCAAGAGGGGGTAACCATTGCCAAGACAACGCAATACCAAGGAGGATCGCGGGTGAGGCAGCGGGACAAGGCGCCGATGCAACCTGTGACCTTACCCCACCCACATCCTGGATGGTATACAGAAGCGGGGCGGGGTGTGCCAAAATGTGCATTGCAACCCCGGGAATAGCAGGCCAGAGGGGGATCACATAGCCCCCCTGGGGCAATGGTTAAACAAAATGCAGCTTAAACAAAAAATGTATAGTAGGGAAAATTTGTTCAAAATGTAAATAAAATATGGTATAGCCACAGGAAAAAAATGTAGCAATATGTAAAAATTCCTACTAGCGATACTTCAGATCATGGGGGACCCGGGTGTCTTCCACCCATAAATGCAGACAAAAGAGAAAGTATGATCTGAGGCATACGCAGTGGCTGACCTCCATCCCTAATGAATATGCAGAGAGAATAAAAACAGTGGTCGTGGGACTTTAGGTAAGGTCAGTCACTATACTAAATATCAAGAGAATATGAAATCACAGGATAATGGTCATTTCATATCATTTGTAATATACATCTAATATGTACATCCATATATAACTGGAGCAATCTGTTATATTCCTTTATGATATATAATATTTATGATATATGTATTTATTGCTATGAAATATATTTATATGAATTACTTTACTTCATGTTTCGTTCTCCATCTGTATATGTCCATATTTATTTTTTCTATCTGTATTTTATGCTATTGTGCCAATCATGAATTATCCAATAAATTATTCATTGACAATGTGATTTCATATTCTCTTGATATTTAGTAGAGGGATTGACCTCACCTAAAGTCTCACGACCACGGTTTTTATTCTCTCTTCATATGTTTTATGGATGGAGGTCAGCCACTGCGTATGCCTCAGATCATACTCTCTCTTTTGCCTTTATACCCTTTACTTTGTCAAAATTGTGGATTTATTATTTTTGTTTCTTCATAGAAACAACTATATGTAAGCAGGCATTTCATTCTGATACATTGAAAATGGTTTAAACCCACAAAGGAACAATTGTCTTCAACCAGCTTCACTACATCCAGTTCCCATTGGGGCATTTTACAGGGTCAAGAGAACCTTAAAGCATTTTTGTGTTAATAGTACCAGGGCAGTAGGCAACAGTGGTTTCTACAGCTATTTACAGTACCATAGTGAAAAGCATCTAATTTACTGTATGTTTAAAGTGATTGTAAAGTCTAATTTTTTTTTCTTCTAATAAAATACCAAACATGTTATACTTACCTCCTCTGTGCAGAGGTTTTGCACAGGGCATCTCAGATCCTGCTCTTCTTGGGTCCCTGGCTGGAGCGCCTGGCTTTTCCCTTCTGTTGAGTGCCCCCACAGCAAGTAGCTTGCTATGGGGCACCCGATCCGAGCTGCAGCTCCGTGTATATATTCAGGTACGGAGCTGCTGTTTGGCCCTCTCTCTCTCCTGATTGGCTTACTGATTTTGATAGACAGCAGATAGCACTCGTGGACGACGCTGGATAGAGAGGGGCTCAGGTAAATATTTGGAGGACTGAAAAGGCTTTTTGTCCTAATGCATAGAATGTATTAAGATAAAAAACCTTCTGACTTTACAACCTTTTTTAGGAGGTTCTATTCACCGATAGTAGAATTTTCACTTTGCAAAGAAATATTCTGTTAGCTTAGTGAATGAGGTAAAACTCTTTTCCCTCTTGGTACTTGTGTTTGGCGATAGGCAATTTATGCACCTAGCACTGTCACACGGGCATGGGAGAGAGTCCCTAATGCTGTGTAACACAGGACTAACACTCTCTTGCTTTTAGTGGTCTCATGCACTTTTTTTTGCCAATCCCTTGGCTATTAACCTTAACCACTTGACCTCCAGATGATTTACCCCCCTTCATGACCAGGTCATTTTTTGCGATATGGCACTGCGTTATTTTTAACAGACAATTGCCCGGTCATGTGACACTGTACCGAAATAAAATGTTTGTACTTTTTTTTCCCACAAATAGAGCTGTCCTTTGGTGGTATTTGATCACCTTTAATTTTTTTTTTTTTGTGCTATAAACAAAAAAATACAGACAATTGTGTAAAAGAACAGAATTTTTTACTTTCAGCTATAAAAAAAATCCAATAAAAAATGTAAAAAATCTAATTTCTTTAGGAATTTAGGCTAATATGTAGTCTGATACATATTTTTAGTAATGGCTCTGGCAGGGAAGGGGTTAACATTAGGGGCAGTCAAAGGGTTAACTGTGTGCCTAACCCATGTTTATGTGAAATGTGTGAGGTGCTTTTACTAGGGGAAGAGATTATATTTATTCCCTGCTTTCAGGGCCACAAACTCCATCCCTTCTCCACTGTCAGTGGGGCGATCTGCCTTGTATACATAGGCAGGTTGCAGTTTTGTGTCTCTGCCTGACCATCGGCAGGTGCCTGAGGACATTGAGTTACACACAGCGGAAGCGAGCCACCAGTGGTGAGCAAATAGCAGGCATTTTTTTGGGTTCTTTGCAGTCAGGAAAAACATCTGAACTTGTGTATAGTGGTACTGTGCACAAGTTCAGATGTTTTGCCTGCCTCCAAAACCCCCCAAAAAATGCCAGCAA